>NC_042616.1:265731982-266390291 GCF_901001135.1 Rhinatrema bivittatum
ACACTGATGTCTCAGAGAAGTAACTGATAACTTTCACATGTAGAGTGAACCCTAACACCTGGAATAAGGTTGTTTTTACTGCAAGTGCTGGATCTGAGCAGTGTGTCCCAGAAAACTGGCAGAAGGTTGTGCAGCACTTGGGTAGTGATCTTATGATAGGCAGCAATCCCAAAATGTAATGCAATCTGTTTTGAAGTAACCAACCAACTTTGAAAATCAAAATAAAAACCCTAAATTGAATTAAATTTAAATGTTTCAGAGAAGGAGTGGCATGGCACTATAGGTTAAGGATGCCTTAGAGCAGGGGTGAACCAAACAATCAACTGTATGATTATGATGTATATACTGATACTTAATGCAAAAAGATCATAAATAGCAGCTGTTTTTTAGATTGTGATACCTCATAGAATATAGAGCATCTCTATATTTGTCGGAGGGTGCTCTCTTGCAAAAAAGTCACATTTCAAGCATTGACCACAATGTACGAGTCTGGTTTAACGCCATAAAGACTTTCTTTGTGTATAATCACTGGTATCAACAATCACATGATTTTTAAAGGTGCTTTGCAAATTTTTATATTTTAGTGAAAATTAGAATGGACGTAAACAGATCACTTATCATTGTACACTTAGCGTGCAGAGGTGACAGCTTTTCTGAAACACCGGCATAAACCCGACACGTCCGTGTTTCGTGGACTTCTTCAGGGGTATATTTTTGCAGCGGTGTCTATAACAAAAATCAAAAGTTAGTTACTTAAACCATAGATTTACCAAGGAAGTGTTGGAACATACGTCACCCGATGCTGAAGGCATACATTATTGGAAGCCTGTCCCATCACACAAACGCTTTGAGCGTGATCACAGCTTAAAGAATCAGGATCCGCCATTTGTTTGCCGCGCTTTATTTAAAGAGAAGAGAATAGGTTGTCAGCAGACCAATCGGGACAGAACCGGAAGTTACGTTAGCTGAGCACAGGCTAGAACAATGATGACCACTCAATGTTGTCATTTAATCCCGCTGGAGCTTCTGTTGCAAGAGTAAAAATCCACCATTGTTCACGGTAGTTGAGATGACTCAACCTGGTTTTCTCACATTAATTTTTGGATCCGTTACATCGATGATTTATTATTTTTCTGGACAGCGGAAGAAACAGATTTAAAAAACTTTTTATTTTGGATAAATAACCTGGACCCCGATCTAAAACTTACTTTACAATCCAGCAATACACAACTTCCATTTTTTGATATACTCATCAATAAACAATCCACTACCCTCAATACTACAGTCTATCGCAAAGAAATCGAAAGAAATAATCTTTTGCGTTACAACAGTTTTCATCCCCGTGCATTCAAAAATGGCCTTCCAGTCAGCCAATTTTTTAGAATACGGCGGCTATGTTCATCCAATAAGGATTTCAAGATCCAAGCGCAAATCCTGGTAAAAAGATTTTTTGAACGAGGATATCCATATTCAGTTATACATAAAGCTTATAAACGAGCTTTCTATTCACCCCGTGAATCACTCCTTCAATTGCAGGATCACTTTGACACCAGTCAAAGAGCAAAATAGTTCAATATAAAGTCCACGGCCGCCCATACCCCAACCGGTACACCCCATCCTTACCTAACAAGTAATTGCAATTAATCGTATCATTTACCCATGTTATTTGACAAACTTTATTGTATATTTTTATATTGTTATATTTTATATTTCTATAGTTTTATTTTCAACATTTAGTATTTATTGATTTATGTTCTTTTGTTCAATACTCTAATTATTCTTTAATGTAACGCCGCACTTTTTTTGTTAAATACTCTGTTTATTGTTTAATGTAACGCCTCACCGGCGACAGTTTTGTTCTATGGAAACAGACTTGATTTGATATGTATATCGAGAATGTCGGTATAAAAAAACCCTAAATAAATAAATAAATACAGTGCCAGAGGATCAGTTACAGCCAATATCTGTGTATTACCTCACACAGACAAATCCTATCTGATAGTTCAAAGCATCAGAAAACATTTGCATGTTCTACAACTTCACCCCACTTTTTCAGAAACTCCTTTGATATCTTACCAGCATAGCAGAAAACATCAAGGATCACGTGGTGCATGCATCAGTTTCACACAGTGGATCCAAAGTTATCAATGGGACACATTCCAAGTGTGGCAAATGTGATGTGTGAGCTTACTATAGAAGGACATGAATGGCAACATCCTGTCACTCACAAATTATATTAAAAAAATGCTAATACCACATGCGAATCCACACAGATAATATATCTTATTCAATGTCCATGCCCACTTTTGTATGTGGGTCGGACCAAAAGACAAATAAAAATCAGATTACGTGAACACAGAAGTCGTATTAACACGGCTAACATTGAAGCTCCGATTGTTAAACACTGCTCTCAGTATTCTCACACATTTGATCAATTGCAATGGACTGTATTAGAACAGGTGAAAACGAACTTAAGGGGAGGTGACATCATGAGTCATCTCAACTACCGTGAACAATGGTGGATTTTTACTCTTGCAACAGAAGCTCCAGCGGGATTAAATGACAACATTGAGTGGTCATCATTGTTCTAGCCTGTGCTCAGCTAACGTAACTTCCGGTTCTGTCCCGATTGGTCTGCTGACAACCTATTCTCTTCTCTTTAAATAAAGCGCGGCAAACAAATGGCGGATCCTGCTTCTTTAAGCTGTGATCACGCTCAAAGCGTTTGTGTGATGGGACAGGCTTCCAATAATGTATGCCTTCAGCATCGGGTGACGTATGTTCCAACACTTCCTTGGTAAATCTATGGTTTAAGTAACTAACTTTTGATTTTTGTTATAGACACCGCTGCAAAAATATACCCCTGAAGAAGTCCACGAAACACGGACGTGTCGGGTTTATGCCGGTGTTTCAGAAAAGCTGTCACCTCTGCACGCTAAGCGTACAATGATAAGTGATCTGTTTACATCCATTCTAATTTTCACTAAAATATAAAAATTTGCAAAGCACCTTTAAAAATCATGTGATTGTTGATACCAGTGATTATACACAAAGAAAGTCTTTATGGCGTTAAACCAGACTCGTACATTGTGGTCAACGCTTGAAATGTGACTTTTTTGCAAGAGAGCACCCTCCGACAAATATAGAGAGGCTCTATATTCTATGAGGTATCACAATCTAAAAAACAGCTATTATTTATGATGTTCTTTTTGCATTAAGTTAGAGCAGGGGTGGGCAAACATTTTTTAAGCTGGACTACATTTGAGGCTCTTACATGCACATGCACCACATTCCTTCCCCTGACTCTCCTCATTCCCGGAGCACTCCAGTCAGAGATGGGGGGGGGGGGGGGGGGGGAGAATTACATACCTGTCCCTCTGTCTCTTCAAATTTGTAATTATATGCAATGCCCACTGCCTAGCAATTAAAACTATAACCAAAAAATCAAAATTCCACTTCAAAATTCTTTTCTTTATCAATGTACACCTATTGGGGTAAAATCTAATGTTAATACCCCTGGCAAATAATATATATTTAAGGAGAAAAAGACTTCAGAATCCACTGATATCTTGGGCAAATACACCAACAGGTGCACATTGATAAAGGAAAGAATTTTGTCATGGAGTTTTGATTTTTTGGTTATAGTTGTGTGGCATCTCTGTTTTTCTCAATATTAGATTAACAACTAAAACTGGAAAGTGATAAATACTTTAGCAAAATTCTGTCTGTGCACAGATCTATTGCTTTCAGGATTGTTATCCTCCGATCTCAAGTATTGTAGGAGTCTTTTTCGACCTGTTCATGTAAGTTGCTTGATATCTTCCTTGCATTAGCTTTACATGCTATTATGAGCAATTGGAAAGATTGTAATTTAAGGAATGTTTATTTCTGGTGGAATACAGTTTGTATGATTTACAGATAAGAAAAGGTAGCTATTGATAAACTTGGGCTCGGAGTTAAACTTCATGCCACTTGGAAACCTCTTGGGGATTTCTTAAGAACATAAGAACATAAGAAAATGCCATACTGGGTCAGACCAAGGGTCCATCAAGCCCAGCATCCTGTTTCCAACAGTGGCCAATCCAGGCCATAAGAACCTGGCAAGTACCCAAAAACTAAGTCTATTCAATGTAACCATTGCTAATGGCAGTGGCTATTCTCTAAGTGAACTTAATAGCAGGTAATGGACTTCTCCTCCAAGAACTTATCCAATCCTTTTTTAAACACAGCTATACTAACTGCACTAACCACATTCTCTGGCAACAAATTCCAGAGTTTAATTGTGCGTTGAGTAAAAAAGAACTTTCTCCGATTAGTTTTAAATGTGCCCCATGCTAACTTCATGGAGTGTCCCCTAGTCCTTCTACTATCCGAAAGAGTAAATAACAGATTCACATCTACCCGTTCTAGACCTCTCATGATTTTAAACACCTCTATCATATCCCCCCTCAGTCGTCTCTTCTCCAAGCTGAAAAGTCCTAACCTCTTTAGTCTTTCCTCATAGGGGAGTTGTTCCATTCCCCTTATCATTTTGGTAGCCCTTCTCTGTACCTTCTCCATCGCAATTATATCTTTTTTGAGATGCGGCGACCAGAATTGTACACAGTATTCAAGGTGCGGTCTCACCATGGAGCGATACAGAGGCATTATGACATTTTCCGTTTTATTCATCATTCCTTTTCTAATAATTCCCAACATTCTGTTTGCTTTTTTGACTGCCGCAGCACACTGAACCGACGATTTCAATGTGTTATCCACTATGACACCTAGATCTCTTTCTTGGGTTGTAGCACCTAATATGGAACCCAACATCGTGTAATTATAGCATGGGTTATTTTTCCCTATATGCATCACCTTGCACTTATCCACATTAAATTTCATCTGCCATTTGGATGCCCAATTTTCCAGTCTCACAAGGTCTTCCTGCAATTTATCACAATCTGCTTGTGATTTAACTACTCTGCACAATTTTGTGTCATCTGCAAATTTGATTATCTCACTCGTCGTATTTCTTTCCAGATCATTTATAAATATATTGAACAGTAAGGGTCCCAATACAGATCCCTGAGGCACTCCACTGTCCACTCCCTTCCACTGAGAAAATTGCCCATTTAATCCTACTCTCTGTTTCCTGTCTTTTAGCCAGTTTGCAATCCACGAAAGGACATCGCCACCTATCCCATGACTTTTTACTTTTCCTAGAAGCCTCTCATGAGGAACTCTGTCAAACGCCTTCTGAAAATCCAAGTATACTATATCTACCGGTTCACCTTTATCCACATGTTTATTAACTCCTTCAAAAAAGTGAAGCAGATTTGTGAGGCAAGACTTGCCCTGGGTAAAGCCATGCTGACTTTGTTCCATTAAACCATGTCTTTCTATATGTTCTGTGATTTTGATGT
Organism: Rhinatrema bivittatum; assembly: GCF_901001135.1. NCBI lineage: Eukaryota > Metazoa > Chordata > Amphibia > Gymnophiona > Rhinatrematidae > Rhinatrema > Rhinatrema bivittatum. The sequence goes on from NC_042616.1 coordinate 265,737,385, forward strand.
TTAGAACACTTTCCACTATTTTTCCTGGCACTGAAGTGAGGCTAACCGGTCTGTAGTTTCCCGGATCGCCCCTGGAGCCCTTTTTAAATATTGGGGTTACATTTGCTATCCTCCAGTCTTCAGGTACAATGGATGATTTTAATGATAAGTTACAAATTTTTACTAATAGGTCTGAAATTTCATTTTTTAGTTCCTTCAGAACTCTGGGGTGTATACCATCCGGTCCAGGTGATTTACTACTCTTCAGTTTGTCAATCAGGCCTACCACATCTTCTAGGTTCACCGTGATTTGATTCAGTCCATCTGAATCATTACCCATGAAAATCTTCTCCATTACGGGTACCTCCCCAACATCCTCTTCAGTAAACACCGAAGCAAAGAAATCATTTAATCTTTCCGCGATGGCCTTATCTTCTCTAAGTGCCCCTTTAACCCCTCGATCATCTAACGGTCCAACTGACTCCCTCACAGGCTTTCTGCTTCGGATATATTTAAAAAAGTTTTTACTGTGAGTTTTTGCCTCTACAGCCAACTTCTTTTCAAATTCTCTCTTAGCCTGTCTTATCAATGTCTTACATTTAACTTGCCAATGTTTATGCTTTATCCTATTTTCTTCTGTTGGATCCTTCTTCCAATTTTTGAATGAAGATCTTTTGGCTAAAATAGCTTCTTTCACCTCCCCTTTTAACCATGCCGGTAATCGTTTTGCCTTCTTTCCACCTTTCTTAATGTGTGGAATACATCTGGACTGTGCTTCTAGAATGGTATTTTTAACAATGACCACGCCTCTTGGACATTTTTTACTTTTGTAGCTGCTCCTTTCAGTTTTTTTTCTAACAATTTTTCTCATTTTATCAAAGTTTCCCTTTTGAAAGTTTAGCACGAGAGCCTTGGATTTGCACACTGTTCCTTTTCCAGTCATTAAATCAAATTTGATCATATTATGATCACTATTGCCAAGTGGCCCCACCACCGTTACCTCTCTCACCAAGTCCTGTGCTCCACTGAGAATTAGATCTAAAATTGCTCCCTCTCTCGTCGGTTCCTGAACCAATTGCTCCATAAAGCTATCATTTATTCCATCCAGGAACGTTATCTCTCTAGCGTGACCCGATGATACATTTACCCAGTCTATATTGGGGTAATTGAAGTCTCCCATTATTACTGCACTACCAATTTGGTTAGCTTCCCTAATTTCTCTTAGCATTTCACTGTCCATCTCACCATCTTGACCAGGTGGACGGTAGTATACCCCTATCACTGTAGTCTTCCCTGATACACAAGGGATTTCTACCCATAAAGATTCAATTTTGTATTTAGTCTCATGCAGGATGTTTATCCTGTTGGACTCTATGCCATCCCGGACATAAAGCACCACACCTCCTCCCGACTGCTCCTCTCTGTCATTGCAATATAATTTGTACCCCGGTATAGCACTGTCCCATTGGTTATGCTCTTTCCACCATGTCTCTGAGATGCCAATTAAGTCTATGTCATCATTTACTGCTATACATTCTAATTCTCCCATCTTACTTCTTAGACTTCTGGCATTAGCATACAAACATTTCAAAGTTTGTTTTTTGATTGTATTTTTATTCTGCTTTTTAATTGATAGGGACAAGTTAGAATTTTTTAGCTCAGGTGAGTTTTTAGTTACAGGCACTTGGACTACTTTTCTAATTATTGGAACCTCACTGTCGGGATGCCCTAATTCTAATGCATCATTAGTATCCTTTAAAGATACATCTCTCCGAACCATGCGCTGCTGAGCGACTGTCGGCTTTCCCCTTTGTTCTAGTTTAAAAGCTGCTCTATCTCCTTTTTAAAGGTTAGCGCCAGCAGTCTGGTTCCACCCTGGTTAAGGTGGAGCCCATCCCTTCGGAAGAGACTCCCCCTTCCCCAAAAGGTTCCCCAGTTCCTAACAAAACTGAATCCCTCTTCCTTGCACCATCGTCTCATCCACGCATTGAGACTCCGGAGCTCTGCCTGCCTCTGGTGACCTGCGCGTGGAACAGGGAGCATTTCAGAGAACGCTACCCTGGAGGTTCTGGATTTAATCTTTCTACCTAAGAGCCTAAATTTGGCTTCCAGAACCTCCCTCCCACATTTTCCTATGTCGTTGGTGCCCACGTGTACCACGACAGCCGGCTCCTCCCCAGCACTGTCTAAAATCCTGTCTAGGTGACGCGTGAGGTCCGCCACCTTCGCACCAGGTAGGCATGTTACCAGGCGATCCTCATGCCCACCCGCCACCCAGCTATCTACATTCCTAATAATCGAATCACCAACTATGACGGCCGACCTAACCCTTCCCTCCTGGGCAGTAGGCCTTGGGGAGATATCCTCAGTGCGAAAGGACAATGCATCACCTAGAGAGCAGGTCCTTGCTACAGGATCCTTTCCTGCTACATCTGGTTGGTGCTCTCCCATTATGAGACCTTCGTCCTCCAAGGCAGCACCAGGGCTGCCAGTCTGAAGTTGGGACTGGACTACTATGTCCCTGAAGGTCTCATCTATATACCTCTCTGTCTCCCTCAGCTCCTCCAGGTCTGCCACTCTAGCCTCCAGAGATCGGACTCGTTCTCTGAGAGCCAGGAGCTCTTTGCATCGCATGCACATGTACAACTTCTCACCGGTGGGTAAAAAATCATACATGTGACACTCGATGCAAAAGACTGGGAAGCCCCCCTCTTGCTGCTGGACTGCTGCCTTCATCTCAATTTTGATCAGTTCCTAGTTAAGTTTTAGGTTGCTATGGGAGTAGGAATGTGTCTAAGTTCCTTTAAATGTATTAGTGAATTCACTATATGTCTGGTAGTGGCCTACTGGGGTCTGATCGAATTCTCAATAAAGTTTTTGTTGATGGGGTTTTTTTTTTTTTTGGTTTTTTTTTTGTGCAAGTGGCACCTGCCTATAAATTAAGGGATGAGCTTGGGGTGGGTGGGGTGGGGGGGGGGGGGGTTGGGAATTACAAACAGTCTAACTTTAGTTAGTCAGCCTGAGTGACTCACAGCTCCCTTGATTAACAAATGTTGTTCCCTATTCAAACCTAATCACACTACCTCAACACCTTTCCAAGATGAGTAACTGAGCTGAACTATTCAACTTTTTTACTTTGGTATATACTGCTCCTAGCTTATTTCTAGCTTCTGGCTACTTTTTTGTGGGGGGGGGGGGGGGGGGTTGTGTTTTTTTTTGTTTTTCAATACAATGCACTCAGTTATTTATTAAATAAAACACTTAGCTCTTTAAAAGTCTGGAGGACACTTTAATAGTCAGGCAGACTTTTAAAAAATAAACACACTACCTACTGCTACCTTATTGACTAAATACAAACAGTCTAACTTGTTTATTTATTCACTGCCAACCTACTGCTACCTTATTGACTGACTAAAAATACAAACAGTCTAACTTGTGTATTCACTGCCTACCTACTGCTACCTTATTGACTGACTATTTAAAAATGCAAACAGTCTAACTTGTTTTATTCACTGACTGACTATTAAAGGCACAAACACACAAACACACTAAATAATATTCCCAAATAGTTACCTTTGCCCCAATACTTTTAAAAAAGTCAATGTCCCAAGCAAAAACTTACTGATTCCTTTCAGCCATCAGCCACTTAGCTATGTAGTTGTTTTTCCAGGCTCTATAAACGTTCATATGTCCCTATGTATGATACTCCTCTATGATTCTTTTCCTCCTGTATATTGTAGTTTTGTTTGTTTCTATATGTTTTGTTACATTGTTTATATAGCTAATAAAACGACTGAGCTCAAAAATGAAAGTGATTGATAAATATCAATAATTGAAATAAAATTAACAGAAACACTGGCCTTTCTGTGCAGCAGTTTTATTCTTCCCTCATCATCAGATCTCTTCTTGCCCATTCCTTTCCATTTTGGTGCCATTTTTCAAAGTGCCCGTAGGCAGGTTGCACATGTTGCACTCGTAGACCCTTGGACTGAGATGGAGTTGGCGCAACCTGCAGGGCAGAGCCTGAAAGTCTCCACCATCAGCAGGTGGATTCTGTGAGGCAGAGGCCCAACTGGAGCTTCACCTTTACCAGCCCATATTCCCCTCACGTTGAGCCTTTGGGTGCCGGGGCCAGCAGGTCTTAGGTGGGGGCCACTGCTGATAGCAGGGAGATATGTTGAAGCCTCAGGGTGGGAGTGAAAGAAGTACAGGCGAATCCAGAAGCAGGCTGGGGTCAGTGGCAGGTGGAATGTCCAGGAGGCAGGCAGAGGTCAATACTGGGTATCTATCCAAAGGGAAGGCAGGACGGATAAGAAAGGGCAGGAAGGCAAGGATCAGAACAGATGAGCAGATGAGGAGACATGGAGAACTGAAGAACTGAAGGATTGACTACAGGAATTGGAGATGAAGACAAAGACCACTGAAGAAGAAGACAAGGACTACTGGAACTGAAGATGAAGGCAAGGAACTGAAACTGAAGACAAAGATAAGTAATTAGATCAGGAGAATGATGAATGCTACAGCAGCTCACATTATTCAAGAGTAAAAGACCTGTTGCCGAGGCACTAATGGAGCATCTGCAGGGGCCTTTTATAGGCCAGAAGAGTGATGTCATCAGGAGGAGCCTCCAGATTGCTCCCGCCGCAGGCCCTTTAAGACCAATGACATTGGGTGTGCATGCGCCCTTGGAGGAGCAGGGCCTAGCAGTGTCAGCAGCAGCCTGCTGAGTCAAGGCGTGGCATCCCACCGCACTGGAAAGGAAGGCAGTCTGGGGTTGGGGAACAAAGGGAGAGGCCCAACTCAAGGGGGTAAGTGCCCACGGACCACAAAACACAACAGCACATAGCACAAATGTAGCCTAGAGCTGATCCAAGCAGGGCAGCACATAGGAATATTAATAACCACTGCTCTCACACATTTTCTAGCAGTGGTTCCAGGGCTACTGCTAATCATGTGTCCATAGGCTGGATTTTGTGTACCTAGTGACTGCGCCCGCACCACTCCTTTTCCTGGTTAACCTGTCCTCCCACCAGCAGAAAAGAAGGGAGCCAGCAAAAAGAGAGACAAGCAGAGCGTTGGGCTAGTTCAAGAGGAAGCCAAAGAAAGAACACCCAAAGAGGAGGAAGCACAGGAGCAGCCCACTCTCTGTAATCATCAATGATGGCCTGAAATGACACACTGACATGCGTGACTTCAGGCCAGCAAAGTTGATATTAGAGCATGGTGCCCATGGGTCAGATCCTGTGAAGACTGCTGCGAGGTGGGTGGACCTCAAAAATGGGGTAACAGGCTGGTTTTGGCCCATGGGCCATAGTTTATCCATTCCATAGATTCAATACAAATTCTACAAGAAATCAAGTACAGTCTGGAATGTCTATGGAAAGAAATTGCATATTTGACAGGGAAGAGTATAGCAGCGGGAAGCAGCCTAGATGGGCCTTATAGTCCGTATCTGTCATCATTTTCTATATTTATGACCATTCACATGTTCAGGATGGTGAAAGAGACTGTGAAAAGCTAACAGAGAATAGAAAGGCTCCTAAAAGTGGAAACATAATAATAATGGGAGATTTCAATAACATTCAATTGGGTGATGCCAGTGAGGTTAAGTTTCAAGATGCAATAATTGCCTGCTTCATGGAATTGAATGTCCATTGTCCAGAGGAAAGACAGTCTACAATCCTGTGTGTAAGCTGAATATTGCTAATATATTGTTAATTATATGAATAAAAGTAAACATTGCATTAGAAAAGGCTAGAGGCAGTGTGGTTTAGTGCTCCAGCCCAGAAGCTTTGTTCAGCAATCCTCACAGTCTGCATGAGTTGTGGAGACTGTTAGAAAATGCCATCTTGGCAGAGCATTGCTAGCCATGGGCACACAGAGCTCATGCCCAAAACCTATTGGCCAGTGTCCCAAATTTCACTCTGTTTACTGTTCTAGCCCCTACCTTCCAGACATCCAGCAAGGAACAGGAAGAGGAGGACTGGAAAAGGGAGCAGAGTAATTATTTTCTTCTCTGCATTGTCTGCTCTAGACTCAGCCCGCCTTCTCCTCTTAAATCATAGGAGGGGAGGGGTGAGACTAGAGCAGACACTGAAAGCAACAGGTAGAGAGAAACAAGAGGAGAGGGGCTGGACAAGGGAGCAGAGCAATTTGTTTTGTTATGTTCTGCTGTGTCACTCTAGTCTTATCCCCTCCCACCTTGTCCTCTTGTTTTAACAGGAAGAGAGGGGCTGGAGCAGACACACTCAGACACAGATATAGCCTGTGATCTTAGGACTCCAGACTCATCAGAGGACAAAGTGAGGAAGGAGGTATTCTAGAGAGCAACCAGCGAGCTGTAAGTGATTAATGGTGTGGAAGAAGAGGTAAATGCTGAGAACGGGTGAATGATGGGAAAGTGAGGAGGTTGAATGTTGGAAGGGGGCAGCATGAGGAGGGATAATTCTGGGGGGGGGGGGGAGCAGGAGAAGGAGTGGTGAATGCAATTTCATCTCCCATCTTCCTGAAATCAGCAATGCAAACTTGGGCTGTCTGAGGTGAGGGGGAGGAGGGGGATGTGTGTGGGGAAGTACAAGGGCACAATATCTTGGGAAAGGGGTACAAACGACCTGGTAGTAATGGGGTACAAGAAATCCGGGGGGGGGGGGGGGGAGTCTGGGTGAAAGAAAGTGAGAAGTGGTGATAGTGATGAAGCGCATCGGAGATGGTGCTGGGGTGGGGCAGAGGTGGTGAGTGAGGTTGTGTGATAGAACCAGAGGTGAAGTAGGAGATGGTCTGACAAAGCTAGAGGCAACGATGAGGAAGAGGAGTGCTAGAAGTAGTGATTGGGAGGAAGAAGGATTTGAGAGAAAAAAAAAAGTCAGATGGGGAGTTGGTATGCAAGAGCCATAAGGGATGATGAAGGAGCATGTATGATAGAGATCAAGAGGATATTGAAGGGAAGGGGGAATGAAAGGGGATGACTCTGGGAGAGAGTGAATCAGAAAGAGAATGATGGCATCCGGGAGACAAACTGGAGGGGATGAGAGAATGTGAGAGAGAGTGGGTGAAATTAAATATTTCAGTGTGGGTGAATGTTTGGAATGATGGGGGGTGGCTGTTGGGGGAGAAGGAAATGAGATTGGAGGATATTGATGGGGGAGAGCAACTTAATGAGAGGGAGATGGAGAGTGAGAGGAGCAATGGAAGGGGGGGGTTGTGGAAGTGAAGGGTTGAGCAGGGAGAACTGGAGGATTAGTGATGAAGAATAGAAGTGAGGGGGGAGTGGTGAGATCCAGGTGTGAGAGGATAGAGACCATGAACTGATGGTGAGTAAGGGAGAGATTTAGAGACAGAGAGAATTAAATGAAAGTTAGATGAAAACAAGACAGATGTCGGGGAGGGAAGGAAGTGATGAAGACAGGAGAAAGCAACAATAAATAAATGGAAAGGAGAGCCTGAGAAAGGAGATAGGAAAAGATGCCAAGATCAAAACAAAAGAAACCCAACTAAACAACAAAAAGAGAAAAAATAATTTTATTTTCAGTTTAGTGACTGTAATATGTAATAGTGATCTTGTAGCTGTCCTGATCCTGGAGCAAACTGGATTATCTGCATGCTGTGATAGCTTCTATTGGATTAATGTAAGTATTATCCAGAAATGTTATATATGAGCTATTAAGAACACAAAGGTACCTTCTTCAGATTTGAATAATGTATCCGATGTGACATTTGTGGTTTCAAAAACTAATGCACAATATTTTTAGATAATTTGTACACTGATTCAGTAAAAGGTTTCAGAATCTGCCAAGAATGGTATTAATGAATGTAGTATTCAGTGTTATATTAGTGCATGCTCTATGTACAATTTCTTTGTTGTTACAGACAGACATGAAAAAAGATGGTGGAGGTTAAATCATTTTATAAAAACTAGGAGTGCCTCACCAAGTGGAACAGAGCTGGTGAGAGCCTCTTGATAAGAAACTGGCAGCTCATCAATGATTGCGCATGTATCAGCCAGTATGGTGTAACACTTTGGTTTTTCCAGTCTGGAAGATTTTTAAAATTGTCCCCTTAAAACTAGCAAGATCTCAATAATACTATTGTCCTGTGTTGTTACAGGAGCATACTTGGGTGGAGAGCACAAATGGACTGATTTGATTGACTTAATTATCAAAATTTGGGGGGAAGACCATATGGGCCCAAGCCATGCCCTGAGTCTCTTAAATACTTAGGAATACGTCTGCATCTTGGAAGCCCTGATAAAATGTATTCCAAAGATAAAATAGGGCACAGATAGACAAATGACTGCCAGCATGGCTATATGACACTGTGAAAAAGGCTATTAAAGCCAAAAAGGCATTCTTTAATAAAGGACAGCAGGATCCCACACACAGAATCTGTGCTCCCCCAACCCTACAAGTGGGTCAATACTCAGCAGGGCTGGGAAATGCGTGCCCCCCCCCCCCTTCCCAATGGGGGTGTCACACAAGGATCTGGGTTATCAGAGATGGACAGGCAAAGATACAGTTCATTACTTTTAAGTTCCAATAGATTAAACACACTCAAAATTTCAGGTTATTACAGGACATGTTTGGTAATTCTTATGTCTTAAGCCCTCTTTGACTTCACTACTCCCTGTACTAATGAGCAATTGCTCCCCATGGAGACAAGGCAATCAAAATAATTTCAAGGATCCACTTCTGATTAATTTGGCAGAACATATTGACCCTTGTGAGGGGCTTTGCTGCCTCTCTTCAGTTCACATGCTTTTTAAACATGATTTCAGTCTTAAGGGATGAAATATCCCACTCACTCACAGCTATGAACAAACAAAAGTTCGTTGGTCACTTCCCAGTGACAAAGCATGAGAAGATCCAAGATTTAAATCCATCCCCACCTCATAGGACTGATGAGCAATCATGCATGAGGCAGCCAACTGGAGAATGCCTGCAGAGTTAGACCTAAAAATTAGCCTTACACCACAAAACTGCTTTGCTACAAGAAAATAAAATGACCTTTTGTCAATTGCCAATTAAAAAAAAAGATACATATTTATATATACATTTTTGTAATGCTAATATTGTATAATGCACAGTTTCCAATTAAAGGATTTCCTCATTGATATTTACATTTCCTAAGGAAACTCCTTAAGAGTTGCTGCCAGGATGCTTCGCAGCCTTTTCTGATCCAAGCACAAGATGAGCAAATGAAAGATATACTTCCATTTTAGAAAGATGCTTTTTGTATTATTTTCCAGATATTTGAATTATGAGTGTACTGAAACATGAATGGAAATGAAAATGCACTCATGGACACTAGGTAGAGTTTCAGTTTTGATGACTGGTGCCACTGCTCACACGTTTTTGTGTCTGTTACCATGTGGCAATGTGTGTGTGTGTGTGTGTGTGTGTGTGTGTGGTGTGTGTGGGGTGTGTGTGTGGGGTGTGTGTGTGGGGTGTGTGTGTGGGGTGTGGGGGGGTGTGGGGGTGTGTGTGCGTGGTGTGTGTGTGCACACACTTCATACACTGTTTCCAATATGGAAGTCTGGGTCTGACATGAGTGAACCCGTTCTTCCAGAATACTTTCATTATTCACCAGCTCATCTGATATCAGGACAGACAATTTTCATTCTGAGCTTGCTTGCTACTTTGACGCAGTATTCTTTCCACAGTAGGAAGATAGTCATCATTCCTCACGTTTACCTTAAATCCATATTACACAGGTTTCAGTGATACAGATGGTCACAGCTCAGTTTTCTAGAACCAAGAAATTGGTAATAGTAAATAATAAATATATCTTTCATTCGGAAATGTGTTCTACAATTAAAGCATTTCCAAAATATATGAAGCCAGATCTGGCATAACAGCTGATTATATTTCATTTTTATTATCAATATTTATATTGTCTAGAACAGTGCTGCCCAACCTTTATTATTTCATGGCACACCTAATCCAGGGTTCACTTTGTTGCAACACACCAACCACCTCCCCTTCTCTTCTCTCACCCCCTCTTCCCATCCCTTGGCACCATCAATTTCTCCCACCATCATAATCACTCCTCCACTGGCATCATCTTCTTCCCTCTCCCCTACCCCCTGGTATCATCATCCTGTCTCTAACCCTCATTCTCTCACCCCCACCCCCTGGCATCATCATCATCACCTTCCCACTCTCACCACCTCTTCCCCTCCCCTTGCATTATCATCATCCCTCTCCTTCTACCCCCCCCCCCCCCCCCCCCCCCATCATCATCATCAACTTCCCTTCTCCCTCCACCCCCTGGAATTATCATCCCCTTCTATCTCCACCTTCTCACTCCTGGCACCATCATCATTATTCACCACTATGTTCCCTTTCCTTTTACCTTTCTCCCCCATTCCTTGGCATCATCATTATCACATTCCTTCTCTCACCCCCTGGAATCATTACCTTTTCTCTCCCTCTCTCCCTATCTTCTGCACCTCCCTTACTATCATTATCATGTTTTCTCTCTATCCCACTCCCCACCATCACCTTTCCTTTTCCTCCATCTCTCTCCCCCGCTGCCAGGCATCATTATCCACTTCCATCTTCCACCACTTCCTCCCCCCCCCCCCCCCCCCCCCCCCCCCTCCCGGCCCCTTGCATCATCATAACCTTCCCCCTTCCACCATTCTCCAATACTTCCTGGAATCATCACCATCTCTTTCTACCTCCTCTTCCCTGGAATCATCATCACCTTCCCTTTCCTTCTATCCCTCTTCCCCCCCCCCCCCCCCCAGCATCATCACTTTTCCTCTCCCTCCATCTCTCTCCCCCACTCACAAGCATCATCCCTTTCCACCACCCACTCGCATCATCATAACCTTCTCTATCTCTTCACCTCCCATCATCTTCACTCACTTTCCATCTCCCTCCAGCTGACATCATCATTAACTTCCCTCTCTCTCTACCCCCAATGCCAATCACCTTCTTTTCCTTTTCCCTCCACCCCCTGGCATCAATTGTACTCTCCCTCATTTCCTGGCAACATCATCATCATCTTCTCTTTCCCAAACCCTATGGTATCATCACCTTTTCTCTTTCTCCACTCCTCTTCCCCACCATCATCATAATCTTCCATCTCCCCCCCCCCCCCAACCTGTCATCACCTTTTCTTCCCTTTTGCTACAGCCCCTGCCATAACCTTCCCTCATCTTCTCTCCCTGGCATCATCACCTTCCCTATCCCTCCACCTTTCCCTCTTTGAAGCATCATAATCTTCACTCTCCCTCAATCCCTGGCATCATCAACTTCCCTGTCCCCCATCTCCTGGCATCATCACCTTCCTGTCTCTCTCCCCCACTCCTGGTGGCACATTCAGCTGTCCCTTTCCCCACCCCACGTCCCTGAGCAGCAGCAGAAGCCTGGGATCAGGCTTATCCAGTGCCCCTTCTTCCTCCTTTGCCAGCCTCCCTCTGCAGTCTGAACTGCACGGGACCAGAAGGTCTCACACGCCTACAGAACCCTGTGCAGTTACTATTGCAGAGGGGAGGCAGGAGCAGCTGCCCATTAGTGCTGCTCTCCGACTCCTCCTGCTGGTGAGAGGACATCTTGCAGACACAGAGGGAAAGGCAAAATAAAAACTGAAGCCATGGCACACCTGCATTTCAGCCACAGCATAGTAGTGTACTGTGGCACACCAGCTGGGAAATGCTGGCCTAGAGTATAAGCTAAGGGGATCCTGCTGCTCTTACCTTGCTGCAGATCACCTTGACTTCAGCTCCCTCCTTCTGCTGCTCCTGCAGCACTCAGGCACTCAGCATCAGCCCCAGTCCCGTGCACTAGAGAGAGCTGCCAGCATTATTGCTTCTGTTCCCACCACTGCTGCTTCTCATTTGTATCTCTGTTGCCAAAGGCCTGCAGGGTCTGAAGTAAGGATCATTTACATCTACCTACTGGGTCAGAGAAATATAGTAAGGATCCAGCAGGGGACTACATATACAGTTCAGAAACATTTTAATTAACTACCTTCCCTACATTGTGTGATCCAGCTATAGGATTACTAACTGGAGTGAGAGGTGGGTCTTCAACTGACTGATGAATGTAGAAGAGACTTCCCTCTCTTTTCAATGTCCTGGTTCCATTCTGCAACCAGTTCACATAATTCTAGAAAGCCAGCCAATTAAATTGTTTAAAAAAAAAAAAAAAGTCATTCTTATTGGTTAAAAAAAAAATCCCTCCCTCTCTCTCCCTCCCTCTCCCAGGAGGTCACAAGTCTCTTGGTTCAGTATCCTCTTCTATCCCACTCCTCCTATCCCACCTTCTCTCTCTCTCTCCCCCACCCTGGCCAGCATACCCCTCTCCTCCTCTCTAATCCCCAATATCTATCTTGCTTTTTCCCTCCTCAACATGGATAGATACTATCTACCTTTCTATCTCCCTCCACTCAACCCAGCAACATGAAACCATGATCCCCTGTCTGTCTCCAGGTTTCTCTTCCTTCCTATTGGTATCAGCCTCAAGATGCTCTTCCTTCATCATCACTAAACAGAAAACATTCCACTAAATGATAAAGGCTTCAATTGTATGTAAAGAGTGACCATCATACAGCGCCCTTGCAACTGGAAGCTTATTTTGAGAAAGCTTTTATGAGCCCTGGAGCTTTATAATCATAGGTCACTTCTTATGTGCAAGTCTGTAAGAGTAATATAGTCCCCCTTCTTCTCTTTAGTTATAGGGGGGGCTATATAAAGATGCACTTATCTTGCAATGAGATATCCAGAGATGCAGCTGTACTGAGATCTTCTGCACTTGTCCGTCATGGACTACTGTTGGTACCTTGCAGTGAAATATCACTTTAAATCATACAGAACTATAATTGGAAGTGTCCTACATTGGAAAATTCTGATTGAGAGAGAGTTTTGTGAGAAAAAAGTACTGAAAAACAGTTCTAAGAAGCAAATATATTCTCACCCTGACTAATATGGGGAGTCAGACCTTTGGGTACCCAGTTCTCAAACAGAAAAAAAAAGCCAGGCAGGATGAAAGGGTTTGCATACATTCTCTTCCCATGGTCCTGCCTGGGTCTAGGCCTTTTGGTTGAGAGAAGATAACCCATCCAGACTGGCCATGAGTTTAGTGGAGCTAAAATCACTGAAAGCTGAGACTGCGAAGGGCCTGAACTCCTGAAAGCTAAGCAAGCCATGTGCCTAGTGGAGCTGTAAACCCAAGCCAGAAAAAGCTCATATACCAAGGGAGAGGAACTGAAGGACAGCAGCAGATCCAGATGCAGAGCAGTCCCCCAGGAGGAAGGGGAACCCAGCAGCGGATTGAGTGGTAGACAAGAGAGTATGGACCCCTGCAGCAGATCAAGTAGTCCCCCAGGAGGGCATGAACCCCAGTGGCAGATTGGGAGGTGACCATGGATCCCCCTTGAGCAAGGGCACCCCCAACAGCAGATCGGGCATTCCCCCAGGAAGGCATGGACCCCAGCAGCATTCCAGGAGGCAGAGACAGATCGCCAGGTGGGCGTGGACCCCAGCATTGGCATGGACCTTTCAGCAGAGCAGAAGCAGCACCAAAGAGATGACAGCAATTTAGATACAACAGACACTCCCAAGGTCAACACTGACCACCACCAGCCCTGTTGCATCTTAGGTGAGTCGTGGGGAAAAAGGGGGAGGATATATATAATAATACTTGATTAAGTGTGAACTCAAGAGGTCCCTTCTATTTTATATGGTGGTATACTGTGGGGGCCAATAACCTCAAACTGCCAAATATTAAATGTTCCTGCTACCTTACAGAACTGTATATAGTTGTGTAGCCTGAGACTATTGACCATGAGTCGATAAGTGTGCTGTTTGACATCCTTTTAGCGATGTACATAGCCATGTAGAAATGTATATACTTATATAGTCTAATAAGCCTGTATATATTTGTACATACTGCCAGCCTTGTTCACAGCCCCATTTGTTTTCCTGGAATGAAGGGAGGGAAGTCCCACCCACTAACACCTTCTTCCCCAGGTGGAGGCACCAAGTGCCAAGAATGTGAGGACCGACAGAGTCTACAGAGTCTGTCCGGGGGGGCGGCTCTCATAAGGTCGGTCCCAGATCCAGAAACGTACCATGAGATAAATGATCAAGGGGGCGTTACATCAAATAATATAACTTTTGAACATTTTATATTACTATATATCATGAGATTCGTATTTCTATATTCACTGATTTGTCTGGTTAATGTCCAGCTATTTTTGGCACTTAGCCAGACAAACCGCAGGATTTAAAAATCCCACCATATCAACTGCCACTGATTTACCCGGATAAGTTATAGCCAGATAAAACTTACCCAGATTGGGAGGAGTCGTGAGTGAGTCACCTCTCAGGAGAGAGGGTTAACCACGGGACTGAGACGGGGCTTCTTGCTAGAGCCCGGGAGCTTGTTGATACCATCGCCGCTGGGAACTGACCCCTGTGACGTCATCAAGCAGGGTCGGACTGCCCGATAAATTCTGGAGGCCTGCAGCGCGCAGCCACCGGCTCGCTGCCGAAGCCGCGCGCCAAAGGGGCACACCCCTTCTAAAATGTTTTTTTCTTCTTTTACTCCATTTCCTCCCTTTATGGGTAGGAAAAGGTACTACAACGGTAAGAGGACCAATGGACTTTCATGTGGCATGTAGAGTTAGTCAGACTGCTAGGAATTCTATTCCAGATATTTCTTTCGCTTCAGGATCCCCAGATAGTCCAGGTTTTGTGCAGTTAACTCAAGCTCGATCTGGTGAATTGGAAACAACACCCCAAACTACTGTATTGAAGATGATGGAAAAAACCTCTGAAAATATAATGTCAAGCAATTTAGCTAGTGGTGGGAATCAGATGGGGTCTGCTTGTCAGACCGCATCTGCCCCAACACAGGATGTAAATGTAATATTTGAAACAATTGATCTGCAAAAAGTAACTTTGGGAGAATTGTAGAAAGTCTTATTGAATATGCAAAAATGTTTGACAGATTCTATTTCACAGTTTAATAATGTTACAATAGGAATTAAGAATGAAGTAGTAAATCATGAAACACGGTTAAATCAATTAGAGGAATCCTCTAAAGTGGTAACAGCACAATTGTCTTCTTTACATACTTCAAAATACGTCCTTTATAAAAGATAGTTTGATGATGCATAAATATTTGAAAAATTTAGATAATTTGAATAGGATGAAAAATCTAAGATTATTGAATTTTCCTGTTTCTAGACTTTTGTCTCCTATTGAATTATTTAAAAAATATTTATCTGAAATACTCTCTATTTCCTCAATTGAGGAAGGGAGTATTTCTAAGATATATTATATACCTAAAACCATGATCAGGTCTCAGGGAAGATAGGGAAGATATGGATATTGTTCAAAAAGAATCTCCAAATTTGATCTCTTTCCTAGAGGCTTCAATAGATGACATTCTGGAAAGAGCTACACTTTTGGTTTCATTCTGCAGAGAAAGAGATAAGACTCTAACAATGCAGAAATATTTTAAAAATAAAGATTTTCTATTCTGTGGCCAAAAGATACAAATCTTTCCGGATGTGTCTCGTAACACACAAATTAGAAGAAAACAATTCTTATTACTGAAACCAAGGGTAATTTCCCTTGGAGCAAGTTTCTTTTTGAGATTTCCCTGTAAATGTTTAGTGCTTCATCAAAAAAATAAGTTTGTATTCCAAGAACCTGGCCATCTTGAGACCTTTTTGATGGATAAAGAGCCAGAACGAGCATGAGAACAGCATAGCAAAAAGTGAGTACTCACAACCATTTGTTAAATTACAAATAATGCCTTATTGTTTTCTTTTAGTAAATCCTCCCAAGATGAGGACTAGATTCTGGTATACATAATTCTGTGAGTTCTTATATATTGTTGTTTTGTAAATCATTAGTACTTGGTATGTATACAGATTGGGGCGGATTTTCAGAGCCCTGCTTGCCTAAATCCGCCCAAAACCGGGCGGATTTAGGCGAGCAGGGCCCTGCGCGCCGGTAAGCCTATTTTACATAGGCCTACCGGCGCGCGCAGAGCCCCGGGACTCGCGCAAGTCCCGGGGTTCTCCGAGGGGGGCGTGTCGGGGGCGTGTCGGGGCGGTCCCGGTCGTCGCAGCGTTTGAGGCGTGTCGGCAGCGTTTTGGGGGCGGGTACGGGGGCGTGGCTACAGCCCGGGGTGGTCCGGAGGCGTGGCCGCGCCCTCCGTATCCGCCCCCAGGTCGCGGCCCAGCGCGCAGGAGGCCCGCTGACGCGTGGGGATTTACGCCTCCCTCTGGGAGGCGTAAATCCCCGGAGAAAGGTAAGGGGGGGTGTAGACAGGGCCGGGCGGGTTAGGTAGAGGAAGGGAGGGGAAGGTGAGGGGAGGGCGTTAGAGGATTCCCTCCAAGGCCGCTCCGATTTCGCTCCAGGGGTAGGCTGCACGGGGGGTAGGCTGCTCCGGGGGTAGGCTGTGCGGCTCGGCGCGCGCCGGCTATACAAAATAGATAGCCTTGCGCGCGCCAATCCAGGTTTTTAGCAGATACGCGCGGCTCCGCGCGTATCTACTAAAATCCAGCGTACTTTTGTTTGCGCCTGGAGCGCAAACAAAAGTAGGCCTATTCGCGGAGTCTGAAAATCCGCCCCATTATTTCTTTATTTTTTTGCAAATGTAAAAATTTGTTTAAAAATGATTAAAATATAAATAAAAAAAAACTTACCCAGATAAATCGGAGGCATTCCAGAAAAGCCTAATAACTTGGCTTTTCAAAAAAGCATTTCACAGTGAGAGCATTGAATAACAACAACAAATACTTCCAGCTGAAAGTCACCTATATATAAAAAAGTAGAATTATTTTATTTTTTTAACTCATAATTAAATATTAAATGAAAACAGTATACACATATATGATTATCCTGGCAATCATATAAATGGTAACCTCATCCCACTTCTCATTTAGAGTATATTTTTGATCTATGTAACCGTAAATATTGGCACACTATGGATAACCTAGAAACCAAACCTATTCGTGCCTAAATGTAAACCGTTGTGATGGTACATTACTAAACGACGGTATAGAAAAGTTTTTAAATAAATAAATAAACAAATAAACAAATAAATAAATAAATAACTTAGCTAAATAATGCTGATATTCAGGGTTATCCAGGCAGGTAGTTCAGGTAATTCTGGTCATGCCACAGACCAGTCCTAAAGGCAGTAGAGGAAGAGCGGAAGGCTCATCTGCATACTGCTCCCAGCATCCCCCAGTAGAGAAGTACAGAGGTCACCGCAAGCAATCCAGAGATTGACTTCCACAGC
Source organism: Rhinatrema bivittatum (assembly GCF_901001135.1). Lineage (NCBI taxonomy): Eukaryota > Metazoa > Chordata > Amphibia > Gymnophiona > Rhinatrematidae > Rhinatrema > Rhinatrema bivittatum. The sequence goes on from NC_042616.1 coordinate 265,754,628, forward strand.
CCCAGCTTCCAGAGGTGCCACACCCTTTGCAGTAGAGGAGGACCAGAAGTGCTCGCCTAACAGCACGCGAATCTCAAACCCTTCCATTAACTGAGTGAAGATTAATTTAACGGTGGTAAAGAGGATTGGTAAGTATAGCTTTCAGAAATTTGGGGGCTTATAAAAGTATGGTGAAAGGTGAAATTAAGGGATATATTCGTTAGAGTTTGTATGTATCTGAGGTAATAAGCAAGCCAGAGATAGTTAATTCTAGTGACTGTCTTTCCCACCCACTCAACCCTTGATTTTTAAGCATGAGACACTTTCTCATAAAAAATTAATCAGGGTCTTATCTAAATCATACTATTGTACCAGCCCTTTTTGAAAGTTTAATCATCCCCTTGTAGGACACTTTCTGATTAAATTAGTAAATTCACCTGTAAATTTAAAGTACTCTCATTCCATCTCCCTTAGTATCATAAACTTAACTAGGAACTCAATAAAACTAAGATGAAGGCAGCAGTCCAGCAGCAAGAGAGGGGCTTTCCAGTCTTTTGCATTGAGTGTCACATGTATGATTTTTTACTCGCCAGTGAGAGATTGTATGTGTGCACTCGATGCAAAGAGCTCCTGGCTCTCAGGGAATGAGTCCGATCTCTGGAGGCTAGAGTAGCAGACTTGGAGGAGCTGAGGAAGACAGAGAGGTACATTGATGAGACCTTCAGGGACATAGTAGCCAAGTCCCAAATCCAGTCTTGAAGCCCCAGTGCTGCCTTGGATCAGAAAGGTCTCCCAGTAGGAGAACATCACCCTGGTGTAGCAGGAAGTGATCCTGTAGCACGGACCTGCTCTCCAGGTGATGTATTGTCCTCTCACACTGAGGACAAGTCTCCCAGGGCTACTGCCCAGGAGGGAAGGGTTAGGCCGGCCATCATAGTTGGTGATTCGATTATTAGAAATGTAGATAGCAGGGTGACTGGTGGATGTGAGAATTGCCTGATAACTTGCCTGCCTGGTGCAAAGGTGGCAGACCTCACGCATCACCTAGATAGGATTATAGACAGTGCTGGGAAGGAGCCGGCTGTCGTGGTACATGTGGGCACCAACGACATAGGAAAATGTGGGAGAAAGGTTCTGGAAGTCAAATTTAGGATTTTAGGTAGGAAGCTGAAATCGAGAACCTCCAGGGTGGCATTCTCTGAAATGCTTCCTGTTCCATGTGCAGGTCCCCAGAGGCAGGCAGAGCTCCAGAGTTTCAATGCGTGGATGAGACAATGGTGCAGGGAAAAGGGATTCAGCTTTGTAAGGAACTGGGGAAAATTTTGGGGAAAGGGGAGACGTTTCCAAAAGGATAGGCTTCACCTTAACCAGAGTGGAACCAAGCTGCTGGCACTAATTTTCAAAAAGGAGATAGAGCAGCTTTTAAACTAGAACAAGGGGGAAAGCAGACAGTCACTCAGCAGTGCATAGTTCGGAGAAATGTATCCTTGAAGGATACTAATGAAACAGGAAAGTTAGGGCATCCCAACAGAGAGGTTCCATTAAAAGCAAACATAGTTTATGTGCCTATATGTAAAAAATCACCGAAGCTAATTATTTCTGATTTATCCCTAACAACTGAAAAGCAGGTTAATACAAACAAAAAACACACTTTGAAATGTCTGTATGCCAATGCCAGAAGTCTAAGAAGTAAGATGGGAGAGTTAGAGTGTATAGCAGCAAATGATGAGTGACATAATTGGCATCACAGAGACTTGGTGGAAGGAAGATAACCAATAGGACAGTGCTATATCAGGGTACAAATTATATCACAATGATAGGGAGGATCAACTTGCTGAGGGTGTGGCACTTTATGTCCAGGAGGGTATAGTGTCCAACAGGATAAAGATCATACAAGAAACTAAATGCTCAGTAGAATCTATATGGGTATAGTGATAGGAGTATACTACCGTCCACCTGGACAAAATGGTCAGACAGATGATGAAATGCTAAGAGAAATCAGGGAAGCTAACCAATTTGGCAGTGCAATAATAATGGGAGATTTCAATTACCCCAATATTGACTGGGTAAATGTAACATCAGGACTTGCTAGAGACAAAGTTCCTGGATGTAATAAATGACTGCTTCATGGAGCAATTGGTTCAGGAACCAACAAGAGAGGGAGCTACTATAGATTTAATTCTTAGTGGAACGCAGAATTTGGTGAGAGAGGTAACGGTGGTGGGGCCACTTGGCAACAGTGATCATAACATGATCAAATTTAAACTAATAACTGGAAGGGGGACAATAAGTAAATCTGCAGCTCTAACACTAAACTTTCAAAAGGGAAACTTTGATAAAATGAGGATAATAGTTCGAAAAAAACTGAAAGGTGCAGCTGCAAAGGTTAAGTGTTCAACAGGGATGGTCATTGTTTAAAAATACAATCCTAGAGGTGTAGACCATATGTATTCCACACATTAAATTTAAACTTACCCCAGCCCCCCCCCCCCCCTAGACACCAGAGCACCGTCAATCAGCCAGTCCCCACTCACCAGCTCTTGGGGACTCATCCAGCGCTGCTGGGCTCATCTCACATCTCGCTGTCACCAAGGTCCACAGTGGCCTCCCCTAACGCCTTCACCAGCAACAAGGGAGCCTAACAAGCCGACCCCCCCCCCTCCAAAAAAATCGCCTGCAACCAGCAGCACAGGCCTCAGAAAGGCCTCCTCTCTGCAGCACCACCCATCTCGAAGCGAAGTCAGCCCCTGACAAGCGAAGCCAGCCCCCTGATGTCAGAGGAGGGGCCGGGTGAGTGGTGTTTAAATTTAAACTCACCCTGGGCGCCCCCCCTAGACACAAGAGCACCGTCAATCAGCCAGTCCCCACTCACCAGCTCCCGGGGACTCATCCAGCCCTGCCGGGTTCATCTCACATCTCGCCATCATCAAGCTCCGCAGGGGCCTCCCCGAACGCCTCCACCAGCAACAAGGGAGCCTAACGAGCCAACCCCCCCTCGAAATCGCCTGCAACCAGCAGCACAGGCCTCGGAAAGGCCTCCTCTCTGCAGCACCACCCATCTTGAAGCGAAGTCAGCCCCTGACGTCAGAGGAGGGGCCAGGTGAGTGGTGTTTAAATTTAAACTCACCCCAGGCATTGCGTGCCGTGCACCGCGCGCCGAAGGAGCGTGTCCAAAGGAGCAGGCCCTTTTGCGCGCCCCTTCGTGCAGCCCATTCATCGCAGCCCTCAAAGCCCTTCATAAACCTTGCCTTCTCAACCCGCTCCTCCCAAACACTAAAAAAAAAAAAAAAAAAAAAAAAACCCTGCATCACTAACAACTAGAGATGTGAATTGTGTGATCGATCGTCTTAACGATCGATTTCGGCTGGGGAGGGGAGGGAATCGGATCGTCGCGGTTTTGTTTTTGTAAATATCGTGTAAATCATAAATCGGGGGAGGGCGGGAAAACCGGCACACTAAAACAACCCTAAAACCCACCCCGACCCTTTAAAATAAATCTCCCACCCTCCCGAACCCCCCCAAAATGCCTTAAATTACCTGGAGTCCAGAGCTGGGGTCCCGGTGTGATCTTTTACTCTCGGGCCTGCGGTGCGTTGTAGAAATGGCGCCGGCGCTACCTTTTCCCTGTCATATGACAGGTCAAAGGTAGCGCCTCCAGGAGCACTCGATAAAAACTGCTCACCTCTAATTGAATATATTAAGAACAACATCTCCCTCAACAAACCCATAATCATACTTGGTGACTTCAACATACATTTCAACTTACCAACTCACTCAAAAACCTGCCAAACTATCATTGATGCACTATCAACTCTATATCTAGAGCAAATAAACCAATCTCCAACTCATAAAGCAGGCCACACAATTGACCTCATTTTTGTTAACACTGAAATCTGGAAATCATTCTCTACCCACACCACAGAGATACCCTGGGGTCCGACCACCATCTAATCCAAGCTAACTTACATACCAACATCAACCTTAAACCTCCTCAAATCACCCCAAACAAAATATCCTACCGTCCACCATTCAACATAGAACTTTTACAAAAAACTCTTCAATCCGAATTAACCATCAATCTAGCTCCGAGAACACTACCTCATCATGGCTAAACATCACAAAACAAGTCGCAGACATCAATTCCATTATTATAAAGACTAAACAACAACCCAAACACAACAACCAATGGTATAACGAAAATATCAGAACTGCCAAACGCATACTCTGAAAAAAAGAAAGAGAATGGAGAAAAACAAAAATACTACCACACTAAATAATTATCGGAACAACTTAGCTCAATATAAAAATATCATCAATAATGCGAAAAAGGAATTCTTCTCCAACAAAATCTCCAAATTTCATCATAACCCCAGAATGTTATTCACAATAGTTCAGAAACTTACCAAAACCACCCAAGAGTCTTCATGCACCAAACATGGAAGCGATGACTTTGCTGATTTCTTCAACAACAAATATCTCATCTAATCCAATCCAACATAACCAACAACCAGAACACCAAACTTAACAAGATAACCTCATCATGGTCAAACTTTGACACTGCCTCCACCATTGAAATTCAATCTATAATAAATAAAATGAACCCCACCAGCCATCCATTAGACAACATCCCAATAACAACCCTCAAATCAATTGAACCTACCATATAAAAAACCATCACCAAAATTGTCAATTTATCACTGACCGAAGGCAACTACCCCAAAAGCCTCAAATCTGCTGTCATCAAACCAATCCTTAAAAAGAACAACCTAGATCCGGAAATCCTTACCAACTACCATCCCATATCAAACCTTTCGTTCATAGCCAAAACCATTGAAAAAGTCATACACACTCAACTAAGATGACTACCTGGAGACAAACAGCATCCTACCTCCATCCCAATATGGTTTTAGAAAAAGCTTAAACACGGAATCTCTCCTCATCTCCCTAATGACATTATTATAAGAGGCTTTGACAAAGGTGAAAAATACTTGCTCATTCTTCTTGACCTTTCAGCTGCCTTCGACACAGTGAACCACAATATACTATTGGAGCGACTATCCCAAATTGGTTTAACTGGCAATACCTTACATTGGTTTTCTTCCTATTTATCTGATCGAACATACCAAGTATTAATCAACAACAACCTATCAAAAATAATCAACCTCAACACCGGAGTCCCTCAAGGATCAGCTTTATCAGCCACCCTTTTCAACATATACCTTCTCCCCATCTGCCAACTACTAAAAGAATATGAAATCACACACTTCCTCTATGCTGATGACATTCAGCTCCTCATTCCCATACAAAATTCGATTGAAGACACCTACAAGAAAACCTCAGAACTACTTATCTCAATCAAACATCTCCTAAATTCCCTGAAACTCATAATCAACTTTGACAAAACTGAAATAATACTCATGGATAAAAAACCCAATCCAACTCCGCCACCCCTGACAATACTTGACACACAAATGATAACTATACTCCCTACCACCCACACCAGGAACCTCGGAGTTATCATTGATAAAGAATTTTCTTTCAAGAACCACATAGCAAATAAAACTAAAGAAGGATACCCACAGACTCCTAACCCTAAGACACCTGAAACCATTTCTCAACCCCTACTACAACTTATCTTCTCCACCTTTGACTATTGCAACTCCTTACTAATTGGAATACCTTTTTCATCCTCAAACCACTCCAAATACTGCAGAACTCAGCTGCCAGAGTCCTAACTGGAACAAAAAGAAGTGAACAAATAACACCAATATTGACCTCACTTCACTGGCTCCCTATTACTGCACGTATTGCTTACAAATCAATGAACATAATCCACAAAATCCTAAACAATGATCATCAAGGTCTTAACACCCTAAACATAATCCCTCAAAATCCTCCAAGAAACCTATGCTCTAATAACTCAGGTTACCTAAACATTCCCCCTATCAAAGATGCTCATCTGGCAACCACAAGAGAAAGAGCCTTTTCAATTGCCTCACCTAAACTTTGGAACACCCTACCTAAATTCCTGAGAACCCAATACGACCTAAAAACATTCAAAAAAGACCTAAAAACACTAATGTTCCGCAAATTCTACATTGACCTTCAGACGTCTGATCATCCCAACTCTCAACTGAACTCTCAGTCGAAAATCTCTTAATACATTCTCTTCACCCTGAACCCGCATACCCTCCTCATCCAACCTAATAATGCTCTCTGGACTTGATATGCTTATTTCTGATATTGTTCAAATTGTTTTTACTGTTGCACAACTGCTAAGAAAAATGTATACTTTTGTAAACCGTTGTGATGGCTCTACCGAATGACGGTATATAAAACTCAACAAATAAATTAATTAATTAATTAAGAAAGGTGGAAGGAAGGCAAAATGATTACCATCATGGTTAAACGGTGAGGTGAAAGAGGCTATTTTAGCCAAAACAAATCCTTCAAAAATTGGAAGAAGGATCCATCTGAAGAAAATAGGATAAAACATAAGCATTGTCAAATTAAGTGTAAAACATTGATAAGAGAGGCGAAGAGAAAATTTGAAATGAAGTTGGCCATAGAGGCAAAAACTCATAATAAAAACTTTTTTAAATATATCCGAAGCAAAAAACCTGTGACGGAGTCAGTTGGACCATTAGATGACCGAGGGGTTAAAGGGGCTCTTAGGGAAGATAAGGCCATTGCAGAAAGACTAAAAGAATTATTTGCTTCCGTGTTTACTAATGAGGATGTTGGGGAGATACCAGTTCCAGAGATGGTTTTCAGGGGTGATAAGTCAGATGAACTGAACGTAATCACTGTGAACCTAGAAGATGTAGTAGGCTAGATTGACAAACTAAAGAGTAGCAAATCACCTGGACCAGATGGTATGCATCCTAGGGTACTGAAGGAACTCAAAAATGAAATTTCTGATCTATTAGTTACAATTTGTAACCTATCATTAAAATCATCCATTGTACCTGAAGACTGGAGAGTGGCCAATGTAACCCCAATATTTAAAAAAGGCTCCAGGGCCGATCCGGGTAACTATAGACCAGTGAGCCTGACTTCAGTGCCAGGTAAAATAGTGGAAACTATTCTCAAGATCAAAATCGTAGAGCATATAGAAAGATATGGTTATTGGTTTAATGGAACACAGTCAACATGGATTTACCCAAGGGAAGTCTTGCAGAACAAATCTGCTTCATTTTTTTTAAGAGGTTAATAAACATGTGGATAAAGGTGAACCTGTAGATGTAGTGGAGTCTGTGAGAGTGAGATCATGTGTGTGTGTCTGTGACCCTGAAAGTGAGAGTATGTGTTTGTGTAAAGGAGCCTGTGAAAGAGAGTATGTGTGTGTATGAGAGAGAAAGGAAGCCAGTGAGAGTGAGAAGTGAGAGCATTTCTATTAGTATGTGTGAGGGGGCCTGAGAATGAGAGTATGTGTGTATGTGAGAGAGAGAGAAAGGAAGCCTGTGAGAGTGAGAACATGTTTGTGTGTGTGAGGGAGTGACAGCTGGTTTGTGAGAGAGCACGTGGGAGTAAGGGAGCCTGTGTGTGAGAGATCCTGTGAGAGAAAGCATGTGAGCCTGCATTTGTATTTGTGTGGGTGAGGGAGCTTGTGGGAGAGAAAACCTGTTTGTGTATGTGTATGAAGGAACCTGTGGGAGTAAGAGCAAGTGTGTGCATGGCGATATGAGAGAGAGAGAGAGAGAGGGTTTGAGATCCAGTGAATGAAAGAGAGGATGTGAGGAGGGGTGGATGTGTATTATGTGTGTGTGCTTGTGTAAAAGAGAGTGAGAGAAAATTAACATGTGAGTGTGTAAGAAAGAGAGAGAGAGAGAGCAAAGATAACATTTGTATCCCCCCCCCTCCCCCAGCTCCCTAATTCTTGGCAATCTCAGGGTGACTAGAAATCAAGAGTTCTCAGGTATGGAGAGCCAAGGATTTTTTTTATCCTTATTAGTTTTAATTAATGGGCGTTAGTTATTGTGTCTGCTGTTTTGAAATATTATATTGGCGTTTGGGAAATTTTTTTAAAAAGTTATATGACTTTGTAATTACTGAAGGTTATCAGCTGTTTTAAAATGCTTATTCTTTTTGTTACTATAATTTTACTATTATAATTTATATTTCTTGATTTTCTTGTTTGATATTTTATGAGAAATGTAATGTTTCCATTTTTCCATTGTACATTACAAAGACTGGCTTCTTGGTTTACATTTCAATTTTTTTCTGCATGTTTCTGGTGCTAATTTGTGGTCCTTTATTCTGTATTTGGTGTCTGTCTCTTGTTCTGCGTATGTGACCAAGGTGAAAGAGTCTGCTACCATGTAGTGGAACTCAACTACTGTATAGGGATCTATAGCAATCAGGTGCTGCCTTGTTTCCCCAGAAGGTGGTGTATTGGTATTCTGGGACCCAGTGTAATATATACAGTACTGCTACTACTGCTTCTTCATGAGTAGGATGGCTGTTTGAGTCCTGGTATTACTCCTGTTATATTATGATAGGTCTGCTATAATAATTTTGAGTGGGGTTTTTTGCAGGGTTTTGTGTTACTTCATAATGCAGCCATCTGGCATTGGGAGGTGTTTGTGCTGCTCTGGACGGCATGTAAGTAAAACATATAAAAACATAGGGGTAGATTTTAAAAGGAGCGCATGCTGCCTTCCTCCATTCCCTCCCCCTAACCTACCCTTCCCCCCCCCAGCCCTAATCTAACCCCCCAAAATCTTTCTTACCTTTTGTACTTGCCAGCATGCGATCCTCTGACAGTGGCAAATGGCCGCTGTGTCAGAGGCCTCTGGCCCCGCACAGGGCTGGTGCAAGGGTATTAGGCATCCTAGGCAAACCTTACAGTCTGGCGCCCCCTCCCCATACACAATTTTAAATTATGCATTTATAACATTTTACATGAAAAATGACATTCTGAGGTAAAATTAATATACAAGTTGTTGTGATAATTTCATGAACTGTTGTGATGCCAACAAGAAAACTTTGCATCTTGGAATTCATATGGCATCATACCTATTGTGATGTATTTTGGCATGGTCCTCCCATATCAACACAGTACTATCTGCCAACACTCAAAGAATAACAACCCTACCTATGAAAAAGAATACCAAAAATATTACACCAGAATCTAAAATATCAATACACCTCCTATCAGGAAAACAGAACAGGCCAAGCTACTACAGATCCCTACAGAGAAACCCCATGCTAAAAGAATGCTTCATCTCAGTCTTTGCATGCAGAACACAAACCCTCACCAAATACAGAATAAAGCCACATAAAGTATAAATAGAAATGTGCAGACAAAAACTGAACTGTAAAACGCATCACGTCAGACTCTGTACAGCGTAACAATGGAAAACAAAAATGTCACTATTCCTCGTGAAACAAATCAATAAAATAAAGATTATATAAATCATTAATCATAATTATAAAATCATACAAATAAAATAATTTCAAAACAGCTGATGAATAGAATATCCAATAATTAGACTCATGCAAATATTGAAAGCTTTACCAAACACCAATAAAATATTTTCAAACAGCAGACACATCACATACTACCACTGCTAGCCACATACTACCACTGCTAGCCACTGCTATTAATTGCATCAGTAGCATGGGATCTTCTTGGTGTTTGGGTAATTGCCAGGTTCTTGTGGCCTGGTTTGGCCTCTGTTGGAAACAGGATGCTGGGCTTGATGGACCCTTGGTCTGACCCAGCATGGCAATTTCTTATGTTCTTATGTTCTTACCCAATAATTAAAATGGTAGTCAATCAAGAAAATTGAACTTAAAAAGCCACCTTTACTTACCCTCTCCAGCAGTTCGCCTACTCCTTTCTCTTGTAGGCCATACCAGAAGCAGCAGTAGCTGCTGAAGCTGTCCTCACAGTCCTCTTCCTTAGGGACCACAACCAGTCTCTTCTCCCTCTCACACACACACACACACACACACCAGTCACACCCTCAGGACCAGTTTCTGTCTCTCACTCACCAATCATCTCCCCAACCAGTCTCTCTTTCTCACACACACACCAGTCATCTCCCTGATCAGTCTCTCTCACACATACACATGTCACCTCTCTGGCCAGTCTCTCTCAATCACACAATGCTCTCGCTCTCTCTTACTTACACACAGGCTTTCAATCACACACATGTTCTATCTCACTTACAAACAGGCTCAATCACATACATGCCCTCTCTCACAGCCACAAGCCAGCCAAAAACATGCTCCATCTCTCTCGCATACACACATTTGACACACAAGCACCCTCCCTGACTCACATATACACCACACACCTACAGAAGCACCCTCCCTGTCTCACAAACACATTACACTCTCACAGAAGCACCTTGCTTTCAGACTTGCAGCATTTTTCACTTTTTACTAAAAGTGAAAGTGATGCTCCCAACCGTTAAATAAGAAAACCACATTCCTATCAAAAGGCAAAATGACACCCTTCCTTCAGGTTCTGTCCTCCCAAGGGACAGCCACCCACACAGTACAGCTTCTCTTGTTTTACGCTTCCAGGCAATAAAGCAAGTGGCTTTCTTCAAACTATCAGTCGTATGATTATTCATGTGGGAGATATGGAACAGAAAGACATCCTTAGTCGGCTTCCCTTTTAAATGGGAAGAGTCCAGTCTTAGTCATTTAAAAATATACATTTTCTAAAGGCTTAAAAAGAAAAAAAAAGAAAAACCATTTCAGATTCTATTCTAGTCTTCATGCTTAAATTATGCTTAAAAAAAAAAAAAAATCAAACCCCACCTGGCATCAGTATCTTAAATTTGTGATTTTGCTGAGATGAACATTTTAAATACTTTAATTGTTTTGCTTTAGTATTTGTCTTTACCCATTTTATGTTAAATTTTATTTTCCAGAAGAGGGATGCTTAAAATTCAGTAATTTCATCTTTCATCCAACTTTTCAAAAGTTCAGGTATATGTATTATCACATTTCATTTTTTTAAACTGGCAGATTCCTCTCTCACATACACACTCACAGAAAGAAGATCTGCGCCAAGACTTAGGGGCCGCCGCGGCAAGCAGCCAGCTCCCAACTCGCCCTGTATCCCCCCATGTGCCACCCTCCCGACACATCCCTAGTGGTCCAGCGGAGGTCCCGGGAGCGATCTGCCACTCCCGGGGCCTCGGCTACCACTAACCAAAATGGCGCTGGTGGCCTTCAGCCCCTACCCACTTTTTCAGGTTTGTGTAATATAAATGGAGTACCTGTATTTAAAGATGCAGCACCACCTTCATTCTCTGATATTTTCTGTCCCAGTGCCCTAGTTGAGGCTATTATTGTCGTAACTTTGAATAAATGCAAATCCTCCCTTTGCTTCTTGGGGAGGCCACATCTTTATTTATATTCCACTTTTCATAGCACTTCAAAGTGAATTACATTCAGGTACTGTAGGTATTTCCCTATCCCCAGAGGGCTTACAATCAAAGGGGTAGATTTTCTAAATCTACGCAGGTGCGAACAAAAGTACGCCAGATTTTATAAGATACGCGTGTAACCGCGCGTATCTTATAAAATCCGGGGTCGGCGCGCACAAGGGGGTGCACATTTGTGCAACTTGCACGCGCCGAGCCCTGCGCGAGCTGCCCGTTCCCTCCCGACACGCCCCCCTTGCGAAGCCCCAGGACTTACGGAGCTTGCACACGCCGCCAAGCCTATGCAAAATAGGCTCAGCGCATGCAGAGGCGGTTTTAAAAGGGTACGCTCATAACCCTTTTAAAATCTGGCTGTAAGTTTCTACCTGAGGCAATGGAGGGTAAAGTGACTTGCCCAAGGTCACAAGGAGCGAAAGTGGGACTCAAACCCTGGTCTCCTGGTTTGTAGCCCACTGCTCTAACCACTGGGCTACTCCTCCACTCCATCTAAGGAGCCAGTAGCCTCAAAGGCAGAGCCTGGGTTCCTCGCTATTTTCCCCACCGCTATCCGATCTCCTTCACTCCCTGGTGGGAAAATTGAAAGCGGCATAGATGTCTCCAATGAAGAGCCGCAAGGCGGGGATGGCGTTTCTGGCACGCTGGGCTCAATGAGATCTCCTCGACCATGGGGGTGGTATGTAGCATAATAATGCGGTATCGAGAAGTAATTTCGCAGTAGAAGTAAAACAAACATCGAAGCATCTCTCTCCTGCTCCTTAATAGTCCGCCATCTTGGATCTCTCCAACATTTTTTCACTTTTAAGATGTTTACAATCACTTACATCAGATATTGAACAGAAGTAAATATATGTGTTGTGGAGTGCAAGGAGAGCGGTCCCACTTACCAAAAGATATGCGTTCTTGGGCCACCGCTCGACCCCAGAGGAACTCCAAAGAGGTGCCGCGGTAGGCGAGGCATGCCCAAGCATGGGCTGGACAGGAGCGAGGCTGGACTGAAGACTGGAGAGATACTGACCCTCCTCCGGACCTGCACGCTTTGGAAGACCAACAATGCAATGATGGTCTTACGAACAGTCCTCCGACCATTCCAAGCCCTTTCAGACCTGCCGCAGGGTACGGCAAGAAGCGGCAGGCCAGATGGAGGCCAGGGCAGTGAAGACCGGAACATGGAGATTCAGACGAGACTCAGGGACAAGGTACTTGGATGCACAGACGTAGACTCAGGCACAGACGTAGAATCAGGAACGAGGTTCTGGGATGCACAGACGTAGACTCAGGCACAGACGAAGACTTAGGAATGAGGTACTTGGATGCACAGATGAGACTTCGGGGTATATGGACAGTGGCGCGATCTCTCAGGGCGCCCTACTCAGCCAGTACTACTGGTCTGGTCACGGACCACCCTGTCCTACATCCGCGGGAGCGGGACCAGCGCAGGAAGGAACGAGGTACTTGGCTTTCGGAAGACTCAGGAACAAGGCACTTAGCTTTCAGAAGGCTCAGGAACAAGGTACAAAGCTTGCATCATGAAGCGCCCTACTCAGCCCACCTCTGGGACTGGTCGCAGACCATGACATGGCTTGCCGCGGGGTACCAAGCGTACAGAAGACTCAGGAACGAGGAACCAGGGGTTCAGGAGAGCAAGACAGGATCACAGACTTCAGGATCAGGAGAAGCAACATCAAAGCTGGGTCATGGACATCAGGAACAAACATCTGGACTGGAACACAGATACTGGATCAGGAGACAGACCTTAGGGCTGGAACACGGACATCTGGAACGTAGACAATAAGACAAGACAAGGAGCTCCAACAAAGAACAGGAAACACAGGACCTTGAAGAAGTGCTGGAACAAGGATGACTCATGGAGTGAAGGACAGCAGGATCCCAGGAGTGACCAACTCCTTGCGAAGGCAAAGCTGGAATGAACGCTGAGCCCTTTTGTAGGGCTGAAGAGAGCAACGCCCAGGGAGGGGTCAGCAGGGGGCCACACCTGGCTGGCCCTTGAAGAATAGGCAAGAGGCGCACGCCCGCACCTTAGGAAGCTGGAGAGAAGAGAGAGCTGGAAGCTGGTGGCGTCCTCAGCCACGTGGAAGGCCCAAGGAAGCCAGGCAGGCAGCGGAGCAGCCCTGCCCTGAGGCTGAAGAGGTGGCAGGCTGCTGGAGCGGCTCCCAGCTGCGAAGACAGAAGCAGAAGGACTGCAGGCACCGGCAGAGACGACCTCCAGGCTGGCCAAGGACCCGGGCTGAAGCAGGCACCGGCAGGGACGGCCTCCCTGCCGGCTGAAGACCCCGGCATCGGCTGCAGCAAGTCAGAGGAAGGCAGGAGCGGCAGCGGAGGAGCCGGCTGCATGGAGAGCTCCCGGCGGCCCGACCCTGCCGCGCAGAACCAGAGGCAGCCGGGGAGGAGCCCGGCAACGGTGGCAGACCCGCCACGAAGGAGATAGCGTCAGCAGCCCGACTGGCTGTGAGAAGGTAAGAGCCTGCCCGCGAGAAGCGCGGGCAGGATCGCAACAATATGCAAGTAAAAGACATAAGCACAACACGTTGGCAGGCCATAAAATAGCAACATATCCATGTAAATATTGGCCCTGCCCCAGAACATCCCTGGCATGCCCCTTTCTTACACATGCAAATTTACTCGCGGTCCCCAATGGACGCACATATGTTCTGGCTTTTAAAATACCATAGTATTGTGTATATGCCATTTTGCGCATGTGCATCTTTTGAAAATTCACCTCTAAGATTTCATTTTTTTTTATACAGTGACTTATAAGAAGTCTCAGAAAATGCTAATAGGATGTATAACCCAATATCTCTTTGAGAAAAATCTATCCAGTATCTCAACATTTTATTAAACTATTTCTCTTATATATGCAGACTGCAACGTGGAAAGCTATGGAATTTCCAGCGAGCATATATAGATTTCTCATAGAAATCTGGAACCCCTGTGTAGTTTGTCCTCTGGGAGATACCATGCATTGAAGCATCTTAGAGTTGTGTTAGGTAACATGGTGAAACTGTAATAGTATAAAATTGGGTAATTCAAATATACAGTAATTGGGAGAGAGTTATTCCAAAAAGTTCCAGATGTTAGAGGACATGGACTAATTTTAGAATCAGGTTTGTCCTTCAACTCCTTAAGCAGCTGGACTTTAGTGCCACAGGAAGTGGGGGTGGAGGGAGGGAGGGAATACAGCTGCATATTTCAGCAGGAGAGCAGCTGATGCCTGACTTCTGATCCTAAAGACTAAAAGCACAAATTGTACTCTAATTATAGATGTCAGATCTTCCAAATGAATGTTACACAAAAATGATAAGTCGATAAGAGAGAACGGGTGTTGTCACAACAAAGGAAGACAATGATTCAAAAGATTTGGGTGCTCCCTATTGAGTCCCTAAATTTACAAGGCACCTACATTTAGGTGTCTTAATAGTCGGCAGGGTCAAGTTGAGGGAATGGAAGTTAGGCGTTCAGTGCTGATCCCCAGTGCGGAGCATCTAACTCAAGGGCCTTAACTTAGGGGAGGCCATGGATAGCCTAGCTTCAAGTGCCTCAGTTAAGGCCCCTGAAGTTCAAGTTAGCAGCCTCTATTCAGCCCAAAATGAAGACAACTTAGATCAATTGAATGTAGGTGCCTAACATAGGGGTCTATGTTGAGGCACTCAGTGCACTTTAAATATTAGGTTTAATGATTATAGATATTTTATTAAGGAGAAACCAAATAGAAAACTGAACATGGCAAGAGGACCTAATAACATAATATTTGTACGTGATAGTAATGTAAATTAATGTATTTTCATATGCTTTAATAGATCAATTATGTATTAAAAAATAGGGTAGATAGATATGCATGCAGTTTGGTACCACCAAATAAAAACAGATTTGTTCGGTTTTCTGAATGTTTGAGAGTAGTACAGATAATTCTAGTGGCTATATTGGCCCTGGAGAAAACTTGGATATTTGTTGGCTGTGATGCTGTTTATTAGACCAATTAAAATTGCTGTAGTACATGACATATTGAAGCCACATAGCTCTCTTCTTCAAATACCTAGCCTCAAAAGGTCATGCACCACTGCATCTTTTTTGTTGGCCCAATAAACGCTATCACAACCTACAAAGATGTCAGTTCATTTGAAATTGGATTTTTATCAGGGCTGCAACAAGCCTGCATTTATTCTCATGTGTTCTGAGAGATGTTCTGGGTAGGAACGGTAGCTATACCATTTAAACAAACCATTGAAAAGCCTCAGATACCAACTGAGGGTGTCAAGTTATTTTAGCTATTTATTTAAAAGACTTATAGCCCATACCATCGCCAATTCTGAGCAGACAACAGAAGCAAACATATAATAAAATCAACAGTATCAAGACAGACAATGAACATAAAATAAGTACAATAAATAAAATATAAAAACACTTATGCTCCATCCTGCACAAACTACCCATTGGGTGGTTGCAAAAATTCAAGCTAAGAGCTTCTGTAGCTATCTGGGTGACTAAAAATCAAAGCAAGTCCTCAAAGGCCTACTGAAAGAGATAGGTTTGTAATAAGAACATAAGAAAATGCCATACTGGGTCAGACCAAGGGTCCATCAAGCCCAGCATCCTGTTTCCAACAGTGGCCAATCCAGGCCATAAGAACCTGGCAAGTACCCAAAAACTAAGTCTATTCCATGTTACCATTGCTAATGGCAGTGGCTATTCTCTAAGTGAACTTAATAGCAGGTAATGGACTTCTCCTCCAAGAACTTATCCAATCCTTTTTTAAACACACCTCGAATAGTACTGGTGTAATATAGTTAGAGATCTTTTTTCCAGAAACAACACAGGCTGCAGCATTCTGAACTATTTGTAGAGCCTTTAAGGTAACATGGGGGACTCCAACATACAGAGCAGTGCAATACTCAAGCATGAACATCACTAAAGAATGTAACACTAGCTTTAAAGTCGCCTTGGAGAGAAAAGGCATAAACGATTCTTCTATAGTTTTGAGCATCAAATGTGAAGTATTACAAGTGTGGGGTATGGATTACCTTTATATGAAGCAGGATTTGACTGCAACTGTCCACTGGCATCAGTTAGAGACTACTTAAGGATATTTAAGAAAGTGGGGAAGCTGCTATGGATGCATGCATGTGTGTCACTGTTCTGAAAGTTCCATTTCTGCAGCTTCAAGGCCACAAGGTTCTAAAAGTAATCTTGCCCTCTCCAAACAAGTTTTAAATTAATTAATGTTTTAACCACATTCTTGGTTTTGGTAAAAGGGCCGTCTCTGCCAGGCTCCTTACTGTTCTACTGGATAGATGCATGAGAAAGTGTTTCATGATGTGGAAATCCTCTAGATTGGTTGGCTCCCTGGGAACCTTGAGAAAGGTTGATGAGGCCCCACCCCTGGGCTCAGGGTCGGTGGTAAAGCCAGTTGAATCAGCAGCCTCATAGCAGCAATTGCAACTAATCAGCTTCTAAATCTCCTCCCTGATGATGGTCTGTGTTTCACATGAGGAAATAAAGACAACCGAAATCTGCTAGTGAACTGGTGTCATGTTGTATTACCTAGCAAGCAACACAGAAGGTTAAAGTAACAACAAAGACGGAAAGTAGAAAAATAGTGAAATATAGCAATCAGCCACAAGGTGGCATCAGCCTATAAGTTAACATCTGTAACACTGCCGTGCATCAGCCCCCTGATGTTTTCAGGCCCATGTTGGCCCACTGACGTCTTCAGCTTGTGATTAAGTTCACAGCACTCAGATGATTTGAGGTGGGGGTAGTGTTATCTGTTATTAGTTCTTGTGGGCCAGAAGGCAGGAAGCACTGAGCAACAAAACAGGTGTCTGAGAGATTTACAGGCTGGAGAGAGTGTTTGCTGAGGTCTGAAGGGGGAGAGTGCTTACTGGGGAATTTGGGGGGGGGGGGGGGGGGGACTGGAAAAGGGGTCTTGAGGGAGCAAAAAAGGGGAGCGTGCTTTCTGAGGTCTTGGGACTAAGGAAAAGAGGAAGATTGCTTGCTAGGACTTGAGGGGTGCAAAAGGGGGAGAGTGCATTCTGGGGTCTGCAGTGTTTTGTGGGAATGGAGGAGAAAGCTGTGGCAGGCCTTTCCCCTGCTATTCAATCTCAACAGGCTCCTCCCCCATTCTATCAGCAAAGAAGCCCCTCTCCGGCTGATTCACCCTGGGCCCTGCACCCTTCAAGTGTCAGCTGCAGGTGCCAGTTTTAAATCTCCAGGAGGCAGAGTAGGAGCAAGTGTTCATCACTCCTCCCTTTTGATCCCAAAGAAGGGGAATGTGGGACCAGGGAGGTCCCCCAGCCCCTGCCAGTTTTTCGGGGGGGGGGGGGGGGACAGGAGATGTCCAGGGAAGTCCTGACTAGGCCCAGCACAGCCCATGATTTTCTTTCAGAGGCAGGAGGGAGGTTAGAGGGGCCTGGAGAGACCCAGCTGGGCTTGACTATGCCCAGCTGGATAGGCCTGGGACCTGTGACAATCTGGGGGGGGGGGGGGGGGGGAAGGGGGTAGAAGGATGTCAAGGAGGCCTATTTGTTTGTTTGCTTGTTCTTAAAACTGAAACCACTTGAAAACTTTGGGGTATTTTTGTGCAAAGCCTTTTTTTTGGGGGGGGGAGGGGAGGGTCCATTTGGAACAAGCTGAAAATGGCCTTTTTCGGTGCAGACCTGGATCAGGATTCATCTACTAAGGAATAGTTTCTGCTATAAGGCCCAAGGGGAATTCACTCAATTCAGAATAACCGTCAAAACCCAGAAAGTTGTATTTCAATTTAAGAGAAAAATTTATTGGAGACTCTAATTTTAAAATCCAGCAACAGCCAAGAAAAGAAATCAGCAAACAGTCCACAGATTCCAAAATAAAACCACAGCTTCAAAAACAGATCCCAGAAGACTTGAAGATTGTTACTAAGGTTCTGGTTTTCAAAAACATTTATACACTTAAAACTGGGTTTTACACAGGCAAATACATTTTACCCATGTAAGTGGGCTTTTGAAAATTGCTACACAATATGCCATTGAATTCTCAATAGGTTTTATGTGTGTAAGTGCGCTTTGCGCGCATAAATGGCTTTTGAAAATTGCTACAATAGCATGTTACACTTACACGCGTAACTCCTTTTAAAATTGACTTTTTATTTTCTTAATCTTCTTAAATAACAGTAATGGAAGAGGATTTCCCTCTCAAGTCCCTCCCCAAGCCTCTTTTTCTCTTTTAGGACAAGATGGAAACGGGATAAACCTCACCCTTCTCTCCTCTCACTGACTGCAGACTTCCACAATGAGAATGGTGTCCCCATGGGCTAGGGGTTCCCGTGCTTCAAGCTGATCTGAGCCCTTACCAGAGAAGGGGATACTCTCTCCAGCAGATCAATGAAAATGGACACTCTCTCATACCCTAGCTCCAAGTCCCAAACTCCAAAAATTCCTCCATATGACTCATTGGAACTGCCTTATATATACACTCAAAACACATCCCTTTTGGGGGAAGGCCCTGCCTTTCACTCACTCTCTTAATTAGACCGCCCTGGATCTTCCGTTGCTGGAATAGTTCCCCATATTAAAACATTGAACACGATAGCAAACAATAATATGGATCACACATCAGATTGATAGGGCTGGGGGCAGCCACTGTACTGTTCCATTTCTTGCCTTTTCAAACTGAAAGTATACCCCTGTTTGCAAGAGATATTAACTCCCTGAGCTGTTCCTTCAGAAAAGATCTGTATAATACAATACACTTGTTTCCCACTCTGAATTGATATGTATAATTCAATATTATTATAATTTTATATTATACTACATAAGGCATTACAGAGCAGCGATTCAAAGACAAACTGTATTTTAAAACTTCTGAAATATCTTTTACAGCACCATTTACACTAATGAAGCAGTATAAATATAAAAGATTCAGATCTGAATATCATGGAGTCACTACAGTACCTCAACATGACATTTTAATCAGTGATGACCAGTGATGCATATATTAAATAATTGTGCAATGGAACAACCCACTGCGGATAATCAAGGGCCAATTACACAATAGCAAAGCAATGGGTATTATCTGAGCTACTGATGCTTTACTGCTGTAGAGCTTATTGCTGCCTAAAATCAGATAGCAAAGCCATAATTATGATGCATAATTCTACCTACCTTGTTACTGGATAGCACTGTACAGTATCCTGTACTTAAAGCAAAGGTATTAGCATCATTCTTGAAAATATGAGCTTACTTGTTTCTTGACTGTTTTGCTTCATCTTCTGAACTTATTTCTACATTTTCTTTCTTGTTAGCCCTAATATATTAGCAAGTTGGCCAAGAACAAGCATCAAAAGATTCACTATAATTAATTTTTAGCTGGGGTCCAGTTATTGACGTTACATATTACCAGGTACAGATTCAATGAATTAGCATTGATAAACACACTTAAATCAAATAACTAAACATTAGCATAATAGTAAGATTTTATAACTCTAGACAGCCAAACTTCCTCTTATCAGAATTATTAAACCTCTAATTGTGCAGTCAGTACATACAGATATGTCCTATAATGAGGAAACAACCATAGGCATTTGCATCTTGGCTTCTGTGACACAATGCAGTTTTGAGGGCGAGTACAGTCCATCCTTCCTTCAAAATAATGTCACCTTTTTACCCCTGCAAACTCCATACACCAGTTGGCCCCCTTGACTCACCTGACTGGCACTATCCCTTTATTATTAGCAGACTCTGCTGATCAAAACATCAACTGATCTGATTTGGCAATCCCAGTCTAGGAAAAAAAAAAGCAAAAAAGCTATCCACTAAACATTAACAAAGTGGAAATTAAAACTTAAATATATCCTATCTTGTCCCAAATGGGTATCATATATGTAAAACACATAGGGGTAGATTTTATAACATGCGCGCATGGCATACAGGTGCACGCGCTACCGGGCATGTACACATGTACATCCGATTTTACAACTTGTGCGCGCAGGCACGTGCAAGTTATAAAGTCAGAGGTTGGCACGCATGGAAGGGGGTTCACAATTGTGCACCTTGCGCGCGACAAGACCGCTCCAAGCCGCGCTGCCTTCCCCTATTCCCTACCCCCCACCCCACCTTCCCTTCCCTCCCCCGCCCTTCCCCCCTACCTTTTCTTTTCCTTTTTTTTGTTTCAGAATTTACTTCAGCCTTGTTGCATGCGCCGGCCAACTGCCGTTGCGCGATCCCAGGCCCAGCAGCTGTGCAGAGGCCTCTGTCCATGCCCCCGGACCGCCCCTTTTGTAAAGCCCCAGGACTTACACGCATCCCGGGGCTTTACGCGCGTCGCCAGGCCTTTTATAAATAGGCCCGTCACGCATAACCTTTTGAAAATCCGGCCCATAATGTAAGAGGACAGTGCTGGTTTTGATGTTATAATCATATACTTATGGCATTTCTTATTCCAAAATTAATGTAAAATCACATAAAATTTTGATGTGCAATATCAAATGTACACTTAAATAATATTTATCAATTATATAGAATAAAAATGTTGCTACTTCTCAAATGTGAAATCACCCAACAGTGTCACCATTTCAGCACTCCTGTGCCTGCATCTGGAATTAAATCACACATTGTTAATCCTCAAATAACTCATGCAAACTTGCTATCCATGTAATAAAAAGAAATAAAATATTGATAATTCACAACATTCTCCTTAAGACTATACCACAAGTTTTATTCTTCCCTGAAAAAACTTTTAGATACAGACAGGTCACTATCTCAACTTTTCTTTTTCTAATATACCAACAGGAAACACTCAGCTTGCATCATTCCCAAAACTCTGAATCTGGATTGGTTAATGAGTTTCAAAATGTGATTGGATATCAAATTAAAATAAACCAAATAGATGAGATGCAGTGCCGAAGAAGACAGTCCTAGAAACTGCCAAACTGGAGCCTAAAAAACTAGAGATTCCAAATCCCACCCCTGAATTGGTTGCTATATTTCAGAATCTGATTGGATGTCATATTCAAAGAAATCAGATGGAAGTCAGTCTTAGAAAACTTATCCTAATGAACTAAGGATACTAAATCCTACCTTTGGATTGGTTGTGTGTTTCAAAATCTGAATGGAGGTCCAGTTCAAACAAATAAAAAAAGGTCTTAAAATTCTAAATATAATGCCCCTTTTACTGCTTACCTCGCAGACCATTCCTGAGTCGGGGAGCGACCAGGTGGGAGCCCCCTAGGGTAGACTCCATCGGTTCTTGCGTTCTTGGCACCTGGTACTTCAACCTGGAAAAGAAAGTGTTAATGGGTGGGATTTCCCTCCCTTCACCCCAGGAAAACAAATGGGACAGTGAACAATGCTGGCAGTATGTACAAATATATACAGGTTTATTAGACTTTACAAGCATATACATATCTACATGACTAGGAGCTACCACCCAGGAAAAAGATCTAGGCAACATAGTGGATAATACTTTGAAATCGTTGGCTCAGTGTGCTGCAGCAGTCAAAAAAGCAAACAATGTTAGGAATTATTATGAAGAGAATGGTTAATAAAACGGAAAACGTCATAATGCCTCTGTATCGCTCCATGGTGAGACCACACCTTGAATACTGTGTATAATTCTTGTCGTTGCATCTCAAAAACGATTTATTTAAAAATGTTTCTATACCGCTTTTACAAACAAAGTTTAGTCAAAACGGTGTATATAGATATATATCATAAAATAAAACAACTAAAAATTACAAAAATCTCATATTAATAAAAAAATAAAATACATTAAGATAAAATTTATATGTTATCAAATCTAATCAAGTCAAACAAAGCAAGATCACATTCAAGTGCCATCTTATAACTAATGCAGAATGTAGAAAGGAAGGAAAATTGAGCGAGTCGGGTAGTTTACAGATGTGTATTGGATGTAGAGTGGTTAATGTTTAATTGGAGCAATCTTGAAAGCAATCTGAAACAGATATGTTTTTAGGGATTTCTTAAAGTGTATTGAAGTGGATAGTGATCATAGTGAATCCGGTTATGCATTCCAGAGGGTAGGACCTGCTACTGAAAAGGCCCTTTTCCTTGTGATGTCTAGTCTTGCTATTCATGGTGAAGGGATATCTAAGAGGTTTTTTGTTAAGGATCTCAAATGTCTAGTAGGTTTGTAAATACGAAGAAAAGAACAGAGCCAAGTAGAGGAAGAGTTATGGATGAGTGACTAAATAATGGTAACCAATGATAATCCTGAAGCACTGGAGTGATGTGGTTTCTGATGGAAGTACCTGATAATATACATGCTGCGGCATTCTGAACTAGTTGTAGTGGATGGATGATATTATCTGGAAGACCGAGATAGAGAGAATTACAGTAATCAAGACCTGAAAAGATAAGAGATTGAAGAACAGTACAAAAATCTTGAAAGAAAAGTAATGGTCGAAGGCGCTTTAGAAGTTGTAGTTTGTAGAAGGAATTTCTTGTCACTTATGAAATATGTTGCTTCATAGTTAAGTCTGTATTTATAATTACACCTAAAATTTTTGCATAATTAGAGATTGGAATGGATGTACCATTAAACAGAAAGTGAGAAGGGGGACCAATGGAAGACACTGAAATATAAGTGAGATGAACAATTTCTGTTTTAGCTGGATTCAATTTCAGACGATTGTGTGAAAGCCATGTGTTGACAGTTGTTAAGTATAGGGAGATGAAGGAAAGAGTGGCTGACCAGGATGTATTATATGGAACCATGAACTGTAAATCATCAGCATAGATTTTGAACTGTAAGTTTAGAGAAGAAAGAATATGGCAGAGTGGTAACAGGTAGATATTAAAAAGGATAGGAGACAATGATGAACCCTGAGGAACATCTGAGGTGATTGTTTATGGATTGGAGGAATGATTGTCTACATTGATTTGTTGAGTGTGACTTGTAAAAAAGGAAGAAAACCACTGTAAAACTGTGCTTGAGATACCTATAGATTTGAGCCCGGAAATGAGAATGTGATGATCGACCATGTCAAAGGCTGTGGAAATGTCCAGGAAGATGATGATATAGTCTTTGTAGGAATTAAAAGCTCGGAATATGGTGTCGAAGGAAGTTAACAGAAGAGTTTCAGTGGAATGTCCTTTACAGAACCCGTGTTGATTTGCGTGAAGAATGTCATGTTCTGATAGGTAATCAGAAAGTTGATGCAAGACCACAGATTCAATAAGTTTTGCTAAGGAAGTTAGAGTAGCGATAGGTCTAAGATTGCTAAGATCAGATGCATCCTTTGATTTACTTTTAGTGATAGGTAAAATAGAAGTTTTTTTGGTTTTTTTTTAGACAATGTGAAAACTGTCCTGTTTCTAAAGATTGATTAACTAGTTGACTAAGGAAATTGCTAGCATGTAGACTTAAGGCTTTAAAGAAGGTGCCAGAGCATGGATTGTCTGGTGAATTGGAAGGATTTTGTTTTCTTATGATAGTTTGAATGATATTTTCTGTAACCGGAGTGAATTCAGATCAAGTATAACTAGACCCAGAGTTATTATAGGAGGGAAAAGGTAATCGTGCAAATTCGTTGGATATATTTGTGACTTTAGTTTTAAAATAGTTTGCATTTTTATTACAAGATGATGAATCATGGATAATGGAATGCTCATTCTGAATCATTGTTAGGGATTTATTTATTTATTTTTAATTTTTCTATACCGAAGTTCTTGTAAGAATACAAATCACACCAGTTTACATTATAACAACAAAATTCGCTTAGAGGCGTTACATAGAATAATGAAGGCATATAAATAAGAAATGAATTATAACTTAACATATAGTAAACTGTAACTTATCCTATCGTATTTTACAATATTAAACAAAATATTAGGGTTACCATTGGCCTTAGATAACAGATTATTTTTTTATCTCAGCTTCTCTGTTTAACAAGGTAAATGCCGCAACTATTGATACCTTTACCATATCCGATTGTGCCCCGGTCATGTTGGAGCTCCTTTTGGGTGTGACTAAGTCTTCAACATTTTGCTGGAGACTGAAGCCCACATTGTTTCCTCATGATGAGTTTCATGTATATTTAAAAAAGAAATGGGATGAATATGTGGCATTTAAGTCAACTGAAGATATCTCCACTGAGGTGTTCTGGAATGTGGGGAAAGCAATTATTCATAGTCATATCATCACTTCTACAGCTAAGACGACCAAATTTACAGATAGAAAAATTTTGAAATTATATGATTAATTGAGATCTCTGAAGAGATAATTTATTAAATTTCAACACGCTGACCTTCAACAACAAATAGATAGCGTACAGAAAATTTTGAATCATCTACTATATCAGAGAGAAGTACATCACATTATGCAGTTTAAAAGTCTTAAGTTCCATCAAGGAAATAAGGCGGGTAAACTGTTGGCCAGAATGGTTAAAAATATTAAGCCCAAGCACTATATTACATCCTTAATAGATGGGCAGGATAGGGTACATACTCCTATTACAGGTATTACTGAAACTATGTTGGACTTTTATTGCCAATTGTATACAGGTTGGACGGGTGGTGAGCTTGATGAGGAATAATTCTTCAGAGATCTCATATTCTCTCACATTTCTGCTTTGCATAAGCAGATGTTAGATAATATTTCTGGGTCTGAAATTGGTTTATCAGTAATCAACACTCTAACCCTAATTAAGACACCGGGAGTAGATGGTTGCGGTACTGAATTTTATAAATTTCTAAAAGAGAGAGTGGCAGAACCACTCCTGCAGATAAGACTGATATGAATCATGCTTTGATTGTAGTGTTCCCAAAACCTGGTAAAAATCTGTCCCAGACAGGTTCTTATAGACCAAATTCTCTAACATTGATCCAAAGATTTTGGCTTCCCTGCTGGCTGTGTCTCAACGCAGTGGGGTCCCATGTCTAATAGTCAATGCAATACTCACAACCCACAAGGTCTGATTGTCAGTTTAGACACGGAAAAGGCATTTGACAATGTACAATGGCCTTATATATTCTGGTTGTTACAGAAATATGGCATCCCCATACATTTTCTTTCTTAGATACGGCTTCTATACACACTGCCAACATTCTGGTTAATGGTGTGACATCTACTCCTTTCTTTCAATCCTGTGGAACACGACAGGGATGTCCTATGTCACCCTTATTGTATATTTTAATGGTGGAACCACTAGTACTCAAAATAAAAGCCACTTCGGACATTGATGGATTTCTCTTAAGTGGCAAGGAATACAAAATCTGTTTATTTGCTACTGATATGCTCCTCTTTTTGAGATATTCGGTCACCTCTCTTCCCATGCTTTTGCGATTGATTGGTATTTTTGGAATGTTTGCTGGCTTGAAAATTAATTTGTCTAAATCAGAGGCCTTGCCAATTTCATCCACTATGCAGCAGCACTGTCAGGGAGATTTTCTTTTAGCGTGGTCTGCGGGCAGCTTTTAATATTTGGGGATATGGGTTCCTAGAGACTTGTCTTCTCTATATGAGCTGAATATTTCTAAATTTCTTATTTTCTTTAAAGAGAAACTTATTATGGAAAGATCTTCCTCTTTCCCTTTTTGGATGCTATGCCCTTTTGCCTAAGCTACTCTACAAATTAAAAATGCTAAAATCTGGTTGACAAATAGGGATGTGGATTTTTTACGCTCTATCCTGGTACATTTTATATGGTGAGGAAAAGTGTCTAAAATCAGTTTCTCTACTCTTCTGCGATACAAGAAGTTTGGAGGACTAAAACTTCCCCATTTTAGATATTATAACACTGTGTGTCAGATGCATTTTTATTGGGAGTGGTGTAGGAAGCAGCATAAATTTGAAGTTCCTAATCTAATTGAAGATATTTCATACCCCTTATCGATTATAAATTTGTTATACTGCAGAGATTCCTTGCTCTCTTGCAATATTAGGAGACATGCTAATTAGGCTTGTACTGATGGCATGGACTTTCATGTGTCAATCCAGAAGTATTAACTCTTACACCACTGAATTAATAGAACACTAGTGGGAAACCCAGATTTTCTCACCAATTTGCATAATCCAATATGTAGGCTATGGAGTTGAAAAGGCTTGGTAAACATTGTAAATTTTTATTGTACAGAGCAGAAATATTTATTCTTTTTTGAACAATTAGTTTTTCACTATACCTTTAATGCTAGACACTTCTATTAGTATCTACAGCTCAGATACTATGTTACAAAAGTAATAGATTAATCCAGCCATGTGTGCTTATAAGAATCTTTTATTACTATGATTAGGAAACTAAGTAAATGAAATAATACATTATCTTTTTGGTGTAATTTACTTTTTCAGGTAGAAGCCAAGTCCTTGCTAACATTTTTATTTATTTATTTATTTATTTATTATTGCCCACTCTTGGTCTCAGGCAATAATTTGGTACCACTGTCAATGGAGCACAAATGAGGGATTATTATGATATCACATATAAAACGTCTGTTGAAGTTAAAATGTAGGAGATGCAATTTAAATTGTTACATATGAAATACACTGATGCGGCTAAAACGTATAAAATGAATATCATGCAAACAGATCAGTGTATCAAATGTCATACTCAAAAAGGCACTATCATGCATAACTTTGTGCACTGTCCTGTGCTCTTCCTATTTTGAGAAGTGGTTCTAAACACGATTGAAAATATAAATAAATGCAAACATCCTTATTGTGGTGAACTACTCTTGTTGGGTTCAGTGCAAGCTTTTTCTGGCATATCTAAACACCAGTCTAGGTATAGTCGCATTTTAGTGTCATTAGCTAAAGTATGCATCTAGACTGCTTGGATCAAGCCTCAAGGGCCTTCAACAATAATGTGGTTCCAGAAGTTAGCTGAATGGATACAACTAGAGCAATTAGATGCTATTTTTCTATGGAAAAAAAGTACCTAAAGATTTTGTATATCTCTGGTCAGAGACATTCTAAAAGTTGCCTTCTAAGATTCAATGTTCCCTAATCACATGTGGGTATTCATGTACCTGGTAATTTCATATTTTGTATAAAGTTTATGTATTTTCCTTTTTTTTGTTCCCCAAACCAAAATGTTTTAATCTCTCTAGCATGAATGGTGCATGTGTGTGTAGGTATGAATGACTGCTATGGAAGATGGTACATATTGTAAAAGGGTAGGAATGATAAGCACACATTGTAATTCACAGTAATTCACAATATTCGTGTTGTATATAATATCTTCGCACCATTTGTGGTAATTTAATGCAACCTGAATGTATCCTATCTTTTTTTGGGTGGGGGGGGGGGCGCGTTATTTTGTGATTGTTGTGTGATGTTCATTCTCATATGCATAAAGTATAAAAAAATAAAACTAATAAGAGAAAATATTATTTTATTCCAAGTATAATTACACTCTGGAATTCATTGCCAGAGGATGTGGTGAAAGCTGTTAGTGTATCTGTGTTTAAATAAAGGTTTGGACAAGTTCATGGAGGAGAATTCCATAAACCATTATTAAGGTGGAGTTGCAGAAATCTGCTGCTTATCCCTTATTTGTGACTTGTGTTGGCCACTGTTGGAAACAGGATTCTGGGCTTGATGGACCTTTGGTTTGACCCAGTATGGCAAGTCTTTTGTTCTTATGGTCTTTTTGAATCTGCCTCATCTGTATATCCCTCCAACTCTGACTATAAATTGACATATCAGAGGTTTACAAAGAGGGACATTTCTTTCCTAATTGTCCTAAGCACTGTGAAAATCTTTTTTGCTGCCTTTTCCTCACTAGTGCACCCTCTGCTACACTGACTGCCTGCACTGATTACACTGTTCCCAGCTTCTCTGTTCTCAGTATTGCACCAGTGTTGCTGCTTAGTGTTGGCGCGCCAGACCAATTGATAGTAGAGCAACTGCCACCATCCCTCATACCCCTGTAGATCCGTGCAGGCCTCTTTCTAGCTCTCTCATGGACTATTCCATGTGAGCGCATGGAATCCTTGGACTGGTCTCTTTTGAGTACACCAGAAGTGTCATTAATGCCATTAATGGCTATTAATCAATTTTACTTAGGGAATAGCCACTGCTATTAATTGCATCAGTAGCATGGGATCTTCTTAGTGTTTGGGTAATTGCCAGGTTCTTGTGGCCTGGTTTTGGCCTCTGTTGGAAACAGGATGCTGGGCTTGATGGACCCTTGGTCTGACCCAGCATGGCAATTTCTTATGTTCTTATGAAGCTTCTTTGGCATCCCTTGAGCACAAGTTAAGATTCCTTCTTTTTCATTATTATTGATTTTTCGGGGGGGGGGGGGGGGGGTGCAGCATGACTTGAGCCATTT
Source organism: Rhinatrema bivittatum (assembly GCF_901001135.1). Taxonomy (NCBI): domain Eukaryota; kingdom Metazoa; phylum Chordata; class Amphibia; order Gymnophiona; family Rhinatrematidae; genus Rhinatrema; species Rhinatrema bivittatum. The sequence goes on from NC_042616.1 coordinate 265,783,296, forward strand.
TGGTTCACAGCCAAATGTTTTATTTCATTATTTTGGAACAGATGTACTAAAAGTATTTTTAATGTACTTGCTCAAAGAGGATCTGAAATTACAGTAACAAAACCTATGAGTTCTGTAACCCTTTCACTGTGTTTGTACCCTGAAAGCAGTACTAAATTGTATTTCCTTTTACAATGCTGATAGTAATTTTTTGGGTTTTTTTACTTTTTATTTGCTCAGTTAGCCAAAGTCATGAAAAAGCATTCGGTCAGGTACAATATACAGCAGCATGAAAAATGTCTTTTGCTACTTCATTACTTTTGCATAAATATATCAGTTGATTGTTCATTTCGGAAATAGCTTTATTTTAATTGGTATCGAACCTACAGTAAAATTAAAGAAAACTAGATTTTGAAGGATCAATGTAATAAAGGCGCAAATTTAGTTTACGCGGCTAAAATGCACAAAGTGTGTCTTGAATATTGATGTCTCAGTTATCAGGTACGCCTCAAGCTTTCAAGTCTGGCTTTCCCAATATTAGCAAGCAATGTTCACAGTTCATAAGCTTGGCAGAACAAAAATAATAATAAAGCAGCTTTTTCAGCACAAGTAGGCAGAGTCTCAGTCCCAGGATTGCTTCAAACACTCAGGCCTAGCTCCTCCACAGTATTTCCTCTGGCATCTGACTCCTGCTACCCCTCTGACACTATGCTGGCTGGAAGGAATTCCATTTTCTCTTCCTGTCTCCACCCCTCCTTAACCATCACTCCTCTCGCCATGGAAACCCTTGAGTCCCCTTCTCCCTACCTTGAAGGGATCCTATCTTCCCTTTTGTCTCGTCCCTCTTCCCTCCTTGCCTCTGAGAGATAGGTCTTTCTAGAGTGGGGTTTGACACTTTACTTCTTGCAACTTTATCATTATTTATTTATTTATTTGACAGTTTTATATACCGATGTTCTGGTAACATAGTTACTAATCACTTCGGTTTACATTGCAACAAATAACTTGACAATATATAGAATAATGTCTTACAATGAACAAGGTAGGATGAACTTGGATAAATAAATAATAATAATAAATTAAAATGAACATGGGTATTTATGGTATTTCCGGAGGCTCAGTCTTATTTCATCACATAATATTTACCTGGATAAAAGAAATATATGAAAATGATTTCACTTGCAGTGGTTCTAGCATCAAATATAATATAAAACTTTCTATTGACTTGCTATTATAAGCACATATTTTGTAAAATTTTGAACATTAACATATCCCCGTCAGTCTAGATTCTATTCAGGCTCCATTTATGCTTTCATGCTGTCAAAGACTGAATAACAATTAATAATAGATTGAAAACTAGAATATGAAATAATAGAAACAAAATATGGGGACTACTACATATTTGAAGAAAACTTAGATACTATTAATATTGTATCTGAACATTTTTTTTTTTAATTAATTTTTTTTTTTTTTTTTTTATTTTTTTTTTACTAGAGGCCACTCATCTGTCTTTGGTGACCTGCTACAGGCTACTTGTAGATTTTAGACCATGGAAGCACTTTGTTTGTCACAAGTAGATATGAATACCTACTCTGCTTGTTGGCAACACAAACATGTTGCGCTCAGGGGTGGAACCCTTTTCCTGGAACAGCGCAGGGACTGCTCCAGGGGGCAGAGCACAGAGGGAGACAGAGGCAGTATCGAGCTTCACCACTGGAAGCCCGAGGTCCCCCCGGGAGGAGCCCTAGGGACCCGGGCCGCTTGGACTTAGATGGGCCTCACAGAGTCTCCAATAGAATGGAAGTCCAATGTGCCCACAGGAACTGGGAGAGCACTGTAGGGTTTGAGACTGAAGACAGGAGGCAGCAGAGAGAACCAGAACAGGAATGGTGAAGACCAGGCGAGGAACAGAGCCAGGAACTAAGACGTGGTCAGGCAAGCAAGGTCAAGTCCAGGTATCAGTCCGAGGAATGGTCAACAAAGCAAGGGTCAAGAGCCAGAGGTCCAATAGTCTAGAACAAGCAGAGGTCTTTGGCAGGCGGCAGGCAGACAAGCAGGTCAGGAAGAAGCTGAGGTCTTTGGCAGGCGGCAGACAGGCAGGTCAGGAACAAGCTGAGGTCTTTGGCAGGCGGCAGGCAGGCAGGTCAGGAACAAGCTGAGGTCTTTGGCAGGCAGATCAGGAACAAGCTGAGGTATATACCAGAAAGCAGTCCAAGGTAAGACCAGGGAGACGATCAGATGAACAAGCAGGATTAGGAATCAGGAACAACAGGAACAGAAATGGAACGAAGGATCCTGGAACAGACTAGGAACAAGCAAGCAGGAACATGCAGAGGCAATCTCAGGAACAAGACAACCTGATTGCCAAGGCAAGGAAGTGAAGGCAATCACTTCCTTATATCGGGGGTTCAATCAGGGCGCGCCGCTGAGCTAGAGCCCGCCCTGGTTCCTACTTCAGCGCGGCTGGTCCGTGAGTGCGTGCGCCTGGGGGTGTGGTTAGACAGGCTGATGGCACTGGCAGTCATTATCGCGGGACACCACAGCCTCGCTGGGCTGGCAAGGGCTGCCAGGGAGGCAGTGCTGGAACTTGGCAGGGGGGCCCAGAGGTGAGCAATCCCTTGTGCCGGATTTCCGCAGGTGGGGCGCGTAACAAAACAGCCTGATTCACAACAACTTTTTTCCATTCTGTGCCTATGGAAAACATCTTTAGTGAATATACCTAAAGTCAGTGCTGGGAATATTGTTTGCCACACTGAAGATCTAATATTATCCATTTTTAACATGAAGCTATCAACAGAATTGTTGGAATGAAGAGCTTCAACTATACTGTGCGAAAATATTCCCATTATACCACAAACAGGGAAATGTGCAAACATTTCATGATGTCCAGATTCCTTCTATGGTAGAATAAAAAAAATTATATATGCATATGACTACTACCCAGGAGTTAATAATGTTCAATATGTTCAATGTCAACCAATGGAAAGGCAGCTTTAACAATGTTCAATGACATCACAATGTGTTCTGAGCTCCCTGAAATTACAACTGAACTAAATTGAGCTGGCCTATTTCCTTATATGAAATAAAAAATAACAGAGATTCTAAGTGTTGGGAGCATCAAAGGCTATAAAAATGTAAATTGAAGGTCATTGAATGCTTTAATAGCCATGGTAAAAATATGAATGAAACTGGTTCAAAAGTTGTTAGGGAGAACACACAAACAGGTCGATACAGTAACGTGCAGTTAAAGATTGCCCGTCTGTAACGTGCTGGGAGCTCACAATACAGACGAGTAAAGCCATCCAGCCATAGTCTCCAGTTTCACGCGTCCTTAGCGCTTCCTAAAATAAACACCTAACCCTTTCCGCACCCAGCATGTAAATGAACGAAAAAGCTGTATAATGAAGGAATTAGCTATTCCCCTCCGATACTGTAACGGGCGCTGATATTATCTCCTTAGGAAAGCGCTGTTTTGCCGCGGCCTTAACCTGTTAGTTTACCGCCTCCCCCTAGTAGGAGTTAGGACTGTGTAACAAATCCATCGACACCGCTTAAGATACTCAAACACAATAAAACAATAAGCCTGGCACCTTCCTTGATGTAGTACGTCCCGGATGCCCCCCCCCTCCCCAGCGCGCCCGCCACTACCCCTTTCATCAGCTGCATCCACCCATTATGCCCCTCACGGGCATGTCCCGCTTCACAGAGCGCTCCCACTCAAATCCGTTCATGGGTATATACCCTTTTGCCCCCCTCACAGCGCCATGCTACCACTGCGACCCGGAGGAGGTGAGGCACAGCGGCGAAGACAGACGGGAGAGGAGAAAAAGCAGAGCCGAGCAAAGCAAAAGCGTGCAGCAAGCCGGCGAAATAGACCTGCGAGCAGAGGCAATAGCAGCGGTTCGGTAAGCCTGGCACCCTCCTTGATGTAGTACGTCCCAGATGCCCCCCCCCCCTCCCCAGCGCGCCCGCCACTACCCCTTTCATCAGCTGCATCCACTGCGACCCGGCAGTCCCGTGAGGCCTACAAAAAAAAAAATCCCCGGCTCCCGCGCCCCCGCACTGGCCCGCCGACTAAACACCCCCCCCCCCCCCCCCCCCCCCCCCCCCGATCGGGCATGTAGGCGGCGGCGACGAAAACCAAAGCAATTTTTTTTTTTTCAAAAAGCGACATCACACATTGCATAAAATAATTTCTCCAGCCTTAAAGCGACAATTTTGGTTTTTTCCAAAAGCGACTTACTTTTGGGATCTGTCAAGATCCCAAAAGTAAGTCGCAAAAGTAACTTACTTTTCTGAAGCCATCAGGAACATGATCTTAGCTCCTCCGGACGAAGACAAAGATGGCCGCCTGCACGGGGAAAGCGTGCAATTGGCTGCTGAAGACGTGACGTCACGTCTTCAGCGGCCAATTGCACGCTTTCCCCCGTGCAGGCGGCCATCTTCGTCTTGAGCTACGATCGTGATGGCTTCAGAAAAGTAAGTTACTTTTGCGACTTACTTGACAGATCCCAAAAGTAAGTCGCTTTAAGGCTGGAGAAATTATTTTATGCAATGTGTGATGTTGCTTTTTGAAAAAAAAAAAAAAAATTGCTTTGGTTTTCGTCGCCGCCGCCTACATGCCCGATCGGGAGGAGGGGGGGGGGGTTTAGTCGGCGGGCCAGTGCGGGGGCGCGGGAGCCGGGGATTTTTTTTTTTGTAGGCCTCACGGGACTGCCGGGTCGCAGTGGATGCAGCTGATGAAAGGGGTAGTGGCGGGCGCGCTGGGGAGGGGGGGGGGCATCCGGGACGTACTACATCAAGGAGGGTGCCAGGCTTACCGAACCGCTGCTATTGCCTCTGCTCGCAGGTCTATTTCGCCGGCTTGCTGCACGCTTTCGCTTTGCTCGGCTCTGCTTTTTCTCCTCTCCCGTCTGTCTTCGCCGCTGTGCCTCACCTCCTCCCGGAGCAAGGCTGCTTTCGCGCCCTGCTCCGGGAGGAGAGACACAGCGACGAAGCAACAAAGACTTTTCGTGTTTTTTTACACTTCCTGGTACCTGTCATTCCAAATGCCATTTGAAATGACATTTGAAATGACAGGTACCGTCGCACCCTGGTTACTGTATAGGCGCTGTATTAAGCGCCTATACAGTAAAATGGGTTACGCGGCCATAACCCTTCCCTACCGCTTTAAAGCCGCGGCATGCACTTGCATGCGATTAGAGGAGAGTATCGGGGAGTTAGTGAAGAGAACTGTGCGTGCGGGGAGGAAGGGTGCGCCTGACACTGCCGCACTGTTTCTACCGCGGCCTTACTGGATCGACCTGAAAGCAAGGTAAAGATAGACACACAGACATGATGCATTTATAAACCAAGTAAACATGTAGGAAACTATTTATTTAATTCTTTTCTATACCGACATTCATGACACAAGTCATATCACATCCGTTTACATCGAACAAGGGTGGGTTAACATTAGCTTAATCGTTTAAGAAGGGAGGTAAGTTACAGAGAAAAGAAGGGTTACTAGAGTTTGGAAGATAGAAGAAAGGTAGGGGGGGGGGAAGGGAAGGAACATATAAGTGGTAATGGTTACATCAATAATATACTTATTCGTTAACCATATTGTGAGTTACTGAGTTGTTTTTTTTAAAGGTCAACGGGCAATGTTCCTGGCATATTTGGAGTTATCATTTCTTCAAGCTGTGTTGTTTGTTCAGTTGCTACACATTTAACCTTCTCCATGTCTGAGAATTTCAGTGTTGAATTTAGCACAACCTTGTGGCCTTACGAAAGTCATGTCCTCTCCATTGCCTCAGGTACAAACCTACTGGGAGATTCATCAAGCCTATAATGCGCTTTAAACAGCATATATTGCATGATATCACCCTATCGTGGCGATATCGCATGTTATTCATGATAATTTGCATATTTGGGCCTAGATTCCCTCCTCTATTTCAATGAGCTGCTTTGCATTCATGAATTTTGCAAATCCCTGCAAAGCAGTTCATGCATAGTTAATTTAATGTAAATAAAACAACACGGCAGACTTAGAAATTTGTTAGCCACGTTATTTTATCTCCAGCTCTGGAGAAATCACTAATGGAATCAGGAGCATTGAGATCGTAACACAAGTCCTGATGCTCCCGCATTAGATTTAAAAGGTCCATTAAAAAAAAAAAGCCAAAAATGGTAAAAAGTGTGCAGGGATCAAATCTGACCCCTCCTCCCCATCCTGGTGCTGCCACTTGAGGTGGCCTTGACAGCCGAATATAAAAATTGTAGCAACTGATCACACTACGATGGCCCCCCAATCCCTCCAACTCTGTCAACAGTGATAAAAAAGGCACCACAGTGTATCCCCCCATATCCTTTCACTAAAACAAAGTCCAGACCCACAGTACTGCCAGGATCCAAGAGGCTAGAAGTGACATATGGAGGTCAGAAATCCATTGAATGTTTCATCTCATGTCTGTCTTTGTCCAGCATAGATGCTTGGATGAGGTGTGGCTGCATAAGTGCTTTCATATGGTGACTGTGCCTGTCTGCCCTGCTGAGGTGGCAGATGTTATGTTGTGGTGTTTATTTAATTCATGTCTGAAACAGGTGCATGTTTTATACCCTGCGTGCCTATTACTTGTGTCTCTGACCTTTGTGACTGTGTCTACTGTGTTCTAATTTCAATGTCATCTTCTGAATGCAGTTCCATGATGCATGCAAAGGAAAGACAGATAGGTGTCAGGGCCCCTAATGTCTTACGATTCCCGCAGTCACGGGAAGGGCCACAAAATCCAGCCATTCTGGCAGAATTGCTTTTTCTCCACAAATTTACTTCGGGAGTCCTCTACGTGTTCAATCCTAGATTATTCATATAGCATTTAGCAACAGCAAAGCGACCCCCCCGCCCCACATACACACACACAGACACACACTCCGTCCTCTTCCTGTGCAGTCTGGGGCCTGAGAATTGCACTTTAAACTGTGCTGCACTACAGAAGCTCCTGTGGTTCAAAACACTACACTCTGGCCCTGGGATGCATAGCAAGATGAAGCAGTTCAGGTCACCACGTTGGTGAAGTAGTTTCTTCTCTTCAGATGAGGCCAGTATCACTTAGAAGATGCACTGCTCCCGCCAAAGTCTCCCTCCTTCAATTCCTTCTCTGCTTCCAGGTTGGCTCCCGATTCATTTTCCTATATTTTCCTTCCCATTTGGCTTGCGCCAGTATCTCTCATTTCATCTTTTCTTGCTTCCCTGCTTGCTCTCCCCATCTTCCCCTAATCAGCAGACACTGTTTCTGCTTGAGTGGAGCAGCATCTGTCTACATCTGGGTCAGCTTGTATTGCCTGTTGGCAACCAGGGTCCCCCAAATCCATTGCAACCGCGGAAGGATCCTCTGTTTCTCCTTTACGTCTTGCCTTATCAGGAATCTGAAATCTACCCTACATGGGTGAGGAGGGAGGAAGGGTTTCAGTCTAGCTGTTAATAAGGGAATGGAAGGGACCTGGGGGTGAAAATTATTAGGAGTGGCCAATGGGCTAATAAGGGGATTAGAGGGGTTGTGGAATGTGTGTGTGATTGAGGGGATTAGAAGTAATATGTGGTGACTGTGTAAGAGGGAGTGAGGGGTTGTGAGAGGGAGTGGACAGTGGGGGGGGGGAGCTGTGGCGTGTATTTATGAGTTTGTGAGTGAGTGAATGGTTTGGGGCATGAGACTGAGAAAGCAAAGGGATCTTCTGGGGAAAGGATGTGAGTGTATCTGTCCTCACTCCCTCTCCTTATCCAGGAAACCCTTCTATGAGGCCCCTTTTCTTTCCTTTCCTCCCCTCATCCTCTTCATTTTCTATCCCTCTTCCCCCCTGACCCCGAGATTCCTTCTCCATCTCCCTCCTAGATCCCCCCCTCCCCTAAAGTGAGTGATAGGGAGGGGTGTAGGGTGACTGCTGCAGTTGGTGCTGTACCAGAAACTTTGCTGCTGCCAGGTGCCCTAGAACACAGCAGCCCTCCTACAATACCCTGTGAGCACTACTTCTATGATGCAAAAAGCTTATTAATTTTATGCTCATAGCAACCCAATGCTCAGAGGGAACATTAGCTAATCCCTTAAAATGATCACCTAATCTGCTAACAGCAGTTACAATAAAATATATGAATGAAAATATTTTCTGCAAGAACATTCAAAACCACTTTCTGTATACAAATGAAATTAACAAAGAGCAAACTTCTGTTTAAAACAGAAATGAGGAAAAGAGAACCATAATGCCATAAAAGCCAGTGATAAGCACCATCATTTTCACAGCAAGAATTAAAGTTACACAAGAACTGGACCTTTAAAATACAGACATACCCTCAAATACAAAATAGAAATGTGCCAGCAAAAACTGAACTGGAAATCACAAATAAAACTGTGTCATGCAGTGCAACATTGGAAAAACAGAAACATCATCATTCCTCTCAAAACGTCAAGCAATAAAATCGGAGATATAAAACAGCATTTATAATATTAAAACTATGCTAATAAAAATAACAAATGTCAAGACAGCCAACCTACATCCAATAATTTAAAAAAAATTGCATAAATTTGTTCTAATAATCTCCAAATGCCAATAAAATATTTTGAAACCTATGATGAATAAAACATCCAATAATTAAATAATGTTCTAATATTTCAAAAAATATATTTAAATACAATAGAAATATCAAATTACATGTTATAGTTTGTGGATCCAAGAAATAGAGTAACAGCCTTACCTCAAGCTAGAGACTGATCGGAGACTGAAGAGCGACACTCAGGCCAAACAAAGATCCCACAAAGATGTGAGGCAGATGAGACCAACCAACCCTAGTGCAAGGCAGGAGTCAAGGCAGGCAGCAGACAAACCAAATCCAAGTCCAGACAAGGGTTGAGGCAGGCAGAAGACAAACGAAATCCAAGGTCCAAAGCAGGGTTGAGGCAGGCAATCCAATTCCAAGGTCGAGGCAACTGAAGAAAATGCACAGCGAAGCAGCACCAGCACAAGCAAGCCTGTAGCCAAAACAGGAAGGTGCTGTAAATGATGTGCTTAAATCCCCCAAGTTCCCACTCTCAGCGCGGGAACTTTCGGTGAGGATGCCTGACATGCTGAGGGGGAGAAGCCTTGAAGGAACATGTGTCGCACCACGCTGTCATCAGGAGATGCCACCGATGATGGCCTCCACTGCACTGCGGGACCGCTGGAGCGGAACAGATTCTGGCTTGCTTCATAACATTATCATTATTATTGGCAAAAGAGCAAGTCAGTCGCATCACTAACCACCTATTGAACCTACCTATCCCAATATAAAAACCTCAACGCAAAAAAAGAATTCTTCACAAGAAAAATCAATAAATTTCAACATAACCCCAGAATGCTATTCAACATTGTACAAAACCTCACCAAGGACCCAAATGAGCATAATAGGCCTATACACAAAAACAGAAGGAAATTACCCAGACTCCCTTAAATCAGCAATAATAAAACCCATATTAAAAAAAGAATAACCTGGACCCAGATAACCTTCAAAACTATCATCCTATCTCAAACCTTCCATTCATCGCCAAAATCATTGAAAAAGTCGTCCATTCCCAATTCTCCGATCACCTTGAACAGATCAACATACTACACCCCTCACAGTTTGGTTTCAGGAAACACCATAGCACCGAAACACTACTCCTTTCCCTTAACGACACCATTCTCAGAGGCTTCGAAAATGGAAAAAGCTACCTACTGATACTACTGGACCTTTCGGCAGCATTTGACACGGTAAACCACACAATTCTCCTCGAATGCTTAAGCGAAATAGGACTAATCGACAAAACCCTTCTCTGGTTCTCATCCTATTTATCCAACAGAACCTACCAAGTCAAACTTAACAATTCTCTCTCTGACAGGAAACACCTAAGCACCGGAGTGCCACAAGGCTCTGCATTATCCATAACACTCTAACATTTACCTTCTCCCGATATGTCATCTACTAGCCAGTCTTAGCCTAAAACACTTTCTCTAAGCTGATGATATCCAAATTCTAATCGAGATACAAAACTCACTTGACGAAACCTATAAAATAACAGCAAACCATCTCACAACAATCAAGCAACTATTAACCAAGATGAAACTTTGTATCTTCTTTTAGGTAAGAGGGATCCACAGAGTGGCCACTAGACTGTAGTGAGAAGAGGGGGGTCCACTAGATACCATGGAATCAGTTGTATTTAAGGGGAGGGTCCAGGAGGGATGCTGCTATTAGGGGGATGGGGGAGGGGTATGGATCAGAGTGGTATTTGGAGCAAGGAGCTGACTTTGGTTTAAAGGGGAAAGGTTTGGGAAGGAGGGTGGAACACCACCATGCGACACTTCATTCTATTTTTTAAACTTTATTTTTTTTACCCACTTCTAGAGGCAGTATATCAAACAGGATTTTGGCACATTGTCAGGAGAGGAAGTTTTACAGGCCACATGATCCTTTAAGACAAATGGCTTACCATTGCACGTTTTTTGAACATTTCCTTGCAATATTTTTGTTTGCAGTATTTTTCTGTGAGAAAAACTATCTCAGGAAAGTTGCTGTGATATTTTCCTGGGAAGGGCCAAATAGTGTCAGGGGGAGGGGCGAGCCCCAGCAATATTTGCACCTCCCACAATGAAATATTGTAGCATAGTAAATGATCCCCTTAGATTGTAAGTCCTCTGGGGACAGGTAAATACCTGCAGTACCTGAATGGAATCCTCTTTGAAGGGCCTGAAAAGCGGAATATAAACCAAATAAATAAAATGCGGGAAAGGGAGCGAGTGCAGGGATCAGAGTTGCTGTGGAGTGTGAGTGAGGGACTTGGGAGCGGTGAGAGAATAAGGCAGTCCAGAAGCTATGAGGTGTGAGTTAGGTGATCTAAAGATGTGAGTGGAGAGAGAGAGGCGGAGGGTGTGTGGGTGGAGAGAGAGTGTGAGAGAGGATGCGAGTGGGTGTGGGGTGGGAGTGAGGGGATTGAAGAGATTGTGGCGTGTGAGAGAGGAATGGTGTGAGTGGTTCATTCCTTCCTCCCCTGATTCCATATCCATGATCCTTCTTCCTCCCCTTTCCTTCTCCTCCTTGTGACTGTCTTCCTCCATCCCTTATCTCTCCTGCCTGAAACCTCTCATAAATCTGTGACCCCTATCCCAGGAGGCAGGCTGCATTCTGATGGGGCCATAAACTTATTTATAATATCTTCGGGGCTGGAACCCTGGCCAGCTGTTCCTGCAGTCTTTCCCCAGGGTGTGGATTGTTCTTGTGGGGAAGTGGGGAAAGAGTTAACTTTCAGGGCCCAGAGTGCTAAGGGTGACTTTCCTTTGATTGTGCCTGGGAGAGGGGTCTCACTTCCCCGTCTCTGTATACCCATGGAGAGTGGTACGAGTCCTCAATGTGTGCTGTTTGTGCTAAAACCCACTCTGGAGTCACTTTTTTAATGTCCAAAAATTACTGTGTAACCTGGGCACCTTTTCGTGTTACCGATAAGCCCTGAGATGTGTCATGATAGTGCAGGTAGTGAGAGAAATAATTAGGGGAGGATCCATTCTCGTGCAGCCCCTCCCCTTGAGGGTGCTGGGACGGACGTCCCACTGAGAGGTTTTATAGCAGAGCTCCACCAAGGGCTCAGGGGGCAGTCTAAGTCTGCAGTTCAGGAGGAAGGTTGTAGGCTTTTTCCTCAGTTGTATTTTTGGCCTCTCTGGGGGCCTGGGCTCCATCCTGTCTGGGACTCTTTGGAATCAGGTCGAGGCTCCACTGCTGAAATCTTCTCCCAAGGTGCAGAGTGGTTGTCCTGGGAATATTTTGGCTTTTGGACTATTATGTTGTAGGAGCCTTGCTGGACACTTTGGCCTTTCCTGGATTCAGGGTACAGGGTACAGTACTGCACTTGTGACACCCAGGGATAGGGAAGACCTGCCCTCGAGGTGGTGACCCGTTGCAAGGGACAACTCTGGTGTTATTTCCTTTTTGGGAATCAAAAGAAGTTATTTTTGAAGATCTGGGAGGAAGTTATTTTCTGCCCTTCTTTCTACCCATTCACAGACCTGTGAGTCACAGTTGCAGCTTAGGCTCCCTCCCAATAGGGATCCCAATTAAGAGAAAAGGAAAAAAAAACTACTAATTGTTGTTGCAACCGTCCCTTCCCGACAGCTTCACTCCGCCTACCTTTCTACCTTTGCTCCTCCTCTTGCTGCAGATGGACGCCTGGCTACCGCGACGTCTGTCTGCCGCCCTCTCCGGAGTTCCTGGACCGGCTTGGGCGCTGCTTCCCACCATGCTCCACTGGTACCTTAGGGCACGCGCACCGCGCAGCCCTCACTCTTATTTCCTACTTGGCGCAAACCTCAGCAGCATCCCCCTGTGATGACATCACGCTGCCTGGATATTTAAAGCCTACAATGTTTGCTAACCTTTGAGTTAGCAAGGGGGATTCTTACGGATGGGATTCGCTCTCCGTACCCAGCTACTCTTCCTCCAATTCCATTGGACTCTCAACGCTAACGGGGTACCCGCTCCTCGGGGGCCTCACTTGTTTTCAGGTCGCTATCAGGAAACCGGTACTCGCTTCTCGAGGGCCCATGTTCCCTGACTCGCTGCCTGCTCCTACCTTCTCTTCTGCCTGGAAGGATTTGCTATATTCAGCACCAGTGAGTACTACCATCTTCACCTCAGAGCTGTTCCCTGGAACCAGGTACTCGCTCCTCGAGGGCCTGCCTCCGTTCCAGCCCTAGTGCCATCTCCTACGTGGAACCGCTGTGTGAGTACATTACCTTCAAAGCCTCTCAGGGATCAGGTACTCGCTCCTCGAGGGCCTGCTCTCCCTATCCTGGGGTTCTCCATACTGGGGCTTTGTGCATATTTCACTGTACTCATTATTCTCAGCTCTTTCCACTACAGCACTGCTACCGGAGGAGTCGCTGTTCCAGTGCCTGAGGGATACCAGCCCTGCCGGGCTATTCCAGCTGCTCACTACTGCCACCTCTGGTGGCTTCATCACATTGTCTAATAAAAGATCAATCTCTGTGTTTGTGTGTCCTAAGCTGAGCCTGACCTATGGCCCCTCATGGGACTCCCCCCCGTGGGCGTGGTCAGCTGCCACAGTGTCCAAGGGTTCACCCAAACCTCACTAATTATAACAATTGTGAGTTCTACAATTTGGAGGAAACCCATCTGGAGCCTTCGAGCCCTGGGAGAGAGAGGATTTGCTCTCTGTGCAGAGACAGGATTCATGGCCAGCATGGAAGGGGTTTACCCAGCCCTCTGCGGGTTGCCCTGCCCACTGGGACCACCATTTTCCTAATCCAGGAGGGTGGATGGTTCCCTTGCCTACATAAAAGACTCCTGCCCAGATAGAGGGCAGGATATCCCTCCAGCACTGTCAAAAATGTTAAAACTGTCCTTGGCACAGAAAGGCAATTCTCTCCCCCTGAGGGGTGAAGACACTGGATGGGCGCCTCAGTCGTCTCAAATTGATTTTACTCACGGTTAGCAGGTCTTCTAAATCTGTTTGGATCTCTCACAGTCTCTTTTCTGGATCCCCGATGGGAGGGATCCTTGGAAACTGGTTGCCCTCCCTGCTTCTTAGTAGAAACTCTGCTCTGAAGGAGCTTCTCTGCCTCTCTTTCTTCAGCAGACCAAGATGACTACTGCAAAAGGTGAAGGTTCAAGGGCCCAATTTAATTTCCTCATTAAAGTAAACAATCTGCTTCAGTGCTTTAATCCCCACAAAGCACTGAAACAGTGCTGGCATTTCAGGCTTTCATATTGTTCTGAAAGATTGGGAATAAATGTCTTAATCTATACTGCAATTATATTTTTCAAAACTTACATTTACATGATATTAATTCCGTGGACTGTAACACAACCTAGAACATTCATTATTCTCTCTTCTGCAAACTATTCTGTGTACCATAACTAAACATTTACTTGCAAATGCACAAATAAAATACGTCTTTTGAGAGCTAAAGAAAATATGAATTCAAGAAGCCCAGCTTCCCTATCCTTGTCTGGAAAATCTTGTAAATTTAGCACTGTACAAGGTTAAAATTAAAAGTGAAGGATGGTAAGATGGTAGAAATGTAGTTCTATATTTTTATAAATGACCTTGCAAATGAGAAGCTAAGTAAGGTTTGTCTTTTATCAATTGCTACTGAGATCTGCAACAGGATGCATATTTCAGGGGTTATTTGGGATAGCTCAAGGAGAGGCCAAGAGGTTGGAAAATTAAATTAGATTGAATGTAAAAAGTGCAGAATCCAGACTTGAGACAGAAATCTATGCTAAGGAAGAGGTACTGATGTATACCTAACGGAAAAGAGATCTTAGGATGATCATATCTGATCTCAAGATTACAAAATAGGTTTTTTTGTTTAGATTTTGCTCATGCCTTTTCACTGGTAGCTCAAGGTAAATTACATTCAGATACAACTGGTATTTCTCTGTCCTTAGAAGGCTTGCAGTCTAAGGGCCTGATTTACTATGGCTTTTCTCCCATTCTGTGTCTATGGGGAAAAATGCTTAGTAAATTAGATTCTAACCCCTAGATTCATCAAAATGCTAAAAATGTAGCAGAAATAGCACCTGTAATTTAAAAAAATGGGCATGGTTAGGCTAATTTCTTGTCTACCACATAAGCAATTTCTGCAAAGTGCAATATGGTATCACAACGCATGTCATTTTGGTTTATGTATATACCCGTTACTGAGAGAAAGAGAGAGAATTGTAATAGGGAGAATGGACAATGCAATGCATCTTGTACCTTTCATCGATTCAAATGAGAGAAATTCTTCAGTGATTTCAAATTTGCAGTTAATTCCTCTGACTGTGCATGTAACACCACCCCCAAACCCACCCTGAATTGAATGTGCCCATCTACAGTGCTAGATATATACAGAGCCCAATGCTCCCTATTACAGTTCTTTCTCTCTCAGACCCCAATTTCCATTAAGTCTTCTCACTTGCATAACAAATTAAAACTTTGCATGCTAACTTGCGTTTCAATATTTATTGCATGCATTAGACCCATTTAACACGCATTCGGACCCCAATGCATTTTTTGTGAATGACCTGGTAAGTTTGCACATGAGGCAATGGAGGGTGAACTGACTTGCCCACGTTGACAAGGAGCATCAGTGAGACTGGAACCCTGGCTTTCAGCCTGCTGCTCTAATCACTTGGCTGCTCCTTCACTCAGACACTGTCACAAAGTAGTACTGAGAACCAGAGGATTGCTGATGTGCATAGGTGGAGGTGATAATGTCCCCATATATATCACTGATGAGACTTCATCTGGAGTATTGTGTCCAGTTTTGGAGGTCACATCTTCAAAAGAACATAGAGTAGAAGCAGTCCAGAAAGGGATAACAAAATGGTCCAAAATCTGTACTACAAGTCTTGTGGGTCAAGAAACAGGTGGTGCAACAATAGTGATCTTTTCCATTCATCCCACCCCTCTTGCTCTTTCCTTTCTCTCTCTTCCATTGCCTCATCCTATCTCACTTTCTCTCTCTCCTTTCTTCTACCCTGCCCCATCCCCTGTACTCTACTATGCTCTGCCTTGCTCCCACAGCTTTACTTCTTCCTTCCTCTTCTATCTTGCTCCCTCCCAACTCATCTCTTCCATATACACCTTGGTCTATGTCACCTTCCCTAGATCCCAGTAACAGGTTGGCCCCAGGTCTACTCAAGTTTCTCTCTCCCATGTGTTCTCAGCTCAGCCTAGTTGCTGTCTTTTGTCTTCAAAATTTATAAGAATTTGGCCACTCCATCTCCGTCATGCAGATCTAGACAAGTGGCAGAAGTGCAAATTCAGCTTTCAACTGAATCCTCAAACACAGTGCCATGGACAAAGAGGCAGACTCCACTGTTACCTGTCCACCAAGGGGATCTTAACTTGGACCCACAGCATCAGCACAAGCTTGGCTCCTCCTGACTTTCTTTCTCTTACAACAATAGCAGCTGCTTTTAACTCCATAATCTGTATCTCCTGTCAGCAACTTTCCTGACGGCACTTTGACTTCCCCCTCTTCAGAGCTGTAGCAAGGCACTTTGGCACCTATGACTATATGAAAAAATGTCCTTACCTTATTCACAGAATCATGAGCTGGGAAAGTCTGTTAAATATTTTGGGGTTGGGGATTATTTAACACATAATGTTATTATTTATTACCTATGAACAGACACTAGTGTGACCCTGTTCCCAAAAATGTAACCTTAGGTTTGTATGGATGTGATCCTTAACCTCTATCAGAACTGACTCTTAACCTCTACCCAACTGGTAAGTAATCTCTTCCTTCTTAACAGTAGAAGTTGAAGAAGGAGTGTGTGCCTTTAAGCCATGATGATGTCAACCCTTTTTTGCTTCTATTGAATCATATGATTTTTTAAAAATATTAAACGAATTAGGTTCTAGATCTCTCTTACAACATGAGCAGGCTTTGGCCTCATAAAAGTTCTGTAACAGAAATCCATGACCATTGCTTGCTGAAACAGATGAATCTTCGACATTTTTTTTTAAAGTCTTCATGCACTCTGTAATCCATATATCAAATGGAAATGAGTTCCATAAAATGAGTTCTACCACAGAAAAAATATTTAGTTTCACTCAGTCAGACATATTAGTTGAACAGAAGGCACATCCAACAGTCCTCCTTGAGAAAAGTGCAATTGCCATTAAGGATGGTAAATGGAGAGCATTTAGTTAATCCTGGGCAGTGAGTCCATTTATAATATTTTGTGGATCAAGAGAGCAATTTTAAACTGGATTCTTTGTTCTACTGGGAGCCAATGGAATTCTTTGAGAGCAGATGATTAATTCTCATGCCATACTGGGTCAGACCAAGAGTCCATCAAGCCCAGCATCCTGTTTCCAACAGTGGCCAATCCAGGCCATAAGAACCTGGCAAGTACCCAAAAACTAGGTTTATCCCATGCTACTGTTGCTAGTAATAGCAGTGGCTATTTTCTAAGTCAGCTTAATTAATAGCAGGTAATAGACTTCTCCTCCAAGAACTTATCCAATGCTTTTTTAAACACAGCTACACTAAGTGCACTAACCACATCCCCTGGCAACAAATTCTAGAGTTTAATTGTGCGTTGAGTGAAAAAGAACTTTCTCCATTTAGTTTTAAATGTGCCAAATGCTAACTTCATGGAGTGCCCCCTAGATCTTCTATTATCTGAAAGAGTAAATAACCGATTCACATTTACCCATTCTAGACCTCTCATGATTTTAAACATCTCTATCATATCCCCCCTCAGCCGTACCTTCTCCATCACAACTATATCTTTTTTAAGATGCGGCGACCAGAATTGTACACAGTATTCAAGGTGCAGTCTCACCATGGAGCGATACAGAGGCATTATGACATTTTCCATTTTATTCACCATTCCCTTTCTAATAATTCCTAACATTCTGTTTGCAATAATTCTTCTATTAAAGCCACATATCAGTCTGGCAGCAGAGTTCTGTAATACTTGTAAGGCTCATAAAGCATTTCTTAGAAGGTCAATCAAGAGGGCATTATTATAATAAGAACATAAGAAATTGCCATGCTGGGTCAGACTAAGGGTCCATCAAGCCCAGCATCCTGTTTCCAACAGAGGCCAAAACCAGGCCACAAGAACCTGGCAATTACCCAAACTCTAAGAAGATCCCATGCTATTGATGCAATTAATAGCAGTGGCTATTCCCTAAGTAAACTTGATTAATAGCCATTAATGGACTTCCAAGAACTTATCCAACCTTTTTTTAACCCAGCTACACTAACTGCACTAACCACATCCTCTGGCAACAAATTCCAGAGCTTTATTGTGCGTTGATTGAAAAAGAATTTTCTCCGATTAGTCTTAAATGTGCTACTGGCTAACTTCATGGAATGCCCCCTAGTCCTTCTATTATTCGAAAGTGAAAATAACCGAGTCACATCTACTCGTTCAAGACCTCTCATGATCTTAAAGACCTCTATCATATCCCCCCTCAGCCGTCTCTTCTCCAAGCTGAACAGCCCTAATCTCTTCAGCCTTTCCTCATAGGGAAGCTGTTCCATCCCCTTTATCATTTTGGCTGCCCTTCTCTGTACCTTCTCCATCGCAACTATATCTTTTTTGAGATGCGGCGACCAGAATTGTACACAGTATTCAAGGTGTGGTCTCACCATGGAGCGATATAGAGGCATTATGACATTTTCCGTTCTATTAACCATTCCCTTCCTAATAATTCCTAACATTCTATTTGCTTTTTTGACTGCTGCAGCACACTGAGCTGATGATTTTAAAGTATTATCCACTATTATGCCTAGATCTTTTTCCTGGGTGGTAGCTCCTAATATGGAACCTAACATCGTGTAACTACAGCAATGGTTATTTTTCCCTATATGCAACACCTTGCACTTGTCCACATTAAATTTCATCTGCCATTTGGATGCCCAATCTTCAAGTCTTGCAAGGTCCTCCTGTAATGTATCACAGTCTGCTTGTGATTTAACTACTCTGAATAATTTTGTATCATCTGCAAATTTGATAACCTCACTCGTCGTATTCCTTTCCAGATCATTTATATATATATTGAAAAGCACCAGTCCAAGTACAGATCCCTGAGACACTCCACTGTTTACCCTTCCCAACTGAGAAAATTGACCATTTAATCCTACTCTCTGTTTCCTGTCTTTTAACCAGCTTGTAATCCACGAAAGGACATCGCCTCTTAGCCCATGACTTTTTAGTTTTCGTAGAAGCCTCTCATGAAGGACTTTGTCAAACGCCTTCTGAAAATCCAAATACACTACATCTACTGGTTCCCCTTTATCCACATGTTTATTAACCCCTTCAAAAAAATGAAGCAGATTTGTTAGGCAAGACTTCCCTTGGGTAAATCCATGTTGACTATGTTCCATTAAATCATGTCTTTCTATATGCTTTACAATTTTGTTCTTGAGAATAGTTTCCACTATTTTTCCCGGCACTGAAGTCAGGCTCACTGGTCTATAGTTACCTGGATTGCCCCTGGAGCCTTTTTTAAATATTGGGGTTACATTGGCCACCCTCCAGTCTTCAGGTACAATGGATGTTTTTAATGATAGGTTACAAATTTTAACTAATAGATCAGAAATTTCATTTTTGAGTTCCTTCAGAACCCTAGGATGCATACCATCCAGTCCAGGTGATTTGCTACTCTTTAGTTTGTCAATCTGGCCTACTACATCTTCCAGAGTCACAGTGATTTCGTTCAGTTCGTCTGACTCATCACCCCTGAAAACCATCTCTGGAACTGGTATCTCCCCAACATCCTCATTTGTAAACACAGAGGCAAAGAATTCATTTAGTCTTTCTGCAATGGCCTTATCTTCCCTAAGAGCCCCTTTAACCCCTCTGTCATCTAATGGTCCAACCGACTCCCTCACAGGTTTCTTGCTTTGGATATATTCTAAAAAGTTTTTATTATGAGTTTTTGCCTCTATGGCTAATTTCATTTCAAATTCTCTCTTCGCCTGTCTTATCAATGTTTTACACTTAGCTTGACAATGCTTATGTTTTATCCTATTTTCTTCAGATGGATCCTTCTTCCAGTTTTTGAAGGATGTTTTTTTGGCTAAAATAGCCTCTTTCACCTCACCTTTTAACCATGACAGTAATCGTTTTTCCTTCCTTCCACCTTTCTTAATGCACGGAATACATATGACTGCGCCTCTAGGATTGTATTTTTAAACAATGTCCATGCCTGTTGAACACTTTTAACCTTTACAGCTGCACCTTTCAGTTTTAGTAATAGTAATAGTAATAGTAATGGATAGTAATAGCGTCTGTACAATCCTGTGAAAATCATAGTCTGATAAAAGAAATTTGAAAGACCTCAATAGTCGAAGTTTAAAATACCGGACTTGAGTATCACCTTTATCTGTGATTGCATATTTAGGTTAGAATTGAGCCTATCGCCTAAGCTCTTTGTACACAAAGCCATGAGAATTCCAGTGTCTTGAAATTTAAAGGATTTAGGAGAGCTGGAGTCAACGGCATCACATGTTCTCTTCTTCCCGCATCCCCCACCCCCACCCCCCACAGCCTGGAAGTGGTGAGCAGCAGATGCGTGCGGGGGAAGAAGAGACCATGCTAGTGCAGGCAGCATCGGCCCAAAGAAAAGAAGAGAGGCGCAGCCTGAAGAATGAGCAGCAAAGCTCAGAGTAAAATGAGGAACAACGTCAACCCCCACAGCCGATGGGACTCCTTTCTCCACAAGGGCTGAAAGTGAAGGAGGTTGCTGCTGCCTTTAGGGTTGGAAGTGGAGGCTGCTGCTGCCCCTAGTTCGGGGGGAGGGGGAGAGAGTGAGTGAATGAGCAAGCATGTGTATTTGAGATCGTGTGTGTGTGTGTGTGTGTGTGTGTGTGTGTGTGTGTGTGTGTGTGTGTGAGTGAGAGAGAGAGAGATTGAGATAGCAGCTTTGTGAATGATTGAGAGCCTGTGTGTGAGAGATAGCATGAATGTAAGTGTATGATTGAGAACCTGAATGTATACGTTTGTGATTGAAAACTTGTTTGTGTGAATGAGTGTGTGTGTGAGAGAGATCATATGTATGTATGATTAAGAGCCTGTGTGTATAAGTAAGTGAGAGAGCATGTGTGTCTGTGTGTGATTGAGAGCTGGTTTAGGTGAGGGAGCATCTGAGTATGTGATTGAGAGCCTGTGTGTAAATGAGAAAAAGAGTGAGCATGTTTCTAAGCATGTGAATGAGAGTGTGTGTGAGAGAAAAAGACAGCATGTATGTGTGTGATTGAAAGCCTGTGTGTGTAAGTGTGAAAAGACAGACAGCATGTGTGTAAATGTGTAATTAAGAGCCTATATAATGGGCCGATTCAGTAAAGTCGCGGGAGAGCGGGCGAACTCGCCTGTGTGTGCGATTCTGTATTTAAATGAGGCCCGGCGGTAGAAACAGGCAAAAGGAGGCGCTAGGAACACTAGCCCGGAGCGGCGGCTGTCAGCGGGTTTGACAGCCGACGCTCAATTTTGCCAGCGTCTGTTCTCGAGCCCGCTGACAACAACGGGCTCGGAAACTGGACGCCGGGAAAATTAAGCGTCCGGTTTTCGACCCGACAGCCGCAGGCTGACTTCAAAAATTTATTTTTTTTTTAACTTTTTTTTTTCTGTGCACTTTCCCGGTGCCCAAAGAAATTAGCACCTACCTTTGGGTAGGTGCTGATTTCTGAAAGCAAAATGTGCGGCTTGGCTGCACATATTGGGGTAGATGTACAAAAACTGCGCGTTCGCGTACTTTTGTTGGCACACCAGTCGCAAACAAAAGTACGCTGGATTTTAGTAGCTAAAATCCAGGATCGGCGCGCGCAAGGCTGCCAATTTTGTGCAGCCGGCACGCGCCAAGCCGCGCAAGCCTGCCTCCGTTCCCTCCAAGGCCGCTCCGAAATTGGAGCGGCCTCGGAGGGAACTCGCTTTCGCCCTCCCCTCACCTTCCCCTCCCTTCCTCTATCTAACCCACCCCCCAGCCCTATCTAAACCTCCCCCCTACCTTTGTCCAGGGATTTACGCCTCCCGGAGGAAGAAGTAAATCCCCGCGCGCCAGCGGGCCGCTAGCGCGCAGAGACGCAACCTGGGGGCGGTTCCGGAGGGCGCGGCCACGCCCCCGGACCGCCCCGGGCCGAAACCACGCCCCCGAAACGCCCCCAACAAAAAACTCCGGGACTTACGCGAGTCCCGGGACTCTGCACGCGCCGGCAGGCCTATGGAAAATAGGCGCACCGGCGCACAAGGCCCTGCTCGTGTAAATCCGGGCGGATTTATGCGAGCAGGGCTTTTAAAATCCACCCCTTTGTTTTCTGAATCTCGCAGGAATACCTAATAGGGTCATCAGCAAGCATTTGTATGTTGAGTGCACTATTAGGTTCGGCGGGTTGGACGTGCGTTTTCACCCCCTTACTGAATAAAGGGTAAGGGAAAATGCGCATCCAATGGAGGGTTAACAGTGCGCTCCGGAGCGTACTGTACTGTATCGGCCCGTGAGAGAGAAAAAGCATGTATATATGTGAGCGATTGAGAGCCATGAGAGAGAAAGCAAACCATCCCTCCTCCTGCTAATTCAAAACAATCTCAGGACACCTGGATATCAAACGTTCCCAGGAATGCTGAGCAAACATTTTTTGTATTCTTATTATTTTTCGTTATTGGGCCTTTGTGTCTGCTATTTTGAAATATTTTATTGGTATCTAGTAATTTTTGATATGAGTTTTTAATTATTCCATTCATCTGCTGTTTTGAAATAATCTGTTCTTTTTGTTAGTATGGTTTTACTGCTACTGATTTTATATTTCTTGATTTGTTTTATAAGGACTGGTAATGTTTCTTTTTTCCTTTGTTACACTGCATACAGAGACTCTGGCTTATTGCGGTTTCCAATTCAGTTTTTGTCTGCATGCTTCAAGTTATGCGTTTTGGTCTCTTTATTCTTTGTTAGGCGAGGGTCAGTACATGTGACTCAGGTGAGGTTTTCTGCTGGCGTGTAGTTTCTGTGTAGGGCTCTATAGTAGCCTGGTTTGTTCCGTTTTCCTAATAGGAGATGTATTGGTGTCTTAAGGCCTGGTGTAATATTTTCAGTGTTGCCTTTTCTTGAATAAGGTAGTTACTGTTTGAGTACTGGAAATTGGTGCTGTTTTGGTGTGCAATGTTTACTATTTATGCTATTTCTGTTCAGACAGAATATGTATCTTTCCCTTGTGACATTCTTAACAATAAAAATAATACTGGGCCTTTATTTTTTATTTCTGCCATGAATTGTAATGAGCAGTGTGTCACACCTGTGAACCTGGTCTGTCAGGTGTGTCACGATGAGAAAAAGGTTGAGAACCACTGGTCTAAAGAATGAGTTTAGGAATACAGGTCGGTTCAGGAGGAAGGCAAATGAGCTGAGGAGTGGCTGATCCATCTTGGCACTCAAAAAAATGGAACTGCCCAAAGAAAATATAAGATACTTTTTGATATTTGATTAACTTTTTTGAGGTTTTAATGTGCTATTGTAACACTTAGTACAGGAAAGTAAAAAGCGAGAGTGTGAAAATTGGGAGTTATTTCTCAAAGTTTTGCTGCAGGGTAAAAATGTTGCCAGTTCTGTGCCATCAGTTTTATCATTGAATACGCTAGAATATTTCCATTTATATACTGTATATGGAACAGGAGCAAATCTTGAATTCCTATTTTGGAGGCAAATACAGTACAACATACTGGTTTGTTTTGTATCGCAGGTGCCAAAGAGCTGGACTCTATGTTTAATGCAGTATGCTCGGCTACCCTCTACAAAACTATTACAGTTCTGTGCCATAAATAATAGGGGAAAAAGAGAAAAACTACAGATCGATGAGCATAACTCATATGTGAGTAATCAAATGTCCCGGGTTGGTACAATGCTGTCTGCAATTTAGAAAGAAAAATGCAAATAGAGCTAAAGCTTTATTTTTAGCTTTCTCCATTATTGTTGCCCTGCATTATGCATTTAAAAGAAGTCTCATCCATCTCTGAAATTCATCAGCATGTCTAGTTCACTGAATATAATTTGCAGTAGAAGGCTTCATAGTACAAAGAACTGGGTCTATTTTCCAAACAATTAAATGCCTAAAGTGGCCAACTGCACATCTGAGTCACACAGGTGCACATTTGCCTCAGAAGTAATTTCACATAATGCCACCGGTACTTCTTGGATGCATATAGGCAGTGAGGTTTTGATTAAACTTACAGTTCATGCTGCACCATCACTCCTCCAAAGAAATGTGAATTTTATTTTTTTCTTTTTTTTAATAAACTTTTTGTCAAATTATGGTAATTTGAAATGCCTGTTTGCAAACCTCCCAAAGTCCCCAATCCTAGGTTAAAATGGTAATGCAGCACTTGGGGAATGAAAGATGATAGCTGCCACTGTGGCAACCCCTGCTGGTGGAAAGTGGGCATTGAGGGATTTTGTCTCAGAAAAGCCTCCCCCCCCCCCCCCCCCCCAACCCTAAGACAGTGAGTGAAAACAGGGCATATAAAAGACAAAAAAAAATAGGGACGGGGAAGAAAATAAGATATAAGAACATAAGAAAATGCCATACTGGGTCAGACCAAGGGTCCATCAAGCCCAGCATCCTGTTTCCAACAGTGGCCAATCCAGGCCATAAGAACCTGGCAAGTACCCAAAAACTAAGTCAGTTCCATGTAACCATTGCTAATGGCAATTAACATTTTCTAACTCATCTATTTGTTTAAATGATTTAGGAAATTGAAAATCGGCATATTGCTTTAACAAGTAAATGGGCGTTAGAAATATTCTGAAAATGGAACCACTGAGTTTAGTGGTAGGATGTCACAAAAAAATCATTCTTTTGCGACACTATGATGAATATGAATAAGATAGATTTTGCATACATTGGACAGCCAGGATAGGCAAATCTCTCTCATCCATATTCATTGTGGCAATCCTGAAAACCTGATTGGTTAGATGTGCCTCCAGGAGAGGGTGGGAAAAACACTGCTTTAAACCATGGACTTTGCACCAGTTCTCAAAAGAAGGTCCGCTTGAACTTTCCCTTTTGAGAATTGCCTATGGGAAAAGTACCCCCAGAGACTTGCCAGTGCTTTTTCTGAGGACACCTTTGCCCTTTCAAAACAATGTTGTTGCATTCCCTGCCCCCATGAATGCCTCCACTCAGTGTAAAAAGTACGTACATCGTGCAACCCTTGGGAGGCTGAGAATTTTCACAATGCACTTTTATTAAGAGAAACAGTCGTTTACCTACATAAATGGCTTTCTAAAGTTGCCCTCTCTATGGTTTTGGTTTTTTTTCGTAAGGGAAGCTCTGATCCCTTACTAACAATTTTGCTTTAGTTAGATAAAGTCCAGCATTTTGCACACCATCCCTAAGACTCCTCCCTTAAGGCTAGTCTGGATTGGTCAGCCATTCCTTATATGTTTGGATGATTCACAGGTGTAAGGAGTGGTTCTAGTTTTACATTTTGGAGAGGAAGGAAGGAAGAAGTGAAGCCAAGCCAAGCCAAGCCAAGCCTGTTCTTGGCCTCACGGTCAAATCCATAGGAATAGGGAATTTGCCGTGGCTAGTGCCTTCACAGACCTGGTAGGGACTGTTACCTGGGAACGTGAAGAAGAGATTTTGAAGGAGTTTTGAGTTTTCTGTTGGGTTGATGTTTGAGAGCTGTTCCTGCCTAGGAGGGAAGTCTCCCCAGTATAGGGAGGGGCAGGATAAGGAGCTGCTTTTCTCTTGCTACAGAGTGAAAGGAGGGTTAGCAGAGTCCTGCATTAAAAGACTAATTTTCCTTTTTGAAATAATAATGTTCTGGGAGGAATATTTTGGCATCAAATTCTTACCCACCTAATGAAGGAGCGGAGTTTTGGACTTTCTGTCACCAGAAAGGGACACTGACTCAGTGTAGCAGCATTGCGAGAAGAAAAGGAACTTGGAATTCTTTGTTGGGTATCTGATGTTTCTTTTTGTGAAGTGGACTTTGAAAGATTTTTTTCTTGGTTGCAGTAAAATTGTATTATTTTAAACACCAATTCCAATTGTCCAGTCTGTTTCCTTTTACTCCAAAGGAGCCACAAGCCAGGACTTCTAAGAGTGAGTACATCTATGTAAAACCCCTCCAATAGTGGAACCTGGATAGAAGTTCCAGGGGCCGTATCTCAGAAATATATTTCAGGTGAAACATGTCTATCATGCAACAAGATATATTTCCAGGGTTTGCTGCATGGGTGGTGGTGGGGGGGGGACCTCTTCCAAGGCCCTTCGCATTGCTACTTATTTCCCAGTTTAAAATCTTTGTATCCAGCACCGATGATAACAGCATAAGTGAGAATTACAGTCCTCAACAAATGAAACTTAGAATCTTTAGTGGTTTCCAATACAGATGTGTATTGGGGGGGGGGGAGGGGAGGTTTTGTTTCATGGTTCGGTTCGAGTCCCCCACAGGTAATTTCATTTTTTCCATGGTTCGGGATTTTAAAATGTTAGTGCACTAACTCCTGTTAGTACGCACTAACACGAAATACGAATTTTTATGAAATTTTGGGAAAATTCCTTTTGGTTTTAAGCTCTCCCGAACCATGACGAATTAGACAATTTGGTTGAAATTGTCTAATTCGTTTAAAACAAATGCACATCTCTAGTTTCCAACAATACTCTTTTTACTGATAAAAAGTAAAGTGATGCATTAAAGTCTTTACAGCTGTTTAAATTCACTTTTAGATGGCACAAGTGCTTTTTAAATGCATGTGTGACTTCTGTCTTGTTTAAATTCAAGATGGTAAAGCCAATTGATTTAGTCTTTCAGTTAATGATTTCTTCCCTCCTATAGATATAGGCAAGTGGGATTGGCTTCCGTCTCAATGTAGGCAAAGTATCAAAGATGGAATTCATGTTGCACAGTCATTTATCTCCTACCTCCTCCACACTGGCTCCTCACACTCCTTAATTTCCTCACAGTACATAAATGGCTCAAGTCCTCGTCTCTTTTACAGTATCAGGTGATACCTTTTTCTCTTTTTCTCCAAATCTCCAGTAGATATTTCTTGGACCCTGGATGGGATCCAAACTTCTCTCCTTTCACCCCTTTCTCCTTCTTCCCCCAAGAATGGCTAAAGTCATCCACTCCTTGGATCTTGATCTCAGGTTCTTCTTACATGAAGGGACCTCTCCTAGTTCATTGCAGAGCAGAAAATATTTTAATTTGAGTCCCAGGTTACTGGATACTCCAAACTTGGATAAATCAATTTATAAATATAAAAGGGATTGGGAGGATGGAAACTCCCATCCAACTAAAATACTCTATGGAAGCACCAACTCAATTAATAGAAAATCAGAGAAAGCTAAGACATGCTGCCTCTACAAAAATTAGAGAATCCACAAAGTAAAATGGTGGTCAGGCTTTATTTGCCAGAGGGACACATCCATTACTAGCTTCCACATGGGAAAGTTATATACTCATAAGATTATTATTATGACTCTCCCCACACCAATGGTCACCATCAGGGTTGCTAGCCTTAACACATTCCTAGTGGTGAAATTGGACTGCTGTTCAGGGGGGAGGAACATCTTGGAATGAGCCTGCCCCAGAAGAACTGGAAGTTCACATGTGCGCATAAAAACATATACAAGTATGTGAGTTCACATATGTGTAAATGTATGCATGTAGGAGCTCACTTACATACAATCATTTTGCACCTGCAGCAGACATACACAGATATGTTTTGGACTATTGATACCAGTATTTTATAATTCATGCGGATGAATCCACACAGATTAGAAAATACTGTGGTAAATCTGCGCAGACCCATATATGCGTGTATATGGGACCACACAGAGTTCTTTGAAAGTTATCCTCCCTGTGTATTTACCAGAAGCCACCTTCAGCTATACATATTGTGATGAGGTGTCCTGCTTGTGCGCCAGGGAAACCTGGACTGGATAACTCCAGGGAGAGCTGGAAGCAAACCCAGACAACAAAGGCCCCAGAGAGAGACAGGTGGGAAACTCTATTTCCCAGGTTCTTAGAGTCTGAAAGAGACAAATGGGAAGAGGGAGAGAGGGCTGGCCATCCACCAGGAGGTGTGACCTTGGGAACTTGGATACACACAGGTGAGCCCCTACTTTGGAAGGAAAGAGTACACGGGGACATTGATGAGATTAAATTGCCAACCAGCCACATGGAAGAGAAGGAGGACATGGAAGTAGATTGCCCAGAAACAGAAACCCAGAGATGGAAGTGGACTAAGGGTATGGTGCTTTGACCGGTTTTTTTCTCCCTTGGCTTTGTGTTCTTTGAGGACAGGGAAGGCTGTTGCCTGAAAGCACAATCGTGGGGCATAGGGGTGAGTTGTGATACAGCCCAAGAAGCCTTCTAAAGGTGTTGTACAGAGATTTTTTTTTTCTCCTTATGACTCATGTGGATTTGAACTTAAGTTTGTTTGTGGTGTGTTTTGCTCTGGTTTTTTGGTAAAAAATAAGAGTGTGAGCAAACTCAAGTCTGCAAGCAGAGCTCCTGATCTGCGGACTAGGAAGTATTTGCTACAGGGTCGTGACTTTTGCAGTCAAGAAAAATCCTTGTTCCTTCAGGGACTTATTGAAAGAAATAAGCCTTTTTGCATTACTATTGTTTTGGGTGACCTCTTTTCTTCCAGGACGGTACCACGGGAGGACTGCTACCCTGGAAAGCCTCACCTGAGCGGACTCCTCGCTAAGCACCTGGTTCTTCTTCCCTGCCTGGCCCCAAGAAAACTGTTGGAGAGTACTGCAGAGTGGAGCTACCTGTAGAAGTTTGGGATGTCTACAGTGAAGATTCAGCTCTCCCTCAGGTGACTACCCCGGGACAATACTCACTTCACATTTCTGGAAAGCAGCAGCATGGCACAGGATATAGAAATTAGGGCAGGTCTCTAGGAATTTGGTAACTGTATTCAGACTTTTCATGTGCACTTTACTTTATAAACCACTTGCATATTTAGGGAATGACAGGGAAATGAAGTGGCACCAGTGCAATATTGTGCAAGCAATAGCACCCACCACATTAGGCAGGCCCGTGATGGGACAGAAGTCTATTTTGAGGTACTGCCATTCTGTTCTCTGATTTGGAAAAAATGATAGAATTCCTAATTCATCTAAACAGAGCTTGCCTAGAACTAAAACACCACCAACTATAGTCATAGTGGACTGAAAAGATACAGAGGCTAGAAGATGTATTGAAATAAGGAGCTTGACAAAGCCAGGTATGGTATCTGTCAAAAGACCAATTTAATCTTTAAATTATTTCATCATAAAAGACATTTGAGCTCAGTGAGGATAGGAAATTTTCTCTCAGGAAGGCTCAGCAGAGTGGCCCTGGTCCTGTTTTGGCACTGCATTGTCTCTATGCCTTTATAGTGGTCTCTTATCCTGTCTCCCTCACTGTTTATGGCTTCCTTTCCCTTTTTTTCTCTCTCTCTCATCTTCCTGCCTTTGTCTCTATTGCTGCAGCCAGAATACAATAAAGAGGCTCCATGACACTCAAAAAAAACCCATCTTTGTCATGCATGGGTTTTTATACTTGCTCCAATCTGCAATTAGCACCTCTGTCCATGTTTCAAATTTTTTTCTGATTTAACTACTCATCAGTAAATACTGCACCTTA
Organism: Rhinatrema bivittatum; assembly: GCF_901001135.1. Taxonomy (NCBI): domain Eukaryota; kingdom Metazoa; phylum Chordata; class Amphibia; order Gymnophiona; family Rhinatrematidae; genus Rhinatrema; species Rhinatrema bivittatum. Next base: position 265,812,424 of record NC_042616.1, read on the forward strand.
GTGCATACCAGTGGAATTCCTAAATAACTAATTATTCATTTGCAGGTCTATTACCATATTTACAGTGGTGAAGATAGTAACACACATTTCAGCGGTGATACTGCCATTTATTGTGTCCTACCAAATGCGGTAATTGCTTTGAGGACAGTGCAAGGTATTTTTTCACAAAGTAGATGCCTTTGTGAAACGATAAACATTATTACACTTTACTGACCGAGGGGCAGAGGTATTAAAGTGCTATTGTATTACTAGCTCTGCAACTGGCTTGCTCCTTTCTCATCAGGAAACCATTATGTGACAAAGAGAATGTCAGTTATAAATGAGGTAGCACTTAAATGGTTCTTATTGTCCCGGGGAGGCAGTGCAGAAGAGAAGATGAGGACAGTTTTACCACCTGCCCTTTAAAAAAAAAAAATCTGGATTTTTTTTTCTTTTAATGATTTTCTGAGACCATTTTCCAGCCACAGTATTTCATCAAAAGAGTGCTCATATCTCTGTGCGGCTCACCCAAGCCAGACTTATCAAACCAACAGGCCGATACAGTACAGTGCGCTCCGACAGAGCGCACTGTTAACCTGTCATTGGACGCGCGTTTTCCCTTACCCCGTAAGGGGCGGAAAACACGCATCCAACCCGCCGAACCTAATAGCGCCCTCAACATGCAAATGCAGGTTGATGGCCCTATTAGGTATGCCCGCGCGATTCAGTAAGTAAAATGTGCAGCCAAGCCGCACATTTTACTTTCAGAAATTAGCCCCTACCCAAAGGTAGGGGCTAATTTCTTCGGGCACCGGGAAAGTGCACAGAAAATCAGTAAAAACGGCTTTTCTGTGCGCCCTTCAACTTAATATCATGGTGATATTAAGTTGGAGGTCCCGAAGGGACTGTCGGGTCCCGGCGGCTGTTGGGTCGAAAACCGGACATTCAATTTTGCCGGCGTCCAGTTTCCGAGCCCGTAGCTGTCAGCGGGCTCAAGAACAGACGCCGGCAAAATTGAGCATCGGCTGTCAAACCCGCTGACAGCCGCCACTCCGGGCCCATTTCTACCGCTGGACCTAATTTAAATACTGCATCGCATGCACAGGAGAGTGGCCTGTGCGTGTGCCGGGAGAGCGGGCGTTCGCCCGCTCTCCTGCGGACTTTACTGAATCGGCCTGTAAATTAAGGATAGTTGAAAACCATCTTTGAAATATCGTTGTGTTTATATGGTAGAAATGTTAGCAAAGCTGTTTAGATGCTGGTGATGTTTTGTGAACTTTGATGATCTTACTGAGTTGAACTTGTCAGGAATTCACTTTATATATTCTAAAATCTCAGGATAGTGGAATAAAATACAGCTACTGATTGGCTCAGGCACAATATTTGAAATAGCATTTCATGAATGACACCTCTGAAACTCACTGTCCAACAAAAAAATGGTATATTTTTATTTTTTATTTTTTTTTTATATACCGACATTCGATCTCAATTGAGATATCACACCGGTTTACATTCAGGTACTGTAGGTATTTCTCTATCCCCAAAGGGCTTACAATCTAAGTTGTTTTTTTTTGTACCTGAGGCAATGGAGGGTAAAGTGACTTGCCCAAGGTCACAAGGAGCGACAGCAGGACTATATCCTTGTAAAACTTTCTGATTGTGTATGTCAACCATTTTGGGACAGTCTCCATTTATTTTAAATTGTTAGAATCAGTCTATTCTTAGGGTATAAAGATTAATTATGTGGTTCCCAAACCTGTTCTCGGAGATCCCCAGCCAGTCGAGTTTTCAGGATATCGATAAAGAATATGCATGAGATATATCTGTACATAATCGAGGCAATGCATACAAATATATCTCATGCATATTCATTGTAGATAACCTATAAACCCAATTGGCTCTGTTGCCCTAAGGACAGCTTTAGAAACCACTGATGTTTAAGATTTCTGAAAAGTACTGTAATTTCCAAATAATCCTCAAACGTATTTTGGTCATTGATTTATATTCAGTTCAGTTTGGTAGCTTCTGAAAGATGTTATGAAGTTGCTGTAGCATGTCAAAACTAAATTGGTGGGCTCAGCCTAGTTTCAGTACAATGATATTCATATCACACAACATCATCATCAGAGTTGGCAACAACTGACACTCCATTTGTCAGTCTCATCTGAAAGAACAAATCTGAATAAATGAACTCTCCAGAAAAGGGGGCAAGAGGCAGGTTGACAGATCGGTGTGAAAAACCTCTGAAGTGTTACCCATGCTGCTCCTACTCTATGACCTCAAAGCTTTGTGCTTTCCACCACTAGTTTGTGAGTTTGGATTTATTAATAGGCTCTGGGGAATTTGCAGGTGAGACCCAAGACAATGCACCAATGAGAGGGGAGGGTACTTGACCACTAAATTTGAGACTTTAAAGAAGTTTGAGGCAGGAGTTTGTGAATGATTTTAATCCCACAAGCCTACAATGACAGCATTACAAATGTCATGCACTACTTTTTGATCTGGAGTGTGAAAACGTTTCTTTTGTGGAGGGTCCTGTAATTTTGCGTAGCTTGAGGGTAGGTCTCTGTTGAATACCTTTGGAAACCACAGCCATAACCAAGCACTATAATTAAACTTATTAAAATGGATTTTTGAAAGTTGAACGAAAATTTTGCACTGGCTTGTCAGAAAAGACTGAAAAAACTCAGAAAGGTACTAATTAAGCCTGAATAGTTTTCTCAATGATTGAGTAAAATGATAATTAACAATGTCAAAAGCAGCACTGGGATCAAGTAAAAGAAGAAAACACAAGACAATGTCTCTAGAATCAGGCTCCATTAGTAAAACATTCGAAATTCTCTTTGCTATGACTTGATAAAAACCTAAATAGAGTAACCCCCAAAAAATAAAGGTAAGAGAGAAACTACCCTCTGGAAGAAAACTAACAAATTTAAAATAAATTGATAATAAGTCAGACCATCTGCATCAAATGTTTTTTATGATTTGCATTTTAATGACATTCTCTTAACACATATAAAAGCAGCTCATTGATACACGAAGAAAAACTAAGAGAAAGTAATTAGATCTGGCTATGTACTCATTACACTATATAAACTAATACATGAATATTATAAATAAATAAATATTCAGAACTTATGGGCTGTGTATGGGTTTATGGGATTTCTGGATTAATAATTTGGCCATAAGGTTTGTTTTACAAATCCTGTTTCAAGAACATGTACTATATTATTTACTATATTTTCCTTAAATCTCCTTAAATACTGTGCTGAAAGTTTGAGAATCCCAAGTCTAACAATGAAAATTACTCCTTAGTGGTCCCCCTATCAATCTATACTCCGCGGTCGAAACTCCCTTGTTGTGGTCGATTCCCGTCGAGTTATCCCTTCAGGGCCTACTGGCCATCGACCGTACCACGGCTAAATTTTTGGAAAAATTTGAAAGAAGTTCCATGAGGAAAATTCCTGTCAGGAATCTCAGAGAGCTCCTTAACCCGTGTGGCTACTGCTGTGCAGAAAAAAAAGAAGACTGATGTCACCCATATGTGAGGACTACCATCCTGCTTGTCCTGTGAGAATAGGATAAAATGTACATTATGATTTTCTCTGTTTATTTGCTTCAATAAACCGTTAAAACATACTAGGCCTGATTTTCAAAAGCATTAACATTCTTAAAAATGGGTTTTACATTGGCAAGTGCACTTTACCCATGTAAAGCATTTTTGAAAATTGCTACAATATATGCCATTGAATTGTCAATAGGTTTTACCCATGTTAAGTGCACTTAATGCGGGTAAATTGCTTTTGAAAATTGCTACGATAGTATTCTTCATACATGTGTAACTTATAAAATTCATCTGTAATTGTGCTATTACTTATATGGAGTGACCTCTAGTCTTGGCTCTATTGGAAAGGATAAATAACCCTTCCCTGGTTATACTTTCCACCTGACTTAGGGCTGAATTTTAAGACCTATTCGCAGGCATAGATTTGTGCGTGCAACCCGGTGCACACAAATCTACGCCCGATGTTATAACATGCGTGTAGCTGAGCCCTAGGGGAGCCCCGATGGCTTTCCCCGTTCCTTCAGAGGCCGCTCCGATTTCGGATTTGTGCCCGCACCTACTTTTTAAAACCTGGCCCTTAGTGTGCACTATCTCTGGGTTCGTGCGGCCTCGGAGGAGCTTTCCTTCCACCTCCCCCCACTTTCCCCTACCTAACCGCCCCCAGCCCTATCTAAACCCCCACCCCTACCCTTTGTTAGATAAGTTGCGCCTGCCTCTGGGCAGATCCACCTATTCTTAATCCTTGTTCCTAATGGCTTTCCCAAAATGGACTTTCCTTCTGCTAATGCTATTCATTTGGCCAAAAATTTGCCAATATATTATGACTAGGGGGATGTACTTTGCAAATAATAAATTAAGTAATACTAATGTCAGCGTATCATGATCTACTTGCCTCTTTACCTACTGTCTCTCCAATTCTATTTCTCTTTTTCATTCACAACAGGATTTGAAGAGAGAAATCAAGAAAGAATTATTTATTTATTTGGTTTTATATACCAGTATTCTGGATCAATCACATCGATTTATATCAATACGTATTGCAGCTTAAAATACATTATAACACACAAAATAAAATACATCAACCTAAAATACCTTATAAAATACAGAGTCAATAAAGTAGCCTAATATATAGTAAAATTACAAAATGTAGCCTAAAATTTTATAGTAAAAATGCAATAAAAACCAGTTTAAGATCTTTAAAATCTTTTTTAAATCTGTATTCTTTCTCCATCTACTAGCTTGGACAGTTATGTTACACTCCCATCTTCTTTCTCCAAATGCTTGTCTGAACAGCCATTACCAGTTGTAATCTTCTTTTCCTTAGTGTAGACAGATGGACTCAGAACCAATGGGATAGTATCCGCGTGCTAGCAGTTGGAGACGGATCTGATGTCAGCACGGGGTATATAGCCCCACAGGAAGCGAAGCGATTCAGTAATCTTCCTTGCAAAAGCTGTTATGGATGTGTGTACTGACGCTCAGTGAAAAGTGAAAACAGGATTCCCCTGACCAATTGACATTGGCTGGAGACCGCCAGCATTCACAACCGGAAGGCGTTGACACTGGCAGAGTGTACGCTCGTATGTAAACAAATGCCATGGCTTACTTGGAATCGGTGAAACCCATGTACATAGGCAGCTGGGTGGGATGCTGAGTCCATCTGTCTACACTAAGGAAAAGAAGATTACCAGGTAAGTAATCTCAACATTTCCTGGCGTGTAGCCAGATGGACTCAGAACCAATGGGATGTACAAAAGCTTTACTCCCCGCCTGGGCGGGAGGCTGCCTGAGGACCATGTAGTACCGCCCTCGCAAAAGCCGAGTCCTCCCTGGCCTGGACATCCAGACGGTAGAACCTGGAAAAGGTATGGAGGGAGGACCACGTCGCTGCTTTACAGATTTCTGCTGCTTGCGCTCTGGTAGAATGCGCCTTAACCTGTAGAGGCGGAGCCTTCCCAGCCTCCACGTAGGCAGCTCTGACAACTTCTTTAATCCAGCGGGCAACGGTGGGCCGAGAGGCCGCTTCACCTTGCTTCTTCCTGCTGTGTAGGACAAACAGGTGGTCCATCTTTCACAGGTCTTGTGTCATGTCCAGATACTTGGGCAGCAATCTGCCGATGTCTAGATGGCGTAATAAATGCCCTTCTTCAGATTTCTTCAAACCTACCGTAGTAGGCAAAGATATGGTTTGGTTAAGATGAAACTGTGAAACCACTTTAGGGAGAAAGGAGGGAACCGTCCGAAGATTGATAGCTTCCAGAGTGATTCGTAGAAAGGCTCACGGCAGGACAGTGCTTATAGCTCAGAGATGCGTCGTGCGGAGCACACCGCCAGCAAGAACACCAACTTCAAGGTGAGAGACCGGAGAGACAAGCCCCGAAGGGGTCGGAAGGTGGATCCCGCGAGGAAATCCAAAACAAGATTAAGGTTCCATAAGGGCACAGGCCACTTTAGTGGCGGACGAATATGCTTGACCCCTTGCAGGAAACGAGAAACATCTGGGTGCTTGGCTATGGCCTTGCCATCCCTCCTGGGACCATAGCAAGACAGTGCCACAACCTGAACTTTGATGGAGCTGAGGGAGAGACCCTTCTGAAGCCCATCCTGCAGGAAATCCAACAGGATAGGTATGGTGGTGGCATGTGGATTGGTGCCATGAGTGTCGCACCATGCTTCAAATACTCTCCAGATCCGTACGTAGGTGAGGGATGTGGAAAACTTGCGAGCTCGGAGGAGTGTATCAATCACGGGCCCCGAGTAACCTCTCTTCTTCAGTCTAGCCCTCTCAAGGGCCAGACCGTAAGAGAGAATTGAGCTGGATCCTCGTGGAGGATGGGACCTTGACGCAGAAGATCCCGGAGAGGAGGCAGAGGAAGAGGCTCCCCTGCCAGTAGTCGTCTCATGTCCGCGTACCAGGGTCTTCTTGGCCAATCTGGTGCCACTAGAAGAACTAGGCCCCGGTGCATCTGAATCTTGTGTATGATGGCGCCCAGCAGAGGCCACGGAGGAAAGCGTATAGTAGAGTCCCTGGAGGCCATGGCTGGACCAGGGCATCAATTCCGTGTGAGAATGGGTCGTGCCTGTGGCTGAAGTAGATGGGGACTTGAGCATTGGACTTGTCCGCCAGTAAATCCATGGCCGGAATCCCCCAGTGATCGACAATCATCTGGAAAGCTGTGGGGGACAGCTGCCACTCTCCTGGATTTAGGCGTTCTCTGCTGAGGAAGTCTGCTGTGGTATTGTCTTTCCCGGCAATGTGTACGGCGGAGACATCCTGCAGATTTGCTTCTGCCCAGACCATCAGTGGGGCGATCTCCCGAGAGACTTGTCGGCTTCTGGTTCCGCCCTGCCGGTTGATATAGGCCACCGTGGTGGTGTTGTCGGACATCACTCTGACCGCTCTGTGCTGCAGTCTGTGAGCGAATCGCAGGCATGCCAATCGGACTGCCCGGGCCTCCAGGCGATTGATGTTCCACGTGGACTCCTCTCTGTTCCATCACCCTTGCGCGGTGAGTTCTTCGCAATGTGCTCTCCAGCCGCTCAGGCTGGCATCCGTGGTGAGCAAGGTCCACGTGGGCGAGGACATCTTCGACCCCCTGCTCAGGTGGTTGGACTGCAACCACCACCGCAGCTGGGTCAGAACTCTGGCCGGTAGAGGAAAGTGTGTGGAGTAGTCCCGTTGACGGGGGCTCCAGCGAGAGAGCAGGGAATGCTGTAGAGGTCTCATATGGGCCCGCGCCCAAGGCACCACTTCCAGGGAGGATGCCATGAGACCCAGAACCTGCAGATAATCCCAGGCTATGGGCCGACTGGCACCCATCAGATGCTGGATACGCTGTCGAAGTTTCAACTGTCTCTTGGTCGTAAGACTGACCGTGTCCACCCGAGTGTCGAACTGCACTCCCAGGTACTCTATTGACTGGGAAGGCTGTAGGCAGCTCTTGCTGAGGTTGATTACCCGGCCCAAGCTTTCCAGAAGGGCGATCACTCTGTCGGTTGTCCGCAGGCTCTCCTCTCGAGATTTCGCCCTGATCAGCCAGTCGTCTAGGTAGGGATGGACCAGAATCCCTTCCGCCTGAGTGCCGCTGCCACCACTACTACCACCTTGGTGAATGTCTATGGGGACGTGGCCAACCCGAAGGGAAGCGCCTGAAACTGGAAGTGGCGGCCCAGAACCTCGAAGTGCAGGTAGCGCTGATAATCCGGATGGATCGGAATATGAAGATATGCTTCTGACAGGTCTAACGCCGTGAGGAATTCTCCGGGCTGGACTGCGGCTCTGACGGAGCACAGAGTTTCCATGCGAAACCTCGGTACCCGTAAGAATCGATTGACTGACTTGAGGTCCAGAACAGGCCGAAAAGTGCCCCTTTTCTTGGGTACCATGAAATAAATGGAATAGTGTCCAGAATTCACTTCCCAGGCAGGTACTGGGATGATGGCGTTCAAGGACAGGAGCCTCGCCAGGGTAGCTTCCAATGCTGCCTTCTTGTGTATGGGACATGAAGACTCCACAAACTTGTCCGGAGGAAGATGATGAAAGTCCAGATAATATCCTTCCCGGATAACGGCGAGGACCCACTGGTCAGACGTGATCTCGACCCATCTGGGGTAGAAGAAGGTCAACCTGCCCCCTATGGCTCCGTCCCCCAGATGAATCGGCAAATTCTCATTGTGGGGCGCGACCGGGACCCGAGCCCGGACCAGCCCCTCGCTTGCGCTGCTTGGTCCGAAAGGACTGATTCCTGGCCTGAGGATGTGGTGCCTGATAGCGCCCCCTATACGGAACAAAGCGCTGTAAACTCCTGCCCCTGGAGGGCCGTGGAAAGGAGCGCTGTCCCCTCCTGGATCAATCTTCCGGCAGTCTCGGCACAGGAGAGGCACCCCAGGTAGTGGCTAGCTTATCAAGACCACTGCCAAAGAGAAACGAGCCCTGGAAGGGTAACCTGGTGAGGCGAGACTTCGAAGGCGCATCAGCAGCCCATGGCCGGATCCAGAGCTGCCTCCTGGTGGCTACGGAAGATGAGATCCCCTTAGCTGTAGTTCGAACCAAATCCGAAGCGGCATCTGTGAGGAAGGAAAGAGCGGACTCCATGTCAGCCGCTGGAGCGTTGTTCCTGACCTGGGACAAGCAGGCACGTGTCACCACAGTGCAGCAGGCCGCAATCCGCAAAGAAAGAGCCGCCACCTCAAAAGTTTGTTTCAGAATGGCGTCCATTCGCCTGTCATGGGGCTCCCTGAGGGCCGTCCCCCCTTCCACTGGAATGGTAGTGCGCTTGACCACAGCGCTAATTAAGGCGTCCACCTGAGGACATGCCAGCAGGTCCTGGAGAGCCGAAGCCAATGGGTACATACCTTTCAGGGCCCGGCCCCCTTTGAATGAAGCCGCCGGCGCCGCCCATTCCAAATCTGCAAGAAAGGAAAATGGCGGGCTGTATGACGAAGACCTTCCAGCAGAGGGTTCTGCGCAGAAGGTACCGAAGCACTGGGACCAGTGATATCCAGCTCCGCCAGACACTGAGACACGAGGTCAGAGAGATCCTCCCTTAGGGAAGAACCGCCGCATGGTTCTATATGGCTCAATCCCCGGGGGGAGGTCTCCTTCGTCCGGGAGTTCGGACTCGTCCGGCGAAACCTCCTGGTCCGATTGATCTGGACTGTCCAGTGGTGGGAGGTCCCGCTCCTGATAAGGCTGTGAGGGTCCAGAAACTGGATCCCTAGGCGCCGCCACCGAAGCGGCCGCCGCAGCAGGCACCGCAGATATAGCCACCGCAGGAACCAGAGCAACAGCAGGAACAACAGGAGCAGCAGGGACAGTAGGGCCGGGACGGGAAGCAGTCTGCATCTAGATGAAGGCATGAATCCCCTTAAAGAGATCCACCCAGGAAATGGAAGCAGCCTCTAATCGCCGGGGTACAAGATTCCCCCGGGATTCCCGAGTGGTCGAGACTGCCCCCCAAATCCGGGGTAGCCGCAGGGGAACTGTCGAGAAACTGCGGCTGAGATTGGTCCTGGCCGGAGGGTCCCCCAGCCGCCTCACATTGGGCACATAGGGAGTCTGGCTCAGTACTGCGCATGGCTCTAAGGTGGCATGCAGAGCAGAGGCCCAGAGCTGAAATGCCTAAGACAGGCGGCGGCGCCGCTGAGGCCGCGGCCGCGTGCTGATCCATATCAAATATAGCAAGCGCGCAATAATCTGCGGCAGCAATAGGCGCTGAAGAGAACAAGCGCACACTAGCAATAATATGCGGCAGCAATAGGTGCTAAATACAACAGGCACACAATAGCAATAATATGCGGCAGCAATAGGCGCTAAATACAACAGGCGCACAATAGCAATAATATGCGGCAGCAATAGGCGCTAAATACAACAGGCGCACAATAGCAATAATATGTGGCAGCAATAAGCGCTCAATACAACAGGCGCACACTAGCAATAATCTGCGGCAGCAATAGGCGCTGAAGAGAACAAGCGCACACTAGCAATAATATGCGGCAGCAATAGGCGCTAAATACAACAGGCGCACAATAGCAATAATATGCGGCAGCAATAGGCGCTAAATACAACAGGCGCACAATAGCAATAATATGCGGCAGCAATAGGCGCTAAATACAACAGGCGCACAATAGCAATAATATACGGCAGCAATAAGCACTCAATACAACAGGCGCACAATAGCAATAATATGCGGCAGCAAGAGGCGCTTAATACAACAAGCGCAGAAGGCATATAACATGCGGCAGCCAATAAGCGCTCAATACAACAGGCGCACAATAGCAATAATATGCGGCAGCAATAGGCGCTAAATACAACAGGCGCACAATAGCAATAATATGCGGCAGCAATAGGCGCTAAATACAACAGGCGCACAAGAGCAATAATATGCGGCAGCAATAGGCGCTCAATACAACAGGCGCACAATAGCAATAATATGCGGCAGCAATAGGCGCTGAATAGAACAAGCGCGCAACAATAAGCAATAGGCACTGAGCCCTAAGCAGTTAGCAATATACGCTCTATGGTATGCAATAGGCATTCAGCAGTAATATGCGGCATAAACTCACAGTGGTAGCCAATATGCGAGAACAAAGCAATATACGCACAAGGAGGAAGAAAGCCGCGCCTATTACGGGCGCGGAATACCTGAATAAGGCCACAAAATGGCGTCCTCCACGGCTTGCCACGCCGCCGATCCTCTACTTCGGAGACCTGGGCGAAGAGACGTACTCCTTACCAGATCCTCGGCGCTTCCGGGCTGGAACACAGGCGGTCTCCGGCTGCGGGGGGAAAGGGCCGGTACCTTTCACCGCCGCGATTGGAGGAACTGCACCCGCTACCTCGTCCACGCCGGGACCGAGGGCCTCGAAGCCACACCAGAGTCTCCCCCGGGGGGCTATGCCCCTGCCGCGGTTCGGCCGGACCGAGGACTTTCACCTCCGGGGGACCACGGCAGTCACCCCGGGAAGATCAACTGGGGGGAGTGACAGAAACGTCCCCTGAGGAGCGCGGGGCTCAAAAGTCGTTAAAGAAAGGTAAAGTAGAATCTAGAATGAGAAGAAAGAGAAAAAATTAAAGTAGTCTTGGAAAGTACGCTGAACCAGCGTGCAGGCACTCCAAACTGCTTTGGAGACGGAAATTACTGAATCGCTTCGCTTCCTATGGGGCTATGTACCCCGTGCTGACGTCAGATCCGTCTCCAACTGCTAGCACGCGGATACTATCCCATTGGTTCTGAGTCCATCTGGCTACATGCCAGGAAATGGGTGATTTAGGACACCAAGCCTGTGGGCACCCTGGTTGGCACCACCTTTCGACTAGTACTCTATGTTCATTGTTGCAGATATCTTCTTGTTTTGCTGCTGCTTATGCAAAATACTATTCCACCTTAAGGTCTCTCTGACACTGGGTATTTTCCTTGTAGGCACATTGCTGCCACTGTGTGGCTGGGAAGCTTTTCTTTTTAAAAATTTATATTTAATGAGTTTAGTGCTTGAAAAAGCTGGTGATTTAACAACACTGGAAACTGAAGCCTTCATTTCTTCCACAGAACAGACAGAGCATGGCCAGGGGTGGTGTGAGCATCGCAGTGATCGGAACACTTAGGTGAAATGATAATTTAGGGTCTATCTGTATTGAATCCTATTTTTTTTTCTGCTGAGGTTGCCAATAATGCCAGTAAGTGTCAAATCATGATGATTTCTTTTTTAAGAAGTAGACACTTCTTTTTTAAGAAGTAGACACTTCTTCATAGGGAACTATACCGAGACCATCAGGTCGTTTCACATAAGTAATTTATTTATTTATTTATTATTATTTTTTATATACCGACATTCGATCTCAATTGAGATATCACACCGGTTTTCCAAGAGTTTTCAGATGGCAATGACTTATAGACATTATCAGTCTGAGGCACAGCTGACCTAGAGGCAATAAGCTCCCTAGCCTTGTGTCAGATGCCCGAGCATCCCCCAGGACTAAATCTCTGACTAAAGTTATTCAATGGCAGCTTAACCAATTTAAAGTACAAATGATTTCCAGAGCAAAACAAAAGCAAAAAGTAAAAAAAAAATAAACATACCAGACGAATTGGAGTAGGATGAACTAATTCCTCTAGAAGCAGAACTGCTAACAATAACTGCATAAGGAGAATGTGTTGCTGTTTTTGCTTGTGATGGCCAAAGGAAAAAAAGTGCTGCAGATGTATTGCTAGTAGGTATGCAGGAGACATTGCATTACAGTCCACATGACCATTCTCTGGGCTTGCTGATGCTACACGCGGATTTTCAATGGAAGCATTTCAGGGTTTGTTTTTTTTTACCTTCTTTGTGTGGCATTTTCACTCAGTTCAAACTAGAATGATTTTGCATTTGAAACAGAGAACAATTCAGCCTCTCCTTCACTAAGACTTCTCTCTTTCTTTGTCTTCTTTGGGCTGATTTTCTTTTAAAACATGTGACTACTGTTATTGTACTGTCAGTTTTTTTAACTTCTTTTCTGGTTTCTGCCTCTTTCTAGCACTTTTTTTTTTTTTTTCAGTCCTGTTGGGCAATTGAGAAATAAAATACAAAAGGGTATATATTATCAGTAGATATTGGCATGCATTGGGGTAGATTTTAAAAGCCCTGTGCGCGTAAATCCTGCCGGATTTGCGCACCGGCGCGCCTATTTTTTAGGCCGCGGGTGCGCGCAAAGCCCCGGGATACACGTAAGTCCCGGGGCTTCGTAAAAGGGGCGGTAGGGGGTGGTGTCCGGGGGGCATGTCGGCAGGCCTGGCTGTGTCCGGGGCGGGTCCGGGAGCGTGGCGACTGTTCAGGAGCGGGCCGGGACAGCGGTCCCAAGTCCCCCGGCACTGCAGCCTGTGCTGGGGGATGCAAGGCAGCGCGCGCAAGTTACGCCTGCCTCAAGCAGGCGTAACTTGCACAACAAAGATAGGGGGGGGGATTTAGGTAGGGCTAGGGGGTGGGTTAGATAGGGTAAGGGAGGGGAAGGTGGTGGGATGCGGAGGGAACGGAGGCAGGCTGCACAGCTCGGCATGTGCAGGCTGCCGATTTTGCGCAGCCTTGCGCGCGCCAACCCCAGATTTTATAAGATACGCACAGCTATGTGCGTATCTTATAAAATCCGGCGTACTTTTGTTTGCGCCAGTTGCGTGAACAAAAGTACACGCGCGTACATTTTTAAGATCTACCTCATTGTGTATAGTGTAAGCCCAAAAAGATATTCAACCTCCTATAGTAGCCTTACTGCATACAAAGTAAATGTCTTAAGTTAATTTTTCAAAAAAAGCGCGCATAAAAATGAATACTTGTGTGTAAAATAGCTTATTTCGAGTATACGCTATTTTAAAACCAAAACGTACACACATAAATCAAGGCCCGCAATTAAAATCTGCGCATGTAAAAAAAAAAAAGAAAAAAAAAAAAGAGGCAGGCCAGGGACGTTCCGGGGGAGGGGCAGACATTTATGCGCGTAAGTTGCTATTTTACAACCTGCCACAGTGACATGCGCAAGACTTAAACTTGTGAATATTTACTCCTGCTCAATATATGGGGTAAGTGATCATAACATTTTCAGTACTGAAGCAATGACTGGGTGGGGGGGGGGGGGGGGAGGGGTGAAATGGGGGGGAGGGGACTTCTGGCTGAAGAGCCAGCAGGATCTTCACGAGCAACAATTGGACTGGGTGAACTGGTAGACTAATTGGTAAAATTGGTCATTTCATTGTCGTGTGCATGATATAACATCCCCTGACTTAGGAAGGTAAAAGCCAACTTATGAGGGTAAAATCATCTAAATAGTGCAAATACAATCTATTCATATATTCCTTTAAAATTCAAAGTTCAAATAAGCAGTTATATCATTCGCACTCATGTATCCAGCTAAATTCCAACTTATCTAGCTAAGTAGTACTTTTGCTGCTACTTAGACAAATTTAAAATTATCCAGATAAGTCTTTTAAAAAAGTGCAAATTATCTGGATAAGTCTGAAAAGTGCCTCTTAGTCAAGCAAGTGTTGAGACCATCACTTCCTGACGGCTTCATTCCGCCTACCTTTCCTTTTCTGTGGCTCCTCCTGCTCTTCACGGACACCTGGCTGCCACGGCGAGCCTGCCATCCTCTCCGGCGTCCCCAGACCGGCTTGGGCGCTGCCTCCCGCCATGTTCTACGGGTACCTTAGGATGCACGCACCGCGCGGCCCTCATTCTTATTTCCTCATTGGCGCGTTCCTCTGGGGCGTCCCCCTGTGATGACGTCACGCTGCCCGGATATTTAAGCCTACACTTTATTGCTAGCCATTGAGTTAGCAAGGGAATTCTTACTGATGAGATTCGCTCTCCGTACCCAGCTACTCTGCCTCTCCAACTTCTATTGGACTCTTTCTGCTAACGGGGTACCCACTCCTCGGGGGCCTCTTTTGCTTCTTTCAGGTCGCTATCAGGTAACCGGTACTCACTCCTCGAGGGCCCATGTTCCCTAACTCTCCGCCTGCATCTATCTCCTCTTCTACTTGGAAGAATTCGCTACAGACATCATCAGTGAGTACTATCATCATCTACTCCTCAGAGCTGTCTCCCTGGAACCAGGTACTCGCTCCTCAAGGGCCTGCCTCCGTTCCAGCATCAGTGCCATCTCCTACGTGGAATCGCTGTGTGAGTACTTTGCCAACGAGTCTCCCTACTCCCAGGGATCTGGTACTCGCTCCTCGAGGGCCAGATCTCCCTACCGCAGGGCTTCTCCATATTTTGGACTCTGAACGTTCTTTTGTACTCATTCTCTCGGTTCTCTCCACTACAGCACTGCTACCGGAAGAACCACTGTTCCAGCGCCTGGTGAATACTAGTCCAGCCGGGCTACATCTTCTACTCACTACTGTCACCTCTGGTGGCTTCTCAAATTATCTAAATAAAGATAAATCTGTGTTTGTGTGTCCAAGAGCTGAGCCTGACCTGTGGCCCCTCACAGGACTTTCCTCCGTGGGCGTGGTCAGTTGCCACAGTGTCCAAGGGTCCACCCAAACCTCACTAATTATAACAGCAAGTAGTGCTTAGACTTATTCAGCTAAGTGCCGCTATTTAGCCGCATCTATTGGAATTTATTCAGATAAATACCGCTACTTTTCTCAATAAGAGAATTATGCAGCTCGCAATTTTTATATGTGCGAGTATATGTGCTCACATAATAATCGTATTTTAATTATATCCTGTGCATATCATATTGATGCAGGTTATAAAACATAGTAGCAACTTAGTTTGCATCCAAATACACATGTAAGAGGGAGCATGCGAGCAGATTTGAAAGTTATCCCCCTAGTTTTACACTTCTCCAGATATTTTAGCGATTTCCTGCATTCTACAGTAATGCCTTTAAGTCCAGGGGTGGATTGCAGGAAAATATTAGCCCAGGGAATTTTTTCAAAACAAGTCCATGGGGTATCTAATGTTCTCATGCCCTTTCCCTGCAACACATGTGTCAACAGCTCCCAAAACCTAACAGCTCATTTCAGCCAAGTCGACCCTGGAACCCAGCTGAAATAAGCCAAAAGATCCACAATAAACTTCATCTTTCCTACATAACTAAGAAGTTGAGAAAATTCTAGACCAGGGGTGAGGAGAGCTGCTGCACTCATTCCATCCATGCAAATTGGTTGGGCTGCCTACACATTTGCTTATATTTCCTATAGAGATGTATCTCGGATTCCCAGTCTGGCTCTTGAACCAGTTGCAAGTAATGACACTGCCAGTCAGTATCAGACACCACGTTCAGTCACAAACAGATTTTTAAATTGCAGAAACTTTATTGGCACATACACAAAGACACATACTCTCTCTGTTTGGGTCAAAGAAAAAGACACACACACAAACATACTCTCTCTCACAAAATATGTATGGAGGTGTGTCTCTCTCTCTTTCACTCTCTCTGACACAAACACAAACACCTTCTCTGACATGCTAAGAACATGCCATAGTGGGTCAGACCAACGGTCCATCAAGCCCAGCATCCTGTCTCCAACAGTGGCTAATCCAGGCCATAAGAGCCTGGCAAGTTCCCAAAACCTAAGTCTATCTCATGTTACTGTTGCTAGTAATAGCAGTGGCTATTTTATGTCAACTTAATTAATAGCAGGTAATGGACTTCTCCTCCAAGAACTTATCCAATCCTTTTTTAAACCCAGCTAAAATAACTGCACTAACCACATCCCCTGGCAACAAATTCCAGAGCTTAATTGTGCGTTGAGTGAAAAAGAACTTTCTCTGATTAGTTTAAATGTGCCACATGCTAACTTCATAGAGTGCCCCATAGTCCTTCTACTATATGAAAGAGTAAATAACCAATTCACATTTACCCGTTCTAGACCTCTCATGATTTTAAGGACCTCTATCATATCCACCCCCCCCCCCCCCCCCCCTCATCCATCTCTTCTCCAAGCTGAAAAGTCCTAAACTCTTTAGTCTTTCCTCATAGGGGAGCTGTTCCAGCCCCTTTATCATTTTGGTCGCCCTTCTCTGCACCTTCTCCATCGCAGCTATATCTTTTTTTAGATGTGGCGACCAGAATTATACACAGTATTCAAGGTGCGGTCTTCACCATGGAGTGATACAGAAGCATTATGACATTTTCCGTTTTATTCACCATTCCCTTTCTAATAATTCCCAACATTCTGTTTGCTTTTTTTTTTTTTTTTTTTAACTGCCGCAGCACACTGAACAGACGATTTCAATGTGTTATCCACTATGACGCCTAGATCTCTTTCTTGGGTGGTAGCTCCTAATATGGAACCTAACATTCGGGCCTATACAGTAAAGTGCGCTGCGGAGGAGTGCACTGTTAGCCCGCGTTTAGCCACATGTTTTCGACACGCTATTTTTACCCCTTATACAGTAAGGGGTAATAGCACGTCGAAAACGCGCGGCCAACCATCCCGAAACTGCAAATGCATGTTGATGGGCCTATTAGTTATTCCCGTGTGATTCAGAAAGTAAAATGTGCAGCCACATTTTACTTTCAGAAATTAACGCCTGCCAAAGACTGGCGTTAATTTCGGCCGGCACCAGGGAAGTGTACAGAAAAGCAGAAAAAACTGCTTTTCTGTACACCCTCTGACTTAATATCATAGCTATATTAAGTCGGAGGCCCCAAAATTAAAAAAAAAGAATCTAAAATTAAAAAAAAAATTAAATTAAAAATCTGCCCGTAGGTTGGAAGATGGACGCTCAGTTTAGCCGGTGTCCATTTTCCGAACTCGTGGCTGTCAGCGTGTTCAAGAACAGACACCAGTAAAATTGAGCGTCTGCTGTCAAACCTGCTGACAGCCACCGCTTCTGTCAAAAAGGAGGCGCTAGGGACGTGCTAGAGTCCCTAGCACCTCCTTTTACCGCGGACCCTCATTTACATAAATTTATTTACTGGACCATGTGCCCAGGAGAGCGGGCCCTTGCCCGCTCTCCTGTGAAGTTTCCTGTATCGGCCAGATTGTGTAACTATAGCATGGGTTATTTTTCCCTATAGGCATCACATTGCACTTAGGGACAGAAAAATTCAGGAATAACTAGTATACAATCAAATTACAAAAAATAGCTAGTTATAAATTATGATATTTGCTGCTGAAAACTACTGTAATTTCTTAATATTGTTTATACTGTTAAAATTAATTCAACTTTATTAATCTCAATTGAACTTGTTAAACAATACATTTTTTTTGGTTAAAGAGAAGACCTCAGTATTGGCAAGAGATCTGAAATTTCGGAAACTTATTATAGGCCAATTGTTACAATCACCAGTCTTATACTCTCTTATTTTAAATTTTAATAAAATTACTTGAATTTTATAATCAAAATATGATTTCCATGTCACTTCAGTTTTATTCTCTGTAACTTCTATTTTGTTCTCTTGGTTTGGATTTTGATAAAATTACCTCAAACCACTTGCAAAACATGTTAAATCATGATGTTATTGTGTATCTCAATGAAGTTCTTGTGACGACGCCACTTAAAAATTATAGTCACAAAATAAGATTATCAATCACTTGGATTAAATGTATTACCAACAATCACAGTTGTGAACAAGACAAGATAAAGTGACAGTGTCATAAGGACTGTAATTGAGAAACACACCGGCATTACAATTACAGCTGTGAACAAGACAAGATAAAGTGATAGTGTCATAAGGACTGTAATTTTCCCAGTGAGAATTGTGAAGAAAATCCATAATGAAAGTGATTGATAAAAATTATAGTCGCAAAATAAGATTAAGTGGCATCATCACAAGAACTTCATTGAGATACACAATAACATCATGATTTAACATGTTTTGCAAGTGATTTGAAGTAATTTTATCAAAATCCAAACCAAGAGAACAAAATAGAAGTTACAGAGAATAAAATTGAAGTGACATGGAAATCATATTTTGATTAAAAAATTCAAGTAATTTTATTAAAATTTAAAATAAGAGAGTATAAGACTGGTGAGTGTAACAATTGGCCTATAAGAAGTTTCTGAAATTTCAGATCTCTTGCCAATACTGAGGTCTTGTCTTTAACCAAAAAAATTTTATTGTTTAACAAGTTCAATTGAGATTAATAAAGTTGAATTAATTTTAACAGTATAAATATTATGAAAATACAGTAGTTTTCAGCAGCAAATATCATAATATATAACTAGCTATTTTTTTTAATCACATTGCACTTATCCACATTACATTTTATCTGCCATATGGATGCCCAATTTTCCAGTCTCACAAGGTCTTCCTGCAATTTATCACAATCTGCTTGTGATTTAACAATATGAATAATTTTGTATCATCTGCAAATTTGATTACCTCACTCATCGTATTTCTTTCCAGATCGTTTTATAAACATATTGAAAAGTATGGGTCCCAATACAGATCCCTGAGGCACTCCACTGCCCACTCCCTTCCTCTGAGAAAATTGTCTTTTTAATCCTACTCTGTTTCCTGTCTTTTAGCCAGTTTGTAATCCATGAAAGGACATCGCCACCTATCCCATGACTTTTTACTTTTCCTAGAAGCTTCTAATGAGGAACTTTGTGAAATGCCTGCTGTAAATCCAAATACACTACATCTACCGGTTCACCTTTATCTACATGTTTATTAACTCCTTCAAAAAAGTGCAGCAGATTTGTGAGGCAAGATTTGGCTTGGGTAAAGCCATGCTGACTTTGTTCCATTAAACCATGTGTTTCAATATGTTCTGTTATTTTTGATATTTAGAACACTTTCCACTATTTTTCCTGGCACTGAAGTCAGGCTAACTGGTCTGTAGTTTCCCGGATTGCCCCTGGAGCCCTTTTTAAATATTGGGGTTACATTAGCCACTCTCCAATCTTCAGGAACAATGGATGATTTTAATGATGTTACAAATTTTACTGATAGGTCTGAAATTCCATTTTTGAGTTACTTCAGAACCCTGGGGTGTATACCATCCGGTCCAGGTGATTTACTACTCTTCAGTTTTATCAATCAGGTCTACCACATCTTCTAGGTTCACCATGATTTGATTCAGTCCATCTGAATCATTACCCATGAAAACCTTCTCCGGTAAGGGTACCTCCCCAACATCCTCTTGCCAACGCTTATACATTATCCTATTTTCTTCTGTTGGATCCTTCTTCCAATTTTTGAATGAAGATCTTTTGGCTAAAATAGCTTCTTTTGCCTCACCTTTTAACCATGCCGGTAATCGTTTTGCCTTCCTTAATGTGTGGAATACATCTGGACTGCGCTTCTAGGATGGTGTTTAACAATGACCTCGCCTCTTGAACACGTTTTACCTTTGTAGCTGCTCCTTTCAGTTTTTTTTCTATTTTTCTTATTTTATCAAAGTTTCCCTTTTGAAAGTTTAGCACGAGAGCCATGGATTTTCTTACTGTCCCCCTTCCAGTCATTAATTCAAATTTGATCATATTATGATTACTATTGCCAAGTGGCCCTACCACCGTTACCTCTCTCACCAAATCCTGTGCTCCACTGAGAATTAGATCTAAAATTGCTGCCTCTTTCGTCTGTTCCTGAACCAATTGCTCCATAAAACTGTCATTTATTCCATCCAGGAACTTTATCTGTCTAGCATGTCCCGATGATACATTTACCCAGTCAATATTGGGGGTAATTGAAATCTCCCATTATTACCGCACTACCAATTTGGTTAGCTTCCCTAATTTCTCTTAGCATTTCACTGTCCGTTTCACTATCTTTGCTAGGTGGATGGTAGTATACTCCTATCACAATAGGCTTCCCCAATACACAAGGGATTTCTACCCATAAAGATTCAATTGTGCTGATGCTTATGTGTTCACACAGTGAGTGCCCCCAGTCCAGCACTGCTGCATCATGGTGTAAAGTTCTTGCTTGCTGCCAGCCATTCCACATTCTGCAACTGTCTCCTCTCTTTCCCAATTTCATTCTCTAGTAGACTCACTGGTTCCAGAGCCAGCTGCTTCTCTCAGAGCTCGGTGCAGTCACCTCAGACAGAAGTCTTTCCAAAACTGCACAGGCACTTCCTCCTGGCTTACCCCCTTCCTTCCTATGCCTGTAGCTTGCCTCCACTTCTCTGCAACCCTCCCACCACTCTAATGCATTCCCATTGACTGTGAGTTTCTGCTGCTTTTATGGTTCCCCAGGTTCTGCTCTGCCTACCTACTCCAGAGGAGGGGGGACCAGAAGTGACCCATACTGTTCTCTAGACTTATAAAATGAGAAATTAAGCCCTGGTCGAGATTGGGGAGAGTCACTAACCCAAAGTAGCACAGCTCCAGATGGAACCCTGCTTACTCTTATGGAGCCAGTGCAGTCAGGACTGGTGCAAGGATATTAGGTGTCATAGGCAAACCTTACATTCTTGCACACACTCCTGGCCTGACCCTTCCGACAAATAATTTAAAAAATATGCATTTATAGTAACAAATTTTACATGAAAAAGAACATTCAATGTTCTAAGGTAAGAATATCACTTACAAAATGTATATTATTTATATATACTGCTTTGGTACCAACCAGGAAAATCTGCAAAAAAGACCTGCAGCCATTATACTATTATGTTGGCCTTCAGAAAGATTTAATAAACTGAATTACAATATAGTAAATCACCAGGACCCAAATACACCAAATACATCTGATATTAGGAAAACAGAACAAGCCAAGTAGTTATAGACCTCTACACAGAAACTACATGCTAGCAGAATATTTCACGTCAGTCACACATGCACAACACAGAAAGACCCTTATTAAATACAGAATAAAGATACAATAATGTATAACTAGAAACAGGCAGACAAAAACTGAACTGGAAACCGTAGTAAAACAGATTCTATATGCAGTGCAACAATGGAAAAACAGAAACCACACCATTCCACATTAAACAAACAATAAAATCAAGATATATAAACCATCAAACATAATAGTAAATCATACTCATAAAATATTTCAAAGCTGCTGATGAATAGAGCATCCAATTATTAAAAACCATTTTTTTTTTACTTTTCAAACATCAATAAAATATTTCAAAACATAGCTTTAAAAAATCCCCTGCTCTCCATAGCTGGGAAGTTTAGATTACAGTCACCTTGAGATTGTCATTGATTAGTCAGGGATAGGAGGTATGTGCAAACTTTCTCCTCTCTCTCATATATACACTCTAACATATATGTTCATTCTCACACAAACTCCCTTATATTCTCTCTCATACACATGCTGATTAGCTCACAAACTTTCGTTCACACCCATGTTCACTGACTCTTTCTTGCTCACACATGCTTTGGAAACCACAGCAAGCCTGACTGTATTATGCAGTGCAACAATGGAAAAACTGAAATATCATTTCTCATAAAATATTAAGCAATAAGGTCAAGAGATATAAAACATCATTCATAATATTAAAGCCATACTAATAAAAAGAATAAATGTCAAGCAGGCAACAGACAATGAACATCTAGTAACTAAAATAACACATTTTTTCTAATATTTCCCAAACACCAAGTATTTCAGACAGCAGATATATGAAATAACACTCAAAAATTTAAGAGGATTAAAAACCTCCAGCTCTCCATATCTAGGTTCTTTTGATTTCCATTTTCCAGTCACCAACAGATTGTTGCAGATTGGGGGAGGGGAACCTCACAATCTTTATCCTCTCTCTACCCTCTTGCGCACACACAGGCTCTCACAGACACATGCAGGCTCTCTCGATCTCTCAAACACAAACTCTCTCACATATACAGACTCTCTCATATACACATGCAGGCAACTCTTGGTCTCTTGTATACACACAGGCTCTCTCATACACACATGTAGTTTGTCTCATACATACATGCAGGCTCTCTCTCATACACAAAAGCCTAGGTTCTCTTTCTGAGATACAAACCCAGGCTCTCAATTGACAATCACACTCAGGTGTTCTCTCTCTCAGTCTCTCTCCCACACTCACAAGCACACAAACATACAGCTTTCTGTTCTCTCCCTTTCTTCTGGGCCTTGCCTTTGGCTGCTGTGGGATGGTAGCGCTGCTTCTCATTGCTGGAAGAGAGGTGGAAGAAGACCACTGCCACCGCACTGCTCCTGCAAAGTGGGGCAGAGGGCCGTGCAGTTCTACAGGCCTCTTGTTGTGCCATGACCCCCCAAAGCTTTTCTTCAGGCCACAGGAGCCCCTCTTCCTTTCTTTGGCCATGGGCTGGGAAGCTGATCGGAGCAACCAGCCCACCAGGGAATGCCAGATCCCCCAATAGGCCAATCCACTCCTGCTTAAGGCTATCTAGGACTTTGCCAATAACCTCCTAGCAAGGCAGTTTCACACCAGCAGGTCTCCTCCTTCCTATGATATAGGATAAGATCAAAGTACTGTATGATACATGATGATTGCATGCACAATAATATGGAAAAAAACCTGAGTACCCATTTCACATGTAAAGTATGCATACAAAGCCTTGCCACATATTGTGTCAGTGTGAAAAATCCATATTTCTCTAACTCAATATGTACTTTAACCTGCATATCTAGCGTATTTCATGGAAGATGACTCTGAAAACAGAACACAGAGAAAAAGATTAAAGGAAGATCCACTAATGGATCTCTGATGGAACAAGCGGCTTCAACTGTTCCTCCCCATGAGCAGGAAGAGGGGCAGCAAAAACTTCCTCCCAAATCTTGTAACCAAATTCTATTTCCCACAAATGAACTTAATACCGGGGTTGTTCCTTCATGCAGGTCACCACAATACCTCCTTCCTTGCTGAGAGTGCTGAGGGGCAAGTCTTCCTTACCAGGGGCAGCCCAGATAGAGTTCCCCATGCCCTGAATCCAGGTGGTACCCAAGGGTCTCACAAGGCTCCTATCATGAAAAATATAAAATCCCGACAATAACCCAGAGGGAAGCCCCTGCTAGCCAGTGAGTGGAGTGGTAGGCACCACCCACCAACCCTTCTTGAGTTCCCTGGGCAGTGTATGCAGTGTGTGCCAGGTTCCTCCAAGAAGGCCTGAAAATCCAACAAAAATCAATGCTCCGACTACCTCCTAATGCTTCATAGAAACATAGAAATGACTGCAGAAGAAGACCAATAGGCCCATCCAGTCTGCCCAGCAAGCTTTCGCACTTATTTTCTCATACTTATCTGTTACTCCGATAGCTGAGTTCAGGGCCCTTATTGGTAGCTTTTTTATTCTAATTTCCTTCCACCCCCACCATTGATGCAGAGAGCAGTGTTGGAGCTGTATCAAAGTGAAGTATAAGGCTTAATGTTTGAGAGTAGTAACCATCATATCCAGCAAGTTACCCCGATGTTTGTATACTCATACTGCTCAGATCAATGCCTTGTTAGATATTGGCTGGATGTAAATCCTATTTCTTCATTCCCCCTGCTGTTGAAGCAGTGAGCTGCACTGGATATGCATTCAAAGTGAAGTATCAGGCTTAATTTGTTAGGGGTAGTAACCACCGCAATAAGCAAGCTACTCCCACGCTTATTTGTTTACTCAGACTTTGCACTTCAGTCCTTTGTTGTCTGAATATAAATCCTCTTTTCTTCATTCCCCTGCCGTTGAAGCAGTGAGCTACGCTGGATATGCTTTCCAAATGAAGTAACAGGCTTATATTGGTTTGGGATAGTAACCGCCGCAACAAGCAAGCTACTCCCACGCTTATTTGTTTACCCAGACTGTGCAATTCAGTCCTTGCTGGTTGTTGTCTGAATGTAAATCCTCTTACCTTCATTTCCCCCTGCCATTGAAGCAGAGATAACATTGAAGCAGAGATTTACGCTGGATATGCATTGAAAGTGAAGTATCAGGCTTAATTGGTTTGGGGTAGTAACCACCACAACAAGCAAGCTACTCCCACGCTTATTTGTTTACCCAAACTGTGCTACCTTGTTGGTTGTTGCATGAATGAAATCCACTTTTCCACATTTCCTCTTGCCGTTGAAGCATAGAGCAATGCTGGTTGTTGCCTGAATGCAAATCCTATTTTCCACATTTCCTCTTGCCGTTGAAGCATAGAGCAATGTTGGAGTCTCATTAACCGTGTGAATGTTTATTGAATAAGGGTATTAATCACCAGGTAGTAGCTGTCATTCCCGCAAGCAACCCCCATACCTCTTCTAGTCATTCCCATCCTCCAGGCTTTATGGATCCACAGTGTTTATTCCTACAAGACACCCCGAAGACCAGGTCCCCACACCTGGACCTCCACCTAGGCCTGGCCCTCAGGCCAGATCTCAAAACTTAGGCCTCAACCCAGGTCAATACCAGGGCCCAGTCTGGAGACTGAGTCCCAACATCTGGGCCTTAGCCCAGGGTTAGGCTCGACACCTGGACATCAGTCCAGGCTTGATTCTGGGGCCCAGCCTGAAGGCTGGGATCCATCAGGCCTCATCTTGATGCCAAGGCCAAGGTCCAAAGTCAGGCCCAAGCCAGGAGGCCAGTGTTCCATTTACTGCTGTACAACAAAATGGAATCCTTTGCTAAGGAAGATGATCCAGAATTAATTTACTCTGGCGCAACTCCAGCAGATGCCATAATTTAAAGAAGAAAAGAAGACAACATACATGGCCAGCGTTCCAACTTCCGGGCCTAACTTTGGAACAAGACCACAGCATCAGGTACTGGCCTCTGGGCCTGGAACGAGGCCCAGGCTTTGGGATCTGGTCTATAGACCAGACCCTGGTGGGCTCTGGCCTAAGCCAAGGCCCAGGAGATGGTTCCCGGCTGAGACCAAGGTCCCAGTGTCAGGCCTAGGCTGAGATATCAGAGCCAGGCCTCAAAGCCTTGGCCTTGTATATTACCCAGGCCAAGATTGTGGCGACCTACCATGGCATAGGCCTACACACAAGGCCATAGCATCAGCTTGGACTTAAGCCTTGCTAGCAGAACCCCACTGGACTGGATAAGTGAGGGCCAGGGAGGATCCTAGCTTCAGCATTTTCTGGGTGAGAAGGATGGGTGGTGGGGATGGGAGGCCTTGGTGTTACGACTATGGCTGCTGTACAGCCTCCTCACCACCAGAGGCCCCTCATGAGCATGCTGTCTTGGCTGGCCCGGTCTGTCCTACCCGTCTGCTCCATGTCCCGAACTCCCTATTTAACCCTGCCTAGCCCATGCCTCAGTGCTTCGGCATCGAGTTCCCTTGGGCTCCCTGCTCTAGCCTCCTGTTACTTTCCGTTTGCCTCTGGGCTTCTCGCTACCTGTCTTGCTCTGTGGCCTGTAGTCTTCTACCTTGCCTGCTTGGTTGTTCCCCCTATTCCGGATTTCTTACATGTTGCCATTATATTTCCCCCTGCTTCCTTGCCTCGCTGCCCTTGGGCTTTTGTGTTTTCTGTTCAGTGTAAGTCTTGTCTTGGTTTGTCTAATCCAGTCATTATCTGTCCTGCTCTCCCTGGTTCTCTCATCCAGCTCACACTTACCTACATTTAGTCTCACGCTTACCTGCACACTATCCTGATTCCACACATACCTGCACTCAGTTCCTGTGTACAGACCACGCTTACCTGCACTCACATCCACGCATACCCCCATGCTGTTCCAGTGTTTCCCGAAGCTCACACTTACCCCCACGCACCTTGTTCCAGAGGTTCCCTCCAGCCAGCACCCAGCTCCAGAGACTCCTTCCAGCCAGTACCCGGCACCAGAGACTCTTTCCAGCCTATACCCGACTCCTCACAGCCAGCACCTGGTATCAGAGACTCCTCAGAGCCAGCACCAGAGACTCCTCTCCAGCCATTATCAGAGATTCTGCTGTGACTCCTGTTCTCACTATCCTGAGTCACCCCTGCAGATGGTGTTCAGGGGAAGCCCCGTTTCCTTTTTTGTTTCTATTTTGTTTGTTCTCCAGACTTTTAAAGAGCTGAGTGTTTGTATTTAATACTGAGTGCTTGTATTGAAAAAAAAAAAAACCCCACAAAAAAAAACCCGCAAAAAGTAGCCAGAAGCTAGAAATAAGCTAGGAGCAGTATATACCAAAGGAAAAAAGTTGAGTTCAGCTCAGTTACTCACCTTGGAAAGGTGTTGAGGTAGTGTGATTGGGTTTGAATAGGGAACAACATTTGTTAATCAAGGGAGCAGTGAGTCACTCAGGCTGACAAGGTTGTGTGTTTGTGAATAGGTACTATTCTTTGTTAAACAGCACAGCAGTGAGTCACACAGGAAATCTAACTGAAAGGTCACTCAGGAAATCTAACTGAAGAGTCACTCAGGAAATCTAACTGAAGTGTACATCTCCTAAGGGATTGTATTGCACTAATTTACCTTAGAAGCACATTATAAATTAGAAGGAAAGAGCTCAGTAACCCACATTCCAGTGGAAACACTGAGAGAAGAGGATCACCTTGCTGGTGGCTGAAAGGAATCAGTAAGTTTTTGCTTGGGACATTGTCTTTTTTAAAAGTATTGGGGCAAAGTTAACTATTTGGGAATATTATTTAGTGTGTTTGTGCCTTTAATAGTCAGAAAGGCAGTGAATAAACAAGTTAGACTGTTTGCATTTTTAAATAGTCAGTCAAAAAGGTAGCAGTAGGTAGGCAGCGAATAAACAAGTTAGACTGTTTGTATTTTTAGTCAGTCAATAAGGTAGCAGTAGGTAGTGTGTTTATTTTTAAAAGTCTGCAGAACTGAGTGTTCTCCAGACTTTTAAAGAGCTGAGTGTTTGTATTTAATACTAACTGAGTGCATTGTATTGAAAAACAAAACCCACAAAAAGTAGCCAGAAGCTAGAAATAAGCTAGGAGCAGTATATACCAAAGTAAAAAAGTTGAATAGTTCAGCTCAGTTACTCACCTTGGAAAGGTGTTGAGGTAGTGTGATTGGGTTTGAATAGGGACCAACATTTGTTAATCAAGGGAGCAGTGAGTCACTCAGGCTGACTAACTAAAGTTAGAAGCCCTGTGGGTTTTTCTTCCTAGTCCTGCTCATGTCTGTCTATGCTAGCACAGATAAGGCAGGGGTTGATTCCTTCTCACCCTCTTTACCACAATGTGTAAACCCCTCCTTCAGTGAATGTCCTGAATACAGGGGGGTACACACGTCGTCCTGGGTAAACAAATCTCCTTCTCTTTTAGCCCACAAGCCTTGGGTGCCAGGGTCCTTTCTGGCAGGGAGAAGATCAACCTCCAAGGCCCAAGGCTTACAATGGGGAACAGTCTCTCCACTTTCTCACACAGATATACTCACAGTTATGATTTGCTTGCTTTAAAGGCCACCTTTAATTCTCAAAAAGAATTAGACATGCCTCAGATGTTCCAAAACCGATTATTTTCAGGAACTATGGGTATTTCCCTATTCCCAGAGGGGCTTACAATCTAACTGGGAGATGTATCTCGCCATGGTAGTGCTCTAATGCATGTTAAACTGCGTATATTGCACAATAAAGCAACATTGCAAGATATACAAGATATTTTGCATCTCCCCACCCAGATACCCTCCCCATTACAATGACTTTCTTTACATGAAATTTACATGCATGAAAAATGGAAATGCATGCAAAGGTCATTAATAGGCAATTTGATGCCAATATTTTACTGCGGCTGACCGAGAAAGTGGTCAGCCGCAATAAAATACCTACATCTATTTGAAAAGCGGTAAATGTGAGGTAGAAGGCCCAGGACCCTAACATGGGATCTGAGGCTCCCACCTCACATTTAAAGAGCCAGCAAAAAAATGTAGTGCCAAAATGGGGAAATTAAGCCGGGGTCAGTGCTGACCTCTGGCTCAAACCAGGGCTACCACTCAAGAATTACTTGAAATGGTCAAATTTACATTTCTTAAATATTCCTGTAGTTTCCTTGATTTGGCCACTCAGATTGCTCAAAAGGTTCTATCTAGAAATCCTGCAGATACCTGCGGAATCTGTTTCACCTATTACAAAACATTTCTCTCTCTCTAATTTTGGCCAATGTGAATCTGCAGCTGTTCCATCAGAAAGAGTTTCAGGTTCAGGGACAATAGTGAGACCAGATTTCTGCCGGAATCTCAAATTGCTGTTTCCTCGAGGGCTATTTTGCTAGTGACAAAGGCTCTTGAAATAAGGACTGGATGCTTAAGATGATTTTTACAAGGAAAGTAAGAGTTTATAGGGGTAAAATAGCCCTGTTTCCAGATGTGGCAAGGGCAACGCAAATGAGGAAGAAAGCTTTTTTGGTGTCTAAGGAGAAAGTAATTGCCCTGGGGACAAATTTTGTTTTGAAGTTTCTATGCAAATATTGTATTAAATTAGAGCAAAATTATATATTTTTTTATCCTCAGCAATTGGGTTTTTACAGAACAGGTCTCCCCTCCCATTTTTGCCTGTTGATCTATAGGTTTAGAATATGGATTTCGTATTGATACCTTGATTATTGTGCTTAATAATTATGTATGTTCTGCTCTCCCCTATCTTGTGGTCAATATTAATAGTTTAATTTTCCTTGATTGTTTTACTTATCTCTGTTTATTGATGTCATTCTGATAGCAATGATTTCTTGATTATATTAAAAAATAATACAGAAATTTACAAAGTAAAACTGTTGCATGGGTTTGGAGAACTTTGCCATCTTAAACAATGTTATTGCCTCTCATTTCAAGCTTGAGATGGCTCAGGAGGAGAAAGCTCGCTAAAGTGGGAATGAGGAGGTAGCTCTGCACAGGGGTGGGATGTCCTTCAGAACATCAGCAGCACACAGTCAGTAAGGAGCTATAAAGTTGAGAATGTGTGGTGTGGCTGGTTCAGCATGAGGAAAGCAAAACTGAATGTGTGGGTTGTCCAAGAATTAAATGCATCAGAAGTTGCACCACAAGGCCCATAACCTTGAACGAAAGCACCATGGGAAATTGGAAAAGAGAGACCATGTCTGAACCTTTCCAGTCCAGGGTGGGAAATGGTAGTCCGCCATTGCACCCCAAGGAGGATCAGATGCCAGGGTCCAGAGTGTCAGTGACTAGCATAGCTAGGATGGCTACCATCAACACCAGCCCTATCTTGACAGCGTGGCTGGGGATGTCGTTTGGATCTCTGGATAGCCCCAGGTGCTTTTATCTGAGGGGCCATCTGCATCTGTCATTGGTGGAATGTGCCAGATGGGGGCAGCATAATGCATAGAGTGTGATGCCTTCCAGATGTCTCAGCTGATGGCTTGGCAGTGTTCTTGGTGCAGCTCCAACTTGTTTCTGGAGGCTGATGTGGGCCCCATCCTGGCCTCAACAGCACATCAACCCACACATGGTGAGCACTTTGGAGCGATTGCAACCCTCCTCAGCGAAGTCAGAAGGCAGCAGTGGGAGCACCAACAGCCAAGGGAAAGCGAAGTCCAGTATGCCATACTCGGATCCCAGTTGAGCCTTCTGTCCATGGAATAGGATAAGTTTGTTTTGCTGCCAGAGTCCATGCCATGTCTGCAAGAGATCCCAAATGTAGTTGTTGAGGTGGTGATTGAGGAGCCTGCCCCAAGTCCTGCCAGTGGGCCAGGAGAGCCATCATGGGCTGAACAGATAGATTCCAAGGACCACTCAATAAGAGAGGAATGTGAAATATCTGAGAGAAGGAGGCCCTTAGAATCTGTAAGAACTTGGGTTGAAACTCAGAGCCAAACAACTGTCACCATATAGGTGAAGAGGGGATGCAAGCCCATTCATCTGATGAGGGATCATCCAGTTCTTTATCCTGGCAGAGGGCAGGGAAGAACACTATCATGGGAGCAAAAACTCACAAAAATAGAACACAGCTGTGAATCACAAAAGTTTTACAATGCTAATACCCAAGTGTAATTTATTGGTTAAAGAGCCCACCACTTATCATGAACTGTGTCAGTTGTCCATGGAGGTCCAGCTCTGGGTTTTCCTCGGGAGATGAATCCATGAATGTAAATGAGCTATTATTCCCCTCACCAGCTGAGCCAGAGGATGACAGGTGTTCAACTACGAGTGACGTCTCATTTTCAAGCAGTGGGCCTAGTCTAATTATGAAGGACCAGCTACTAGACCAGCTTGTCTCCAAAGCAATGCAGGACTAGTCTTGGGTATTCCCCAGCATGTTCAACCCAGGTCAGAGAGTATCCAGAGCTTTATAAGCTGAAAAAATGGTATGGCAGAAGTTGAGAGCATTGTTTGGGGTGCACTATCCTTATGTCCCATTTTATGTTATGAATTTTGTGAACAATGCTGAGATGAGTGGATCTAGAAGCACGCTGATTGGTATGTTATCAAAGATTCCATTCATCCTGTGATTATCAGAGTTCAACCTGATTACTCCGTGGAGCTGGAAAAAAAGAATTGAAAGGTTGAAGCATGGGAGGAATGTCTACAGACATGCTGTCATCTCCCAGTTGAGAGGTAGGATTAAAAACAAATATCAGATAGTGTCTCCTGACTAATGGGAAGACCATCAGGAAGGTCCACTTGAAACATTATGAGCCAGCTCCTTTGCAAAGTGAAAAAGAATAGTCAGAGTAGTGTTCTAGTACATTACTGTTGCCATTCCTAAAGAGGGGTGGATGTAAATAGTCTGCTATTATTGTTTTTCACTGCCTCCTTTAAAGGAACTACAATTTCTTTCTTCCCTTTCTCAAGTGGGAGGATGGATACTACCTCGTGATTTTTCCTTCTGACAACCAGATGACTTTGTACTTCTCAAATGTTTTAAGCATATTTTTTTTTAATAGAAGACTTTTTTTTTTTTAATAACCTTTTGCATAGCAGAGAAACAACAAAACCCACCACATAGAACAATAAAGTTCATGTTTTAATATGTACAGTTTACCATCAACTTCTGATCTTCAGGATACTCACTGAAAAGGGGGTTACACATATATCATAGCTATCTCTAATTCAATTGTCTCTGAAATATAATATTAAATGAGGTAATTTTAATTAATAATAAATTATTGTGCTGATTTATATTTGATACATTATGTTGTTTATATGATTTGTTTTTAATCTGTATGTTTTATGCCTGTTGTACTCCGCACTGATCAAAAATGTCTTCCAGGCCTGGAAATCACAAGTTAATGGTAAAGTATACATATTTAAAAATTAACTTTTTTATTCTCATATATGATAGGTTTTGTTGTTGTTTCTCTGCTATGCAGAATTTAATTTTTTTTTTTAAGTAAAAAAAAAAACCAAACAAAAACTTTTACAAAAAATTATATAATGCTTTAAAAATTTTGAAAAAATGGTGTTCCTTGTATTTCTTTTGACTAATTATTGTATTTACTGCTCTCCCCAACATATCTCAACAAGTCACTGCTTCAAACAAGGGAATCCCAGCACCAGAAAATTCATTAGACACCAAGGCAGATGTTACTGTAGGTAGGATTCCCCAGATATTCACGGGAATTAGAGCTAGATGCCATCGCTCTTGTACCTCCTCTGCTTCCCCCCCCCGCAACAGTTTTAAAGCATCACTCTTCAGTCCACAAAACTCAGATTCCACCCCATGGATGCCTTTGGTTCCCTGTTCATGTGCCATCTTGTATAAACCCCTTTTCAGTGGATGTCCTGAATACAGTGTCTCCAGCGAAAGATTTAAGATTTTGTCACTCCTAGGCTCTTTTGGTGCTTTCACAATGCCACCTCATGTAAGGGTCTGTTACAGGGAAGCAGAGGGCTGTTCTCAGCTGATGAGATTCAGCAGAGCTGGAAGGCAGCAAATCTTAGCCAGCCTGCCACTCCTAAATGTTTGCTTAACTGGGCACAGGCATAATAGGTACCTACTGATAAAGCCAGGGCTGGTTGTCCTAGGACAAATTAATCTCCCTCTTCCTGAGTCCACAAGCCCCAGATGCCAGAGTTTTCTGACAGTAGGGAGAGTTAATCTCCAAGGTCCAAGGATCACAACGCGGAACAGTTTCTCCATCCCTTTCTCACTCAGATGTACTCACAGTTATGATGTCCATGCTTGTAGTATGTTCCAACAAAAATTTACTGCAACCAAAAGTATCCTCAAACTGATCAGCAACAAATCTCCAATTGACCTTCTCAGTATTGCACCTCTGAGTGAGTGCCTTTCAGGTAGCAGACACTAGGAAAAAGACCCAGCACTTCCAATGAGAGTTGGGGATTGGGATCTCCTGTCTCTTCTCTGGTGTTAAACTGGATTTCTAAGTTAAAAAGTCCTATACATATAGTATCAACTAAAGTCCTTACTCCTTCTCATGAGCAGGAATGGTGACAAAAATTCCCACCAACAAAACAGAAGCCAAATCTTCTTAAAAAAGAAACTCACTTCTCTGATAGCGAGTCACTGCTATTCCTCCTTGTAGTGCAGGTAGGGAAATACAGCTCTTTCACTTGACTTCCTCCAGGCAGGGGGAAACTCTTCCCAGAGGCAGGACCAGGATCCATATATACACACACAAAAAAAAAAGGTTCTTCACAAAAAATATAATCTCCAAAATTCTTCTCAAACTTTTGTGACAACCCCTGCTTAACTGGTTAGGTACTCGGCCAGGAAATCTTCCGCTCTCTCTATTTTCAGGCTGTGGGTCCTATAGATGGGAGACAATCCAACATCTCTCCTCCTTTCTAGAAACCTAAGCCAAAGTGCCACACCAGTCTTTCCACTCTGCCTGCTTTTATACAGGCTAGCTCATTGGAGATGCTTGTCAGGGATGATCTGCTCCTCTTACCTCCTACATAAATCCTATCTTAGGGCTTAAGCTGGGGCCAAAAAAAGATAATGGGAATGCAGAGAATCCCTATATATGAACACCTTGTCCCAGGAGACTTTAATTTTCATGCTGATAATCCTACTAAATCAGCTGATGTCTTATCTTCAGTGGCTGAGCTCAAGTTATTATAGTGAGTCAACCTGCTAGCTGGATATACACCGGATCTTATTTTTTTTCTTCAGGCAAATTTATGATTAACCTGGGCTTATAGCGCAGCTTACTATTTTCTTGGGCAAAAACTATCTAGTATCTTACTTTGCAATATTATTTTCTGATTCCTATTAATTCTAAGACATTAGGGACAAAGGAGGAGTTTAATCTTATTGATTAGGAGAAAATGGAATCAGATTTATCTCATTTCTCAGATGGTTTTTCTAATATTCCACTGGATAGACAAACAGATGAGAGATGGTATAGCAGGTTTGGACATCATACTTAAAGAGGTGTTATTAACCTTAGGAACTAAATTGAACTCAAAATTGAGTGTCTCACTAATTTTCTTCACTAGTACAAACTTCCTTTTTTTCTTGGAAGCAAATACATCACTTTCAAAGTCTTTTAGAATTGCAAGACCTTTGGACCTTAGTTCATAATATGCTGATCATCTACTG
Organism: Rhinatrema bivittatum; assembly: GCF_901001135.1. Lineage (NCBI taxonomy): Eukaryota > Metazoa > Chordata > Amphibia > Gymnophiona > Rhinatrematidae > Rhinatrema > Rhinatrema bivittatum. The sequence continues at coordinate 265,846,215 of NC_042616.1, forward strand.
AATAGATTACTGTAACATCTTATATATGGGCAAATGAAGCATTTGCAACTTATGTAGCATACTGCTTCTAAGTTCATTTATGGATTATAGAAATTTGACCATGTTACACCACTATTCCAGAATTTTCATTGGCTGCTGATATTATGTAGAGTCAAATTCAAAATTCTATGTTTGGTTTGCTGTTCAATTCATATATATGTCAGGCTCAATTTTTCAGAATTTTTCATTCCCTATCAACCATCAGGAGCTACTGATAATTTCTGATCTCTCTTAATTGAGAATTGAAGTGATACCTCAGACCTCTTAATTATCAAGGCTCACTCTTATGGATCTGCAATTAACATTCACAGTAAATTTAATTATCTTAAATTTAGAAGACAGGCAAAGACCTGGCTTTTAATCAGTCCTTCATCCCTCAAATTCAATCCTCTTTTGGGTTTTATCTTTACTGAATTTAATAGTAGATGTTTAGGATTGTTAGGTTCTTTAGGCTTTTAGGGTTTGACAGTAGTTGGACTACTTTGTTTTGGCTGCCCGTGTCTTATTTGATTGTTTATTATTATGAGGTCCATATTCAAAAGCCATTTAGACAAATGTAATAGCTGTCTAAATGGCTTACATGGCTATATTCAGCCCTTATCCGGCTAAATTCTAGCTGCTTTCTCCATAAAAGAACTTGAGTAAAATTGCCTTGATGTTGCAAAACGATCACATCCAGTACCAAAAACAGCAAATCCATTATTGTGTGTTATAACTGCAGCCAATGCTCAATTAGTGGCGCTTCTTTATGGCTATTTCTAATGCAGCTGACATGTTCCACTGTGCAAGTTTTTATTTTATGTGGCCAATGTATAGTAAATTACATGGACAAATTACAACATAAATTACTTGAGTTATATCACAAGAAGTTGCATAATTCAAATGATGTTGTAAAGGAAGTGAAGGGTGACAAAAAAAATCAATATCCAGACTAAACTGACACACATTACACATTGTCCACACTTTTTATGTACAGGTACTGTATCATACTGTCTCCCCACATTCAGGGGTTTCACTATAAAGACACTAGAGTCTCTCCCAAGTTCCTTCCTCTCCAATATGCAAAATGTGGTTTCTTAGAGAATACCGTGTAGCGCTGTAATACTGACATGCCAGTATTTTAAAATGCTTCGTCTGAGCATCCCCGCATTGTCTGAGTACGGGAGAACACAGACCAGCACCAGTTCTTCATGTTTCTGTACTTGGGTCAATAGTCACTCATGGTGGACATAACAAGCTCTCATATAAGCTTCTTTCAATATCTTTGCTGGATAACCACGGTCCTGAAAGCAAGGATGCGTAACCCGAGCTGACTTTGTGTATTTCTCCACCGTAGTGCACAGACAACTCAGTCTCAAACCTTTATTAAAGTGGACTGGGGGAATCCATTGCTTATCCCTGCTCTAAACAGCATGGAATCTATTTCCCTTTTTGGGAGCTTGCCAGGTAATTGTGACCTGGATGGATCACTGTTGGAAACAGGACGTTGGGCCTGATGGACCTATGGTCTGACCCAGAATGGCAAATTGTATGTTCTTATGAATTCTGGGAAATGTTTTTCTCTCCAGAACACTTTCTCCAGGGGTTGTTTGTGGGTAAATTAGTAGTGAAGGGGGGTCACCTCACCACACAACATAGTTGCAAACTCCACGGATACTTTTAATGCTTATACTTCATGCATATTTTCAAAGAGAAATTATCCATACTCTCTTTATAAATCAGAAAGTGCAAGGTATGCAAGCTAAAACCATCTTCCTACTTTGCAACTGCTCTTTGTACTGCTAGCAGAGAGGGGCACAAAATAGAACCAGCATTTGAAAATCAAATGTACATGCATCGTTTTCCTCCCCCAAGCTAAACACACCAACAGGAACACCTCTTTTTCCCCAGGGCTGAAGAAAACAAGCTATAGAACCAGTGCATCCTTTTAGCCACATTTGAAAAGTACAATTTTCAGTCAGATTATTCTACTGAGGGAGTGTCTAGTTACCTGGTTAAATGACTTTACTCTTTTCGGAAAGCCCCTGCAAGTGTCCTAATTTTCCTCAGCCAGTGCGCACGTGTTAAGCACATATCTTTGCTACAGCTCCTCAGCAGGCGTAAGAGTCAGAGGGGTGTGTGTGTGTGTGTATGTATATGTGTGTGTGTGAATGTGTGAGTGTGTGAGTGTGTGAGTGTGTGAGTGTGTGAGTGTGTGAATGTGTGAGTGTGTGAGTGTGTGAGTGTGTATGTGAGAGAGAGAGAGACAGACTTTATAAGGCTCCGCCTGACACTCAATATGTAGACCATAGTTAGGGGGCACTTTGATTTGGGGTAAGTTTTTGGGAGGTGGGTTGAAGATGGAGGAGTGTTGTGACAGACACATTCAGAGGTATTCATTGTAAAATTGACATCATTAAGGAATTGTAGACCTTATAAATGCTGGAAAGTAGTTTATTTGTACACTGCAGTCTCTGCTAGCTGCATGAGAGGTGGTGTGAGTGAATGTGTGTGTAAATGTGTGTGTGTGAGAGAGAGAGACAGACTTTATAAGGCTCCGCCTGACACTCAATATATAGACCATAGTTAGGGGGCACTTTGATTTGGGTTAAGTTTTTGGGAGGTGGGTTGGAGATGGAGAAGTGTTGTGAGACACATTCAGAGGTATTCATTGTAAAATTGACATCATTAAGGAATTGTAGACCTTATAAATGCTGGAAAGTAGTTTATTTGTACACTGCAGTCTCTGCTAGCTGCATGAGAGGTGGTATGAAAGACTGATGATGACAATGGGGGAGAGGAAGGTGATGATGCCAGGAAGTGAAGGGAGATGGCAAGTGATGCAGGGTTGAAGGGAAAGGGAAGAGAAGATATATTGGGGAGTGGAGGGAGAGGGAAGAGAAAGCAATGACGCCAAGGAATGGAGAGAGAGGAAAATTGATGATGCCAGGGGGTGAGGGATAGAGGTGGTGGAAGAGGGAAGGAGATTGCCAGGAAGTGAGGAGAAGAGGGAGGGGGAAGGGGATGATGATGGGGAGTGGAGGAGAGGTAAGGTGATAATGATGTCAGGAGTGAGGAGGTGAAGAAAGAAGGTGATGATGCCAGGATGTGCAGGAGACTGTTAGAAGGAGAGGGAAGGTGATGATGATGCAAGGATGGGGGAAGAGGTGATAGGAGAGGGAAGGTGATGATGATGGTGGTGGTGGGAGAGGGAAGGTGATGAAGCCGGGGAGAGGTGGTAATGATGATGCCAGTGGTGAGGAGGGAAAGAGATGATAAGGCCGGGAGGTGGGGGAGAGAGGTAGAAGGAAAGGGAAGGTGGTGATGATGATGCCAGGGAGAGGCATAGATTATGATGCTGGGGGAAGAGGGAAGGGAGAAGATGAGATGCTAAGAGGTGGGGGGAGAGGGAAGAGAAGAGAAAGTGATGATGGGGAAGTGGGTGGTTGGCCACAATGAAGCGACCCCTGTGCCAGACATGCTACGAAACAAAAAAAGGTTGGGAACCACTGGTATATATTACACAAAGTCATTTTTTAATGTGATTATAAACATTTTGCCAAGTTGCACAGTAACATTTTTAGCACAAGTTTTACTACATAGGCCCCAGAGTGTTGATTATTTCTTTTCATTTTTCTCTTTTATGCATATATGTGTACTCGGGAAGATTTAAAAGAAGTTTGAGATTTAAAAAACTCCAAACATTTAACTAGCCTGTTTTAGAAGAGAAAACCAAAGTCAACTCTGTTCTGTGAGGGACTACATTCATGTATTTGTGCTCCAAGTTGCCAACTCATTACCTATGTAAACAGCCTTGAAACACAAGAAATTTTCTATATTGTAATGCATATTTTTTTTTCTGCTCTGTGGAAAGAAAAGTGTTTTACGGTTAGGTGGTATTAAGAATTAAAGAAATATAGATGAGCCTTCAAAGCAGCAAGCATAGTAATTGATTCAGTTCTCACTTAAAAGAAAATTAATTTCTGTTTTTGCATATATTTCAGGGTTTTTCATTTATTGATTTTTACCAATTTCATGCTTAATTTATGTATAGAAGAACAGAATATTTCTTGTGATCAATAGATTATGCCAGTATTAGTTTGTAAAATATGCATTAAGCATAGAAGTAATAACTTTTTTAGATTGGATTGGAAGATCCACAACAAATGAAGTGATATTTGAAAACATCACAAAGATACACCATGAATACTATTTGTTCCTAAATACTAAATATGAGCACTTGTCACGTCCCCCAACGCTTTCACATTCTAGGGACCCAATTTAAGCCTTCTGCAGGCCAGTAAGAAACCCATCCATGTCACACACAGCCAAACCAACTAGGTGGGCTGTAAGATAGAAGCTGTTCCCCGTGCTGTGGGGTGATGAATTAATGTAATGAGAAAAAGATTATATGTGAGCCCAAAGGGTGAGCAACTTCCTCAAGAACACGCAGTGAGGAGTGAAGGTGTATTTTGAAGCTTAGGCTGAAGATTTCTCATTTCTGGATACCATCACTGACCAACTGCATGAACTACTTCAAAAACGAAAATCCTTATTCAGAGCAAAAATGAACCGACACATGAAGCTGGGTTCCTCGAGAAGGCAATTTTCAAATGATTTTACATGGGTAACTGAGCAGTATTTTTACCCCCACATCAAAAAGGATGGGCTGAGGGCAGGTGCAGCAAGCAACATGCGGGGATTTCAATTTTTGGATCCACAAAGTCTGCAAGTAAGAAGTATGCACTAAGTATTATCCACCTACTACAGGAAGCCTTATAATAAATATTGCTATGTTGAAATGAAGACCACCACGCATTCACCCAATGACTTGAACAATTCTACAGCGTTATATTTTCATGATCATTGGTCTCCTTTTTTTAAAATGTCTCACAATGCACTTAAAATATCATATCATTCTTCAAAGGTACTTATCCAATGTTATTTCTGTCTCCATTTCAACATAGCAATATTTATTATAAAGCTTCCTATAGTAGGTGGATAATACTTGTGAATAAATTTTCAAAGGGGTTACATGTGGAAATTTAGCATATACGCGCACTCTTTTACATGCTATTTTATAAATGTAACCCCATCCCCGGCTGCGGACTGGGACCCGCTGGGACCATGAAATAATGTATTTGACTCTCTGGGGCTGGAAGCTCACCAGGCTAGCTGGAACACAGTATTATTTTCCAGGGCCTGGATTCTTTATCCAGTGCTAAGGGTGACGCTCTGTACCTTTGGTTCTTGTCCCTGGGAGAGGGGTAATTTTCTCTCACTACGTGTGCTGATTTGCTAAATAAAATCATTGGCGCCACTGAGTTAGCGTCCAAAAATAAAATCTTTACTGTGGAAATTTGATGAAGTATGGCAGAACCACTTAATCCACAGCCCCACAGAGTCTTTTACTTTTACAATCTCTTTCCTCAATCTGTGCAGGAATCTCTGGCACTAGAATCAGGGGAAAACTTCTACCCTCCAGGGCTTGGAAAAAGTATAGTCCCCCAGATGTGCAGGGTATCCCTTAGAGGGCCGGGAAACCCTTGCCAAACAGGCAAAAATATAAAGTCACTGTCTCTGCACAGAGGTGAAGACTCCAGATGGGTATCCTCAGTGTTCCTAATTCTTTCTTTACTCTAGGTTTCGGTATTTCTCTAGGGATCCCAGATGGGTGGAATCCCAGCTGGAACAGCAGCTTCACATGGCCTTAAATGGGAAGGAAGAGGGGCAGCCAAACTTTCCTCCCAGATCATCCAAAAACAAAGTCTTGTCCCCAAAAACGGATGCAAACACTGGACAATCCTGGCTTTGGGTCACCACCTCCTCCATCCTCACCGAGGGTGTCGAGGGGCAGGTCCTCCCTGACCTACCCAACCCCAAAAACAGGGTTCCCCATTCCCTGATTCCAGGTGGTGTGCAGGGTCTCTCTCCAGACTTCCTACCAAGTGAAATGTCTTTAAGCCCAAAATATTCCTAGGATGCCGCGATTACCCCCACGAGGGAGTGGATAGGAAAAAGCAGATCCCCAACCCAACTCACAGACTACCAAAAGGATTTGCTGGAGCCCTAGAGCAGGCCCAAAAATCCAAACTTAGGTAAACCTCTAGAGATCTGCTAAACCTTCAAAAAACAAGCTACACTGCCCCCCCCATGAGCTCTCTGCGGAAAGCTACTATGAAACGTCTGCAAGGGAACGGCCATTCCAGACCCCTCAAAGGGAGGGGTTATGGATGAATGGCACCTCCCCCTAATTACTAACTTATACTGACTATCTGAAACATGAGTTACCCAGGACTTATTAGTAATGGAGCAGTAGTGCCTGTTACATAAGCATGGAAATTATGCCTGTATTTTTGGTTTCGTGTGCACATTACTGGTGCAAAAGAAGGGGCCGTCTAGGGGCATTCCAGTTTGGATCAAGAGGTACATGTCAAAGTTGCTATTATATAAGAGATTCCACATATAAATTAAACTTATTCGTGCAATGTTATACCTAATTAACTAGCACAATTGATATCGGACTTGTCTATTATCTGCAATTTTTGGGTGGGAGATCTGAGTGAACGGGGGTGGGTGGGTTCAGAATGAAATGCTAGAAGGTCTAGGTGAAATGGAGACCGACAGGGTGAAACGGCAGAGTTACCAGCAAACGGGATTTCAAGTACAGGAACATACTTTAAAATATACTTGCCTCTGCATATAAATCAGGGAACTAGGCAGAGAATATAGGCATGTATGTTTATAAAATAGGTAAATTAAGCGCTTTCATTGCATTACAAATGTTCAATTATACTCTCACAGCAGAACAATGCCGTGTTCTATAAACCGTGCAGCAACTGGCTGCAGAGTGAAATGCAAGGATGATAAATCCCCATGTGTCCACTTAAGCAAACAAATGCAGTACTGCAAGTAGGTTTGAAATTTCTCCTCCTTGTATGTAGAACATGAAAAGAACCACTTTTTAAAATTCTTTATAACAATTTAAAATACAGTCAAAGAATGTCTTGACTATGAAATATTGGGAATATAAAGGAAATTAAAGGGAAAAAAAACAATCGAAACACATTCAGAAAGAAATCACTCTCATATAGTGAGACTACAAGATTGGGAGGATTTACATAAGAAATTGTCCAAAACTGACAATCCATAGTACCAGCATATGTTACTAAGAGTACAAACTGCCAATATGATAGATATACAGCTCAGCTCTGATTATCTACCTCCCTGTTCTGTAAAAACCTTTCGAGCTGACTATGGCATTTACGTACATGGAAACTTCAAAAAATAAGAGGCTCCTAATGTTAGTACCTACCTTCTGCCTCACAGATAGAAATATTTTCTGCCTCTGTTACATGGTCTTAGGCAAATTAAGAAAAACTAAAAAAACTTTATAAAACTTAGAGAGGAGGACTCACTGCTATGACCATTCTTTGTCATCATGTTCTAACAAACATCACTAAAAAATTAGCTAGAGATGTAATTTCTGTCAAAAAATCAATACAGTTATCAGATAAATCAAGTTTACTGATAAACCTCAGGTCTAACTATCTGTAGTTTTAACTTCCTCTAGATTCTATCTGGCAAATAAAATGCCTTGGTTATAGGAGGAAATGATTCAGATGGAACTTTCAAAATGTGTAAATAAAATGTCCTTAACATATCTAAAGAGATAGTACCAACATTAGGAAAATGAACAAATTTTAAATTCAATCTTCTGGTAAAATTATCTAAATTTTCAATCTGATGGTGAGACCATTCCCTAACTTTAATCATCACAGAATCACAGTTTTGCATATCTAAGATTTGTTTTTCCAAAATGTTAATCTTTTCACCATGTTTTTTTTTAACTTTTGACCTTGTGTAATCACTTGATTATTGAATTCTCCATAGTTTAATATCACAGAGTGCATTTTTTCAGACAGAGATTTTCCAAGTCCTACAATAGCTGACCATAGGGAATACATTATAATCACAGCTGGTTTAGGGGAAGATTCATAGGTGGAACTCTGGATATTTGAGGGAGTAAGATTAGCTTTGGTGGAGCTGTTGGAGGGGGCAGTTGGAGGTAAAGTCCTCCCATCACGGGGACAGGTATCAAAAATAATCAAAGACTCACTATCTGTGGACTGATTGGCGATCCCACCCCCCTACTTCTGGCGGCATAAGAGGGTCAGGGTTAAAAGAAATAGATGATCCACAAGAGGCAGCATTAAGAACAGCAAGGCCAGACTGATCCAACTTAATGCTGGTTTTGGAATAAAAAAAAGATTCTTAGATGGTCAACTGAGTCATATTAGGGGAAGACACAGAATGAGATGGGATGAGTCTGATAGTGCCCTTCCGTTTTCTTCCCATAAACCACTCAAAGCAATGAAAAGAGTACTCGCAAAAGGTCCAAATTCCTCCAGAAATCTGTGCAAAGAGGCACGCCCCTTTGGCACACGCCACAGGTATGGCTGTTATGTAGGCGCAGTCAGGAGCCAATAGATATCATCATAGCACCCTCTAGAAGGCAGGGGAAGGGAGGACTGCTGAAAAGAATGGGGCAATCCTGGGCAGAAACAATAGCAGGAAATAGCAGGCAACCTCTCCTCAAACAGCTCACCCTCTAAAAGAACTACTTTGGTAGAAACTGCATATTTGCAAGCAAGGAGCACCAGCTGGACCCTGAATTTTAAAAGGGGAACAGTGCATGAAGATTCCCTTTGAATATGTGTTTGCAGGTCCCTGGTACAAAGTTCTATGGGCATGCAAGCAACAATGGGCCTTTAAAAATTGCTCCTTTAAAAGATAGCACAGAAGAAGGGATTTATGAAGATGTTTATTTACAGATATGCAATTCTATCATATGGAACCCAATAATACAGAGCTAGTGTAGGAATAAGATGATGAAGCCTCCATATTCCTATCATTTAAAGACCTTTCAAAAATATTTTTTGACTAGTAGAGCAAGCAAGGCAATGGAACATGCTATTTAGAACATAGGGAATGATGTAGTCACATGTGGCCAGTAAACTACACAGCATCCTAGCCATTCGTTTTCTAAATCACCAGCCATGTATAGCAGTTGCTCTATGTGGGCTGACGTTTTCTCACAGGATTCATTTTACATTTTTTCATTATCTGAAATAAATCTGTATTTTCCTTATCCAAAACATATTTATTGCTGCCAAGTCAGACATTTTGTACAAGATCATGGAAATATACCAGTATCCAAGAAATTTTGGTGCTATTTACAAATTCCCCTACAAAACAGAAGTAAAGCTTTATGTGCTGAGTAGCACGCTGTGTATATTCTTGAGAACAAGAGACCTTAATCTCCATGAATTAATTATATCCTTTGCTTTTATGCTAAGCCAGGAATTGATCTTAAAATCCACTTTACAATATGTTCTTGAGGCCAGCTGGGAAGTTTACCACTCTGCTCTACACAGTACTTAAGTGATTAATTTTTGCCTCTCTCTTTTCCGTTTTTTAAGAAATGGCAATGACTAATCTAAAATAAGTAGTTTGTGTTTTCCACTCCATCTCTAATATGTGGTATCAAGCTTGTCCTAGTACAGTGATGTTCACTGTTTTTCAACCAGGGGCAATTTTGGCAAAATAATGTTCATTGCCAGAGCCAGGATCACTATGAGCCAAAGCAGCCATTATTATTGGCAAGAAGTCAGCCCCCTTCAATGATGCAGCCAACCCAGCTGCTCAGGCAAACTCAGTGACTGGTGGAAGTAAAACAAAGTCTGGTCCCTCAAATTCTCTCTCTCTCTTCCTCCCTCACTTACAGTCTTGTCTCCTCTCCCCCCCCCCCCCCCCCCCCTCCTCTCTCTCTACAGCTTCTCTCCCCCAAAACTCATCTCAGCCAGTCTCAACTCCCACTCACTTCTCCCACCTTTTGACCCCATCCACATCCTGACGCACACCCCAAATTATTTCCGCACCCCCTCCCCCCCCTTCTCCAAAGGCTTGCTGCTGGGTGCCTCATCCAGAACAGTTGTTCTGTTTCATTTTGGCACCAGGCTACTCTCAGCGAGTTTGAGGCACACAGCACCCAAACTTCTAACTGCTGTCTCAAGAATAGTGCAGGAGCTTGGGCACTGCGTAGATCAAACTCACCAACAGCGACCTGATGCAGGAAGAAAACAGAAACAGCTGTTTCAGCAGCAGCACTGGCAGCAAGCCTTTGAAGAAGATGGGGTGGAAAGAATCAAGGACCTGCTCTTTTAGTTGATGGGAGCTGTTCCTGGCTCCCAGGCTTTACAAAGCAGAGTTGCTTACCTGTAACAGGTGTTCTCACAGGACAGCAGATGTCAGTCCTCACATATGGGTGACATCACAGGATGGAGCCCAATCACGGAACACTTTTGTTAAAGTTTCTAGAACTTTGTCTGGCACCTAATGGGCATGCCCAGCATGGCACTAACCCTGCAGCCAGCAGGGGTCCCCCTTCAGTCTTGTTAAAAAGCTACAGATAGTGCCGAAAATAAAATAACAAAACGTTACAAACCCAACACCACGGGGCGGCGGGCGGGATTCATGAAGACTAACATCCTGCTGTCCTGTGAGAATACCTGTTACAGGAAAGCAACTCTGCTTTCTCACAGGACAAGCAGGATGGTAGTCCTCACATATGGGTGAGTACTGAGCTGAGGATGCCCGAGCAAAGCACCAAATGCACCCAAAGACGTGCAACAGGCACAACAACAGGGGTGGAAGTTTGGTTAGGAGGGCATCCTGAACCCTGAACGGGTCGGTGGAAGGATGTCGGGAAGTTAAACTGAAAATAAGTTGCGTAGAATGGACTGGCCAAAGATGGAATCCTGTGGGCCAGCCTTATCTAAGCAGTAATGGGCTGCGAAGGTATGGATCGATCTCCAGGTAACAGCCTTACAAATATCAGCAAGCGGCACCGAATGGAGGTGCGCTACTGATGTCGCCATGGCCCTGACCGAGTGTGCTTTTACATGGTCTTGTAGCGGAATGCCTGCTTGCTGGTAGCAAAAAGAGATGCATTCCACCAACCAGGAGGAGAGGGTCTGCTTTCCCACAGGATTTCCCAATTTGATGGTATCAAAACAAACAAACAATTGAGTGGATTTCCTGTGGGCAGATATGCGGTCTAGATAGAAGGCGAGGGCACGTTTGCAGTCCAAGGAATGCAGAGCCTGTACTCCTGGATTTGAATGGGGCCTGGGAAAAAAGGTAGGTAGGATAATAGATTGATTAATATGAAATTCCAACACTACCTTTGGTAAAAATTTAGGGTGAGTGCAGATCACTATCCTGTCATGCAGAATTTTAGTGTAAGGCAGGTAGGTAACTAATGCCTGCAACTCACTAACTCTGCGAGAGGATGTGATAGCGAGAAGGAAAACAACTTTCCACGTGAGATAACTGAGATCACAGGAGTGGAGAGGCTCAAACGGAGGTTTCATGAGCCGCCCCAAAACCACGTTGAGGTCCCAAGCAGGGGCCAGAGAGTGCAGTGGAGGTTTTGAGTGGAGCAAACCTCTCATAAAGCGTGTTACTAAGGGTTGTGTTGAAATAGGAACATTCCCCACGCCTTTATGAAATGCAGCTACAGCGCTGACATGCACTCTGATGGAGAAAGTTTTCAGGCCTGCCTCCGACAAGTGCCAAAGATAGTCCAGAAACTTCGCCGTGGAACAAGTGAAGGGGTCTAAGGACTTAGAAGTCCACCATCCTGTAAACCTCTTCCATTCAGAGCGATAAGACCTTCTTGTAGAAGGCTTTCGTGAAGCTACCAGGACTCGGGACACAGACTCTGAAAGGTTAAGAGGTTGGAGTATTAACCTTTCAACATCCAGGCAGTCAGAGATAGGGCCTGGAGGTTGGAGTGCCGCAGGCATCCGTTGTTCTGAGTTATCAGAAGTGGATCCCTCCCCAGAGGAATGTTGCCGGACGGGTGTCCTCAACGATCTTTAGTTTTCTCTTACGGTTAATGCTCTTCTGTTTCCATAGGTTTTTTTCTTTTCTTAGATCTCAGGTGGAAGGATCCCCCGGAGACAGGCAAACCACCCTGCTCCAATGCAGGAAGAAAGGGGCGGCCAAAAACTCTTCCTCCTGGATCTCAAAACGGAAGACCTTTTCCCTTCAAAGGAAATTAACACCGGAGTTCCTCCTTGCAGCAGGACACCAGCTCCTCCTTCGTTGAGGGTATGGAAGGGCAGGTCTTCCCTAACCTTAGCAGCCCCAGACACAGGGTTCCCTGTGCCCTGAGCCCAGTGGTACCCAGGGTCTTGCAAGGCTCCTACTAAGAAAAATTGTCAAAATCAAACAAACCCAGAGGGAAATCCCAACCAGCCAGTGAGCGGACTGGAAGGATACCCCTTCCAACCTGGGTCGGGTTCTTCAGGCAAGATTTGCCTGATTCCTCTGAGTGAGCCTGAAAAATCAAAACATGAAAATCTCCTCTCTACCTCCTAACTACCCAGAGACTTCTGGAGAGAGCTGCTTAAAAAACCTTGCAGGAGGACAGCAATTCCAGCACCCTCAAAGGGAGGTGCTGCATTTGAATTGTAACCTCCCCATTCACCTAACATGTACTACACTAGCAAAGGATATCCCCAGGCCTTATTGGTAGCAGAACCAGGTGTCTATTACATGAAAAAAAGAACATCAAACCTTTTTTTTTTTTTACCAGAATGGGAATATTTTTATTTTTTTGTGGAACGAAAGGGAAAGCCAATATGTCTAGCAGGATGTGTTCTGCGTGGAGCCATGCTCTTACTAATCATTCTCTGGCCATCTAAGGGGGTCATTTATCAAAATGCGCTAAGGCATTTTTGCATGCGTTAAGGGCTTATCGCATAAGAAAAGCTCCATTAACGCATGCGAAAACGCATTTAATGCATGCGATAGCACCATATTGTATGGTGCGATGCAAATCCAAAAAAGGAGGAGGAGTTAGGCATACCATTTTGCGAAGCCCTATCGTACGGCTTTAACTTGTTGAAATGTAACTTTACGATTCTCTTTGCACATGTTATTGTTCCGTTTCTGTGTTCACACCCCCTGTTATTTGTAAACCGGCATGATGTGATTTTTAATCACGAATGCCGGTATAGAAAATCTCTAAATAAATAAATAAATAAATAAATAAACAAACAAACTACATCTTTTTCAGTAGAGGAGAGAGAGAGAATATCCATAATCCCCTAACCCTAGATTGGTATTTATAATCTCTATGGGAGGCCCACCTAGTAACTCAAGATGAGGCTTAGGTATTAGTGTAGGGGTTGACATTCAAAGTGAGACGTACGAACAGAACAGTACACTCTTGTGAAGATTTGATGACCCTCAGAGTGAGGAAACTCACTCAAAGATGAGATTTGTGCAATGTTCTCTCAACCTAGCCTGATGGACTCTCTACCTAGGTAACATCTCACTTTGAATGTCAAAGTGGCCCCTAACTCATACACTATTACCTAAACCTCACCTCGAGTTACTAGGTGGGCCTCCCATAGAGATATAAATACCTATCTAGGGTGAGGGCATTACGGCTAGGTTCTCTCTCTCTCCCTCCCCCTCTCTAGTGGCCCTGATAGTAAACATGGTCCCCCCAGTATTTGTATGTAGGAAATACCACATTCTGGCACTTATCTCAAAGTGCGAAAAAGTTATTGCAATTTGTGGTAACTTAGCTCTTCGCATAGGTATTAGTGCAAATTGTGATAAACTGCCTATTACCATAAAACACACCCCTTTTTCTATCACAGGCAATATTTAGTGCATTTTGATAAATCCAGGCCTAAGGTTGCTACCCCTCTGCTTTTTTCTAATGACTTCTATTATTTTCCCTCCAATTGGGATAACATGCACAAAATGTCAGTTGCATCTCCAAATAGCAGCAGTATGATTGCTTCGGGCCTCTGAGAAAGCATAGAGGTAACCTGCATAAGGCAGTGGTGTTATAGGTTAACTCTGTATGAGGGTGAAAAACCTCAAAGGGCCAGTTTCCCCCGGGCAACTCTCCCGGCAAGATTCACCACTCCCAAGAAAATGGTGCAACAGCATCAGTGTGACCTACATGGACAGGCTATGGTTGAAACCCAAACGTTAATGAATTTGGGGAAGCCAAACATTATTTCTTTACATAACAGCCTCACTTAACTTTGGTAGCTGCAGGAATTATTGCAAAATTTGGTAATAAGACATTGAAAGGGGGACTTAGCAATGGCTCGAGCATTGGTCTTGTAAGAATCAAAGTTAAAGATGGCAGTGCCTGAAATGGCCCAACCGAAGAGGAGCAGACCATCACCATAAACAGATTTTGGGCAAGCTTGAGACAGATACAGGAGGAAGTAGTAGGAAAAAGGTTGAGGGGTCAGGTAAAAGACACAGAGGGGCAGATGGTGTTGGGTTGCATATGGAAGTTTACATATCTATCCAAAGTGAACAAATCTTAAATGGGTTTACTGGGTGGGTCATTTTGGCCCATCTACTATCATTTCCCTAAGCTACTATGTCTGTATTGCCCTGGTTCCAATTTGGATCCCTTTTTGAATAAAAGCACAGCATGCATCCATCAGTCCTGAGGAAACTCCTCTCTCTCCCGTATTCTTGAAATATTAAGTACAGCTGTCAAGCACCTACTTCTCTCATTTCCTGTAGTACCTTAAGATTAATTTTATCCTGTCCTTAAGGTTTGCTCATTTTTACATGGCAAATTGTTTCTTTACTCACAGCCAGAGTTATGTACATCTTGTGCCTGATGTTCCAATAGAGAACTTTGCTGAGATCTTATCTGTACAAGCTTTATTTACTTTAATCCAATGTTATATTATATACAGAAAATTTAGGACATCTTTATCCCTAGCCCCAGTAATTTTGTATCCAATTTTATTCTGTGCTATCTATGATTAGTCATTAATTACAAGCATAATTACAGCTCTTATTTAATTACTTTTCATTAATCCTGCTTTTGAATTTGAAGAAAGTTCATATTAGCAGAATCCATACTCTAGAAAAGAAAACAAATCAGTTGCTGGGTTTGTGACTGGTTTCTGCTTGGTTTCCATTACTCCTCAAAGCAAGAGGAACAAAAATGCAAATCTCTCAGGAAATATAGAATGTACAGCTGTAAAACTAATTATCTCACCGTTTCTCAACCTTTTCATGCCTAAGGCATATCTACATTAACAAAAGTGCTGTGTGGCAAACAAACCTCCACAGAGCAGGGAGTGTGAAGACGACTCATATGGCCAGAAGAAGAGCTACAGAAGCACTGAAAGCCCCACCAAAGGGAGAGAGGGACCGAATACACGCATAAAGCCCTCATGATGCACCAGCTCCCACTATATACAGGAAAAGGAATACGTTGGTGCCCTACAGGCAATCAGCTCAGTTAGCTACCTTGGCTGCCTCAGCTGCTGCTCCCAACACTCAAAGTAAGTCACATCCAGTGCTCAGTGCACACACTCCCTGTCTCACTGAGCCTGGGGGTAAGATAGAGGCTGGAAGGACTCAAAGACTAGGAAAATGAGGAGGTGCTATGTTCAATGTGTTTAGCACAAAATGAGTCCCCAGGATGCCTGCATGCTGCCATTAATTACTGTACTCCAGGGTTCATGCTATAGCTAGGAAGATGAGGCATGTGTGTTTACACATGATCTCAGAAAGGTTTCCTACAAGTTTAAACAGCCACCACTGGTGTCTCTCTTTGCTGAGAGTAGAGCCCAGGTGCTGGTCTGGATCCGAACGTCAGGCCGTGGTGATTTTTCTATTGTACACCTGATCTGATATGAAGGCACACTGGTTGGCAAACACTGCTCTAGCTGCATAATTATACCCTCTGTTATGATTCATGGACCCCTGGGCCGGCCAGCAGACGATGAGAAAGTGAGAAGTCCGCTGAAGATGTAATGGCCGGGAGGCGGAACGGTGCCAGGAGACCAAGCGGGGCTTCACCACTGGAAGCTCGAGGTGTCGTGTCCCCCCCCCCCCCCACCAGGAAAAGCCCTTGGGGACCCGAGCCTCTTGGACTTAGGAGCGGTCTCCCGGAAAGGAAGGTCCAAGGAGGAACCCGGAAGTCACAGTGCAGGCAGAGAAGCAGAATGTAAGGAACGTCAGAGTCGGGGCTGGTAGCAGACAGGGAAACCAAGGACGTACCGGATTCAGGAACCAGGAAGACAGGCTGAGAGGTTCAGGATCAAGAACCTCAACTAGATGACTCTTGGGAGTGAACCTCATTGCAAGGCGATGTTCTGAAGCAGCAGCTGGGTTTAAATACCCTGCCAGCGTCTGACATCATCCCAGGGGCCGGCCGAAGTTTCCCACCAAGGTCCCTTTAAATCTGTGTCTCTTGCGCGCACCTAAGGGGCGGGGCTAGCGAGAGGAGCTCGGCGGCGGCCCTCGTGGGGATGCCGCCACTGCGGAGAAGGCCTGCCAAGGCCCGGGGAGCGTCGGGGAATGCTGCGGCCTGCCGAGAGGCCCGGAGAAGATAAGGGCCCAGTCACGGGACTCGCGACCGGGATCGCAACACTCTTCCTCTGTGGCACATCTGGGTTAACAGATATATTTAGAGAGATAAGTGCATCCTTGCTGTGAATTTCAGAATAAACTAAGAAAACATTTTTTACCCCCATAAAACTGTGTGAAATGTAATCTGTGAATGCATAGCACCATCTCCTGGATTACTGGAAAAATTGCAATTTACTTCACTTTATTTAGAGTAACACAAAGAAAAAAAAAGTAGAACTAGCCCAAGTTTGACATTTGTGAGCACTAGCACCAAACATAGCCACATTTATGCATTTTCCATTAAAATTCATTACTCAGCTTTGAAAAGCAAAAAAAATATGTATCCACTGAATGGGAAAGCAGATCAGGAAATGCTAGCTGTGGGCTTCTGAAAACTTTTTACATAATTTAAATATCAATAAGGAAGAAAATTTGCATATAATGGGACAACTTGGCCTCTCAGAAGATATTTGCCATTTAGCAAAATAAGCCACATAGCACAGCATATTTGTTAATCCTTCAGGAACAGCAAGAGATCTGAAACAGCAAAATATGCTAGTTTCTATGAGAAACCTCTCCATTGGCCAAGATTAACCTTGATATACTGATCCAATTTTGGTAAGCTCCATTCCTCTGCAGTTAAAGACTTGCTATGTAATAACATGTCTTCTAGAGTGCAGAAGAACTGA
The DNA here is from genome assembly GCF_901001135.1 of Rhinatrema bivittatum. Lineage (NCBI taxonomy): Eukaryota > Metazoa > Chordata > Amphibia > Gymnophiona > Rhinatrematidae > Rhinatrema > Rhinatrema bivittatum. The sequence goes on from NC_042616.1 coordinate 265,863,404, forward strand.
AATGTGTAAAAAAAAAAAAAAAGTTACTGGTTGGCAATGTTGAATCTGCCCCATTGTGGCTGGCAAGACAGTGCCCTGTTTTTATGAGCGACACTGCAGAAGGATTATCAGGAAAGGTTTCTCTTTTTGAAGATGAAAGCAATCTCTGCAACAGAGTAGACAGCCAGGAGGCCGAAAACATGAGAAGGGATCTGGCAAGTTTGAAGAATTGTCCAGGGTCTGGCAGCTCAGATTTAATGCTAAAAATTGCAGGAATTATGCATTAAGGTTGCAAATACCCAAGGGAAAGGTAGAGTATAGGGAGTGAAATTCTTATAAGCACAAAAGAGTGGGATCTCGGGTGATCATATCTGATGACCTTAAAGGTAGTTAATTAAACAGGTGGATAAAGCAACAGTTGATAGGTGCATACTCCTCTCTGTGCTTTTCAGCTCTTAGCGCTTCGTGACTCAGTTTTCTTGCCACAAATTTGCTTTTTCTTTGGCGTGTGGCATGGTGCATGGGCCGGTTTTAGGGCTGTTGGTGGTGTGAGGAGCTGGGAGAGGCTTTGTGGGTGGTCATTGGACAGGGGGATCAGGAGGGGCTTTGGCTAGCTGGGAATGTCAGCCTGGATCGAGAGGTACATCGGAGGGCTGAAGAGTGGTGCAGTGCTGCGTGCTGTCTGGGGTCCGGATTTTACATGGTGGATGAGAGGCGGTCTGGTTGGTGGGTGGGGAAGGGCAGGGAGTAGAGTTGCATGCTAATAGAGAATGTGCACGTGTGGCATTCTGATTGGACCTGGTGGAGTAGCATCTGCTCCCCTTTTATACATGCCCCAGCACTCTGTTGTTCAGTTGGGACGAGTCAGTGAGTGTGCCAGGGATTCACTGCATCAGGCTGGCCTCGTGGTGCTGTGTTCGATGGCTGGGGTTCGGGTGGTCCATCCAGGTGTTTTGGGTGAATGCTTTGATATTGGGACTGTCACATAGCCTCCTTTTTTTGTTGGGGTGTGTTTCATATGGCGGAAGGATTTGATGGTTGGGGTGGGGGGGGGGTCGGGGCTGGGGTAATTTTTTTGCGCAGAGATGGAGCAGGGGATTTTTGGGTACTGGTGTCATTGCTTGGGTTTTTGGGGTAGCTGAGGGTTGTTGTGCAGGTTTGTTTATTTAGATTTTTATATTCCACTTTTTGGCACTTCAAAGCGGATTAGGTTTACTGAGATGGCAGTGGATTTTGGTGGTTAACCAGTTTTTGGTGCCTCTCTGTTTCTCTTTTCCTTTACCTAAGTGCGTTGCAGATCGGGCATATCTGGGGGCTCACTGTTGTAAGAGTAGCTGGTGTGTGACCAGGGTTCATAAGAACATGCCATACTAGGTCAGACCAAGGGTCCATCAAGCCCAGCATCCTGTTTCCAACAGTGGCCAATCCAGGCCATAAGAATCTGGGCAAGTACCCAAAACTAAGTCTATCCCATGTTATTGTTGCTAGTAATAGTAGTGGCTATTTTCTAAGTCAACTTAATTAATAGCAGGTAATGGACTTCTCCTCCAAGAACTTATCCAATCCTTTTTTAAACCCAGCTACACTAACTGCACTAACCACATCCCCTGGTAACAAATTCCAGAGATTACTTGTGCATTGAGTGAAAAAGAACTTCCTCCAATTAGTTTTAAATGTGCCACATGCTAACTTCATGAAGTGCCCCCTAATGGGGGTCAAATGAGATTTTCACTCCTGTTCCCTTGCGTTGTTTTTCTCGATGGGTGTTTGCTGTCCAAGGGTTGGGAGTGTGTCTTTACCAAGAAAGGGGGGGGGGGGGGGGGGGAATGTTGAAATTACTAGTTATACCAGAGTGGATTTTTTCAGCAGGATCTTGTTGGCACCTGCTTTACTTCATGGCAGTTCTTCCGGTTTTGAGTTGGGGTGGGGGGGTGTAATTTGGAGGGTGGAGCAGAGCATTGATATGAAGTGGATTGGGGGGGGGGGAAGATATTGTGCGAGATTGAGGGGCATGTTCCAGTCAACGAGCTGTGATGGCATGTTCCAAGTTAGCTATTAGTTTGTAGCAGGAAGGGAGGAGTGCTGCTGAGGCCGGGTCTCAGATCTGGCCGAGAGATGTTGGTGTTGGTTTTTTTGCTTTTCTTTTCAGCTCCATGGTGGCTTGGTCCAGTGTTCCCTGAGAGAAAGCATGAGATGACGTTTCCATATTTTGGGGGTTGTTGATGCAGGGAGTGTCCCTCCCCCACTTGCCTTGGATTAGGGCATGTCATTGGGCTGTGTGAGCGGCGTTTGAGCAAGCATCAGGCCTACTTGTTGTGATGTCCAGGGAGGCAGTCCTCTATTGTATTTGTTTGCCTATAATCACAGTTGCTCGTATTCTTAGATTGGGATTATCTAGCACTGCCTGTTTTCTTTGTTATCTTTCCATTTTGATTGCCACAGGGTTTCTCATTGCATGTGTGGCCCCGTCTCTCACACTCACTCTAGGTTTTGTGCCCATGGGTTTTGTTAATTGCTTTCCCCATAACTATAGTTTTGAGCCGGAGCATTTTATAGCTGGACAGGTGCATTGTCTAGGGATGAGTGATGGGTGCGCGGTAGCACGGACTATTAGCAGTTGCAATTGCTCACTTGGTAATGGTCCTTTTTCTTTAGTGACTGTTCTGTAGGGAGGTGGGTGTTGCTCAGTCAGGTTAGTGGGGGCTCTTGGTTGGGGTTACTTAGTTGGTGGTGGGCTTTGTGGTTTTAAATGGATTACAGGTAGGATTCAGTAACGGACTGTCTTCTCTGGACAGCTTTGGAGATGGGGGGGGGGGGGGGGGGGGGGGGGGGGGGGGGGGGGGGGGGGGGGAGGGAGTTGGAGATGGAGAGTTGCATGGCCTTGCATTTAGGAAACGAAGCTGCGGGTTAGTATTTGGACAGGGTAATTGGGTAATATGGTCTCTTTGGGATAGGTAGATGTGTGCAGTGGGGCTGGAGTGTGGTACATCTGATGATGCATACATCGGGTAATGCAGGTATAGGTTTCTACAAGCATGGGGGCATTCTGTGTTGCAGGCTTTTGTGGTATGAGCATTGGGTAGATAGAGCGATGGCCGTTTTTTGTTGGTGTAATACATGGGCTTGGTTTAGGTGTCACTAAAGAGGTCAAAATGTGTGGAAAGCATAGACAGATTTATTAGATCAGACTAAGTGGGGCTATGTGCAATGATGGGACACATAGTTGTATGGTGCTCTGGAGCCTGAGCTGAGGTGTTGCAGGGTTGGCCTTGGCATCTGAAGTGTAGTGCCTTGCTTGCTGACCTTTGGCTCTAGGCAGGGTGGGGAGGAGCTTTATTTCCTGGGAAACATCCCCCCCCTTTTTTTTTTTTGTTCCAGTCTGAGGCCTGCATAGTTTATTCTGTGGTGGGTCAAGGACTACCTTTGGTTGTCTGTGCCTGTGGAGGGAGACCTGAGCCAATTTGTTGGTTGGTGCAGTCGGAATTGCCAAAGTAGATGTTAATCTGTTGATTTTGAGTTGGGGGTAACCGATAGTATGCTGGGGGCTGCATGTTGGAAGTACAGGCCTTGGGAGACTAGTTCTCATGTGAGCCCCCCCCCCCCCCCCCTTGCTGGGTCATGGTAAGAGAGGGCCCTCTATTGGTGGCAGTGGTTCACCAGAAGAAGTTTGAGGCCAAGCTGGGTCACAATTTGTCCCCTGCTGGGATGTGACAGGAGGTACACAGGCTTCTGGTTTGGAGGAATTGGTGTTCCTTGTTATGGATCAGGTCATGTGTTACACCATAAAACTATGGCCTTATTTACTCAAAATGATGTCTTGGTTTGTTAATAGATTGTAAGGGAAGTGAAGAGAATGCATATAGGCCAAGTGTCTTGGATACCCATGTTATTAGAATGTTCTTTCACTGAAGCTTTCCCAGACAAAGAGTTAACCTTTGTTTGAAAGGATGTCATCCCTCTAGTAGGCTACCAAAAACCCTGGTCTTCAGCTTAGAATCTTTCCTATTCTTTGCTTCAGAAATCTATGGATGCCTCACCAGCCCTGTTTCTTCTCAGGATCCACAAAACACCAAACAGATGCCAGGGGGCTACTTATATAGACTCATCCCCTTGTTCATTCCCCGTTACTACCTTATTTCCTAAATTACCTCATCCTTTCCAGTACCACTTCTCTACATCGCCCTTGCACCCCCCTCCTTAATAGAGAGGAGGTTTGCAGCTTGCAAGAGATCTGTCCTTACACCAAACTACATGACCTCTCACTGAACTCTCTTTAAGTCTGAAGAGCAGGAACCCTCCAGAAACCTTCTAGAAGCATTTAGTGATCCTAGGTAGGGTTACACCTAATTTGGAATACTGTGTACAGTTCTGGAGACCGTTTCTTCAAAAGGATATAAACCTGTTGGAGTCAGTCCAGAGGGTGGCTACTAAAATGGTTAGTAATCTTTCTAAAGCATATAGGGATAAACAAAGATCTAAACATGCATATCCTAGAGAAAAGGCAAAATAAAGGAAATACGATAGACACATTTAAATACCTTCAAGGTTTACTGCAGAGGGGGCTATCTTCTTTCATTGGAAAGGAGGCTCTAGAAAAAGAGGTCATGGGAAAAGGGTGAAAAGGGATAGGCTCAGGAGTAATCCAAGAATATATTTCTTTACAGAGAGGGTAGTGAATGCGTGTAACAGCTCCCCATGGAGATGGTCAAGACAAGAACATTGCCTGAATTCAAGAAAGTATGAGAAACACAGGATCTCTAAGGGAGTGGTAGTGATTATAAAGTTGAATAGTTGGTATGAAAGGGCAGATTAGATAGGGTGTAATGGTCTTTACCTGCCATCATGTCATGATAATAGTATCCTTCATTTTTGCTTTAAAAAAAAAAAAAAGCTACACTTTTAAAAAGCAGCCTGAAATTGAATACTTTACTCATATATAGAATTTTATTTTATTTATTTATTTAGAGTTTTTATATACCGGCAATCATGAAAACATATCTTGCTGGTTTACATAGAATGGGGGTGCAATAAAATACATAGAACTTAAGAACAAAGAACTAGAACTGTGGTGACAGAAGGTACAGTTACATTTAACAAGGTGGCCAAACTTGGAGTAGGAAAAATAGAAAAGAGGATAGAAAATGGTTAAACAATATACAATTTAAATGTAGTATACAAAATAGATAAATGTTATAAACAAACGGCAAGGTGATTTAGGAGTTATTGGATTTTGTTATATGGGCCATATTTTGCAAGACATTCAGCTTGCTAAAAATATTGGTCAATTTTCAAAAGGTTTAGGTGATTAACCTTGAGAGTGAAGTACCTAAAATGGTCCTTTGAAAATGTACTAAGGCAGAGTTCCTAAATTTAGGATCCTAGAGACCAATATTCAGAAAAGCAAAGAACAGATAACTTTTCCAGCAAACATTAACTGGATCAGTTATCTAGGATATCCAGTGCAATAAATGTCCTGCTGAACATACCTGCATAAAATTATCTGGGTATACTGACCCGGATAACTTTCAAACCTAACCAGTTATGTTTTAATATAGCCTGTTAGGTTTAAAGTAATCTGGATATATATATATACTTGCATAACTTTTAACTTAACTGGTTATATTCATATGATATACCTGGTTAAGTGGTGGAAATAAACTTAAAAAAAAATAAGCCTGTCAGCCCTATTTCCTTACTACCTCTCCACTCCATCCCGGCCACTAAAAAGAGAAAGGTGAGCCATAGCACTCAAATCCCTTCTCTCTCTCTCTCCAAGCAATAAACTTTGCAGACTTATCATCCAAGAAACTTTCCCCACCAACTTCCCCAACCGTAAGACTGGAAAAATACATTTAGAATCCAGGCTGCCCCTGAATCCTGTACAGCCACGGGGAACATTGTATAAGCATTCAGCTCCAAGCACAGTAGCGTAAACTACCAGTGTTGCTGTCAAATCAACTCTGGTCACAGTGGGAACAGGATTTGGAGAGTGCTGGGTAGGTATGGAGTGGGCTTATGGGAAGGTGGGAGAGTGGGCTTCAGGAGAGGACCTTATTTTTAGAATTAATTTTTGGCCATTGGTGGGGGGGAGGGGGGGTAGGCTGAGAGTTTAGCAGGGAGATTTCTCACGCCAATAGGCTTGCAGTATGTTTTGCATATTTATTTTGAGGTGCTTGAGGGGAGAGGATAGGGATTCAGGCACTATGGCCCATATTACTTAATCTTTTTTAGTAGGGTGGGGTGAATAGAGATTGAGTTGATAGGCCTACAATGGCAATGATGCTTTGTTTTATTCAAATTCAGCCACATAACCACGTATATTATTTGAAAATAGCCAATTAAGGTTAAAGTTATTCAGTAACATGTTCCCAAATAACTCTCTCAACTCTAAGGCAACACCAGACTTAGTCAAATAACTTATTATGCTAATTCTGAATATCAGAGTTAGCTGGATAAATTATTTGAATAATTTAACTCTTCCCAGCACCCCCACGGAATATCCCTATTTGAATAAATTTTATCCAGTTAACGACTTAGCCATATAAAGTTTATCCACTTAAAAGGGCCAGATAATCAAACCATGGAGCTCATCTGGTGTCATGGGTGGAACTGAGTGGGGATTATGAGTGGGAGGAGTCAGAGGAACACACTTGGAAAATTACCCAACCCTTCCCTCTCGTAATAATAACTAACAACTGTATGTAATATAAGAGTATATAAGTATATTTTATTGTGTTTTATTGTAACTGCTATTTTTTCTTTCAGCACTTGTTAATGTTATTATTATTTTCCTTTTGTCACACCTTGTTAATTGTAAACCGGCATGATGCGATTCTCATCGCGAATGCCGGTATAGAAAAAACTCAAATAAATAAATAAATATTTACCAAGTTTAATATAGTGAAAAAAAAGCAAAACAAGCACCTATGAAAATGCATTGAAAATAACAAAACAGATTATATATCAGCCATAAACAGAGTAAATCCCCCCCTCCCCGCTAATAGGGATGATATATACAAAGATCTAGCAAAAGCTACCACATCCCTTAAAAGATAGTCTTCCTCCTCAATTCCTCAGATGACGGCAGCAGGCAAATCTCTTCAGGAAGATTGCACAACACTTGGAATTCCTTACTAGCATTGATGAGACAGACTTGCTGGTCTGTTCAATCAGCTCCCACCAGGAGTTCATCCATCATACTGTGTATCAGGGTTTTATGTCTTTTGGATGGCACATGCACTGAACTGTTTTCTTTGTCTCCTAGCCTTCCTTAACATATTGCCTAACTAATAAGGAAAAAAAAAAACTATTGTGTGTTTCTCAGGTCTAGTCCAAAATGGTAATTTTCTTATGTTTTGACCATATTCTCTGTTTCATCATTTTATACATCATTCTCTCTCATATATGGAACTACTAGGAATACAAATTCTATAAATCTAAACACATTCTGAAACCATAATAATAATATCTGCATTAATATCATTAGTGTCAAATAAAAGCAATCATAATTCAGATAGAAACCCTACTGTAAAGCCAATATAAAACTGTCTAAATGCAGTGTGCAGTTTATATTGCGTCTATAATCTATTTCTTAATAAAGAAGTTTTTCAACTCTCAGCACTAATAGAGCTACTTGGTTCTACTTTTCATTGAACACCAAGGACAAGATTTAATTCATTAACTACCAGCTGGCTCTAAGTGGTATTCTTATTCTTTAATTAGGTCTTGTCTCCTCCTTGTATTTTGTGATTCTCAGTGTGTAACCTTGAAGTTTCCAGTCTACTTTCTATCAAACTAGAAGGGGGAGGGGGGCTACCTAACTGCCTAGTTTTTGGGTACTTGCAAGCTTCTTATGGCCTGGATTGGCCACTGTTGGAAACAGGATTCTGGGCTTGATGACCCTTGGTCTGACCCAGTATGGCATGTTCTTTTGTTCTTAATCCTGTAATTTCATCAGCATTGTACTGTGTCTCAGTTATATTTTCTGGCAAAATATTCAGTCAAGCTACGTGCTGGCATTATATTTTAATAATAGAGTAAAAGTTGTTCTTTTCTCTCTAACTTCCTCGTTTGCCATTTTGCAACATACTACACCTTCACTATCCTATCAATTCTAAATTCTGATCATACTTTCACACAAAAATGGGGGCTATATATCCCTCATGCATACATCTAGATAATCTTCATGTCTACTCTCTCCTCTGTTAATACATCTGGCTAACTCAAAAGTTATCTGGCCAAAACTTTGAATATTGACCTTCTAGTTTCACTAGCCTCCTAAATGTAGAAGTTTATAATGTGGACAGCTACATGCGGCAAAGTTTGGCACTTAGCGTTGATTTTTAGCATTAGGATCCTAAATTTAGGGAGCTCAGCATTTATTTTTAATAAGGCCAACATTCAAACACCTTGCCATTCACATGTAAACTCAAGTGTTCAAGTATGGAGTCTTACTGTATATTGATATCTATGACCCTAATGGAGTATGAAATCTAGTTCCCTAAAAATTAAATTTAGGAGGCTATCTGCTCTGGATCCTAACTTGTAGCAATTAACAGAAAATGCTAGCATTCTACCATTGACATACAGTGACATTCAAATTAGGGAATTCAGTAAATGCACATCACCTTCTCTTCACCCCACTCCCCCTCCTCCTGCATAATCACTTTCTCTTCTCACTTCCCCACATCCCTCTGGAACAACAACCACCTTCTTTCCCTCGCCCTCCCACCCTCTAAAGGAAAACAAAATACAAATTGAAAAATTCAAGGCGACATTGGAAAGACACATTGAACATATGGCTGTAATGGGGGGTAAGCTAGATCACATTTCAGCAATAGCAATTGTGAGGTCCCAGCAGATGATTCCCTTTTCTTTTCTTCTACCAAATCATGGTAGTTATTTGTATAGAGGGCTGCACCAAGCATTCCACATCATTATTTAAAGAGACGGGATGGAAAGCAGCTGTTACGACTGTCGCTCCCCGACATCTCCACTCAGCCCACCTTACCTTTTTTGCGACTCCTCCCGCGGTTGATGGACGTCTGGCTGCCGCGGCATCTGCCTGCCGTCCTCTCCGGCTTCCCCGGTCCGGCTTGGGCGCTGCATCCTGCCATGTTGTCCAGGTTCCATAGGGCGTGTGCGTGCCATGGAGCCCTGCTTCTTATTCTCTCTTTGGCGCGAACCTCAGTGGCGTCCCCCTGTGATGTCGTCACACATCCCAGATACAAAAGCCTACACTTTTTGCTAGCTAATCGAGTTAGCAAGGGATTCCTTGTGGATGGGATTCGCTCTCCATACCTAGCTACTCTGCCTCTCCTACATTTGGACTTTATCCTAACGGGGTACCCGCTCCTCGGGGGCCTCTCATTTCTTTCAGGTAGCTACCAGGAACCGGTGCTCGCTCCTCGAAGGCCCATGTTCCCTGACTCGCTGCCTGAACTTATCGCTTCTGCTCGGAAGAAACTGCTGCCTACATCAATGAGTTACCAACTTTATTTCCTCAGAGCTGTTCCCTGGAACCAGGTACTCGCTTGCTTGAGGGCCTGCCTCTATTCCAGCTTCTGTGTCACCTTCCGGGAGAAACCGCTGTGTGAGTAAGTTTACGAACGAGGCTCTATACAGGAACTCTGTGTATGCTCCACTGTACTCACTATCTCAGTTTTCTCCACTACAGCACAGCCATAGAGGGAATCGCTGTTCCAGTGTCCTGAGGAACCCTAGCCCAGCCGGGCTTCATCTCTATTCACTACTGCCACCTCTGTCTAATAAAAGATATAACTGTTGTGTGTCCCAAAGCTGAGCCTGACCTGTGGCCCCTCACAGGACTTCCCCCCCGTGGGCATGGTCAGCTGCCACAGTGTCCAAGGGTCCACCCAAAACTTTACAAACAATAACAGCAGCAAATGAGTGAATACCAAACATGTAACATAATATTGTAGTGGGAATTAGAACCCGCACAAATATTTTCTTAGTGGTCATCTTGGGATTTTTCAAAAAGGCTTTTTACATTTCCTGTACCGCCCCAGATTTTAGAACATCCTCTTTTTGTGATGAGTCTCAGTGGTATAAATCACCACTGAACATGTGCAGTAGTCAGAAGGTAAGTGAGGGAGCTCATGCTGCAGAGGGTAGAAGATAAAGGGAAGGGTTGGAGAGAAGTGTTTTAGGAGAAAAGCTGAGTAGGACCCAAGACCTAGTCATTTGAACAGCTTTTTGGAATCCAGGAGTTTTTGAAAAGTCAAGCTGGATCCCTGTTTTTTTCATCTTGTACCCAGCTAACAGCAAGGTAGAAGATAGATTGAGGTTTATGTGAGCATTGTGAGAAGTGTTTTTGAAAATCTATTTTTGAGCTGCAAAAAGTTTTCCATCATCCCTGGTATATGAGGAGGAGAACTTAACAACTATTATTAGGGAAAGCATTTTGGACCAGGACACAGGTAAGAGAAGGAGGGTCATCAAAAAAGGCACTATGCCCAGAGAAACCTTTTTCATGATTTGTATTTTCCTCATTTTATTCATGATTTTTTTGAATCATTGGCTGGAAATTATTTTTAAGCTTAAGTAATCTTTGTTATTATTTGAACACCAACTTTGGACTCTGAACGTTTTATTCAAGTGGCACCTTTGGATAACCAGACTTCCTCACTGTGAGTATTAATACAAGAGGGTTACTCTACCACAGCACCTAGGGCCCACAGGCTTAGACCTCCTCCATGCCAGAGAACCCCATCCCCCAGGGCTTAAATTTGGTGCAAGAGTGTTTGGAGATCCGGGAGAGTAAAGACTGCCCTGGTATTTTGTTGTAGCCTCTGCATCAGGGACCCTCCGCTAGAGGGGATTAGAATATAATACAAAAGCAAGTTGCTGTGGCCTCCAGAATAGTCACAAACTTACAATTTAAAAACATTTGTATTTTTATTAAGACATATCAAAATAGGATATTTATGAAACAAGAAGAAAAGGGACTCAGACTTGTATATAATACATGTACAAATGTTTGCACTGTGTAATTATTATTAGGTGCATTCTGTATATACAAGATTTAACTACTTTGAACAATTTTGTGTCATCTGCAAATTTGATGATCTCACTCATTGTATTTCTTTCCAGATCATTTATAAATATATTGAAAAGTAAGGGTCCCAATACAGATCCCTGAGGCACTCCACTGTCCACTCCCTTCCACTGAGAAAATTGTCCATTTAATCCTACTCTCTGTTTCCTGTCTTTTAGCCAGTTGTAATCCACGAAAGGACATCGCCACCTATCCCATGACTTTTTACTTTTCCTAGAAGCCTCTCATGAGGAACTTTGTCAAACGCCTTCTGAAAATCCAAGTATAGTACATCTACCGGTTCACCTTTATCCACATGTTTATTAACTCCTTCAAAAAAATGAAGCAGATTTGTGAGGCAAGACTTGCCTTGGGTAAAGCCATGCTGACTTTGTGTAATTATAGCATGGGTTATTTTTAATGGAACAATGTTGGGTTCCATATTAGGTGCTACAAACCAAGAAAGATCAAGGTGTCATAGTGGATAACACATTGAAATAGTCGGTACAGTGTGCTGCGGCAGTCAAAAAGCAAACAGAATGTTGGGAATTATTAGAAAGGGAATGGTGAATAAAACGGAAAATGTCAATGCCTCTGTATCGCTCCATGGTGAGACCGCACCTTGAATACTGTGTACAATTCTGGTCGCCGCATCTCAAAAAAGATATAATTGCGATGGAGAAGGTACAGAGAAGGGCTACCAAAATGATAAGGGGAATGGAACAGCTCCCCTATGAGGAAAGACTAAAGAGTTTAGGACTTTTCAGCTTGGAGAAGAGACAACTGAGGGGGGATATGATAGAGATGTTTAAAATCATGAGAGGTCTAGAACGGGTAGATGTGAATCGGTTATTTACTCTTTCGGATAGTAGAAAGACTAGGGGGCACTCCATGAAGTTAGCATGGGGCACATTTAAAACTAATCGGAGAAAATTCTTTTTTACTCAACGCACAATTAAACTCTGGAATTTGTTGCCAGAGGATGTGGTTAGTGCAGTTAGTATAGCTGTGTTTAAAAAAGGATTGGATGAGTTGTTGGAGGAGAAGTCCATTACCTGCTATTAAGTTCACTTAGAGAATAGCCACTGCCATTAGCAATGGTAACATGGAATAGACTTAGTTTTGGGGTAATTGCCAGGTTCTTATGGCCTGGATTGGCCACTGTTGGAGACAGGATGCTGGGCTTGATGGACCCTTGGTCTGACCCAGTATGAAATTTTCTCATGTTCTTCTTATGTTCTTAACCCTGAGGTGTATACCATCTTTTTCAGGTGATGCGTTACTCTTCAGTTTGTCAATCTGGCCTACTACATCTTCCAGGATCAGCATGATTTGGTTCAGTTCATCCGAATCACCCTTGAAAACTGTCTCCAGAATGGCTCTCCCCAACATCCTCATCGGTAAACAACAAAGAATTCATTTAGTCTTTTCGCGATGGTCTTATCTTACCTAAATATCCCTTTTACCACATGATCTAATGGTCCAACCGCCTCCCTCGCAGGCTTCCTGCTTTGGATATATTTTTTAAAGTTTGTATTACTAGTTTTCGCCTTTATAGCCAACTTCTTATCAATCTTATCTTATTAAATGTTAACATTTAACTTGCCAATGCATATGCTTTTTCCTATTTTCTTCAGATGAATCCTTCTTCCAATTTTTGAAGGAAGATCTTTTGGCTAAAATAGCCTCTTTCACTTCACCTTTAACCACACTGGCAATTGTTTGGCCTTCCACCTTTCTTAATGGGTGGAATACATCTGGACTGCACTTCTAAGATGGTTTTTTGGTTTTTTTTACGATATTCTATGCCTGCCATACACTCAAAACTTTGTTATTGCACCTTTCAGTTTTTTTCTATTTTTCTCTTTTAATCAAAGTTTACATTTTAAAATGTTTGTGCTAGATCCGTGGATTTACTTATTGTCCCCCCTTCCAGTCATTAATTCAAATTTGATCATGTTATGATCACTATTGCCAAGCAGCCCCACCAGTGTTACCTCTTTCACCAATCCAATAAGAATTAGATCTAAAATAGCTCCCTCTCTCATTGGTTCCTGAACCAATTGCTCCATAAAGCTGTCATTTATTCCATCCAGGAACTTTCTCTCTAGCATGTCCTGATGTTACATTTACTCAGTCAATATTGGGATAATTGAAATATCCTATTACTACTGCACTATCAATTTAGTTAGCTTCCCTCATTTTTATAACACACAAACTCTAAGCTATTTCCTACCCTTTAGCTTGCTTTTTATATCACACACACACACTAAAGAATATTTCCCAATAGATTACTCCTCCCTAACACTTTAAGTTCTCAAATTTCCCAAAGCAATATTTACTCATCCTCTTCAGCCACCAAGATGATGATCTCCTCTCAGTGCTCCCACTGGATGGAGGGTTACCAAGTTCATTAGTAATGTAGATAGCTGGGTGGCTAGTGAACATGAGGACTACTGGGTAACTTGCCTACCTGGTGTAAAGGTGGCAGACTTCACGCATCACCTAGAGAACATCTTAAACGGTGTTAGCTGTCATGATACATGTGGTAACAACAACATATGAAGCTGAGGAAGGGAGGCTGTGGAAGCCAAATTTAGGCTATTAAGTAGAAAGTTGAAGTGCAGAACTTCTACTAAATGCTACGTTCCAGGCACGGGACTTCAGAGGCAAGCAGAGCTCCAGTCTCAATGCATGGATTAGATGATGGTGCAAGAAAAAAAGGCTTTAGTTGTGTTAGGAACTGAGCAACATTTTGGGGAAGGGGGAGCCTATTCCAAAAGGATGGGCTCCACTTTAATGAGGGTGGAACCAGACTGTTGGCACTAACATTTAGAAAGAAGATAGAGCAGCTTTTAAACTAAAACATGGGGGAATGTCAAGAGTTGCTCAGCAACTGTTAGAACATCCAGATAGAGGAGTTCCATTAACCTTTTAGGTACCAACGTTAAACAAGTGGAACATTTTTTCATATACTTTTAATTACTTGCAAATTTTTTTATACCATATTTGGGTCTAGTTAACTAAGATATGTAAAAAGTAGCATCAGGAAATAATTCCTTCAATGAGCAGGATCTAAAAGGTTAAAGGCAAAAGCAGTCCAGGTGCCTTTAAGTAAAAAAACAGATTGAGTTAAGATTCCAAATTAGCCCTGTCAAATAAGAAATTATATATACAAATTTAGAAACACACTTTGAAATGTCTGTATGCAAATGCAAGAAGTCCAAAAATAAGACGGCTTAGTTAGAATGTACAGCCCTGAATAAAGGAAGTTGGCATTTCAGAAACAAGATGGAAGGAGGATAAGCAATGGGATAGTGCTATACTAGGATACAAATTATATCGCAACGATGGGGTGGATCAACTTGGTTTGGAGGTGGTTCTAAACGTTAGGGATGGCATAGAATCAAACAGGATAAAGATCCTGCAGGGATAGAGGCTAAATGCACAGTAAGAACATAAGAACATAAGAAATTGCCATGCTGGATCAGACCAAGGGTCCATCAAGTCCAGCATCCTGTTTCCAACAGAGGCCAAACCAGGCAGCAAGAACCAGGCCACAGTAGAATCTTTATGGCTAGAAATTCCATGTGTGTTGGGAGAAAGCAGAGTTGCTTACCTATAACACGTGTTCTCACAGGACAGCAAGATGTTAGTCCTCACATATGGGTGACATCATCAGAATGGAGCCCAATCATGGAACACTCTAGTCAAAGTTTCTAGAACTTTGACTGGCACTACTGGGCTTACCCAGCATAGCAGTAACCCTGCAACCAGCAGGCGTCCCCCTTTAGTCTCGTATATAGCAAGAAGTATGTGAGAAAAATAAAATAAATCGTAAGTGAACCCAACTCCGCGGGGTGGGGGGCAGGTTTCGTGAGGACTAACATCCTGCTGTCCTGTGAGAACACCTGTTACAGGTAAGCAACTCTGCTTTCTCACAGGACAAGCAGGATGGTAGTCCTCACATATGGGTGAATAGCGAGCCGAGGATGCCCGAGCAATGCACCCAAAGACGTGCAACAGGCACAACAGGGGTGGATTTGGGTAGGAGGGCATCCTGAAAACCCTAAAAGGGTAGCTGGAAGGATGTTGGGAAGTTAAGCTGAGAATAAGTTGCGTAGAACAGACTGGCCAAAAATAGAATCTTGCCTGCCAGCCTTATCTAGGCAATAATGGGCTGCAAATGTATGGTGAGAACTCCATGAGGCAGCCTTACAGATGTCAGTAAGCGGTACTGAACAGAGGTGCGCCACTGAGGTCACCATGGCCCTGTAGCAGAAGGCCTGCTTGCTGGTAACAAAAAGCAATACTGTCCGCCAGCCAGGAAGAAAGGGTCTGCTTGCCCACTGGATTACCCAATTTGTTTTTATCGAAAGAAACAAATAGTTGAGTGGATTTCCTGTGGGCTGACGTGCGCTCCAAATACAAGGCTAGGGCAAGTTTGCAGTCCAAGGAATGCAGAGCCTTTTCTCCTGGGTGTGAGTGAGGCCTGGGAAAGAAAGTAGGTAATATGATGGATTGATTGAGGTGAAATTCCGAAACTATTTTTGGTAAAAACTTAGGGTGGGTGCAGAGCACTACCCTGTCATGCAGAATTTTAGTGTAAGGCGGGTAGGTGACCAAGACCTGTAATTCACTAACTCTGCAAACAGATGTTATAGCGAGAAGAAATAGTACTTTCCACGTGAGATAGCGGATATCGCAGGAGTAGAGAGGTTCAAATGGAGGCTTCATGGGTCATCCTAAAACAACGTTAAGGTCCCAAGCGGGGGCCGGAGGGTGCAGTGGAGGTTTTAGGTGGAGTAAGCCCCTCATGAAGTGTGTTACTAAGGGTTGTGTCGAGATAGAGATCTCCTATCCCGTTACGGAAAGCAGCTACTGCACTGACATGGACCCTAATGGAGGAAGCCTGTAGGCCAGACTCTGACATATGCCAGAGATAGTTCAGGAATTTCGCAGTGGTACAAGTGAAGGGGTCTATGGACATGGACGTGCACCAAACCGCAAACCTCTTCCATTTAGAACGATAAGACTGTCTCATGGAAGGCTTTCAGGAAGCTACGAGGACTCAGCACATCAACTCCGAAAGGTTAAGGGGTCGGAGTGTTAGCCTTTCAAAATCCAGGCCGTCAGGGACAGGGCCAGGAGGTTGGGGTGGCCTAGGCACCCACTGTTCTGAGTTATCAGCAGCAGGTCTGCCCCCAGATGAATGTGCTGGCATACTGAGATGTCTTGGAGGATAGGAAACCAGACTTGGCATGGCAAATGAGGGGCTATAAGAATCATTAAGCCCTTTTCCTTTCGTAACTTCACGAGAGTCCTGGGAATGAAAGTGGAGGGTATGCGTAGAGTAGACTGCTGGACCACGAGAAGGTGAAAGCATCCCTCGGCAGTGAGTGGTGGCTGCGAGTGAGTGAGCAAAAGTTCTCTATTTTGTGGTTGTGGATGGACACAAGGTCGTTTATGTGTGGATAATCCCAGTGCTGAAAGAGTGTGTTCGCTACCGTGTGGTTGAGAGACCATTCGTGAGGATGAATGGTGCGACTCAACTTGTCTGCAAGAACATTGTTTACGCCTGCCAAATAGGTCGCTTTGAGGTACATCAAGTGGGAAAGAGTCCACGCCCATATCTGTGCAGCTTCTTGACATAGAAGGTAAGAGCCCGTTCCCCCTTGCTTATCGATGTACCACATCACCACCTGGTTATCTGTCTGAATAAGGATGGTTTTTTTGGATAGGAAATCCTGAAAAACCTTGAGGGCATATCTGATTGCCTGAAGTTCCAGGAAATTTATCTGATGTTTGGATTCCTCTGCAGAGCAAGTTCCCTGGGTCTGCAGGTGGTCGACATGCACACCCCACCCTAGGTTGGAGATGTCAGTCAACGTAATTTGAGGCCCTGGAACCTGAAAGGGGAGACCTCGTAGGAGATTGGAGTGTTGCATCCACCAGACAAGTGAGAGGCGAAGCTGTTTGGTGACGTGGACAATGTTTGACATTGGATGGTAAGACTGAGTCCACTGGGACTTTAGGGTCCACTGTATTACTCTCATGGCTAGACGGGCCATTGGAGTAACATGTACTGATGATGCCATGTGACCTAGCAAAGTGAGGAAGTGACAAGCTGTTGTGTATCTCCGAGCCTGGAATTGCTGCGCCAGGGTGAGAGTGTGAGCTTGGTCTTGAGGGAGAAAGGCTTTTGCCTGTATGGTTTCCAAGTCCGCCCCTGTGAAGGAGAGGAATTGAGATAGAACGAGCTTGGATTTTGGATAGTTGACCAGAAACCCGAGAGACAGAAGTGTGTGGAGGGTTAGATGTAAGGAGGCTAGTTCGTCCTTTTGGGATGGAGCCCTTATCAACCAATCATTGAGATAAGTGTGGACATGGATCTTCTGACCCCTGATGTAGGCAGCGACCACTACGAGGCATTTGGTGAAGACTTGGGGCGCAGACGCCAGGCCAAACGGCAGGACACAATACTGGAAGTGTAGGGGGCAGACTAAGAACCGAAGGAATTTGTGATGAGACTGAGTTATCAAGATGTGTGTACGCGTCTTGAAGGTCTAGAGAGCAAAGCCAATCTCCTCTTTGTAGAAGAGGTAGCAGAGAGCCCAAGGTTACCATCCTGAACTTTTCCCTTTGCAGATACTTGTTTAAGGCGCGTAGGTCCAGGACTGGATGAACGCTCCCTGACTTTTTTTGAATTAGGAAATATCAGGAATAGAATCAGTGTCCCTGTTGTGAGGGGGGCACTGGTTCTATCGCCTGTGAGTTGAGGAGGGTTAACACTTCCTCTTCTAGAGGAGCAGAGTGGTCGAATGATTCCCACGTCGGCTGAGGTGGGGAGTCCACCGGTATAGTCAGGAAATTAAGATGGTAACCTTGACTTACCACTGAGAGTACCCAGTGATCTGTGGTGATCGTGTTGCAGATGTTGGCAAAGTGGCACAACCGATCGCCGATGGGCACCAATGGCAGAGGAGGTTGGCTTATGCTCTCCAGCGAGGAGTCAAAATCCTGAAGCTGGTCCCGGCTGAGGAGGTGGCTGGGTCTTCTGAGGCCGGGATTGCCCCCCTTCTGGTAAGGTCTGGAGGGGTGACCCCAAGTAGCAGGAGGATAATATCTCCGTGGCTTGAAGGACGGCCGCTTAGAACGAACCCCTTCTGAATGTCCTCTTGGAGGTGGTCGAGAAATCAGAAGGCACCTAAGAAAGCTGAAGTAGCGTTTTGTGGTGGTCCTTAAGCCTCGCTACAGTTTCTTGGATTTTGTCCCCAAAGAGATTATCTTCAGCACAGGGCAGGTCAGCCAACCGGTCCTGTACTTCTGGTCTTAGGTCAGAGGACTTTAGCCAGGCCCACCTCTGAGCACTAAGCCCCGCTGCGGACACCCTAGAGGCTGTGTCAAAAATATCATAGGCAGCACGGACTTCGTGTCTGCCAGCATCCAGACCCTTTTGGACCAAGGCACTGAGTTGATCTTGAAATTGGTCAGGCAAGGTTGTAGAAAAATCCTGAATTTTCTTGAAAAGATCCCTGTTATACTGGTCATGTATAACTGGTAGGAAGCAATGTGGGAAATAAGCATTGAGCCCTGAAAAACATGTTGGCCAAAAGCATCCAGGAACTTTTGCTCTTTTCCTGGAGGTGTGGAAGAATGAGGCTTAGAATGATGTGCCTTCTTCTGGGTTGACTCCACAACCACAGAATGATGGGAAAGCTGTGTTTTCTGGAATCCAGGGGCTGTCTGTATCAGGTAGGTAGCATCTGTTTTCCGGTTAACTGGTGGTACAGAACCTGGATGCTCCCAATTTCGCTTCAGCAGGTCAAGAAGGACTTTATGAAGAGGGATGGACATGATTTCCTTGGGTGTATTTACAAATTGGAGCACTTCCGGCATCCTGTGCCTGGAGTCCTCTTCTGTCTGAAGCTGGAAAGGGATGGCCTCAGACATTTCTTTAATAAAATTTATAAAGGACAGGTCCTCTGGAGGAGAACGCCTTCTCTCCTCAAGAGGAGAAGGTTCTGAGGGCAGATCATCAGAATCCTGAAAAGAATCATCTGTCCATGATTGGTAGGGCTGGTCCCTAGCCCCCATGGGATCCTCAGATGGGAGAAACAGTGCTATTCCTGTGGGATCAGGCCAAGGCACAGATTGCACAGTAGGGGGCACCGACGGCATCAATGGTGGCACAGATAGAGGACAATGCGACATCAATGGAGAAATTGGCATCAATGGAACCGGGTGACATTGACGGGCGAGTCGGTAGCAGGACTCCCGATGGCCCGGGAGTGGGGTCCAGCCTCGGGGCGTCTTCATCTTCCGATAACAAAGGAATCAGAGTGGAAGGGCACCAATCAAGAAGGCCAATCTATCCAGTAACTGTGTGAGGGCCATGGGTATCGGGTCCGCTGGAATCAGTGCCAGCATCGATGGAGGCTGGAAGCTGGAAGCCCTGTAGTGTTTATTTATTTTATTTATTTAAAAGTATTTATATACCGCTTTTTAAAATAAAATTTTATCAAAACGGTTTACAACAGGTTAAAGTAAAAATAAAAATAAAATATAACTAAAATAAACATAAAATACATAAATTTAGCTAAGTAGCTAGATAATTGCTAGCTAAAAGAAATTATTAATTAAAAAATAATAATAATGGTAACATGCCATGGGTAACAGAATAGGGAAGGTAGAAGGGATGAAGGGGGGGGGGGGTTGGCAACTTATTGGATTAAAAATATCCTAGGAAGAAAGCAGATGGAATGATAGAGGAGAAGTTGAGGTGATATGTGTGTGATGAGTGAGTTTTGAGGAGATGAGAGCTTCATCTTTGATCGGTGAAATGCTTAGTAGGAGTATTAAATGCTTGTTGAAAAAAGAATGTTTTTAAAGCTTTTTTGAAATGATGAGGGTTGGGTAAAGAGTTCCAGAGGGACGGTCCTGCTACTGAAAAAGCTCTTTTCCTGGTAATGTCTAATCTAGCCTGTCGTGGTGATGGAATGTCTAAGAGATTTTGAGTAAGTGATCTTAAGTGTCGGGTGGGTTTGTAAATGCGGAGTAAGGTGCAAAGCCAGGTGGAGGAAGAGTTATAAATTAAGCTGTGAATGATTGAGAGTACTTTGTATTTTATCCTGTATTTTATGGGTAACCAGTGAAGAGAATGTAAAATAGGTGTAATGTGATTGCGAATGGAGGTACCGGATAATAAGCGAGCTGCACTATTTTGAACTAATTGTAGTAGGTGAATTGATGAATCAGGTAGACCTAGATAGAGTGCATTACAATAGTCTATACCAGAGAAAATAAGAGATTGAAGAACAGTCCTGAAATCACGATAGAAGAGAAGAGGGCGAAGACGCTTCAGAAGCTGTAATTTATAGAATGATTTCTTTGTTAGGGAGGAAATTTGTTGTTTCATGGATAAGTCTGTATTTATAGTTACACCTAGATTTATGGCATGACAATTAATTGGGATGGTTGAACCATTGAAAGTAAAATGAGATGGTGGACCTATAGAGGAGTCTGTAATGGATGTTAAGTGAACTAGCTCGGTTTTTGATGGATTTAATTTTAAGCGATTATGAGATAGCCAAGAGTTAATGGTGGATAGGTAAAGTGAGACTAATGATAGAGTATCGGACCAGGAAGTTTTATAGGGGACCAGAAATTGAATGTAGTCTGCATAAATTTTGAATTGTAGGTTGAGTGAAGATAAGATATGACAAAGCGGAAGAAGATATATATTGAATAGTATGGGAGATAATGATGATCCTTGGGGAACGCCGGATGGAATTGTGTAGGGAATGGAGGATTGATGGTTGATATTAACTTGTTGAGGGCGATCTGTAAGAAAAGATGAAAACCAACTTAATACTGTTCCAGTGATGCCTATTGCTTGTAGCCCTGAAATGAGAATTTGGTGATCGACCGTATCAAATGCTGCTGAAATATCTAAAAATACTATAATATAATCTGTGTATGAATCAAATGCCCGAAATAATGTGTCAAAGGTAGATAGAAGAAGTGTTTCTGTAGAGTGTCCCTTTCTGAAGCCGTGCTGATTAATGTGGAGAATGTTATTTTTGGATAGAAAGTCGGAAAGTTGACGTAGAACTGCAGATTCTATTAGTTTAGCTAATGATGTGAGAGAGGCAATAGGTCTGTAGTTATTGAGATCGGCTGTACCTTTTGTTTTTGATTTTATAATAGGTAAAATGGATGTTTTTTTCAAATTAGATGGACATTGTCCTGTTTCTAATGATTGGTTAACTAGACTACTAAGAAAAGAGTATGCATGATGACCAATAGCTTTGAAGAAGACTCCCGAACAAGGATTGTAAGGTGAATTTGAGGGTTTTTGTTTGCTGATTATAGTTTGAATTGAAGTCAGAAATCGGGATAAATTCGGACCATTGATAATTAGGTTCTTTCTTGATACAGGTAGGATAGGGCAGTTGTGAAAATTCAGTGGAAATGTTGATTACTTTTGTTTTAAAGTGATTGGCGATTTTATTGCAAAATATTGTATCGTGATCTGCGAAGTTTTCGTTACGTGGAGTGATTAATGTTTTGACTATATTGAATAAAGTATTGGGATTTCCATTGGCTTTGGAAATTATCTTTCCATAGTAGAGTTTTTTGGCTTGATTTATTTCTTTATAATAGTGCCGGAGGGTACATCGATATGCGTTTTTTGCTTCAGTTGTTCTTATATGTCGCCATTTTCGTTCCAACTTTCTAAGGTGTGTTTTTAGTTGATGTAGAGATTTTGAATACCAGGGGGCATTGGGCTTCTGTTTCCTATTGTTTAATTGATATTGTTTATATGGGGCAATCAGATCTAACGTAGAAGTAATAGCTGAATTCCATTTTGATACTGAGTCTTCTATATTTGATGATATGGAGATAGTGCTTTTACGATGGCCTCTTGGACCATCCGGTCCAATTCCTTCCGGAAGCCTGGGGCGTGTAACCCCAGCTCCGGAGCAAGAGGCAGCGCTGGCGTGGCCGGAGGGTCCACCAGTAAAAGAGATGTGGCTCCCGGCACCAATGAAGGTTGGGAACGCCTCGGTGACCTGGTCTCAGAGGAGGATGGGGGCTTCTCTGGACGGGGTTTTTTTTTTTTACTGGGAGGCTCTATAAACACCGATGCCGAGGGCTTACCTGGATCAGCGGACTGAGCCTTATGATGGTGGTGCCATTGTTTTTCTCGATGTTCCCCCTCGGTCCTTCTATGGTGCAGTGGACGAAGAAGTGGACGACTTCAGGGCAGTCGGCGTCTGGTGAGAAACACCGGAATCCAGTTGCAGCTGGGGGGGGGGGGGGGGGGGGGTCGATGTCACCGGCTCAGATGACATCGAGGCCTTTGATGGAGTCAGTAGTTTCGCCTGGAAAAGAAACTCCAGCTTTTCTGAGTGGGCCATACGGCCCTTCGGTGTCATCTGGGCACATTTGGTGCAAGTTAGGACGTCATGGTCTGCCCCCAAACACAACACACAAATCCTATGCGGGTCGGTGATGGACATTGTCTGAGGACAATCAGGGCACCGACAAAAATTTAGTCGCAGTGCAGTCGATGGCCAGTAGGCCCCAAAGGGAAAACTAGACGGGAATTGACCGCAATGGAGGGTAAAGCCTTACCTTCACGACCACAGATATGGAATTGATAGGAAGACCCCTGATGGGGTAGAATTTTTTGAAATTTTGAAAAAAAGAAAGCTCCGTGAGGAAAATTCCTGTCAGGAATCTCTAGAGAGCTCCTTAACCGTGTGGCTACTGCTGCGCGGAAAAAAAAAAAAAAAAAAAAGACTGAAGAGGGACCCCTGCTGGTTGCAGGGTTAGTGCTATCCTGGGCATGCCCAGTAGTGCCAGTAAAGTTCTAGAAACTTTGACAAAAGTGTTCCGTGATTGGGCTCCATCCTGTCACCCATATGTGAGGACTACCATCCTGCTTGTCCTGTGAGAAGAATATAGCACTGGGGGTATACTACAGTTTGCCTAGCTGAAATGGACACATTAAATGCTAATGGAAATTAGGGAAACTAACAAATTTGGCAATAAACTAACAATGGGGGATTTCAATTACGCCAATATTGACTGAGTAAAAGTCACATCAGGGAATGCTAGGGAGGTGAAGTTTCTAAATGAAATAAATACTCACACAGAGCATCTGGTCCAGGAACTGACCAGAGGGGGAACGATTCCAAACCTAATTCTTAGTGGAACACATAATTTGGTGTGAGAGCTAAGGGTGGTTAAGCCGCATGGTAGTATTCCTTCTAAGCAGTGCACCTGTGTGCGCACACATAGGTCCTGAACCTCATGCACACAAGGACAGTGCTCACAAGAAATCTCAATATTTTCATTGTAGTGGCTTGTAGCATACAAATATGAACTCAGCTTATATAAAGTTGTACAAAAAAAACTTATTTCCTGGCGTGTAGCCAGATGGACTCAGAACAAATGGGATAGTATCCGCGTGCTAGCAGTTGGAGACTGATCTGACGTCAGCACGGGGGCGTATATATCCCCACAGGAAGCGTAGCTATTCAGTAATTTCCGTCTCCAAAGCAGTTTGGAGTGCCTGCACGCTGGTTGAGCGTGCTTTCCAAGACTACTTTAATTTTTTTCTCTTTTCTTATTCTAGATTCTACTTTGTTTTTCCTGTCTATTCGGCTAGAGCCCCGTGCTCCTGCGGTAGATACCCAAGGGTTCCTCCCACAGCGAGCTCCCGGGGTGCTTACCGTGCTCCCCCGGCGGTGAAAGTCCTCGGTCCTGCCGACGCGCGGCAGTGACATAGCCCCCGGACGACGTTCGGGTGTAGCCTACGAGGCCCTCGGTCCCGGCGTGGACGAGGTAGCGGGTGCATATCCTCAATTGCGGTGGTGAGGTGATCCCTTCCCCCGCAGCCGGAGACCGCTTGTGTTCCAGCCGAGAAGCGCCGAAGCTGGTAAGGTGTACCTCTCTTCCTACGGGTCTCCGAAGCACAGAGGATCGGCGGCGTGGCACGCCGTGGAGGACGCCATTGTGGGGCCTTGCTCAGGTACTCCGCGCCCGTAATAGGCGCAGCTTCCCTCCTCCTTGGCTTGGTTTTGGTGTATTGTTGAGCGCATATTGCTGGCTGCCTATTGCTGACAGCTTATTGAATGCACATTGAGCGTATCTTGCTGACCGCTTATGGATGAAAGCCTATTGACTGCACATTGAGCATATGTTGACGCCCGCTTCTTGCGGGAAGCCTATTGCATACAAATTGAATATATATTGCTGACCGCCTATTGCTGAAAGCCTATTACATGCACATTGAGAGCATATTGCTGACTGCTTATTGCTGAAAGCTTATTGACTGCACATTGAGAGCATATTGCTGGCCACTTATTGCTGAAAGCTTATTGAATGCACATTGAGAGCATATTGATGACCACTCATTGCTGAAAGCTTATTGAATGCACATTAAGAGCATATTGATGACCACTCATTGCTGAAAGCTTATTGAATGCACATTGAGAGCATATTGCTGAGCGCTTATTACTGAATACCTATTGAATGCAAATTGAGCGTATATGACTAACCGCTTCTTGCTGAATACCTATTGAAGGCCATTGAGGGTCTATTGCTAACTGCATATTGCTGTATGCTTATGCATACCATTGCGCTGGTGTCTGGGCCGCCTGTTGCGGTACACACGTTGAGCGCCTGTGGTATTAAGCGCCTATTGCTGCCACATATTACTCTTGAGCGCCTGTTGTATTCAGCGCCTATTCCTGCCGCATATTATTATTGAGCGCCTGTTGTATTAAGCGCCTATTGCTGCCGCATATTATTATTGAGCGCCTGTTGTATTAAGCGCCTATTGCTGCCGCATATTATTATGGAGCGCCTGTTGTATTAAGCGCCTATTGCTGCCGCATATTATTATGGAGCGCCTGTTGTATTAAGCGCCTATTGCTGCCGTATATTATTATGGAGCGCCTGTTGCATTAAGCGCCTATTGCTGCCGCATATTATTATGGAGCGCCTGTTGTATTAAGCGCCTATTGCTGCCGCATATTATTATGGAGCGCCTGTTGTATTAAGCGCCTATTGCGGCCGTATATTATGGAGCGCCTGTTGCATTAAGCGCCTATTATTGCCACATATTATTATTGAGCGCCTGTTGCATTAAGCGCCTATTATTGCCGCATATTATTATTGAGCGCCTGTTGCATTAAGCGCCTATTACTGCCGCATATTACTATTGAGCGCCTGTTGTATTAAGCGCCTATTGCTGCCGCATATTATTAGTGAGCGCCTGTTGCATTAAGTGCCCATTGCTGCCGCATATTATTTAGCGCCTATTGTTCAATGGATCAGAACACTGCAGAGTCTTCAGCAGGCATTGCAGCCCTTGGCCTCGGCTCTGCATGCCACCTTAGGGCCACGCGCAGGGAGGAGCCAGATTCTCTGTGTGCCCAATGTGAGGGGGCCGTGCGTCCTCGGGCCAGGACCAGTCTCAACCACGATTTGTGGACAGTTCCCCAGGGGCTACCCCGGAGTTAGGGGACAGTCTCGACCAATCAGGCATCCCGGGGGAGCTTGTACCCCGGCGATTAGAGGCTGCTTCCATTTCCTGGGTGGATCTCTAAGGGAATTCATGTTTTTGTACAGATGCAAACGGCTGCCCATCCAGGCCCTGCGGTTCCTGCTGTTCCTGTAGTTCCTGCGGTGGCTGCGCCTGCTGCAGTAGCAGCTCCTGCGGATCCGGTTCCTGGACCACCACGACCTTATCGCGAACGGGACTTCCCTCCGATGGATAGTCCGGATCAGTCAGACCAGGAGGTCTCACACGACGAGTCCGAACTCCCGGACGAGGGGGACCTCCCTCCAGGGACTGAGCCATATCGAACCATGAGGCGGTTCTTCCCTAAGGAGGATCTCTCCGACCTGGTGTCTCAGTGTCTGGCAGAATTGGATATTACAGGTCCCAGCGCTTCGGTACCCTCTGCGCAGAACCCCCTGCTGGAAGGTCTTCGTCCTACGGCCCGCCATTTTCCATTCTTACAGGCGGCGCAACAACTGATCGATTTAGAATGGACGGCACCAGCGGCTGCCTTCAAAGGGGGTCGGGCTCTGAAGAGCATGTACCCATTGGCACCGGCTATCCAGGACCTGCTGGCATGCCCTCAGGTGGACGCCTTGATTAGCGCTGTGGTCAAGTGCACTACCATTCCGGTTGAAGGGGGGACAGCCCTCAGGGAGCCGCATGATCGGCGACTGGACGCCATTCTGCGTCAGGCCTTTGAGGTGGCAGCTTTATCTTTACGGATCGCCACCTGCTGCACGGTGGTGACGCGTGCCTGTTTGTCACAGATTAGAAACAATGCTCCAGCGGCGGACATGGAATCCGCTCTTTCGTTCCTTACAGATGCGGCATCTGACCTGGTCCGGACAACAACTAAAGGGATTTCATCCTCCGTAGCCGCCAGGAGGCAGCTCTGGATCCGAAGATGGTCGGCGGATGCGCCTTCTAAAACACGCCTCACCAGATTACCCTTTAAGGGCTCTTTTCTATTTGGCAGCGACCTTGATAAACTGGCCAGTGCATGGGGCGCCTCTCCAGTGCCCAGATTGCCGGAAGATCGGTTCCGAAGGGGCCAGCGCGCCTTTCCAAGGCCCTCCAGGGGCAGGAGTTCCCAGCGTTTCGTTCCTTACAGGGGTCGCTACCAAGCACCACGTCCTCCGGCCAGCAATCAGTCCTTTCGGACCAAGCAGCGCAAGAGGGGAGCGGGGCCGGGCGCGGGTCCCGGCTGCGCCTCCCAATGAGAATCCGCCGATTCATCTGGGGGACGGAGCCATAGGGGGCAGGTTGACCCTCTTCTACCCCAGATGGGTCGAGATTACATCGGACCAGTGGGTTCTCGCCGTTATCCGGGAGGGATATTATCTGGACTTTCATCATCTCCCTCCGGACAAGTTTGTGGAATCTTCGTGTCCCATACACAAGAAGGCGGCATTGGAAGCTACCCTGGCGAGGCTCCTGTCCTTGAAAGCCATCATCCCAGTACCTGCCTGGGAAGTGAACTCTGGCCATTATTCCATCTATTTCATGGTACCCGAGAAAGGGGGTACCTTTCGGCCTGTCCTGGACCTCAAGTCAGTCAATCGATACTTACGGGTCCCGAGGTTTGGCATGGAAACTCTACGCTCCGTCAAGGCCGCAGTACAGCCAGAAGAATTCCTCATGGCATTAGACAATGTCAGAGGCATACCTGCATATCCCGATCCATCCGGATCATCAGCGCTACCTACGCTTCAAGGTTCTAGGCCGCCACTTCCAGTTTCGGGCTCTGCCCTTTGGGTTGGCGACGTCGCCACGGACATTCACCAAGGTGGTAGTAGTAGTAGCGGCGGCGCTCAGGCGGGAAGGAATTCTGGTCCATCCCTACCTAGATAGATGACTGGCTGATCAGGGCGAAGTCTCGAGAGGAGAGCCTTCGGACCACCGACAGAGTGATAGCCCTTCTGGAAAGCCTGGGCTGGGTTATCAACCTCAGCAAGAGCTGCCTACAGCCTTCCCAGTCACTGGAATACCTGGAAGTACAGTTCGACACCCGGGCCGACACGGTCAGTCTCACAACCAAGAGAACGTTGAAACTTCAGCAGCGTATCCGGTATTTGATGGGAGCCAGTCGACCCACAGCCTGGGATTATCTGCAGGTTCTTGGTCTCATGGCATCCACCCTGGAAGTGGTGCCTTGGGCGAGGGCCAATATGAGACCTCTACAACACGCCCTGCTCTCTCGCTGGAGCCCCCGTCTACGGACCTACTCCACGCACCTACCCCTACCAGCCTTGGTGCGGACCCAGTTACGGTGGTGGCTGCAGTCCAACCACATGAGCAGGGGATCGAAGATGTCCTCACCCACGTGGATCTTGCTCACCACAGATGCCAGCCTGAGCGGCTGGAGCGCACACTGCGAAGAACTCACCGCACAAGGGCGGTGGAACAGAGAAGAGTCGGCGTGGAACATCAACCGTCTAGAGGCCCGGGCTGTCCGATTGGCATGCCTTCAATTTGTCCACAGACTGCAGAACAGAGCAGTCAGAGTGATGTCCGACCACGCCACCACGGTGGCATACATCAACCGTCAGGGCGGAACCAGAAGCCGACAGGTATCTCTGGAGATCGCCCCTCTGATGACTTGGGCAGAGATGAATCTTCAGGACATCTCCGCCATCCACATTGCTGGGAAGGACAATACCACAGCAGACTTCCTCAGCAGGGAAAGCCTAAATCCGGGAGAGTGGCAGCTCTCACCCACGGCCTTCCAGACGATTGTGGATTATTGGGGGTTTCCGGACATGGATTTACTGGCGGACAAGTCCAATGCTCAAGTACCCAGATACTTCAGCCGCAAGCGCGACCCGTGCTCACATGGAATCGATGCCCTGGTTCAGCCATGGCCTCCAGGGACCCTACTGTACGCCTTTCCTCCGTGGCCTCTGCTAGGCGCTGTCATCCGCAAGATTCAGAGACACCGGGGCCTAGTCCTTCTAGTGGCGCCAGACTGGCCAAGACCACCCTGGTATGCGGACATGAGGAGACTACTGGCAGGGGAGCCCCTTCCCCTGCCTCGTCTCCGGGACCTTCTATATCAAGGTCCCATTCTTCACGAGGATCCGGCTCAATTCTCTCTTACGGTATGGCCCTTGAGAGGGCTAGACTGAAGAAAAGAGGTTACTCGGGGCCCGTGATTGATAAACTCCTCCGAGCTCGCAAGTTCTCCACATCCCTCACATACATCCAGATCTGGAGAGTATTTGAAGCATGGTGCGACACTCACGGCACCAATCCACATGCAACCACAATCCCTATTGTGTTGGATTTCCTGCAGGATGGACTTCAGAAGGGTCTCTCCCTCAGCTCCATCAAGGTTCAGGTGGCTGCGCTGTCTTGCTATGGTCCCAGGAGGGATGGCAAGACCATCGCCAAGCACCAGGATGTTTCTCGCTTCCTGCAGAACAAATGGGATAGTATCTGCGTGCTAGCAGTTGGAGACGGATCGGACGTCAGCACGGGGGTATATGTATCCCCACAGGAAGCGTAGCAACTCAGTAATCCTTCCTTGCAAAAGCTGTTATGGATGTGTGTACTGTCGCTCAGTGAAAAGTGAAAACAGGATTCCCCTGACCGATTGATAGTAGCTGGAGACCGCCAGCATTCCCAACCGGAAGGCGTTGACACCAGGTAGAGTGTATGCTCTTATGGAACAGAAGACATGGCTTACCTTGAAGCGGTGAAACCCATGTACACAGGCAGCTGGGCGGGATGCTGAGTCCATCTGTCTACACTAAGGAAAAGGAGATTATCAGGTAGTAATCTCAACATTTCCTGGCGTGTAGCCAGATGGACTCAGAACGAATGGGATGTACAAAAGCTTTACTCCCAGCCTGGGCGGGAGGCTGCCTGAGGACCATGTAGTACCGCCCTCGCAAATGCTGAGTCCTCCCTGGCCTGCACATCCAGACGGTAGAATCTGGAGAAGGTATGGCGGGAGGACCACGTCACCGCTTTACAGATTTCTGCAGGCGACAACATCCTGGATTCAGCCCAGGATGTCGCTTGTGCTCTGGTAGAATGAGCCTTGACTTGTAGAGGCGGAGACTTCCCGGCTTCTACGTAAGCTGCTCTGATAATTTCCTTAATCCAGCGGGCGATGGTGGGCCGCGAGGCTGCTTCACCTTGCTTCTTCCCGCTGTGCAGGACGAACAGATGATCCGTCCTTCGTAGTTGTTGTGTCACTTCCAGATATCTGGGCAGTAATCTGCCAATGTCGAGATGGCTCAATAAACGCCCTTCTTCAGATTTCTGCAACCCCACCGTGGTAGGCAAGGATATGGTTTGGTTAAGATGAAACTGTGAAACCACTTTCGGTAGAAAGGAGGGGACCGTCCGAAGATGGATAGCCTCCGGAGTGATTCTGAGAAATGGATCACGGCAGGACAGTGCTTGTAGCTCTGAGATGCGGCGGGCTGAACATACAGCCAGCAAGAACACCATCTTCAAGGTTAGAGAACGGAGAGACAGGCCCCGAAGGGGTCTGAAGGTGGATCCCACAAGGAAATCCAAAACAAGGTTGAGGTTCCACAAAGGCACAGGCCACTTCAGTGGCGGACGAATATGCTTGACTCCTTGCAGGAAGCGAGAAACATCTGGGTGCTTGGCGATGGTCTTGCCATCCCTCCTGGGACCATAGCAAGACAGCGCAGCCACCTGAACCTTGATGGAGCTGAGGGAGAGACCCTTCTGAAGTCCATCCTGCAGGAAATCCAACACAATAGGGATAGTGGTCGCATGTGGACTGGTGCCGTGAGTGTCGCGCCATGCTTCGAATACTCTCCAGATGCGAACGTAGGTGAGGGATGTGGAAAACTTGCGAGCTCGAAGGAGTGTATCAATCACGGGCTTCGAGTAACCTCTTTTCTTCAGTCTAGCCCTCTCAATGGCCAGACCGTAAGGGAGAATTGAGCTGGATCCTCGTGGAGGATGGGACCTTGACGTAGGTGGTCCCGGAGAGGGGGCAGGGGAAGAGGCTCCCCTGCCAGTAATCTTCTCATGTCTGCGTACCAGGGTCTTCTTGGCCAGTCTGGTGCCACTAGAAGAACTAGGCCCCGGTGTTTCTGAATCTTGTGGATGATGGCGCCCAACAGAGGCCACGGAGAAAAGGCGTATAGCAGAGTGCCTGGAGGCCACGGCTGGACCAGGGCATCGATTCCGTGTGAGAACGGGTCAAGCTTGCGGCTGAAGTATCTGGGTACTTGAGCATTGGATTTGTCCGCCAGTAAATCCATGTCTGGAATTCCCCAGTGATCTACAATCATCTGGAAGGCTGTCGGTGACAGCTGCCACTCTCCCGGATTTAGGCGTTCTCTGAGGAAGTCTGCTGTGGTATTGTCCTTCCCGGCAATGTGGACGGCAGAGACGGCCTGAAGATTCGCCTCTGCCCAAGTCATCAGAGGGGTGATCTCCAGAGAGACCTGATGGCTTCTTGTTCCGCCCTGACGGTTGATGTATGCCACCGTGGTGGCGTTGTCTGACATCACCGACAGCTCTGTTTTTCAGTCTGTGAGCAAATCGAAGGCATGCCAGGCGGACCGCCCGAGCCTCCAGGCGATTGATGTTCCACGTGGACTCTTCCTTGTTCCATCGCCCCTGTGCGTGGAGTTCTTCGCAATGTGCTCCCCAGCCGCTCAGACTGGCATCCGTGGTGAGCAAGGTCCACGTGGGCGAGGTCATCTTCGCTCCCCTGCTCAGGTGGGCGGACTGCAACCACCACCTCAGCCGGGTCCGAACTCCGGCCGGCAGAGGAAGGTGCGTGGAATAGTCCCGTCGACGGGAGCTCCAGCGAGAGAGCAGGGAATGCTGTAGAGATCTCATATGGGCCCTCGCCCAGGGCACCACTTCCAGGGTGGATGCCATGAGACCCAGAACCTGCATGTAATCCCAGGCCATGGGCCGACTGGCTCCCATCAGATACTGGAGACGTTGCCGAAGCTTCAACTGTCTCTTGGTCTTAAGACTGACCGTGTCCGCCCGGGTGTCGAACTGTACTCCCAGATACTCTAGGGACTAGGAAGGCTGCAGACAGCTCTTGCTGAGGTTGATCACCCAGCCCAAGCTTTCCAGAAGGGCGATCACTCTGTCGGTAGTCCGCAGGCTCTCCTCTCGTGATTTCGCCCTGATCAGCCAGTCGTCTAGGTAGGGATGGACTAGAATCCCTTC
The DNA here is from genome assembly GCF_901001135.1 of Rhinatrema bivittatum. Lineage (NCBI taxonomy): Eukaryota > Metazoa > Chordata > Amphibia > Gymnophiona > Rhinatrematidae > Rhinatrema > Rhinatrema bivittatum. The sequence goes on from NC_042616.1 coordinate 265,895,200, forward strand.
CCGCCTGAGCGCCGCCGCTACCACTACCACCACCTTGGTGAATGTCCGTGGCGACGGTGCCAACCCGAAGGGCAGAGCCCGAAACTGGAAGTGGCGGCCTAGGACCTTGAAGCGTAGGTAGCGCTGATGATCCGGATGGATCAGGATATGCAGGTATGCCTCTGACAGGTCCAATGCCGTGAGGAATTCTCCTGGCTGTACTGCGGCCTTGACGGAGCGCAGAGTTTCCATGCGAAACCGCGGGACGCGTAAGTATTGATTGACGAACTTGAGGTCCAGGACGGGCCGAAAAGTACCCCCTTTCTTGGGTACCATGAAATAGATGGAATAATGACCAGAATTCACTTCCCAGGCAGGTACTGGGATGATGGCTTTCAAGGACAGGAGCCTCGCCAGGGTAGCTTCCAATGCTGCCTTCTTGTGCGTGGGACAGGAAGATTCCACAAACTTGTCCGGGGGGAGATGATGAAAGTCCAGGTAATATCCCTCCCGGATAACGGCGAGGACCCACTGGTCCAACGTAATCTCGACCCACCTGGGGTAGAAGAGGGCTAACCTGCCCCCTATGGCTTCGTCCCCCAGATGAGTCGGTGCATCCTCATTGGGAGGCGCGGCCGGGACCCGAGCCCGGGCCCGCTCCCCTCCTCCGCTGCTTGGCCCGAAAGGACTGATTCCTGGCCGGAGGACGTGGCGCCTGGTAGCGACCCCTGTAAGGAACAAAGCGCTGTGAACCCCTGCCCCTGGAGGGCCTTGGAAAGGCGCGCTGGCCCCTTTAGAACCGATCTTCCGGCAATCTGGGCACTGGAGAGGCGCCCCATGCACCGGCCAGTTTGTCAAAGTTGCTGCCAAAGAGAAAGGAGCCTTTAAATGGCAATCTAGTGAGGCGTATTTTAGAAGGCGCATCCGCTGACCATTTTTGGATCCAGAGCTGCCTCCTGGCAGCCACCGAGGATGAAATCCCTTTAGCTGTTGTGCGGACCAAGTCCGATGCCGCATCTGTAAGAAAGGAAAGAGCGGATTCCATGTCCGCCGCTGGAGCGTTGCTCCGAACCTGTGACAAACAGGCACGCGTCACCACCGTGCAGCAGGTGGCGATCCGCAAAGATAGAGCTGCCACCTCAAAGGCCTGACGCAGAATGGCGTCCAGTCGCCGGTCATGAGGCTCCCTGAGGGCGGTCCCCCCTTCCACGGGAATGGTAGTGCATTTGACCACAGCGCTAATCAGGGCGTCCACCTGAGGGCACGCCAGCAGCTCCTGTATAGCCGGTGCCAATGGGTACGTGCCCCTCAGCGCCCGACCCCCTTTGAAGGCAGCCGCTGGTGCCGCCCATTCCAAATCGATCGGTTGTTGTGCCACATGTAAGAAAGGAAAATGGCGGGCTGTAGGACGAAGACCTTCCAGCAGGGGGTTCTGCGCCGGGGGCACCGAAGCGCTGGGACCTGTAATATCCAATTCCGCCAGGCACCGAGACACCAGGTCGGAGAGATCCTCTTTAGGGAAGAACCGCCTCATGGTTCTATATGGCTCAGTCCCTGGAGGAAGGTCTCCCTCGTCCGGGAGCTCGGATTCATCCGGTGAGACCTCCTGGTCAGACTGATCCGGACTGTCCAGCGGCGGGAAGTCCCGCTCGTGATACGGGCGTGATGGCCCAGGAACCGGATCTGCAGGAACCACCACCGCAGCAGCAGGCGCAGCAGGCGCCGCAGGTGCAGCCACCGCAGGAATTACAGGAACAGCCGGAACCGCCGGGCCTGGCTGGGCAGCCGTTTGCATCTGTACAAAAGCATGAATTCCCTTAAAGAGATCCACCCAGGAAATCGAAGCAGCCTCTAATCGCCGGGGTACAAGCTCCCCCGGGATTCCGGATTGGTTGAGACTGCCCCCTAACTCCGGGGTAGCCCCTGGGGAACTGTACACAAACCGTGGCTGGTCCAGACCCGAGGGTCGCACGGCCTCCTCACATTGGGCACATAGCGAGTCTGGCTCATCACTGCGCGTGGCCCTAAGCTGGCATGCAGAGCAGAGGCCAAGGGCTGCAATGCCCGAGGTAGGGGGCGCCGGCGCCGCAGACTCCGCTGCGTCCCGCTCCATCGAGTGATAGGCGCTCAACAAGAAGCGGCAGCAAGCGGCGCTTAATACAACAGGCGCTTAAGAATAATATGCGGCAGCAAGCGGCGCTTAATGCAGGCGCTCAATAATCCTACGCGGCAGCAAGAGGCGCTTAATACAACAGGTAGTAATGTACGCAGAATGGCCTACAATAGGTCTTCAACAATAGGCGGCTAGCGCTAGACGCTCAGTGTGTGGGCAATAGGCTCTCAGTCATAGGCGGGCAGCCATATACGCTTAATATGCATTCCATAGGCTTTCAGCAATAGGCGGTCAGCAGTATACGCTCAATATGCATTCAATAGGCTTTCAGCAATAGGCGGCTAGCGTTATACGCTCAGTGGCATGCAATAGGCACACAATAAGCCAGAAACTCAAAAGGAGGAAGAAAAGCCGCGCCTATTACGGGCGAGGAGTACCTGAACCAGGCCCAAGATGGTGTCCTCCACGGCGTGCCACGCCGCCGATCCTCTGTGCTTCGGAGACCCGTAGGAAGAGCGGTGCACCTTACCAGCGTCGGCGCTTCTCGGCTGGAACACAAGCGGTCTCCGGCTGCGGGGGAAGGGAGCACCTCGCCACCGCAATTGAGGATATGCACCCGCTACCTCGTCCACGCCGGGACCGAGGGCCTCGTAGGCTACACCCGAACGTCGTCCAGGGGCTATGTCACTGCCGCGGCTCGGCAGGACAGAGGACTTTCCCACCGGGGGAGCATGGTAATCACCCCGGGAGCTCGCTGGGGGAGGAACCCGAGGGTATCTACCGCAGGAGCGCGGGGCTCTAAGCCTGAATAGGCAAGAAACAACAAAGTAGAATCTGAAATGAGAAGAAAGAGAAAAAAAATCAAAGTAGTCTTGGAAAGCACGCTCAACTAGCGTGCAGGCACTCCAAAATGCTTTGGAGACGGAAATTACTGAGTCGCTGCGCTTCCTGTGGGGCTATATACGCCCCCGGACTGACGTCAGATCAGTCTCCAACTGCTAGCACGCGGATACTATCCCATTCGTACTGAGTCCATCTGGCTACACGCCAGGAAATAACAATTATTGACTACTGGTGATTCACCTGGAATAAATCCCAGCACTTCATGAAGAAATTTTATAAGAGTAACCTGTGGATTCTCTCCGGTTACTCTGGGAAAATGTAAGATTCGTATGCTTAATCGCTTTGCATTATTCTCTAGTGATTGTATCCTTCTAGCCAATTGATCTCTATCCTTAATAACTGCAATTTTAAAGTCTTGTGTTTTAACATCTTTTTCTTCTAAACATTTAGGGGCAGATTTTTAAAAAATATGCGAGCGCGTACTTTTGTTCGCGCACCAGGCGCGAACAAAAGTACGCTGGATTTTATAAGATACGCGCGTAGCCGAGCGTATCTTATAAAATCCGGGGTCGGCGCGCACAAGGGGGTGCACATTTGTGCAACCTGCGCGTGCCGAGCCCAGCGTGAGCTGCCTGTTCCCTCCGAGGCCGCTCCGATTTCGGAGCGGCCTCGGAGGGAACTTTACTTCGCCCTCCCTTCCCCTACCTAACCCCCCCCCCCCCCCGGCCCCATCTAAACCCCCCCTTACCTTTGTGCGTGTCGGCTGGCAGCCCTGCTCCGTCCTCCGGTCCCGGGGGCTGGTCCGGAGGCCTCGACCACACCTCCGGGCCGGCACCACGCCCCCGGGCCCGCCCCCGAAACACCGGGGCATGCCCCCTCCCGCCCCTTTTCAAAAGCCCCGGGACTTACGCGCACCGGCGGCCTATGCAAAATAGGCGCACCAGCGCGCGAGGGCCTTTTAAAATCCGCCCCTTAGTTTTTTCACTAAGTTCTTTAATTTGTAATTGCGTTTGCTTAGAATCCTGCAAATGTCATATTTATTTGATCAATTTTCCCTTCTAATTCTTTAACATTTACAGATAGACCTGCTGTCAACTCCCAAATTGTCTCCAGAGTTATCAATTCAGGTCTGACTGGCATAGCTACTTTCCGATTGCTACAAACAGTAGCAATATCGGAGCCAGACCTAGTATCCACTGAGCTCGGCAAGGGAAATTGTGTATCCCTCGCCCCAGCTCCTTGGGAACTGATGTCAATCAGGTCTGTACTAGTTGCCTGTAGATCTATCCTCTGAACTGGGGGAAGTCCCAAATTGGGACTTAGAGACCCCTCCTCCGTAGAGACAGGTTGTCCTCCCAAACTTCCTATCTCATCGGGCTCCTTAGCTCTCTGGTTCTCCTGTATAGGTGAGACCATGAAATTAGTGATGACTTGCTGTATGGGGGACGCTAGTGAAGAGGGCAGGGAGGGAAAAACCCTAACTTATCCTTTTCTTTTAGCGGGCATATTTAACTCCCAGAAACAGGTTTCACACAGGTATCTCAATTGCCACAAATATGGATCCAAGCAGGAATGAGAAAATATAAATTACCTTAAGTAAAGTATATCAAGAGAAATAAAGAAGAGAGTCCCGCGATCCGCGGCGAAGTCCGGCAAAGTCCGTTGAAACGCGCGCGCCCCTTGAGCGCGCGCCGCTAGCAGGCCCCTTTTGTAGGCCGGTTCCGGTTCCACCTCCAGGGTCCGCCCTCTCGGGTCGCATTCACTCTCTCTACGTCGGGGCTCCAAATTCGCCCCCGGTCTCAGCTGAAGATGTTCCAATCGATTCAGGAGCTGTACACAGTCCAGGTCTTTCTCCTTCCTCTCTCCTTACTTTATCTTTATTGAATTTTAAACTTTTAACAAAGCAAAATACTTTGATATGGAAACACAATTGGAACAAATAAGAAACAAATTACAAAAGAAAAGAACTCCAAATCTAGACAGTCCACATAATATAAAGGGAGGAGGAAAGAGGAGTCCAGGAAGGAAAAAAAAAGGATTTTAAAATAAGAAACTGCCCTGCATGAGAATTAGAACAAAATTCCTGTAATTAATTTAGTTAGAAGGGTTAAGACTGAAGAAGAGAGAGACTAGGTTTCAAACAACTTTTTTGTAGAACCAATAAATGTTTTAAGTTGCTCAGGAGCAAAAAAAAAAAAAAAAAAAAAAAAAAAAATTCTACTGGAACTTACTCACACATTTATAGGGAAAACTTAATAAGTTTGCCCTAAGAGCAAGTGTCTCCTGATGAAAATAAAGCCAGGAACCCCTTCCTTCTTTCCTGGGTGATGAGCTAATTCTGGGAAAATTCTGACCTTCTGCCCCATAAACTGTGCAGACATGTGAGAAATATGCCTTCATAACATTACCCAAATCTTGTTCAGCGAAAAAAAAAGAAACTAATAATGTAGATCTTTTTGCCACATAAGAAGATTCCAAAATGTCCGTCAGCTCAAATTTTAGAAGGAACCTGAACATTAGCTGTATTATTTAGAAAACAGACTTTTATAATAAAGGAAACCAAACCTGGGGAAATATTCAGAACCTCCTGGAAATACATTCGAAGAGTAAGACAAGGCATTTCACCTATTACTTGAGGAAAATTTACAAAATGGAGATTCAAGTGCCTCAGTCTATTTTCAATAAGTTCCACTCTTCAGGATAAACTACCCCATTCTTGAATCAAAGAAGCCTGGACTGCTTTAACAGATTTAACGTCGTTCTGCAAAGCATTAATTTGCCCAGCAGTGTCCTGATGAAACTTTTCATGTTCTACAGTTAAAGATTCTAATTTTGTGGCTATGGCATCCACTTTAGATTAGCAATGCCTTCTCTCACTGCTCAACTGAGGGGGTCATTTATCAACGTGCTATATGCGTTAAGCACCTTGTGAAGATTTGATGACCTTCGGAGTGAGGAAACTCACCCAAAGATGAGATTTGTGTAATGTTCTCTCAACCTGCCTTTTAACTTTTAAAAAGTTAACTTTAACTTTCAACTTTAACTTTTAAAAGGCAGGGCTCCTTTTAAACTTTTAAACATTAACTTTTAAAAGGCAGGGCTCCTTTTAAAAGGAGCCCTGCCTTTTAACTTTTAGAAAAAGACTTAAAACCTGGCTCTTTCACCAAGCCTTCACCGATCCACCAGACAATCACTAGTTGACCTTCACTCTTACCCGACCTGGCATTTACACTCACGAATGGACTCTGACTCTTCCAGGTTAAAGCACCTATTAAGCTTTTAACCGTACGCTCTATGGTAACACTTTATATTTTTCCTGCCTTATCTTCTTTCCAGCTTGTCGCAAGCTTCCAAGTTCTCTTTCCCTGTTGATTGTAACTGACTTATTCCTACCTATTGTTTAGCTCTCGTTTACTTGAATTGTTACTCCAGTTATACCCTTGTTAAATGTAAGCAGATCCGATATGGTTATTACTATGAAGGTCGGTATAAAAAACTGTTAAATAAATAAATAAAATAAATAACCTAGCTTGATGTTACCCAGGTAGAGAATACATCAAGCTAGGTTGAGAGAACATTGCACAAATCTCATCTTTGGGTGAGTTTCCTCACTCCGAAGGTCATCAAATCTTCACAAGAGAGCACTGTTCTGTTCGTATGTCTCATTCTGAATGACAAAGTGGCCCCTAACCCCTACACTAATGCCTAAATCTCACCTTGAGTAACTAGGTGGGCCTCAAAGAGGTATAAATACCTACCTAGTATGAGGGCATTTTGGCTTCTCTCTCTCTCCCCCCAGTGGTTGTAGGTAGGAATTATAACAATTCTGGCACTTACCGCAAAGTGTGAAAAAGTTATTGCAATTTGCGGTAATACCTATGCGAAGCGGTAAGATAGGCTGTTTATCGCAAAGTGTGCTATTTCCATAAAACACGCCCCTTTTCCTATCGCATGCGATATTTAGTGCAGTTTGATAAAACCAGGCCTGAGTCATTAAATCCCATATGGCATCCAAAGTTACAATTTCCGGCTTTGAAGAAAACATACAGGCTCCAGCAAAAAATCATACCTGAAGCTGTCCCAGAAGAATTGACACCAATGGAAGGAAGTAGAGCTTCAGAAGATACTGTCAGTGACCTTCCTCCTGATGTTAACAGGAAACAAAAGCTGGGCGTTTTCCCTCATTCTCCCCACCGTCAGCGACCTCGTGGATGTTATCAATCGGGAACATAGACACATCGAGGGAGCGGCTCGGAGGAGCCAGAGGGCACTGGTTATTGAGGGGGCTAAGGGAAACCTCTTCCGCAGCCAACCCTGATACTCCTCCATTGGGAACAGCAACATGGTATTCCCCCCTCTGAAGCAGGAACCATGAATCCATCAATTTGACACTGTCCAGCCAAAGTCTCGGTGGGGTAATACCGGATTTTCTCCTTCCTTTTAGGAGACTAGTAAAGAAAACCAATAAAAAGGCAATAATAGAGGAGAAACACCGGAGAGAGTCAGACGGCGTGGAGCTTTCATGCAGCCATCTTGCCTCCAGTTTTAACTTTTATCCTGCTTTCTACAGGGAGCCTGAGAAGATGATGAGGAATAGGCTTGACATGATCAGCTGCTTTTGCAGCTACCAAACGGGTTGATACAGTAAGGCCCCGTTAGAAAGAGTGCGGCACGCACAGTTCTGATCACATACCGCTCGATACTCTATTTAAATTGCTTGCAAATGCAAGCCGCGTCCAACCCGCGTCCATGAAGCGCAACCCTTTTTACTGTATAGGCAGTATATTCAGCCTATACAGTATCCTGGGTGCCCTGGTATCTCAATTCAAATGTCAACTGAAATGACAGGTACCAGGAAGTGGATCCCAAATTAAACCAAAAGAAAACCTAAAATCCCCGAATCATTGAAGGCGAAAAGCGACTAGACATGTAAAGTATTTAGTGTAAGTGTAAGCAAAGTAAACTTACTTTTTCTTTCAGCCCTTCCGGGGTCAGCCGGCGGCGAAAGCGGCTTCCAGCGGCCCCCCCGGCGAAGATTGACGAATGCACGCCCGTATTTAACGTCACGCACGCTGGTTCATACGCTTTCGCTGACTTGCGGGCCCGTCAATTTGGGCGCTCAAGTCAGCAAAGTGTATGGACGAACGCCGTGACGTAACATGCTGCAAGATGGCGCTGGGGGGATTTATATGGCAGATGGGGAAAGGTGGGCTAAAGTTCTGGAGATGAAAGACTGGCTGACAGGAGCTTGCAGGCTGTAAGAGACCAAAGAAAGCCAAACAGAGCAGACAGAGATGGAGGCAGGAGAGTGCTGGTATCCAGAACGGGGAAAAACAAGGAGCCAGCATGTCAGAGACTGAGAGCACTGTGCCCAAACAGGAGACAAGGTGACTGCCAAGAGCTGGTGTAAAATCTCCCCTGCAGGAGGGAGCACAGATGAGTAGTATCCGTTTCACAAAGGAGAGACTGTCAGAGTGTAGTACTGCAGAAGAGCTGAGAAAAAAAACCAAACTAGACTCTGGGGCAGATTTTTAAAAAATACGCGAGAGCGTACTTTTGTTCGCGCAGCAGGCGCGAACAAAAGTACGCTGGATTTTATAAGATACGGAAGGATTTACGCGCGCGGGCCTTTTAAAATCCGCCCCCCTGTGTTTATATTACACAGAAGAAAAAATAACAGACTGAAGTTTTGCCTTTTTCTAAAGCCAAGCCAGTGTGAGCAGGATCAGCACTTAAATCTGTCCCCCCCTAGCAGGGTAGGGCCATTTCACAGGCACCCAGCAAACTCTTGGATCTTACCAGCAAGCTTAGGTGTATTTAAACCCTGGGCCCATCAGAGGAGAGGGAAACAAAGATAACAGGAAAGGTGAATCAGTGGTACAGATCTCTCTCTTCTAAGTATTATTCTGTTACCCTCACCCACCCCCCCTACCACCACTGCTATGGTGCATCTGTGGGTTCTGTACAGATAACCCCCTCCCTCAGTGGCAGGTTCCACGCATTAACAGGGTGGGGGGGGGGGGAGCTAAAGATACCGCTGAGGTATTTAAATCTCTATCATAATTCACTTCTCCTCCAGGGTATACATATTATTTACATCCTTAAATCCATCCTCATGAGCTTTACAATAAAGATCACTGAGCAATGCCATTTTAGATGCCACTATCTGGATTGACCATCCTGTTTATATCCTTTGGAAGGTGCAGCTTCCAGATTGTATACATTATTCAAAATGAGGTCTCTCCAGGGACTTATACGGGGCAACATCACCTTTCTGCTGACTACGCCTTGTTCTGGCTTTTGCCATCGCCTTATCCACCTGTTTGGCACCTTCAGATTATCAGATACCATTGCCCCACAACCCACTCTTATTGCATCCCACTTATTTTCGAACACAGCACCCTTCTACACTTTTTCTCCCTCACTCCTCCTTCCCCTCGTTTACTCTCCCCCTTCTGTCCACTCAGTCTTACTCACCCTCTGTCTCTCACTGCCTCCCTCCCCTTCCCTCAGTCACTCCCCACCCTCTCTCAATCCCATCCCCCCTCCCTCAGATGCACTGGTGAGGGTTCAGGGTAAAGATTGGTTTTCCAAATACCCAACTTCTAGTGAAAGCTTCATGAGTGATAAGGGGATGAAAGGCAAGCCCTTGTGGTGTGTGTGTATATGTATACAGTCTCTTATTGATGGGCAGTACTTTCTACTGGTCGTAGCTCTGAAATTGATTCTTCCTCATTGGAAAGATTCCACTGTCTTTGGTAATGTGCTGGAACGCAGTGTGTTAATTACATAAATATGAGCAAGTCTAAGCACTCAGGAGTGTGAAGCTATACTGTTCCATGCAGAAGTGTATATATGCACCCGACCTGAGCTCTAAAACCTATGTCATATCTAGCTTTGTCTCAACCCTGCTGACAATCCCTGTCCCATGCACAGGTGTATGTATGCACCCGAACTCCGCTCCAACACCTGTGTCATATCCGGCTGTGTCTGACCCCTGCTCTAACAATCCCTGTTCCATGCACTGGTGTATGAGCCCGACCTCTGCCAGTCCGATCAGTTGTACCGTGGTATTCCATGTGCTCCAATTCTGTTTTGGTTGAGTTTCCCTCTGTATTCCATGCGATTTTCGTGTGTTCTATAGATTTTCTTGTATTCTATGTTCTTCTCTCGTATTCTATGTTCTCCTCTTCTGCTTCAGCTCAGTTTCCCTTTGTATTGCATGTGCTCCTCTCCCGGTTAATTTTCCCTTTCTTTCCCGCCGGTATGCTCTGCATGATCTCCTCAACCTTGGCAGTCATTTGAATATGGCCGCAGTACTAACACATAAGTCACATGCAAACAATTGTTGAAAGGAAACGAACCAATTTTTTTGCTTCAAAAATATATTATTGAAATACAACAAACAAGATAAAATTTAACTACCGTATTTTTCGCTCCATAAGACGCACCTGACCATAAGACGCACCTAGGATTCAGAGGGGTAAAATTAAAAAAAAATAAAATGTGTGCTAAACCGGCTCTGCGTCTGGGCGTCTTATGGAGCAAATTAGGGGAGTGCATAGCTTTTTTTTTCCTCCCCATTTTGTTTTCAGGTCTGGGGAGGGCCATTTCGGTCCACTCCCCAGATCAGAAAACTTTTCTTTCTCTGGGAACCCCTCCCCCCCCAAAAAAAACCCCATCCCAACCCTTTAAATTAACAACCCCCACCCTCCTGACTCCCCCAAGACCTGCCAAACGTCCCTGGTGGTCCAGCGGGGGTCCAGGAGCGGTCCGGGAACAATCTCCAGGGCGTGGGCCGTCGGCTGCCAGTAATCAAAATGGCGCCGATGGCCCTTTGCCCTCACTATGTCACTGGGACCGACCGCTGCTATTGGTCGGTCCCAGTGACATAGTGAGGGCAAAGGGCCGTCGGCGCCATTTTGATTACTGGCAGCCGACGGCCCACGCCCTGGAGATCGTTCCCGGACCACTCCTGGACCCCCGCTGGACCACCAGGGACGTTTGGCAGGTCTTGGGGGAGTCAGGAGGGTGGGGAGTTGCGGTAAATTAAGTCGGCAGGTCTTGGGGGGGGTCAGGAGGGTGGGGGGTTGCGGTAAATTAAGTCGGCAGGTCTTGGGGGGGGGGTTGTTAGATTTTTGTTTGTTTTTTTTTTATATTCGCTCCATAAGACGCATATACATTTTCCCCCCACTTTTGGGGGAAAAAAGTGCGTCTTATGGAGCGAAAAATACGGTATTTACATGGGAGGTGAAGGGGGGTGGGTGCTGGGAAATTAAGGGGACAGAGCATGCCATGGGGGAGGAGGAGGAGCGCTGTCATTGACGGTCCGCAGGCGGTGGCGGTCCTGCAGGAGCCCGCGCCAAGACCAGCAGTGACTGAGCTCCTGCGATTGCTCGCAGGAGCTCAACCACCTCCTGCTGGCCATGACGCAGGTCGTGCAGGAGCGTCACCGTCCGCGCTGCCATTCCCTCCAGGGTGTCCATGGTGCTGGAGATCTGCACCAGGAGGTACAGCATTGAGTCTAAGCGCCCCTCAATGCTGCCCTCCGGCCGATCTCCAGACCTGGACAGCCCCGGAGAGGCAGAGCCGACAACGTCAATGACACTGTCCTCCCTCATCTCCCATGGCAGGCGGGGGCAGGAGAATATAGACGGGGACAGGCAAAATGACAGTCAGGCACTCCAAAATGGGGGTGGGCGGGTTAGCAGGGGGAGCAGGAGACATTTTGGGGGGGGGGGGGGGAACTGGGACGGAAAGGATCACAGGGGGACAGTCCATGGTGGGGGGGGGATAATGGGCATGGGTTCTCCTTGCTGCGGGCCCCCCCTGTTCACCTCTCCAATCTGCCGAGCATCGCCTGCGTTTCTCAGTCGAGCATATCTCAGTCTCCTTCTCCACCGAATGAAAATTAGCGCCAGAGCAATAAGAAACAGGTCGTCCATGGTGCAGTCGGGTACGAAGCTGATCGAACACCACACTAACGCCAGGTAGAGGGGGTAGGCGGTAAATTAACAGGTTAAAGACACGGCAAAAAAGAAAATTATTCCTTACCTGCTAATTTTCGTTCCTGTAGTACCATGGATCAGTCCAGACGGTGGGTTATGTCCCCCGTCCAGCAGATTGAGTCAGAACAGAGCTCGAGGGCTCCGCCTCCTATACCAGCTCACCCTCTGCTGGAGCTCAGTATCGTGAATAACAAAGCCCAAAAGAGCAATAACAAAACAATTTGGATCAAAACCCTGATGACAATCAACATCAATAACCATAAAACAGGCATGACCTAACAAAAAGAGGTCGCCAACGTCAACTTGTGAGGAGCTGTACAACTCTGAGAGAGAACCAGAGAGAAGAAAGAAGAGACAGGAGATAACAATGAATCCGAGCAGGTCGCAAGATCCCAGCGGGGTGGGCGTCTGGACTGATCCATGGTACTACAGGAACGAAAATTAGCAGGTAAGGAATAATTTTCTTTTCCCTGTACGTACCAGGATCAGTCCAGACGGTGGGATGTACCAAAGCTTCCCTACTATGGGTGGGCCCTTGAGAGCCCTGCTCGGAGAACCTGATCGCCAAAGTGTCCAGGAGCCAAAGGCGCCAGGTGTAGGCGATAATGCTTAGCGAAGGTATGCAGCGACTTCCACGTCGCCGCCCGGCAAATTTCCTGTGGGGAGACGGCACGAGACTCCGCCCAAGACGCTGCTTGAGAACGTGTAGAATGAGCTCGAACGCCCCTGGGCGGATCCCGACCGGCCCCGATATAAGACGACGAGATGGCATCCTTGATCCAGCGGGCGATGGTCGTCTTTGAAGCCGAGGAGCCTTTCTTAGGTCCCGACCAGAGCACAAACAAATGATCGGAAACCCGAAAGGCATTGGTAACCTCCAGGTAGTGGAGTAAGACTCGTTTGACGTCCAAGTTACGAAGAGACCTCGACTCCTCTGGAGAGAACGCTGGGAGTTCCACCATCTGATTCACGTGAAACGAAGAGACCACCTTCTGGAGGAAGGAAGGTACTGTACGCAGCGAGATCCCCGCCTCCGAAATGCGAAGGTAGGGTTCCCTGCAGGAAAGAGCCTGCAGCTCCGAGATTCAACGGGCAGAGCATATTGCCACGAGAAAGACAGTCTTCATAGTGAGGTCTTTAAGAGAAGAGTCCTGCAGGGGTTCGAAAGGAGCGCCCGCTAGGGCCCGGAGAACCAGGTTAAGACTCCACGACGGACAAGGGTCCCTGACCGGCGGCCGTAGATGTTTGGCCCCCTTCAGGAAACGGGCGATATCCGCCTGGAGAGGAAGGGCGACCGGTGTCTGTACCAGAACATTCAGGGCCGCTACCTGCACACGTAGGGAATTGTATGCAAGACCCTTATCTAGCCCGTCCTGCAAAAATTGAAGGATCAGATGTACCGACGCCTCCGTGGGTCGGGCCCCATGATCGGTACACCAGGCCTCGAAGACCTTCCACACTCGCACATAAGCAGAGGTAGAAGGTTTGCGGGCCCGGAGCATCGTAGAGATTACTGCCTCCGGGTAGCCTCGTCTGCGGAGGCTGCGCCGTTCAAAAGCCAAGCCGCAAGACAAAAGAGTGCCGCCTGCTCGAAAAATACCGGACCCTGCTGCAGGAGCCGAGGAAGATGACCCAGGCGTAATGGTCCGTCCACTGTCATGTGAAGCAAGTCTGCAAACCAAGGACGACGCGGCCACTCCGGAGCTACCAGAATCACGGGACCGCTGTGAGTTTCTATCCTGCGGAGTATCTTGCCCACTAAGGGCCAGGGAGGAAAAACATAGAGTAGCTGATCTGCCGGCCACGGCAGCGCTAGAGCATCCACCCCCTCCGCGCCGCGCTCCCTTCTGCGACTGAAGAAGCGTGGGGCCTTGGCGTTGAGGGCGGTCGCCATCAAGTCTAGTCGTGGCGTTCCCCAACGGCGAACCAGGAGCGTCATCGCCTCGTCAGAAAGGGACCATTCGCCGGGGTCCAACCGCTGACGACTCAGGTAATCCGCTTGCACATTGTCCACGCCGGCGATGTGGGAGGCCGCGAGCCGAACCAGATGAAGTTCCACCCATTCCATCAGGAGCGTGGTTTCGGCGGAGACCTGTTCGCTCCTCATCCCGCCTTGACGATTGATGTACGCCACCGTGGTGGCGTTGTCCGAAAGAACCCGTACCTCTCGGTTCCGAATCAGGGGGAGGAAACGTCGAAGTGCGAGGCGTACTGCTCTGGTGTCCAGACGATTGATCGGCCACCTCGCCTCCTCCGGGGACCACGTCCCCTGTGTGGCGCTTTGTTCGCAGACAGCGCCCCACCCCACGAGGCTGGCGTCGGTGGTCACGATCACCCAAGAAGGAACGTCGAGGGAGACGCCTCGGGCCAGGTGAGCTGGGACCAGCCACCACTCCAGACTGTCTCGAGCTGACTGAGGGAGGGGTAGAACCACCTGATACTCCTGTGACACCGGTTTCCATCGCGACAGCAGGGACGCCTGCAGTGGACGTAGGTGAGCAAACGCCCAGGGCACCATGTCGATGGTGGACCCCATCACTCCCAGAAGCTGTAGATAATTCCAAGCGGTGGGTTCCGACAAAGTCGCGAACTGACGGACGTGCCCCCTCAAGGAGAGTGCCTTGTCCGCACGCAGGAAGACCATGCCTTGCTGAGTGTCGAAGGTCGCCCCCAGAAAATCCAAGCGTTGGGATGGGACGAGGGAACTCTTGGGGAGATTCACAACCCAGCCCAGAGAGCGAAGCATCTCCAAGACTCTGGCCACCGAGGCCTGTCCATGCGAGAAGGACTTCGCCCGCACCAGCCAGTCGTCCAGGTAGGGGTGCACTAAGATCCCCTCCCGCCGGAGGGCCGCCGCAACCACCACCATGATCTTGGTGAAGGTCCGCGGAGCCGCTGCGAGCCCGAAGGGTAGGGCCTGAAACTGAAAGTGCTGACCGAGGATCTTGAAACGTAGGTAGCGTCTGTGGTCCAGACGTATCGGGATGTGCAGATACGCCTCCGTCAGATCCAGGAAAGCCAAAAACTCCCCCTGGTGTACCGCAGCAATCACTGAACGCAGCGTCTCCATGCGGAATCGGTTGACCCGCAGAGAGCGGTTCACTTCCTTCAGATCCAGTATGGGCCGGAACGAGCCGTCCTTTTTGGGAACCACGAAGTAGATGGAATAATGGCCCGAGCCCACCTCGGCGAAAGGAACGGGAATGATAGCCTCTATGGCTTGCAGACGGTCTAGTGTCTGTTGAACCGCCATCCGTTTGAGGTCGGAGCCGCACGGAGAGAAGAGAAATCTGTCCTGAGGAAGATGGACAAATTCCAAGGCGTAACCGTATTGGATGGTGTCCAGGACCCACTGATCTGAAGTAATCTTCACCCACTCCTCGACGAAATCTGTGAGTCGGCCCCCGATGGGCGGACAGGAGGAGTGGGTCAGTCTGGCATCATTGGGTAGATTTGCCGGGGGGGTTCCCCTGGCCCGAGCCCTCTCTCGCGGGCCTCCGCCCACGAAAGGACCGCGACCACGGTTGGGATCTATTGGGAGCAGTGCGAGGATTGGACTGCCGGTAGGATCTATAGCGTCGCTGTGCTCGAGCCCTGGTTCTGGTGGAGGCAAACGGTCTATAAGGCCTCTGCCGATCTTCAGGTAGACCATGCACTGCATTTTCCCCCCAGTGACTTCATGATCTGATCCAGGTCGTTCCCAAAAAGAAACTTCCCACGAAAGGGAAGGGATCCCAGGCTCGATTTGGAGAAGGCGTCCGCAGACCAATTCCGGAGCCACAGAAGGCGACAAGCCGCCACCACCGACACCATGGAGCGGGCCAGAACGCGAAAAAGGTCATACAGAGCATCCGCCCCGTAAGCGATGGCAGATTCCAGGCTGTCGGCCTGAGCTGCTTCTTCCGGAGGCAACTGTTGTGACGTCAGGAGTTGCTGGACCCAGAGAAGACTAGCCCTCTGGGTCAAAGAACTGCACATGACAGCTCGCATCCCTAGGGCCGAAACCTCAAACACCCTCTTGAGGAATGTCTCCAATTTGCGGTCTTGTGTGTCCCGTAGGGCCGTTCCGCCCGTCACCGGGATCGTAGTTCGCTTAGTCACCGCTGAGACCGCAGAGTCCACCTTAGGGAAACGGATGAGATCTAAGAAATCCTCTGGCAAGGGATATAATTTTTCCATGGCTCGGGTGACCCTCAACGCCGCTTCAGGGACATCCCATTCCCCCGTGAGGAGCTGGAGAAAAGACTCATGGACCGGGAAAGCTTTGGCCCTAGGTCTGAGGGCGGCCAGGACCGGGTCCCCTTTCTTGGAGCATGTTGCGACCGCCGGAGCCACAGGCGCCGGGAGGTCTGGTGGAGGATCCAGATCTAGCTCTTGAAGGGTCTGGAGAAGCAGGTCTTCTAGTTCCTCCTTATGGAAGATCCGCAAGGCTCGAGGGTCGTCGCCCTCCGTTTGCCCCTCCAATTGCGCCGGATCCGGAGAGTCCGAAGGGTCAGGGGCCGAGGAGGGAGCCGCTCCCGCCCCTGGAGGCTGAGATGGCAAAGCCGAGGAGCTTGTGGCTGGCCCAGCCGAGGTCAGGGGCCCGGAGGCCGGAAACGAGAGCTTGGGAACTTTGGGAGCAGGAGGCCCCAAGGGGGCTCCCCCTGGCTCTGTGAGGCCCTGCAGGTAAGCCGTGTGCATCTTTAAAATGAAGTCCAGGGAAAAAAACGGCAGGCTGGCTGAAGTCCCAGCCGCAGGGGCCCCTTGCAGTGGTCGGGCCGGTAGAGCTTCCTCGGGGCTTCGGTGCAGGCGGAGGGCGCCCCGAACTGCGTCTGTGGCCGGCCCGCTCATCCCTGGCTGTGATGAGGAGGGCGCTGGGCGCGAACCCGAGCCACGCGAACCACCTTCCCCTTCAGGGAGGCAGCGCGGGCAAAATCCCTCCTTCGAAAAACGAGACCCTGCCTCACCGCAGGTCTCGCAGCGGGAGAAGCGCGGCATGAAGAAGCCGCTATGAGAAATCGCCTCGGGGGGGGGGGGGGGGGCCAAAAAGGAAGCGCACCGCGGGGGGGCCGAAAGGCCAACACAACCCGCCTGACAGAACCTTAGGCGCCGGCGGGAAAAACCGCTAGCGGCGCGCCCAGGCCCGAGATAGCGTTCGCCGGTCCACAGGACTCTCAAGGACCGCGTGAGAGAGCCGGGTGTACCGGCAAACGCCGACAAGTGAAGAGAAAAGCTGCAAAAAACCACACAGAGAATAACACTTACCCCCAAACGTAGGAAAGTGAAACTGCAGGAGGAGGCAGAACAGAGCAGCACGCCTCCTCAAATCACTGACAGAATAAAAAAAATTTTTTTTTTTTTTTTTTCAAATAACTTGATCCAAATCGTTAGCTAGCAAACAAAAGACAGGTAGAACTCAAAGAAAAGTAGAAAGAGACTCAAAAACCTGTCAGACTGGGGAAGCACTGTTTCCCCAACTCACATCTGCTGGAGTCAGAAAGATACTGAGCTCCAGCAGAGGGTGAGCTGGTATAGGAGGCGGAGCCCTCGAGCTCTGTTCTGACTCCATCTGCTGGACAGCGGACATAACCCACCGTCTGGACTGATCCTGGTACGTACAGGGAATAGCAGGTTAGAAAGGAGATAATCGGAGCGCGCATTACAGTATCGGAGGAAATAGCTAATCCGTTCATTAACATATCATATACATGCCGGGTGGAGAAAGGGTTATGCGTCGGTTTCAAGAAGCGCTAAGGACGCGTGAAACCGGATACTGTATCGCGGGATCGCCTTACGCGTCCAAATTGTGCGCCCACAGCGGGTTAGGAGCAGGGTAACCGCAGCCGCACCTTACTGTATTGACCCATCAGTTCTTGCAGCAGTACTTTGTAGAGCAAAAGAACATGCCATGTGGGTCAGACCAAGGGTACATCAAGCCCAGCATCCTGATTCCAACAGTGGCTAATCCAGGCCATAAGAACCTGGCAAGTACCCAAAAACTAAGTCTATTCCATGTGGCTATTTTCTAAGTCAACTTAATTAATAGCAGGTAACAGACTTCTCCTCCAAGAACTTATCCAATCCTTTTTTAAACACAGCTATACTAACTGCACTAACCACATCCTATGGCAAAAAATTCGAGTTTAATTGTGCATTGAGTGAAAAAGAACTCTCTCAGATTAGTTTTAAATGTGCCACATGCTAACTTCATGGAGTGCCCCCTAGTCCTTTTATTATCCGAAAGAGTAAATAACCGATTCACATCTACCCATTCTAGACCTCTCATGATTTTAAACACCTCTATCATATCCCCCCCTCAACCATGTCCTCTCCAAGCTGAAAAGTCCTAACCTCTTTAGTCTTTCCTCATAGGGGAGCTGTTCCATTCCCCTTTTCATTTTGGTTGCCCTTCTCTGTACCTTCTCCATTGCAATTATATCTTTTTTGAGATGCGGCGACCAGAATTGTACACATTATTCAAGATGCGGTTTCACCATGGAGTGATACAGAGGCATTATGCCATTTTCCGTTTTATTCACCATTCCCTTTCTAATAATTCCCAACATTGTTTGCTTTTTTGACTGCTGAAGCACACTGAACAGACGATTTCAATGTGTTATCCACTATAACACCTAGATCTCTTTTTCTTGGGTGGTAGCACCTAATATGGAACCTAACATTGTGTAACTATAGATTGGGTTATTTTTCCCTATATGCATCACCTTGCACTTATCCACATTAAATTTCATCTACCATTTGGATGCCCAATTTTCCAGTCTCACAAGATCTTCCTGCAATTTATCACAATCTGCTTGTGATTTAACTACTCTGAACAATTTTGTATCATCTGCAAATTTGATTACCTCACTGGTCGTATTTCTTTCCAGATCATTTATAAATATATTGAAAAGTAAGGATCCCAATACAGATCCCTGAGGCACTCCACTGTCCACTCCCTTCCACTGAGAAAATTGTCCATTTAATCCTACTCTCTGTTTCCTGTCTTTTAGCCAGTTTGTAATCCACGAAAGGACATCGCCACCTATCCCATGACTCTGCTGAGACTCTCTTAGGTGAACCTCCCAGACTCAGAGACTCTCTTGACTCGGATTGAAGACAATTCACTAACTCACAAGGCAATATTTCAACACCTACCGATGGAGGATTTACAAGGACGAATTCCCTGATGAAAGGTCCCTGGGCAGACTTGAAACGTGGCTGCGCCGGTCATCCTTTTTTCAACACCAAATAAGTCGGGATGTTGATAGAGCTTGTTTCAAATAATGCCTGGGAGGTGGATATAGCTTGCTAAAGTTTTACAAGCGTTGATGGAACGAATGTTGAGATTACTTACCTGATCTCCTTTTCCTTAGTGTAGACAGATGGACTCAGAACGAATGGGTATAGTATGCTCGTGCTAGCAGTTGGAGAAGGATCTGACGTCAGCACGGGTATATATACCCCCACAGGAAGTGTAGCAACTCAGTAATCTTCCTTGCAAAAGCTGTTATGGATGTATGTGTACTGACGATCAATGAATTAGTGAAACAGGATTCCCCTGACCGATTGATAGGAGCTGGAGACCACCAGCATTCACAACCGGAAGGAGTCGACACCTGGCAAAGGGGACGCTCTTATGTACGAAAATAACATGGCCTACCTGGAATCGGTGAACCCATGTATACCGGCAGCCGGGCGGGATGCTGAGTCCATCTGTCTACACTAAGGAAAAGGAGATTATCAGGTAAGTATTCTCAACATTTCCTAGCATGTAGCCAGATGGATTCAGAACGAATGGTATGTACAAAAGCTTTACTCCCAGCCTGGGTGGGAGGCTGCCTGAGGACCGCGTAGGACTGCCCTCGCAAATGCTGTGTCCTCCCTGGCCTGGACATCCAGACGGTAGAACCTGGAGAAGGTATGGAGGGAGGACCATGTCGCCGCTTTACATATTTCTGCAGGCGACAGCATCCTGGATTCTGCCCAAGATGCTGCTTGGGCTCTAGTAGAATGTGCCTTGACTTGTAGAGGCGGTGACTTCCCGGCCTCTACGTAAGCCACTCTGATAACTTCTTTAATCCAGCGGGCGATGGTGGGCCGAGAGGCCGCTTCACCTTGTTTCTTTCCGCTGTGCAGGACGAACAGATGGTTCGTCTTTCGTACTTCTTGTGTCAATTCCAGATATCTGGGCAGCAATCTGCCGATGTCGAGATGGCGTAGTAAACGCCCTTCTTCTGATTTCTTCAAACCCGCCGTAGTCGGCAAGGATATGGTTTGGTTGAGGTGAAATTGAGAGACCACTTTAGGTAGAAAGGAGGGAACCGTGCGAAGATGGATCGCCTCAGGAGTGATTCTGAGAAAGGGATCACGGCAGGACAGTGCTTGTAGCTCTGAGATGCGGCGTGCTGAACACACTGCCAGCAGAAACACCATCTTCAAAGTTAGAGAATGGAGAGACAGGCCCCGAAGGGGTCTGAAGGTGGATCCCGCAAGGAAATCCAAAACTAGGTTGAAGTTCCACAGGGGCACTGGCCACTTCAGTGGCGGACGAATGTGCTTGACTCCTTTCAGGAAGCGAGAAACATCTGGATGCGTGGCAATGGTCTTGCCATCCCTCCTGGGACCGTAGCAAGACAGCGCCGCCACCTGAACCTTGATGGTGCTGAGGGAGAGACCCTTCTGAAGTCCATCCTGCAGGAAATCCAAAACAATAGGGATTGTGGTCGCATGTGGGTTGGTGCCATGAGTGTCGCACCAGGCTTCAAATACTCTCCAGATCCTTACGTAGGTGAGGGATGTGGAAACTTGTGAGCTCAGAGGAGTGAATCTATCACCGGCTCAGAGTAACCTCTTTTCTTCAGTCTAGCCCTCTCAATGGCCAGACCGTAAGAGAGAATTGAGCCGGATCCTCGTGGAGGATGGGAACTTGACGAAGCAGGTCCCTGAGAGGAGGCAGGGGAAGGGGCTCCCCTGCCAGTAGTCTTCTCATGTCCGCGTACCAGGGTCTTCTTGGCCAGTCTGGTGCCACTAGAAGAACTAGGCCCCGGTGCTTCTGAATCTTGTGGATAAGGGCGCCCAGCAGAGGCCACAGAGGAAAGGCGTATAGCAGGGTCCCTGGAGGCCATGGCTGAACCAGGGCATCGATCCCGTGTGAGAACGGATCTTGCTTGCGGCTGAAGTATCTGGGGACTTGAGCATTGGACCTGTCCGCTAGTAAGTCCATGTCCGGAATCCCACAGTGATCCACAATCATCTGGAAGGCTGTGGGTGACAGCTGCCATTCCCCCAGATTTAGGCTTTCTCTGCTGAGGAAGTCTGCTGTGGTGTTGTCTTTCCCGGCAATGTGGACGGCGGAGATGTCCTGAAGATTCGCCTCTGCCCAAGCCATCAGCGGGGCTATCTCTAGGGATACCTGTCGGCTTCTGGTTCCGTCCTGGCGATTGATGTATGCCACCGTGGTGGCGTTGTCGGACATCACTCTGACTGCCCGGTTCTGCAGTCTGTGAGCAAACTGCAGGCTGGCCAACCGGACTGCCCGTGCCTCTAGCCAGTTGATGTTCCACCCTGACTTCTCTGTTCCACCGCCCTTGTGCGGTGAGTTCTTCGCAGTGTGCTCCCCAGCCGCTCAGGCTGGCATCTGTGGTGAGCAGAGTCCACGTGGGGGTGGACATCTTCGACCCCCTGCTCGTGTGGTTGGACTGCAACCATCACCGTAACCGGGTCCTCACTCTGGCTGGCAGAGGTAGGTGCGTGGAATAATTCCGGAAGCGGGGGCTCCAGCGAGAGAGCAGGGAGCGTTGTAGAGGTCTCATATGGGCCCTTGACCAGGGTGGATGCCATGAGGCCGAGAACCTGCAGATAATCCCAAGCTATGGGCCGGTTGGCTCCCATCAAGGACCGGAGACGCGTCTGAAGTTTTAACCTCCTCTTGGTAGTGAGACTGACTTTGTCTGCCTGGGTGTCGAACTGGACTCCCAGGTATTCCAGTGATTGGGAAGGCTGTAGGCAACTCTTGTTGAGGTTGACTACCCATCCCAGGCTTTCCAGAAGGGCGATCACTCTGTCAGTTGCCCGATGGCTCTCCTCTCGTGATTTTGCCCTGATCAGCCAATCGTCTAGGTAGGGATGGACAAGGATTCCTTCCCGTCTGAGTGCCGCTGCTACCACTACGACCACCTTGGTGAAGGTTCGCGGCGCCGTGGCTAACCCGAAGGGCAGAGCCTGGAATTGGAAGTGGCGTCCCAGAACCTTGAAGCGTAGGTAGCGCTGATGATCCGGATGGATCGGGATATGCAGGTAGGCTTCTGACAAGTCTAAGGCCGTGAGGAATTCTCCTGGCTGTACTGTGGTCTTGACTGAGCGCAGAGTTTCCATGCGAAACCTCAGGACCCTTAAGTATCAGTTGACTGACTTGAGGTCCAATACGGGCCGGAAAGTGCCCTCTTTCTTGGGTACCATGAAATAAATGGAATAGTGCCCAGAATTCATTTCCCATGCAGGTACTGGGATAATGGCTTTCAAGGACAGGAGCCTCGCCAGGGTAGCTTCCAATGCTGCCTTCTTGTGTATTGGACACGAAGATTCCACAAACCTGTCTGGAGGGAGATGATGGAAGTCCAGATAATAAATAAGAACATTTTATTCACAAACATGTATATACCCCTTGACAACAAATGTAAATACAAATATATACCTCCTACAAATGTTGATGTCCATCCCATTTATCAGAATCTCCCTGCCCCCCCCCCTTTTTTCAGATAACCCCAATTATGTATCCCACCTAGTTAATTATTACTTGTATAATCCACCCTATTATTTATATGTTATTATTATTATTATTATTATAATTACTGTTCCTCTTATAATCATGTGATAATTGTAAAGCCTGTTGCTAAGTTCTGTTCTCTGTAAACCGACGAGATGTTCCCAACGTTCGTCGGTATATAAAAGATATTAAATAAAATAAAAATAAAATACCCCTCTCAGATGATGGCGAGGACCCACTGGTCCGATGTAATCTCGACCCATCTGGGGTAGAAGAGGGTTAACCTGCCCCCTGTGGCTCCGTCCCCCGGATGGATTGGCTGATTCTCATTGGGAGGCGTGGCCGGGCCGTGAACCCGAGCCGGCTCCCCTCTTATGCTGCTTGGTCCGAAAGGACTGGTTCCTGGCCTGAGGACGCGGTGCCTGGTAGTGACTCCTATAGGGAGTGAAGCGTTGGGAGCTTCTACCTCTGGAGGGCCTCGGAAAGGCGCGCTGGTTCCTTTTGAACCGATCTTCCGGCAGTCGAGGTACTGGAGAGGCGCCCCATGTGCTGGCCAGTTTATCAAGGTCGCTGCCGAACAGGAAAGAACCCCGAAAGGGCATTCTGGTGAGGCGTGTCTTTGAAGGAGCATCGGCTGACCAATTCCATATCCAAAGCTGCCTCCTGGCGGCCTCGGAGGACGAGACCCCCTTGGCAGTTGTACGGACTAGGTCTGATGCAGCATTCGTGAGGAACGAGAGAGCTGACTCCATGTCTGTTGCCAGAGCATTGTTCCTGACCTGTGACAAACAGGAACGCGTCACCACTGTGCAGCAGGTTGCGATCCGCAAAGATAGAGCTGCCACCTCAAAGGTCTGTTTCAGGATGGTGTCCAGGCGCCGGTCATGAGCCTCCTTAAGGGCCGCCCCCCCTTCAACTGGAATGGTAGTGCGCTTGACCACAGCGCTGACCAAGGCGTCCACCTGAGGGCACACCAGCATCTCCTTGATAGCCGGTTCCAGGGGGTACATGCCCATCAGTGCCCGACCCCTTTGAATGAGGCTGCTGGTGCAGCCCATTCCAAATCTATCAGTTGCTGTGCTGCTTGCAAGAAGGGAAATTGGCGGGCTGGAGGACGAAGACCTTCCAGCAGAGGGTTCTGCGTAGAGGGCACCGTAGTGCTGGGACCTGTAATATCCAACTCCGCCAGGCACTGAGATACCAGGTCGGAGAGATCCTCCTTGGGAAAGAACCGCCTCATGGTTCGATATGGCTCAATCCCAGAGGGAAGTTCCCCCTCCTCAGGGAGTTCGGACTCGTCCTCCGAGACATCAGTGTCCGCCTGAACCGGACTACTCGGAGGCGGGTGCCCAGGATCAGGGCGCGAAGGTCCAGGGGCAGGATCAGCTGGGGCCGCAGCAGGGCCTGGACGGGAAGCTGATTGCATCTGTACAAAGGCATGAATCCCCTTAAAGAGATCTACCCGGGAAATGGAAGCGGTCTCTAGTCGTCAGGGTACCAGGTCCCCCGGGATTCCAGGTTGTTCGAGACTGCCCGCTAGATCCGGGGTGGCCCCTGGGGAACTGTCAGCAAACCTCGGTTGAGACTGGTCCTGGCCCGAGGCTCCCACTGCCTCCTCACATTGGGCACAAAGGGAGTCTGGCTCCTCGCTGTGCGTGGCTCTAAGCTGGCATGCTGAGCAGAGGCCGAGGGCTTTAATGCCGGAATCAGGAGGCGCCGCCGTTGAAGACGCTGAGGCGTTTTGTTCCATCGCGGCTTGGGAATGTAGCGCTGAAGAATATGCGCTTAATATAACAGGCGCTCAATAATATGCGGTAGCAATATACGCTCAATAACATACGGCAGCAATATGCGCTTAATACAACAGGCGCTCAATAATATGCGGTCAGCAATATGCGCTTAATTCAACAGGCACTCAATAATATGCGGCAATATACGCTTAATACAACAGGTGCTCAATAATATGCGGTCAGCAATATGCGCTTAATACATCAGGCGCTCAATAATATGCGATCAGCAATAAACGCTCAATGATATCCAATAGGTGCTCATTAGTATGCGGTCAGCAACATGCGCTCAATGACATCTAATATGTGCTCATTAGTATGCGGTCAACAACATACGCTCAATGATATCCAATATGCGCTCATTCATATGCGGTCAGCAATATATGCACTATGATATTCAATATGCGCTGAATGATAAACAGGCGCCTAACATGGGCGCCAATACCTGAACAAGGCCGACAAAATGGCGACCTCCACGGCGTGCTGCATACAGACGCCGCAAATCCTTGTCCCTCGGAGACCAAAAAGTAAGAGATGTACGCCTTACCTGATCCTCGGCGCTTCCCGGTTGGAACCCGGGCGGTCTCCGGCTGCAGGGGGAGAGGGGAAGTACCTTCACCGCCGCGCTCGAGGAAATGCACCCGCTGCCTCTAAGCCGCCAAACTCGTCTCACTCGGGGCTAAGTCCACGCCGGGACCGAGGCGCCTCTCAGCCCGACCCGAGCCCTTCTCGCTCGGGGGCTAGATCCCTGCCGAGATTCGGCCACCGGACCGAGGCCTAGACCTCAGAGGGATCGCGGAAATCACCCTGGGAAACTCAACTGGGGGAGGGACCCCAAGGGTATCACCGCAGGAGTGCGGGGCTCGATGTCTCTGTAGAAATTTAGTAAGTAGAATATAGAAAGTAGTATTGGAAAACACGCTCGCAGAGCGTGCAGGCTCTCCAAACTGCTTTGGAGACGGAAATTACTGAGTTGCTACACTTCCTGTGGGGGGTATATATATCCGTGCTGACGTCGGATCCGTCTCCAACTGCTAGCACGAGCATACTATACCCATTCGATCTGAGTCCATCTGGCTACACGCTAGGAAATGGTCATTTTTGTTAACAATAGATAAGTCTGGGACATTGAGCTTACCCAAGCCTTTTTTCATATCAAATAATGCCGGGACTTTGATATCGCTTGTTCAAGTTTTATAAGCGTTGATTTCAAATACAAGCAAACATTTTTTAAATGAAAGATTTATTTAGTTCACTTGGTGTATTACAGGAAAGCAAAAAAAAGAGGGATGGAGGAGGTCCGTTCATGATTATAACAATACTGTATCACCCGGTTGGGGTTCATGATACTAATATATGAAACGTTCCTCTTCTCATCAAAAAAATTTTCCTTGGTTATAGAGATTTCAGCAAAAATTTGGTGGGTTTTGCTAGATTCATCACCCGACATCAGGGTAGTTAGCCATACATATTCTGTGTAAAAGATTCTTTTAAGAGGGGTTTGTGATTTATTGATCTGCAAATAGGTGACACTCGATATTGAAAAGCTGGTCACATATAGGACACGAAGATTTGTTGTAAATTATTGGGGAGATAACAGAATCCTGAGGCACTTCATAGGTGAGGTCTCTAGGGCAGGATAGTTTGTTGGAACACATAACCAATTGCGTTCTGTTGGCAAGGAATGATTCAAATCATTTTAGGGCAGTGTCACCAATGACCTTGAGTCGCTGGATCAAGAGATGGTGATAAACTGTATAATGAGGGAGTAACCAACTTGATCTGCATGGAGCAGAATACTGTTTATGATGGCCAACAGAACTGATTCTGTTCCATACCGTTTCCTGAACCCAGATTAGTACTAATATCGGATACTGTACTCCTCTAGGAAATATAATAGCTAAGAGATAAATTACATTTTTCATCACCTTGGATAAGAAGGGAAGGCTGGAAATTGGGTGATAGTTTATTTTATGTTAAGCACCAGGATTTTTTTTTAGGATGGGTTTGATGACAACATTTTTGAGCAAGCTAAATAGCATGCATTAGGTTAGAATGACATTTATTACATTGGTTAGCAAGGGGCCTAGGTCATATTTCAGATTATAGATGAATCTTGGGGGAATTTGATCCAATGGGTTTGCAGACTGATTGATTCACTGAGGATAGTTACTTCTCATGAAGTGATTGTTCTGAAGTCTGACAGCGGGATCAAGTTTGGAGGGAGTTGAACAGAATTTACCTGTGTGATTATTTCATTAAATGGGTTGGCTTGTGCTGGGATATGCAAGATGGAGATGGTGGCATGAAAGGAGAAGGGGTTAATAAACAAGCAGATAATGGTGAGTCTGTAGGTGTTTGGATTTTCAGAAGATGTTTGATAAAGTTCCCCATTAAAGATTCCTGAGAAAATTTTAAAAAAGTCATAGGATCGGAAGCACTGTCCAATTATGCATTGCAAATTGGAAACACTAGGACTTTACCTTTCTTTACTGAGAAAACTGACCATTAACAGTGAGTGTCCCAGGGATCTGTACTGGGACCAATGCTTTTTAATATGTTTATAAATGATCTGAAGAGTAAACGAGTGAGGTGATCAAATTTGTAGACAAAATTATTCCAAGTTATTAAATCACAAGCGAACTATAAGAACTGCAGGACTTTGCAAGGCTAGGCATCCAAATAGCAGATTAAATTTAATGTGGACAATTGAAAAGCTATAAACATAAGGAAAAGTAAATCAAAATTGTACTTATACAATATTAGGTACCATAGTAGGAATTACCACCAAGGAAAAGAATCTAGATATTATCATGGACTTTGAAATCCTCAGCGCAATATGTGGCAGCAGTCAAAAAAGTAAACAGTTAGGAATGGAGAATACTACCTCTGTATTGCTCCATGGTAAGACTACACCTAGAGTATTGTGTACAATTTGGTTACCGCATCTCAAAAAAGATATAGCTGAACTGGAAAAGATATAGAAAAAAGGTGACCAAAATGATAAAGTGGATGGAATGACTCCCTTAAGAGGAAAAGCTAAAGAGACTGGGAGTGTTCAACTTGGAGAAGAGGTGGCTGAGAAAGGATATTATAGAGATCTATAAAATCATGAGTGGAAAGGGTAAATGTGAATCGGTTGTTTATTCTTTTTAAAAAAAAAAATTTACAAAGTCTCAGGAATACTCCATGAAGTTACTAAGCAGAACAATTAAACATGTCAGAGAAAGTATTTTTTCACTCTATGCACAAATAAGCTCTGGAACTCATTGCTGGAGGATGTAGTAAAGGCAGTTAGCCTAGCTGGGTTTAAAAAAGGTTGGAAAGTTCTTGGAAGAACAGTCACTACTTATTCCTGGGCATTAGCAGCTTTTGATCTATCTACTATTTGGATTCTGCCAGGTACTTACGGACTGGTCACTATTGCATATAGGGCTCTTTTGACCCTCAGTCTGAATCAGTATGGCAATTCTTATGACCTTTTTTCTTCTTATACACCATGAAGAATCTTATGTTGCTACGACTTCCACCGCCTGTAGAAATAAAGTTAGAAATCACCCATTGTATGATTTTTAAATATCAAGTTTTTTTTTTTAAGGAATGCTACTCTTCTGGAACTTAGATCAGAATCAAACTATGATAGCTTTCCTAAAGCTATCAAGACATTTTTTAAGTGAGTAACATACAGTATATACATAGTGACATAGTAATGACAGCAGAAAAGGACCAAATAATCCATCCAGTCTTCCTAGCAAGTTTATAGTAGTAACTGCCGCTCTGTGCAGTTATCCACAAGCCTTATAACTCATAAAATATTACTGCTAGCAACATTTTTACTGAGTGACGAGCCTTCTTGAAAATTCAGACAGTGCTGCTTAACATGCTTTGCTTATGGACTTTACCGTAGAAGCAGTCCTGTGCTTTTTCCTTTATGTCTGCATATCTGTACTCCAGACCATAAAAGTCAGGGCCCGAGATGGTTGTTGTCTGAATCCAATCCCTCTTTCTTCCTTCTCTCCCAACCATTGAAGCAGAGTGTGATATTGCAGTTACATCAAAAGCATCAAGGCTTATTATTTAAGGGTAGTAATCCCCATGCCTTCTGCAAAGAGTAGTAACTGCTGCTCCATGAAGGTAACCCCCATGCTTATCAGTACCGCAGAATATAAAAGTCAGGGCCTTTGTTGGTTGTTGCCTGAATCCAATTCCCCTTTTCCCCCCTGCCACTGAAGTGGAGAGCAATGTTGCAGTTGCATTAAAAGCATCAAGGCTTATTGGTTAAGGGTAGTAATCTCCATGCCTTCTGCTATGGGTAGTAACTGCTGCTCCAGAAAGTTACCCCATGCACACTTTTCTTCATGTCCATCCTCTAGCCTTTAGGGATCCACAGTGTTTCATCTCATGCTGCTTTATGTCCTTTGACTTTTTGCATTAACCACCTCACCTCCTCTGGAAGGGCATTCCAGGCATCCATCACTCTCTCCGTGAAAAAAGTTTTCCTTTCACTGGCTCTGAGTAGTTTCCCCTGGTGTTTCATTTCATGACACCTAGTTCTACTTACTCCTTTCCAATGGAAAAGGTTCTGAAGGTCTGTATCAAATCTCTCCTGCACCTGCTCTCTTCAAGCATATACATATTTAGATCCTTCAGCCTTTCCTTATATATCTTCTGATTATAGATCCCACACCTTCTTTGGACTGCTTCTATCCTTTTTGAGATATGGGCTCCAGAAGTAAACATAGTACTCCAGATGAGACCTCACCAAGGACCTGTACACAAAGGCATTATCACCTCCTTTTTCTTACTGGTTATTCCTCTCTCTATGCAGCCCAGCACTCTTCTGGCATTAGCTACCACCTTGTCACATTGCTTAGTCATTTTCAGATTGCCAGACACTATTATCCCAAGATCCCTCTCTTGATCTGTGCACATCAGTCTTTCACCCTTCATCATATATAGCTCTTTTGGAGTTCCACATCCCAGATGCATGAGTGGAAACTTATTGGTATTGAATCCCAGCAGCCAAATCTTCTGACCAATCTTCAAGCTATTTTAAGTCACTTTTCATTCTCTCTACTCCTTCAGATATGTCCACTCTGTTGCAGATCTTAGTATCATCCGCAAATAGACAAATTTTAACTTCTATCCATTCCATGTTGCTCACAAAGATACTAAACAGAACCCTGTGGCACTCCACTTAACACCATTCTCTCTTCAGAGTAGGTTCCGTTTACCATTACACACTGTCTATCAGTCAACCCATTTCTAATCCACACCACTACCTTGGCTCTCATTCCCAAGCTTCTTTTATTCACAAGCCTCTTATGCGGGATCATATCAAAAGCTTTGCTGAAATCCAAGTAGATCACATCAAGTCTTCTTCCTTAATACAATTATCTAGAATCAAATCAGATTTGTCTGATATGACCTTTCCCTGGTGAATCCATGCTGCCTCAGGTCCAGCAATTCACCTGATTGTAGATAGTTCTCTATCCTTTCCCTCAGAGTTTCCATTAATTTTCCCACCACCGAGATGAGAATAACCAGCCTATAGTTTCCACCCTCCTCTCCGCTACCACTCTTTTGAAGCAGGACCACACAAATGCTCTTCTCCAATCGTGTGGTACCACTCCCATTTCCAGAGATTGAACAGGCCCTGTAGCAGACCCACCAGCACATCTCTGAACTTCCTCAGTATCCTGAGATGTATATCATCCAACCCCATGGCCTTGTCCACTTTCAGTTTGCCTAGCTCTTCCCATACAGTCTCTTCTGTAGAGTTTCATCTACCCCATCCCCATCTACAGTCTTGTCAACCAGCAACGATCCTTCTCCAAGGTCATCTTTAGTGAATACCTAAGTGAAGTACTTAATATTTCTGCCATTTCTTTTTTTCTCTCCACAAATTGCTCCTTGGCACCTTTCAATTTCACTATACCAATTCTGGACTTCCTTTTTTCTCTATTATATGTGAAAAATGTTTTGTCACCTCACTTTACTTCTTTGGCAGTTCTTTCAGCACAGACTGCTTGCCCTAGCCATCTTTTATATGTACTCTTGCTCTCTTCTTGATGCAATTAGCAGTATTAGATGATGGATCCTTATTGCATAGCTAATTTTATTCATACATACATGTGTATAATATAGGCAACAAAATTCTAATAAATATATTGTAATAGATTGCTTTATTTAAAAATGTCTTGTTACACAACTGTTTTCCAGTATGTCTATTTAAAATAAAATACTGTATCAGAAATAATTACAATGAGCTCAGATTTTAATATTTCACTTTGAGTTGCTAAAAAAAAAAAAAAAGAAAGCAGCAGAGTTGTTTTTCTGTTAACAGGTGTTCTCAGAAAATAAAACTATTTGTCCTCACAAGTGGGTGACATTGTCCAAAAGAGCCTGGCCTGGAACTTATATGTCAAACTTTCTAAAACTTTGTGTAGTATGGCATAATATCATGCGTCTACTACTCAAGGTCCCCTTTCAGTCTAAATTCTTAGCTTATAGTTGGAGAAACCAACTCCAAGGGGAGGCAGACAAGTTTTGTGAGGACAGACATGTCCTCACACAATACCTATTACAGATAAGCAACTCTGCTTTCTCTGAGGACAAGCAGGATGGCAGACCTCACAAATGGGGAATTCCTAGCTAGAGAATGCCTAGAACAAAAAAATGAGAAACCAAGAACAGTGCCAATGGGGCACAACATCCATTTTTGATGGCAAAGAGCCTCTTTTCATTACATTTATTTCATGCAGAGGACAGCCTGGAAAAAACAGGCTCTAGTAGGGATGGATTTGGGTTCTACACTTCAGAGAGAGATTCCACAGGACAGTCTGGCTGAGCCTACTGATGCATCAGGAGTCCCAGTCCAAATAATATTGTGAAAGGAATCTGTGGAGAGAATTCAACGTCGCAGCCTTGCAGATCTAAGGTGGGCTACTGATGCTGCCATGGCTCTGACACTATGAGCTTGATGCTACTGATCAGATTCAGGCTCATCTGGACATAGCAGAAGATGCAATCTACTAACCAATTGGATAGAATGTGTTTGGCAATGGCAATCCTCGGTTTGCTGGTGAGAAAAGAAACAAAGTTGAGTAGACTTTCTATGGGCTTCAGTCCACTCCAAGTAGAAGCCCAGCACTAATTTGCAGTCCAAACTGCAGTGCTTGTTCATCTTGGACATGTGGCCTGGGAAAGAATGTTAGGCAGAAACTTAGGATGTGTGCCCCAAACCACACCATTATAAAAAAAAACCTTGGGAAAAGGAGATAAATCACAAGGGCCTTGAGCTCACTGACTGCGTGAAAGTCATGGCCACCAAAAATACAACCTTCCAGTTCAGGTACTTCAGGTCGCAAGAGAATAACAGTTCAAAGGGAGCTTTCATCAGCTGAATCAGTAACATATTAATGTACCATGACACAGCAGGAAGCCTGATGGGAGGTTTCAAATGAAGCAAGCCCCACTTGAATAGGGCAGCCAAAAGCTGTACAGAGATAGGCCTACCTTCCACATGGTGGCAATAGGTACCAATTGCACTGAGATGAACTCTAATTGATTTGGTCTTAAGTCCTGACTCTGGTAAATGCAGAAGGTAATCGAGCAGATTTTGTGTGGAGCAGAACGAAAGGTCTAAGGCCTTTAGCTCAAACTATAAGGCAAACCTCTTCCATTTTAACCTACAGGTCTTCCTAGTAGAAATCTTTTGTTTGAAGCCAAAAAAGCATGCAACCCATCCTCCGAAAGATCGAGCTGGTAAGGTTAACCTTTCAAAATCGAAACTGTTACAGCCAGGTAACATTGGGATGGCATAACTGTCCTTTATCATGAGTGATGAGAATTGGGAAAGTCCCCAATGGACTCTTTCAGGAATGGGAACCGAATGGTCTTGGTCAAAAGAGGACTATGAGAATCATAGTCCCTCTGTCTTTTCTTAGCTTCAAAAAAGTCTTTGCAATGAGCAGAATCAGAGGATATGCATACAGTTAATTTGCTTGAGTTCCTTTCCTGGAACAGAATAGTGGGACCTTCCTGTTCTTGGAGAGACAAAGATCTACCACAGGTTTGCCCCACTTGCAGAATATCTGTTTTGCTATTCCCTGGTCAGGGATCAATTGTGGTTTTTCTGAATCCAATTCAATTTGTCTGCAAAAACATTCACCTCACCCACCAGATAAGTAGCTCTGAGGAGCATCCTCTAAGAAACTGCTGCAGATTTTCAAGGATTTACGCGCGTTGGGGGGGGGGGGGGGGGTGTTACGCGTGCCGGGCCTATTTTCAAAAGGCCCAGCGGCGTGCGTAAAGTCCCGGGGCTTGAAAAAAGGGGCGGTGAATAGGCAGGGCGGTCTGGGGACAGGGCAAGGACAGAGCCTCCAGGCACAGAGGCCATTGGCACTGTGTTCGGGATTGCGGGCTGGCCGTTGGCCGGTGCATGCAATCTATGCCTGCCCAGAGGTAGGCGCAACTTATAAAATAAAGGTTGGGGGGGGGTTTAGGTAGGGCTGGGGGGCAGGTTAGATAGGGGAAGGGAAGGTTGGGGCGGAAGGAAAGTTCCCTCCGAGGCCGCTCCGATTTTGGTGCGGCCTTGAAGGGAAAGGGGAAAGTCAGCAGGGCTCCCCAAGGGCTCGGCACGTGCAACCCCCACTTGCGCGCGTCGACCCCAGATTTTATAACATGCACATGGCTGCGTGCGCATGTTATAAAATCGGGCGTACATTTGTGTGCACCGGGTTGCGCGCACAAATGTACGCCTGCGCGTAGGTATTAAAATCCAGCCCATAATGTCCCCACTTCCAACATCATGCAAGCAGACTAATGCCGATGTTTCTTGGCCTTTGCTGATGCTCAGTATTGGAACTTCTTAATGCCAAACCAATGAGGCTGAAACTTTCACTTTTGGGTAGGAGGTGGCAGATGACAGTCTGTCCCCATGGTTCTTCCTGATGCTTGATGTCAAGGGGGTTCAGTCTACCTCCAGCATCCATGCAGCTCCTGGGTCCATTGATGTCTATGCCTCTAATGTCAATTCCAATGGGCTGGTCTTATAGTGCCCACAATGCTTCTCCATGAGCTCCAACTAAGACTGGTGCCCCCTAGGGCACATATTGGAACGTCACGCAAAGTCCCAAGCACAGGAAATAATTATCATAGGGATCCTTGACAGATATGACATTGTCACACTGGGAACAAAGTGAAGCTGCTGGCAGGCTTCTTCATGGCCTGACAAGAAAAAAAAAATCTAAGAGACTACATTGAAGAACTTTATGATCGCAAGCAGCTGATGTTCCTCTATGCACCAAAACTGGTGCCCTGTCCAGCTGCAAACGAAAATGTAGAAAAACCAACCTAAAACCCAGCTAAGGAGAATTAAAGGGGAGAAAAATACTCTATGGTGCCTTGTGATGAGTGATTTCTGCCAGTTCTGGACTAAAGAATCCCTATGAAGCAGAAACGATTTGCAGCAAGTGGGATACATGGAAAATATTAGACTGAAGAGGCTGCTGCAGGGATATGTGATATGTCATTCCGCACATGCCCAGTAGGGCACAGTCAAAGCTCTAAAAACCTTTTGTCAAAAGTTCCAGGCTGGGCTCCATCTAATGATGTCACTTGCTTCTGAGGACTGCCATCAATTTTGTCTTTGGAGAAAATAAATAATTCTCTCTTCCAAAAGGACAGCAAACTACTTGCTCAAAATTTCTCTGAAAAATATTCTTAGCATTTTTTAATCCTGCAAACAACTAATGTGTATTGTTTAAGAGATAAAAGGAAAAAAAAAAAGCTCTCAAGGACAAACTCTAGATATTAATTTTTTGTAAAACTATTATGAATAAAGCAGAAATTATAAATGATTCTGTTCTTTGCATTTTCAAATACACAGGCTCTTGGGATTGAGATACTAGAACAGCTTTTTAAAGGAAGCAAATGCACACAAACTACTTTTTTTTTTAAAATGTAGACAATGTATAATTGAAATCAATTAAAGAATGGAAGACAAGTAGTATGTTATTCCTTTATTTTTTTAAAGGAATGCTTTCAAAAATCCTTTTAGTAGTCCAATTGTGCTTACAATATTTGTATGTATGAGCGAGCTGAAAAAGAAAAAATAATCACCTTCATACGTCATGATCAAAATAAGGTAATAAAGTTTTCTAAATTGCACTGTTATTTAAAATACTTCTCACAGCTAGAATGCTGCTGGCAGAGTTCTTTGTAAGCCTAATTAGCAACATGGGGTGGCCCCTCGGGGATGAGTGAAGTAAAGAAGGTGGTAATGAAGGACCAAGCTGAGGCCAGGAGTCCAGGTTGTTCTGCTGCATTGGTATTTTCAGTGGCATCTTCTCCCCCATCATCATCAAGCCCATCATCCATTAGGCGCTCCTTTAAAATAAAAATATGTAGTGTTAAAGAAAAGGCAGTATCTTAGGTCAAGATCCTGAAAATGACAGTGACTGTCAGCTTAGGAGCACAACCAAGTACATTCATTATTACCCCCCTGTCCTCACATCTAACCCCCTCCAAAAAATACAGCCTTTTATCCAGCTAACAACTTTACAGAGAAGTTTTGTGTGCTACAAAAGCTCAAATTTTATTCACTTACATTTAGGAGTCACTTCTATGAAACAAGCCAAAGCAATGTACAGCACAGCAAAAAAACAAATATAAACCCCACAACACAGCATGCATATTTATTAGGAATGTGCATTTTGGGTTTTTTTGTTTTGTTTCAATTAGTGTGCACTAAATCAAAATAGCGCACACTAAAAATTAAAACAAAAACAGGAAACAAAAAACACAGGAAAAAGCCCCAAATTTTTTTTTGCTGTTCATCAACACACCTAACCAACCCTTAAAATCTCACTTCCATCCCAACTGCTCAGCTAAATACCCATCACTTTACTTGAAATGCAGCATGAAATAACCATGCTTTGTTTATCTTTCTAAAGTAAAAATAATCCTTTATATCACAGAAGTCTCTTGGAAGTTTCTTTCACATCACAGGAGCAATTACTGAAAATGCTCTCCCTCCAATCCTCTGAAAATGAACTTCCCTCACCAAGGAAACACAAAGGACCCTTTCCTGTAATGAATGTAACTCACAAGAGGGGGCGCAAAAATGCAAACACAAATACTCAGGCCCAAGACCATTCAACGCCTTACAAAGTTAAGACAATCTTAAATTGAACCCTGTGTCCAACTGGCAGCCAATATAACCTGGACAGGAATGGAATAATGTGTTCCCCGTACCCCGACCCAGCCAAGATCTTAGCTGTAATATTCTGAGCTAATTGCAGCCTTTTTATAAATACCTTAGGGTTACATCATAAGTACAGAATTGCAACTTTCTAGCTGGGATGTAATCAACACATTAACAACCGTAGTGAGACTTAGATAAAAATGACCTCAATTGCTAAATCAGATGAAGATTCCCAAACAGAAGCAGACCCCAATCCCAGATTGGGGGGGTGGGGGGGGGGGAGGCCACCACACTGGAGGTGCTCTGCCTTCAAGGAGGGGTACAGAGGCTGGTGGGAGGGCTGGTGAGTTCAATTTAAGCCAGGAACAGTCCTCTCATCAGCTTCCTCTTTCAGCGGGACTTTATCATAACAGACACATAGGTCCAAAAAGACAAGTCAGAATCCAGCCAAACATCTAGTTTCTGCACAGCATCAGAAAACATAAGGTGCTGACTTTTTATCACCACCTGAAAGTCATTTGTCAAAACTCGACACCCTATCCAAAGAGCTGTAGATTTACCACATTCAATTTCAGTTTATTCCATTGTAGCCAATATACCACTACATGAAGACTCCTATTCAGCTTTTCCAGATCTTTTGAGCGACAAGATAAAAGATCTGGATATCAGGAAAAATATCAAATCCGAAACACACTGATCTGAAAAACATTCCAAAGGGGCCATATAAAGACTAAAAAAATAAGGAGAGAGTATGGAGTTCCCAGGACCTCCACACTAATGCCCAAGGAAAAGATCAGACCTTTCCTGATAGAACCCGCTAGGAACAATTGCAAAGGAAACACTTAAGCCAATGCCAGACCTTCCCAGCAATTCCTACCACTCATCTGTGTCAATGCCACTCATGTTGAAGTGTATCAAATGTCACCTTTAAATCTAGAAAAAACAAAGATTATAACCCTCATTTAATTCTTAATAAGCACCACCCAATAAAGCAGTCAAAATCATCTCAATACAGTGTCTTTTGGAAACTTACCTGAAAGATATCCAACACCAAAAACTCATCCAAAAAATCTAACCAAAGTCACCACTTCTTCCAACACCTTGCCCAAAAAGGGCAAGTTGGAAATTGGTCTAAAATTCTCTCTAGCTGGGTCACCCAAAGACGGTTTCTTCATAAATGGCTTAGCAGCCACATTTTTCAACAACTCTGGAAAAGAGCCATCATTCAATAAAGCATTAACTACACATGCCAAACTCTCAAAAAAAGGCTTTAGCAGACTTAACCAATACTGAAGATTAGAGTTCAAAATAGCCAGACAACTACATCTTTAAATCAACTAATTGATGAGGACATGCCAACAAAAAATTCTCTCATTTCCCAACACCGACCTCCTTCAACATAGGGACTAACTCCCTTGAAATAGAGGGCCCATCTCCTCACAACGAATTCCCACCTCTCGTACTATCATCTCCCTCCCCCCAACTTCTCAGATTCACTTGATGATCACTCCCAAATCTATCTGAACATCATGACCTACACACCCCTAAATCCACCCTCCATCTGTCACCACATTTGCTATTTTTGATCAAAAGTGCTCAGTCAAACTCTCACACCATTCCTCCAAATTCCCAATCAAATCCTTCCCAAGGTTCTCAGTCAACCTCCTAACTACCCTAAACAGTTTTTCCAGCTTGCTAATAGAATCCTGAATTATGTTCTCAATATACAGCAGTTTAGAAGATCTAACTGCTACATGGTGTTTAGTGGCATGTACTTTCCAATTTATTCAATTCTCTACAGTCCCTCACACCTGCCACTCTCTAACATTATCACCACCTGCTTCTGTTCCCTCAACTCATCAGAAAACCAAGGGGCTGGCCTCCTCAAACCTACTTTAACAGTTTTCAGCAGCACAACAATGAACTCAATTTTCATGTCCATATCCTATTTTTCTACCATAGCCCAAATACCTACTTAAAAATAAACATCTAGCATAGGGCCAAACTTTCTGCAAAAACCTCTGGATCCTTTATCACTTGAACCTCTCTAAATTCCCTTTCCTTCTTCTCTACCTTTTGGTAGCCCAAACTCAATTCCACCAAATGGTGATCTGAGCAATGAAATAGAATAACTGCAGGACTAGACAGACAAAAACCCACCTTCCTCTCACAAACAGAATACCAAACCTAGTATCCACTCACTTTATGAGTAGAGGCATCTACAATTTGAATAAAACCAATATCCCCCATACCTAGGGACCTTAGTGTTCAGTTTTTAATTTTATTTTTTCCTATAGTTTATCTGTTTATTATTACAAAAACTGGAGAAAAATCAGCAAGAGGAAAAAAAAAAAAAGACTTTTTCCACTGAAATTCTCTCATTTTTGTTCATTATAATGAACACAAATTCATGAAGAAAAACTGAAAATTAACGTCCTTATCTATACCCAACATAAATGATCCTTGAATGCCTTGCAACGCTTCCCCTTCTCAAATATTAAAATCACCCAAAATTAACAAGTTCCTAATGTTCAACGTAGCCTCTGCTACCAAGTTCAATAATTCCAACAAAAATTCACTCATGTGAGCAGGATCAATAGGTCACTTAAATACCCAAACACTAAGACCCCATTAATCTAACAAACATATATCCCACCCCTTTAACAGCATGAAACATATATATAGAAACATAGAAATGACGGCAGAAGAAGACCAAACAGCCCATCTAGTCTGCCCAGCAAGCTATGCACTTTATCCATTTTTTTTCCCCTTTTTTTTCTCTCCCACCTGTTAAGTTCAGCACACTGGAAACTAAAATAATCCCTAAAAATAAAAAACACCCTCTCTCCTTTCCTTCCTTTCTGTGGTCCATTAGC
Source organism: Rhinatrema bivittatum (assembly GCF_901001135.1). Taxonomy (NCBI): domain Eukaryota; kingdom Metazoa; phylum Chordata; class Amphibia; order Gymnophiona; family Rhinatrematidae; genus Rhinatrema; species Rhinatrema bivittatum. Next base: position 265,933,759 of record NC_042616.1, read on the forward strand.
AAAAGAAAACCCATTACAGCACAAATGATTAAGAATAATTGCATTTTTATCATATAGCCAAGATTACGTTACACAAAAAAAGAATTTGCTCCATACTTTAAAAATCACACCATACATTTCAGCTTTTTTTCTTGGCAGACTATGTGTTCACAAACCAAAACCATAAGTTTTGATCCCCCACCCCCACCTAATGTGCCTTCCTACAACTCTCCTTATATAAATTAGGGGTCAGCATTCGACTCTCCCTCAATCTGAATTGTGGGTTTTAGCTTAAATCCTTTTTTGCATTACAGGGTAAGAAATCTACACAGGCTATAAAACCTGTGTCCCTAAGGTGCAAGAGGTAAGCATGACAGAGAAACGTGCACACTACATTGTTACATATTTATTTTATTAACAAGGCACTAAACAGATTACTATTACTACAGAATGTACAACACACAGAGAGAATACTAAATCATATTATCTTGATCCTTATCTTTTTTTTTCTGCGAGATTCCTGGTGGTTTGACACCTTTTGTCATCTTGCAATTCTCAGTCTCTTAAATGTCTCTTAGGAGTCACATTTGTATAGCTAAAAAGTATCACAACTGTGTATATTAAACTCTTCCCCCCTCATGCCAATTCTATTAACAGTGTTCATCGCTGGGCTTTAAATTGTTCCCCACTTGCAGATATCCTCTGTCCTTATCCTTCTACTCTACACCTTGTACTGATGAACTAAGAGCATATCTAAACAAGATGTATTCTAGCTAGCAAACATTTTATTTAAAAATGTTATACCACTTATCCAGTTCCCAAAGAGATTGCCCAAAACTAACTGAATTCAGGTACTAAGAAAGTGAATGAAACAAAGTGGAAAAACCCTGCTCAGAAAAAGCTCTAGTCCAGTGGTTCTCAACCTTTTTTCTGTCAGGGCACACCTGAGTGATGGTCCTCACATGCGAGACACACTGAACACATGACAGTCATAGGGCTAACCCCACCCCCCAGTAATGGGTATACAGAAGAACTAGAACATTCCCCATACAACTCACCATACAAAAAAGATATTCTGGTGTTATCTCAGTAACAGCAACACAAATTCCCTCTACTACCAGGCGCAATAGCCCTACTTATAAAAAGACAGCAGTTCACACCAATGCATGTCCAATTAAGAAAACACAACAAATAAAATGAGGTATTTTATATGCTTATGTGCTAGTTAAATACCTCACCTTGGTCATACACACAAGATCGACCTTCACCAAGTACAGAAAGACCACAAATTACAAATATGGAAACAAACTGGAATGAAAACCCAAAAAATGCCACTCTGCATGCAATGCAAACTGGGAGAAATGGAAACAGAAATATAGCACCTAACAAAGTCCCAGGATCTACAGTAATGCACACAAACTAATCTGCACCTGCACTCAAATGGAACAACCCTACTATAAAAAGGCAACACTACAAATATTAATCCAGGCTCTAAACATCAATACACCTCCCATTAGGAAAACAGAAAAAGCCAAGCTGTTATAGATTCCCACACAGAAATAATTGTAAAACTATATGTAAAAATGTTTCAAAAGAGCTGATGAACAGATCATCATCTAACAATTAAAACTCTTAAAAATTATTAAAACTTTTTCAAACACCAATAAAATATTTCAAAACAGCAGACACATCACATACTACCCAATAATTAAAATGTCAGTCAATTAAGAAAAATTAACTTAAAAAGCCTCCTTTACTTACTCTCTCCAGCAGTTCTCCTACTCCTTTCCCTTGCAGGCCATACCAGAAGCAGCAGTAGCTGCTGAAGCTGTCCTCACGGTCCTCTTCTTTAGGGACCACAATCATTCTCTTCTCTCTCACACACTCATACACACACACACACACACACCCCCCCTCAGGACCAGTTTCTGTCTCTCTCACACACAAGCTCACACATACCAGTCATCTTATCAGTTTCTCACACATACACACGTCACCTCTCTGACCAGTCTCTCTCAATCCCACAACGCTCTCACTCTCTCTTACTTACACACAGACTTTCAAACACACATATGTTCTCTCTCTCGCACACACACTGACACACCAAGCACCCGCCTTGTCTCATATACACACCACACAGAAGCACCCTCCTTGTCTCCTATACACACACCACACAGACATAGAAGCACCCTCCTTGTCTCCTATACACACACCACACAGACACAGAAGCACTCTCCCCGTCTCCTATACACACACCACACAGACACAGAAGCACTCTCCCCGTCTCCTATACACACACCACACAGACACAGAAGCACTCTCCCTGCCTCCTATACACACACCACACAGACACAGAAGCACTCTCCCTGCCTCCTATACACACACCACACAGACACAGAAGCACTCTCCCTGTCTCCTATACACACACCACACAGAAGCACTCTCCCTGTCTCATATACACACACCACACAGACACAGAAGCACTCTCCCTGTCTCATATACACACCACACAGACACAGAAGCACCCTTGTCTCATATACACACTATACCTTCACAGAAGTACCTTCCCTGTCTCTCATACTCAGACTCACACAGAAGCACCCTTCCAATCTCAAATACACACACACACACACACAAAGGCCCCCAAGCTCGCCTTCAGCCCCGTTGGCCTGGTCTCTGGCAGCAGCAGCCAGCATCTCCAATCTTCAGCCCAGCCAGCCTGGTCTCTGGCAGCAGCAGCAACCAGCTGCTCCGATCTTCGGCCCCGCCGGCTGCAAGTAGCACGCAACACACTTGCCAGTGCGTGACGACACACCAGCTGAGAATCGCTGCTCTAGTCACACCTTCCTTTAGTACCTTAGGGAGAGGGTTTTTTTAAACTTATGCAGAATTCTTATAAATTGGCAATGCACACCACGACAAATTTCTGTCCAGCTGGACAGAAAAAGAACAGAGATAGCATGAAAGTATTAGATACCAAGCCTCAGAGGAACAACCTAACAAGTAGAGTAGGGAACGCCCACTGATAACTGGGTGTTATGTGAAAGAATAAAGTACAAATGACAAGAGAGTTATGGAGATGTTGAATACAAAAACAGTTAAAAATCATAAGGAATTAGAGTATGTATGCAAGAGGAAGAGCCATAACATTTTCAGCCAAGGCTAAGGCCAGAGAGATGCTGGGTAGCACAGAGAAGCATAACTAGCAGGAAAAGGAGGTGATAATGCCCCTGTACAGATCATTGGCGAGGCTTCACCTAGAGTACCACATTCAGTTCTGGAGACCTCATCTCCAAAAAGGTAAGGACAGAATGGAAGTGGTCCAGAGAAAGGCAACCAAAATGGTGTGGGGTCTGCATGGAAAGTCATATGAGATGAAACTGAAGGATCTTAATGTGTATACCCTGAAAGTGGATAGAGACAGGGGAGATACAATACAGATCTTCAAATACCTGAAAGGAATTGATGTGCAAAAGTCAAATCTTTTCTGATGGAAAATAAACTCTAAAACTAAAGGTCATGATATAAAACTCTAAGGGGAAAGACATAGGAACAAAGTCAGGAAATATTTCTTCATGGAAAGCATGGTGGATTCATGGAATGCCCTCCCAGAAAAGGTGGCATAGACAAGAAAGGTAATGGAATTCAAAAGGGCATGGGACAAATACAGAGGAAGCACTGCTGGCTTGAGAATGAAAATATGGGGTAACTTTTCTGCTACACCTGTAGTTTATATTTAGGCTTGGGGGTAGCCTGCATGGAGCAGCAGTTGCTACTGCCTTCAACAAAAGGCTTGCGGGTGGCCTGCACAGAGCTGCATTTGCTAATACCCTAAAACTACAATTAAAAAAAAATATATTGCTGGGCAGACTGGATGGACCATTTTGGTCTTTATCTGATGTCATTCACTGCATTTCTATATTGCGAACAATGCTGCTACCTGAAATGTTAACATAGCTATTTTTAGGCCATTATCAAAATCAATCAAAAATGCTAAAATAGATTTCAAAGAGGCTTGAGTGGTAAAAATAAATATACCTCTCCCAATACCAGGAAGCAAACTTTCTCCAAATTTTATAAGCAGTGTTGTATATGGAAGCTTTTTTTTACTTTAGTACTACATAGCCCTTTTCGTTTACAGAAAGTCTTTCAACTTTCATATTATCAAAGATTGTGATTCTAGGTTCAGATGAAAAACCAGACCTTGTTCGATTACCTTCTTCTTGACAGGAAGTCTGAAAGGCTCTGCTAGCAATCTCAGCACTTATGAAGTTGCAGTATACCTCCAACCAGTTCACTATGGAGTTGACATCAACAAGGCAGACATGCTGTTTTTCCCTCCAAAATAACTTCAGTGCTCACTTCTCTTCCTGCAACTGCAGCCATGGCTTTATTTGGCTCACAGATTATCTTTTGTGCATATAAAAGATAGTTTGTGAGCTGGGAATAGCTGTGATTGTAGCTGTAGGAGGAGAATCGTGCACAGAGGTTATTTTTATACTGCTTCCTTTTGCTTTCTATGCATCTACATGTTACCTTGTGTTACTGGAACTACATTCATTTGGGGAAAAGAGGGGGTAAGGAGGCTCTAGCCACCCACAGCCACACACAACAGGGGCAAGGCCAACCACCGGCTGCCTGCAGAGTTCCCTGCCTGAGGAGAGAGCAACAGCCATCCTTCAGTGGAAACAGTGTAGGAAGTGAAAAAGCACAATGGAAACAAAGGAAAAAAATCAATTTTCCCTGTCCTTTTACATATGCAAAAACATACTTTGCGTATACAAACCATGTTTTACAGACATAAAATGATTTCTGTGCATAAAACTTTATGCATCCAATTCATGTTTTCTGCTCCAGAACTCCAGCTTCTAATCACAGACTGACATTAACTTTGGACACTTTACTCCACCTCTGACTAGGAGTTATTTATTTATTTTATTTGGTGCTTTTCTATACCAGCATTCATGATACAATCATATCATGTCTGTTTACATGGAACGGGGGTACAATAACCTTAAATATTAAAATAGCGAAGAGAAGCAGAAGTTACAATAAATCAGGGGTGCTGGAACTGGGGGAAGGAGAAGACAAAGCATAAGTAACTCAACGGCAAGAAGAGCAATTATATTTACATTGTGCTGAGTGTACAGTAATGGTTGCTATGGTGAATAAGTGAGCTTCAGGAAAGGCTTGTTTAAATAACCAAGTCTTAAACCTTTTTCTAAATGTCAATAGGCAGGGTTCTTGTCTGAGTTCGGGGGGGAATAGCATTCCATATGGTTGGTCCCGCTGTAGAGAAAGCCCATTCTCTGGTTGCTAGATGGTATGTGAATTTGGTTTTGGGTGGGGGCGTGCAGGGAACATCTATAGGCTTCTCTGATAGGTCTGGATGAGGTGTGAAGTTTGAGTGGGAATTGAAGGTTGAGAGGGGCTTGGTTATGGATGGTTTTGTGGATGGTGGTGAGGGATTTGTGTAGAATTCTGAAACGTATTGGTAGCTAGTGTAGATTTTTGAGAATGGGAGAGATGTGGTCTCTTCTGCAGGAGTTTGTCAGGATTCTGGCCGCTGCGTTTTGAAGCATCTGAAGAGGTTTGATGGAAGAGGTGGGGAGACCTAGCAAAATGGAGTTGCAGTAGTCTATCTTGGAGAATATTACCGCTTGGAGTACAGTTCTGAAGTCTTGAAAGTGAAGAAGTGGTTTAATTCTTTTTAGTACCTGCAGTTTATAGAAACAGTCCTTAGTTGTGTGGTTGATGAATGTTTTTAAATTCAGACGGTTGTCGATTAATACTCCCAGGTCTCTTGCTTGGGTGACAAAGGTATTAGTGAGTGGCCTTTGAGGAGTATTACTGTCGTCTGGGGAAATGAGGAGGAGTTCAGTCTTAGCTGACTTGAGTATCAGGTTTAGGTTAGAGAGGAGGAGGGTGATCTCTGAGGCAATTTTCCCAGTGTTTGAGCGTTTTTGTAATGGATTCTGATCAAGATTTGTACGTCGGCGTATAGGAAGTGTTTTAGTTTAAAGGTTAGTTAGCAGCTGGCACAGGGAAAGGAGGTATATGTTGGAGAAAGTGGGGGACCCTGAGGGACTCCTAGTGTGGAATTGAAGCGAGGGGACTCTCTATTGTTGATTCTGACTTTGTAGCCTCTGTTACTGAGGAAAGATTTGAACCATGTAAAGGCAGTTCCTGTTATTCCGATGTCAGATAGTCGGTTGAGGAGGATGGAGTGGTTTACGGTATCGAAAGCCACAGAGAGGTCAAGGAGAATTAGTAAAAAGGATTGACCTTTGTCCAAACCCATGATGAGGTGATCTGTCAGAGAGATGAGTAGGGTTTCGGTGTTTAGAGCCTTACGGTTAGGTGCAGTATTTTGTGATCTTCGAGATAATCTGAAAGTTGAGAGTTGACCAGTTTTTCCATAATCTTGGCTACAAAAGGTAGATTGGAGCTAGGGCGGAAGTTATTGAGTTCCTTTGGATCCAGGTTCGGGTTTTTTTTTTAGAAGAGGTTTAAGAGAGGCGAGTTTTAGGGCATCTGGGAAGATTCCTTGTGATAACGAGCAGTTTATGATATCTGCCAGAGGTTTGGAAACGGTGTCAGGTACTAACAGGAGTAGTTTTGTTAGGATTTGGTCGTAGGGATGGGTAGAAGGTTTCATTTTCTTTAACAGAGTTTGAATTTCCAGGGCGGTAGTAGGTTAAATTTCCAGAGCTAAAACATGTGCTCAGCCTACACACTTCTCTGCACTGGAGGGTAAATACATTAGCTTCTAATTTACATGCAAGGGCACTAACTACATACATTTTTTGTGCACAAAACTCCTTCCTACATCAGAATTAAAGTCTGCACACAATAAATGAGCACATAACCATGGGTAAAACTATGCACCCTGCGGATTACATCTGCCTCTAAAAGCATTCAAAATCTTTACAGGTATCGCCCTAGACTCCTCTCCCTGCGGTCTCATTGGCTATTTACCCTTTTGCTCTCTGTCATTAAGAGTCTTTCCTCATTCTCTGTATTTCTTTATTCAAAGGCCAGACATATTAATCCAGCATTAGGACATATCCATTCCCCACAATCTGGTCATGGATGACCTCTAATCCTGTTTGTTTTTTGTTTGTTATCTCTATTAAATGTCAACATAGGCATACATAACTTTATAACGTCGTAAGGTTGACACTGTAGTACAAGAGGTATTTAAACATAACCCCTTAACCCCTCCTAGTATTTACACCATTAATACATATAGTGGCTGCTGACTCCATTCAAGGCAAATAGAAAATTACAATACTCATAAACGAGAATTATCAAGCAAGCAATCAGATGCACTATTTCAAGTACATCATAATTCGCAAGAAGCAACTTCCCTCCATTCCAAATACGAATCCCAAGTGGCACAGAATTTCCCCATATTATCCCTCCTTGCTGCAGTAAGTTTACTCATTGTACATACCATATCCAGCCTACTGACCACCCTTGACACAGCTGGAGCTGCGGGCTTTCTCCATTGGGCTATTTCATTCCTGGCAGCCACACACCTGTTGCAAATGATGGCCACTAGACATAGCTACTGCTTCGTTAGAGAAGTGCAATAGAGCGGTGGGTACCTACAACTTAATGGGAGACTGCACCATAGCAGAGGCTAGTGTCGCAATATTCCCCCAAAACATTTGAATGGTTGGGAAGTTCCACCAGATGTGCATAAAGGATCCCACCATACCACAACCCCGCCACCATAAGTTATTAGATGAGTTAAAAATCCTGTTCAGCCTAATTGGTGTAAGGTACCAGCGGTAAAGCATCTTGTAGCCATTTTCTACAATTAGAGAAGAAACAGAAACTTTGCGTATTCCTAAGAAATCTGCATCCCATTCCTCCTCAGAATAGACATGACAGAGATCCAGTTCCCAAGTCTCAAGGTGTTTAGACTTTAATCTCTTCGAAGGATTCAACGGGCTATATATATCTTGGAGATTAAACCCTTGACTTCCTTCCCTCCAGAACAAATGCTTTTGAAAATAGTTTTGCCAATTAGCAGGTATGGTTTGATGTGTTTACTTGAGAGGAAATTAAAGAGTTGTTGGTATGAGAGAAATTCAGATTGTGGGAGTAACTATCGCATACCTAGCTGGGCAAAAGGAATCAAATGGTCCTCCTTCCATATGTGTTCCACCAGAAGTATACCCCGTTCCCTCCAAGCTTTGAATGCTGTCGTGGGTAGGCATGGACTAAAAGAGGGATTGTGAAATAAATAAAATGATCTAAAGTATTGCCGAGATCCCAATAATCTAGTGCTCCATTTTTTTCCCATATATTTAAAGTATTGCGAGTAGTTGAGACCATCTGTGGCTGCTATTCCAGGTAACCAAAGAGTGGCTGCAAGTGGTATCAGTGCCATCACATGTGCTTAAGGTTTGTGCATTGTGCCAGGTTACCACCTGTCTAAGTTGGGTGGCCACATAATACCATTCAATATTCAGGACTCCAAAACCTCCCTCTAGCTTAGACATATACATACTTCCAAACCAGGAAAGCCTTAGCCTTTCCCAGTTCGTCATGTCCTGCCAAACTTTCTCCGCCAATGGGGAATAATTCATTTCAAATATAGAATTAGAATGATGACCCAGGTATATACCTAGGTATTTAATTTTATTGAGAGCCCATTTAAAAGGATGATTGGCGCATAAAAATGTGGTCAGCTCTTTATTACATGAGACATTGAGAATCTCAGACTTCTCCTAATTAACTTTAAAGCCCGAAGCTCTGCTGAAATCCCCCAATCCTTTTTCTATCACGGTTAATGAACAAAGTAGGTTACTAAGTGTAAATATAATATCAGCAGCAAATAAGGATATTTTAATCATATCACCCACTGTGATACCTGAGATTAGAGGGTCCTTGCAAATTTTGATTGCTAAAGGTTAAAGGAAAGCAAACAGCAGAGGGGACAGTGGGCAGCCCCGTCTCATGCCCCTTCCCACTTTAAAGTAATTTGAATAACTTCCATTTACTTTAATACATGCTTTGGGTTGTTCGTAAAGCTTATGAAGCCAGGATCAAAAGTGGGTGCCAAATCTCATGCGCTCAAGGACACAGAAAAGAAAGGGCCAATGAACAAGGTCAAAGGCCTTTTCAGCATCTACTGAAAGGAAGAGAGCTGAAATATTCTCTCTGTGGACGCACCACCAATTTAAGGACATTATCTCCTTCCACTCTTCTAGGTATAAAGCCCACTTGGTCTTGCTGCCCACTGTCCCCTCTGCTGTTTGCTATATTCCTTGAACTTCTAGCAATCAAAATTTACAAAGACCCTCTAATCTCAGGTATCACGGTGGGTGATAATACGATTAAAATATCCTTATTTGCTAATGATATTATATTTACACTTAACTGGGTGATGTGAATGTTAAGGCGGGCTGCCAGTATCCTAGCTGACATCTTGAGATCTACATTAATAAGTGACGGGCCGATACAGTAAGGAGCGGTAGGAAGAGCTGCGTTTGCCGCATGCACAGTCCGGCTCACCTACCGCTCGATACTGTATTTAAATAGCTTGCAAACGCAAGCCATGTCCAAGAATCGTCCGTGAAGCGTTAGGCCCACGCAGCCCATTTTACTGAATAGGCGCTTTATACAGCACCTATACAGTATCCTGGGTGCGCTGGTACCTGTCATTTGAAATGACAGGTACCAGAAGTGGATGGTCCTCTCTCCCTCCCTCCTGAAGCAAGGCGCAGGACAAAAAAAGTTAAAACAAAAGTGAATAAAGAGTAATAAAAGTAAACTTACTGGCGGGAGCCAGCGGGCGCGCATTCGAGGGAGGCGGGAGCTGGCGGCGAAAGCGGCCTCCAACAACCCCCGCCGGCGGCGAATGAATGCACGCCTGTGCAATTTGGGCGCTCAAGGCATGACGTCACAAGGCGCCCAAATTGCACAGGCGTATACAGGCGTGCATTCATTCGCCGCCGCCTCCCTCGAACGCGTGCCTGCCGGCTCCCGCCAGTAATGTTTGGATTACTTACCTGGTAATCCCCTTTTCCTTAGTGTAGACAGATGGACTCAGAACAAATGGGATAGTATCCGCGTGCTAGCAGTTGGAGACGGATCTGACGTCAGCACGGGGGTATATAGCCCCACAGGAAGCGCAGCGACTTCAGTAATCTTCCTTGCAAAAGCTGTTATGGATGTGTGTACTGACGCTCAGTGAAAAGTGAAAAGTAGAAACAGGATCCCCCTGACCGATGGACAGTGGCTGGAGACCGCCAGCATTCCCAACCGGAAGGCGTGGACCCGGGTAGAGCGTACGCTCTCATGGAAAGAAAAGCCATGGCTTACCTGGAATCGGTGAACCCATGTACACAGGCAGCAGGGCGGGATGCTGAGTCCATCTGTCTACACTAAGGAAAAGGGGATTACCAGGTAAGTAATCCAAACATTTCCTGGCGTGTAGCCAGATGGACTCAGAACAAATGGGATGTACCAAAGCTTTAATCCCAGCCAGGGCGGGAGGCTGCCTGAGGACCATGTAGTACCGCCCTTGCAAAAGCCAAGTCCTCCCTGGCCTGGACATCCAGACGGTAGAACCTGGAGAAGGTATGGAGGGAGGACCATGTTGCTGCTTTACAGATCTCTGTAGGTGATAGCAGCCTGGATTCCGCCCAGGACGCTGCTAGTGCTCTGGTGGAATGCGCCTTAACCTGAAGAGGCGGAGCCTTCCCAGCCTCCACGTAGGCTGCTCTGACAACTTCTTTAATCCAGCGGGCAATGGTGGGCCGAGAGGCCGCTTCACCTTGCTTCTTCCCGCTGTGGAGGATGGACAGGTGGTCCGTCTTTCGCAGGCCTTGTGTCACGTCCAAATACCTGGGCAGCAATCTGCCGATGTCGAGATGGCGTAATAAACTGCCTTCTTCAGATTTCTTCAAACCCACCGTAGTAGGCAAGGATATAGTTTGGTTAAGATGAAACTGTGAAACCACTTTAGGGAGAAAGGAGGGAACCGTCCGAAGATGGATAGCCTCCGGAGTGATTCGTAGAAAGGGATCACGGCAGGACAGTGCCTGTAGCTCAGAGATGCGGCGTGCGGAACACACCGCCAGCAAGAACACCAACTTCAAGGTGAGAGACCGGAGAGACAAGCCCCGAAGGGGTCGGAAGGTGGATCCCGCGAGGAAATCCAAAACAAGATTAAGATTCCATAAGGGCACAGGCCACTTTAGTGGCGGGCGAATGTGCTTGACACCCAGCAGGAAACGAGAGACATCTGGGTGCTTGGCGATGGTCTTGCCATCCCTCCTGGGACCATAGCAAGACAGTGCCGCTACCTGAACTTTGATGGAGCTGAGGGAGAGACCCTTCTGAAGCCCATCCTGCAGAAAATCCAACACAATAGGTATGGTGGTGGCATGTGGATTTGTGTCGTGAGTGTCACACCAGGCTTCAAACACTCTCCAGATCCGGACGTAGGTAAGGGATGTGGAAAACTTGTGAGCTCGGAGGAGTGTATCAATCACGGGCCCCGAGTAACCTCTTTTCTTCAATCTAACCCTCTCAAGGGCCAGACCGTAAGAGAGAATTGAGCTGGATCCTCGTGTAGAATGGGACCTTGATGTAGGTGGTCCCAGAGAGGAGGCAGGGGAAGAGGCTCCCCTGCCAGTAGTCTTCTCATGTCCGCGTACCAGGGCCTTCTTGGCCAGTCTGGTGCCACTAGAAGAACTAGGCCCCGGTGAGTCCGAATCTTGTGGATGAGGGCGCCCAGCAGAGGCCACGGAGGAAAGGCATACAGGAGAGTCCTTGGAGGCCATGGCTGGACCAGGGCATCGATTCCGCTTGAGAACGGGTCGCGCCTGCGGCTGAAGTATCCGGGTACTTGAGCATTGGACCTGTCCGCCAGTAAATCCATGGCCGGCATCCCCCAATGATCGACAATCATCTGGAAAGCGGTGTGGGACAGCTGCCACTCTCCCGGATCCAGACTTTCTCTGCTGAGGAAGTCTGCTGTGGTATTGTCCTTCCCGGCAATGTGGACGGCGGAGATGTCTTGCAGATTCGCCTCTGCCCAAACCATCAGTGGGGCGATCTCCAGAGAGACTTGTCTGCTTCTGGTTCCGCCCTGCCGGTTGATGTAGGCCACCATGGTAGCGTTGTCGGACATCACCCTGACAGCTCTGTGCCGTAGTCTGTGAGCGAGTCGAAGGCAGGCCAAGCGGACTGCCCGGGCCTCCAGGCGATTGATGTTCCACGTTGACGCCTCTCTGTTCCAACGCCCTTGCGTGGCGAGTTCTTCGCAATGTGCTCCCCAGCCGCTCAGGCTGGCATCCGTGGTGAGCAAGGTCCACGTGGGCGAGGACATCACTGACCCCCTGCTCAGGTGGTTGGACTGCAACCACCACCGCAGCTGGATCCGAACTCTGGCCGGTAGAGGAAGGGGCGTGGAATAGTCCCGTCGACGGGGGCGCCAGCGAGAGAGCAGGGAATGCTGTAGAGGTCTCATATGGGCCCGCGCCCAAGGCACCACTTCCAGGGTGGATGCCATGAGACCCAGGACCTGCAGATAATCCCAGGCTATGGGCCGACTGACCCTCATCAGATACTGGATACGTTGCCGAAGTTTCAACTGTCTCTTGGTCGTAAGACTGACCGTGTCCGCCCGGGTGTCGAACTGCACTCCCAGATACTCTATGGACTGGGAAGGCAAGAGGCAGCTCTTGCCGAGGTTGATTACCCAGCCCAAGCTTTCCAGAAGGGCGATCACTCTGTCGGTTGTCCGCAGGCTCTCCTCTCGAGATTTAGCCCTGATCAGCCAGTCGTCTAGGTAGGGATGGACCAGAATCCCTTCTCGCCTGAGGGCCGCCGCCACCACCACTACCACTTTGGTGAATGTCCGTGGGGACGTGGCCAACCCGAAGGGTAGAGCCCGAAACTGGAAGTGGCGGCCCAGAACCTTGAAGCGCAAGTAGCGCTGATGATCTGGATGGATCGGAATATGCAGGTATGCCTCTGACAGGTCTAAGGCCGTGAGGAATTCCCCGGGCTGGACTGCGGCTTTGACGGAGCGCAGAGTTTCCATGCGAAACCTTGGTAGCCATAAGTAGCGAATGACTGACTTGAGGTCCAGCACAGGCCGAAAAGTGCCCCCTTTCTTGGGTACCATGAAATAAATGGAATAGTGTCCAGAATTCACTTCCCAGGCAGGTACTGGGAGGATGGCGTTTAAGGACAGGAGCCTCGCCAGGGTAGCTTCTAACGCTGCCTTCTTGTGCCGGGGACATGAAGATGCCACAAACTTGTCCGGGGGAAGACGATGAAAATCCAGATAATATCCGTCCCGGATAACGGCAAGGACCCACTGGTCCGATGTAATCTCGACCCATCTGGGGTAGAAGAGGGTCAACCTGCCCCCTATGGCTTCGTTCCCCAGATGGATCGGCAAATTCTCATTGCAGGGCGCGACCGGGGCCTGAGCCCGGGCCAGCCCCACGCTTGCGCTGCTTGGTCCGAAAGGACTGATTCCTGGCCGGAGAACGAGTCGCCCGATAGCGCCCTCTATACGGAACAAAACGCTGGGAACTCCTGCCCCTGTAGGGCCGTGGAAAGGAGCGCTGTCCCCTCCTGGATCGATCTTCCGGAAGTCTAGGCACAGGAGAGGCACCCCAAGTAGTGGCTAGCTTATCAAGGTCACTGCCAAACAGAAACGAGCCCTGAAAGGGTAACCTGGTGAGACGAGACTTCGAAGGGGCATCAGCCGACCATGGCCGTATCCAGAGCTGCCTCCTGGCGGCCACGGAGGACGAAATCCCCTTGGCAGTAGTGCGGACCAAATCCGATGCGGCATCGGTGAGGAAGGAAAGAGCGGACTCCATATCAGCCGCTGGAGCGTTGTTCCTGACCTGAGACAAGCAGGCACGAGTCACCACAGTGCAGCAGGCCGCAATCCGCAAAGACAGAGCTGTCACCTCAAAAGTTTGTTTCAGAATGGTGTCCATTCGTCTGTCATGGGGTTCCCTGAGGGCCGTCCCCCCTTCCACTGCAATAGTAGTGCGCTTAACCACAGCGCTAATTAAGGCATCCACCTGAGGACATGCCAGGAGGTCCTGGAGAGCCGGAGCCAACGGGTACATGCCTTTCAGGGCCCGGCCCCCTCTGAAGGAAGCCGCCGGCGCCGCCCATTCCAAATCGATGAGTTGCTGAGCTGCCTGCAAGAAAGGAAAATGGCGAGCTGTAGGACGAAGACCTTCCAGCAGGGGGTTCTGCGCAGAAGGTACCGAAGCACTGGTACCAGTGATATCCAACTCCGCCAGACACTGAGTCACGAGGTCCGAGAGGTCCTCCTTAGGGAAGAACCGCCTCATGGTTCTATATGGCTCAATCCCCGGGGGGAGGTCCCCCTCATCCGGGAGGTCGGACTCGTCCGGCGAAACCTCCTGGTCCAATTGATCCGGACTGTCCAGTGGTGGGAGGTCCCGCTCCCGATAAGGCCGTGAGGGTCCGGGCACAGGATCCCTAGGCGCTGCCACCGGAGCGGCGGCCGCAGCAGGCACCGCAGAAGCAGTTAGCGCAGGAACCGCAGCAACAGCAGGAACCACAGGAGCAGCAGGGACAGCAGGGCCGGGATGGGAAGCCGTCTGCATCTGGACAAAGGCATGAATCCCCTTAAAGAGATCCACCCAGGAAATGGAAGCAGCCTCTAATCGCCGGGGTACAAGATCCCCCGGGACTGAATGGTCAAGACTGCCCCCCAAATCCGGGGTAGCCCCAGGGGAACTGTCAAGAAACTGAGGCTGAGACTGGGTCTGGCCGGAGGGTCCCCCTGCCGCCTCACATTGGGCACATAGTGAGTCTGGCTCAGTACTGCGTGTGGCTCTAAGGTGGCATGCAGAGCAGAGGCCAAGGGCTGAAATGCCTGAGACAAGCGGTTGTGCCGCTGAGGATGAGGCTGCGCGCTGATCCATACCAAAGAAAACAAATGCGCAATAATATGCGGCAGCAATAGGCGCTTAATACAGCAGGCGCACAATAGGAAGAATATGCGGCAGCAATAGGTGCTTAATACAGCAGGCGCACAAATAAGAACAACATGCGGCAGCAATAGGCGCTGAATACAATAGGAAGAATATGCGGCAGCAATAGGCGCTTAATACAACAGGCGCACAATAGGAAGAATAAGGGGCAGCAATAGGTGCTTAATACAGCAGGCGCACAAATAAGAACAATATGCGGCAGCAATAGGTGCTCAATACAACAGGCGCACAATAGCAATAACATGCGGCGGCAATAGGCGCGTAATACAACAGAGAATATGCCCGTCCCCTCCTGAAGAGAACAAGCACACGATCATAAGCAATAGGCACACAGCACTAAGCAGAGAGGCAAGAGACGCTTAAAGGTAGTCAAAAGGCAATCAGCAGTAAGCCGGTTAGCAATATACGCCGTATGGCATGCAATAGGCTTTCAATAATATGCGGCATATACGAACAGTGGCAGCCAACATGCAAAAGTAATACGATAAACGCACAAGGAGGAAGAAAGCCGCACCCATTACGGGCGCGGAATACCTGAATAGGGCCACAAAATGGCATCCTCCACGGCTTGCCACGCCGCCAATCCTCGGAACCTCGGAGACCTGGGCGAAGAGATGTACGCCTTACCCGATCTTTGGTGCTTCTAGGCTGGAACACAGGCGGTCTCCGGCTGCGGGGGGAAAGGGCCGTTACCTTCCACCGCCGCGATTTGGAGGAACTGCACCCGCTACCTCGTCCACACCGGGACCGAGGGCCTCGAGGCCACACCCGAGTCTCCCCCGGGGGCCGTGCCCCTGCCGCGGTTCGGCCGGACCGAGGACTTTCCCACCGGGGGGCCACGGTAAGCACCCCGGGAAGCTCAACTGGGGGGACGGACAGAACGGCCCCTGAGGAGCGCTGGGCTCGATAGTCGTTAGTAAAGAAGAAAAGGTAGAATCTAGAAGGAGAAAAAGAGAAAATTTAAAGTAGGCTTGGAAAGCACGCTGAACCAGCGTGCAGGCACTCCAAACTGCTTTGGAGACTGAAATTACTGAATCGCTGCGCTTCCTGTGGGGCTATATACCCCGTGCTGACGTCAGATCCGTCTCCAACTGCTAGCACGCGGATACTATCCCACTCGTACTGAGTCCATCTGGCTACACGCCAGGAAATTGTCCATTTAATCCTACTCTCTGTTTCCTGTCTTTTAGCCAGTTTGTAACCATGAAAGGACATCGCCACCTATCCCATAACTTTTTACTTTTCCTAGAAGTCTCATGAGGAACTTTGTCAAACGCCTTCTGAAAATCCAAATACACTACATCTACCGGTTCACCTTTATCCACATGTTTATTAACTCCTTCAAAGAAGTGAAGCAGATTTGTGAGGCAAGACTTGCCTTGGTAAAGCCATGCTGACTTTGTTCCATTAAACCATGTCTTTCTATATGTTCTGTGATTTTGATATTTAGAACACTTTCCACTATTTTTCCTGGCACTGAAGTCAGGCTAACCGGTCTGTAGTTTCCAGGATTGCCCCTGGAGCCCTTTTTAAATATTGGGGTTACATTAGCTATCCTCCAGGGGTGTATACCATCCGGTCCAGGTGATTTACTACTCTTCAGTTTGACAGATTTTTGTTTAGCAGCCATTAGGATCTTGTTGTCGATAACTTTTACCACCTAAATATAGGGTACCAAGTGAATATAGGCTCAGATGTAAGTACATTCACGAGGAGAGGAGTTCCACGATTAAGCTGCCTGCACTATTGGTGATGTCACTTCCTCCTAATCCTATTTTTGTTAATTATTTATAGCATTTATAATTTACATTGCCTTATAATGGAAAGAAAAGGCAGACGATTATTATGAAGTAATAACAAAGGAAACAAAATTATTCTGCAAATTTAAACAAAATCATCTCCAGTATCAGCCATGGACCACAATAAGACAGGGGTGGATATTAAAGGCACGGGAGAGCTACAAGTAACAATTACAAATAATGTTGAGATTACTTACCTGATAATCTCCTTTTCCTTAGTGTAGACAGATGGACTCAGAACGAATGGGTATAGTATCCGCGTGCTAGCAGTTGGAGACGGATCTGACGTCAGCACGGGGTATATATACCCCCACAGGAAGCGTAGCAACTTAGTAATTTTCCTTGCAAAAGCTGTTATGGATGTGTGTACTGACGCTCAGTGAAAAGTGAAACAGGACTCCCCTGACCGATTGATAGTAGCTGGAGACCGCCAGCATTCCCAACCGGAAGGCATTGACACCTGGTAGAGTGTACGCTCTTATGGAAACAGGTGACATGGCTTACCTTGGATCGGTGAAACCCATGTACACAGGCAGCTGGGCAGGATGCTGAGTCCATCTGTCTTCACTAAGGAAAAGGAGATTATCAGGTAAGTAATCTCAACATTTCCTGGCGTGTAGCCAGATGGACTCAGAACGAATGGGATGTACAAAAGTTTTACTCCCAGCCTGGGCGGGATGCTGCCTGAGGACCATGTAGTACCGCCCTCGCAAATGCTGTGTCCTCCCTGGCCTGGACATCCAGACGATAGAACCTGGAGAAGGTATGGAGGGAGGACCATGTCGCCACTTTACATAGTTCTGCAGGCGACAGCATCCTGGATTCCACCCAGGATGCCGCTTGTGCTCTGGTAGAATGAGCCTCGACTTGTAGAGGTGGAGACTTCCCAGCCTCCACATAAGCTGCTCTGATCACTTCTTTAATCCAGCGGGCGATGGTGGGCCTAGAGGCCACTTCACCTTACTTCTTCCCGCTGTGCAGGACGAACAGATGGTCCGTCCTTCGTAGTTCTTGTGTCACTTCCAGATATCTGAGCAGTAATCTGCCAATGTCGAGATGGCGCAATAAACGCCCTTCTTCAGATTTCTTCAAACCCACCGTGGTAGGCAAGGATATGGTTTGGTTAAGATGAAACTGTGAAACCACTTTCGGTAGAAAGGAGGGAACCGTGCGAAGATGGATAGCCTCAGGAGTGATTCGGAGAAACGGATCCCGACAGGACAGTGCCTGTAGCTCTGATATGCGGCGTGCTGAACATACAGCCAGCAAGAACACCATTTTCAAGGTTAGAGAATGGAGAGACAGGCCCCGAAGGGGTCTGAAGGTGGATCCCGCGAGGAAATCCAAAACAAGGTTGAGGTTCCATAAGGGAACAGGCCACTTAGGTGGCTGACGAATATGCTTGACTCCTTGCAGGAAACGAGAAACATCTGGGTGCTTGGCGATGGTCTTGCCATCCCTCCTGGGGCCATAGCAAATCAGCGCAGCCACCTGAACCTTGATGGAGCTGAGGGAGAGAACCTTCTGAAGCCCCTCCTGCAGGAAATCTAACACCACAGGGATTGGGGTCGAATGTGGATTGGTGCCATAAGTGTCGCACCATGCCTCGAATACTCTCCAGATCCTTACATAGGTGAGGGATGTGGAAAACTTGCGAGCTCGGAGGAGTGTATCTTTCACAGGCTCAGAGTAACCTCTTTTCTTCAGTCTAGCCCTTTCAATGGCCAGACCATAAGAGAGAATTGAGCTGGATCCTCGTGGAGGATGGGACCTTGACGTAACAGGTCCCGGAGAGGCGGCAGGGGAAGAGGCTCCCCTGCCAGTAGTCTTCTCATGTCCGCATACCAGGGTCTTCTTGGCCAGTCTGGAGCCACTAGAAGAACTAGGCCCCGGTGTTTCTGAATCTTGTGGATGATGGCGCCCAGCAGAGGCCACGGAGGAAAGGCGTATAGCAGAGTCCCTGGAGGCCATGGCTGGACCAGGGCATCGATTCCGTGTGAGCACGGGTCGCGCTTGCGGCTGAAGTATCTGGGTACTTGAGCATTGGACTTGTCCACCAGTAAATCCATGTCCGGAATCCCCCAGTGATCTACAATCATCTGGAAGGCTGTGGGTGACAGCTGCCACTCTCCCGGATTTAGACTTTCTCTGCTGAGGAAGTCTGCCGTGGTGTTGTCCTTCCCGGCAATGTGGACGGCGGAGATGTCCAGAAGATTCGCTTCTGCCCAAACCATCAGTGGGGCGATCTCCAGAGATACTTGTCGGCTTTTGGTTCCGCCCAGACGGTTGATGTATGCCACCGTGGTGGCGTTGTCTGACATCACTCTGACTGCTCTGTTCTTCAGTTTGTGAGCAAATCGAAGGCATGCCAATCGGACTGCCCGAGCCTCTAGACGGTTGATGTTCCACGCTGACTCTTCTCCGCGCCACCGCCCTTGTGCGGTGAGTTCTTCGCAGTGTGCTCCCCAGCCGCTCAGGCTGGCATCTGTGGTGAGCAGAGTCCACGTGGGGAAGGACATCCTCGACCCCTTGCTCATGTGGTTGGGCTGCAGCCACCACCGTAACTGTGTCCGGACTCTGGCAGGCAGAGGTAGGTGCGTGGAATAGTTCCGTAGACGAGGGCTCCAGCGAGAGAGCAGGGAGTGTTGTAGAGGTCTCATATGGGCCCTTGCCCAAGGTACCACTTCCAGGGTGGATGCCATGAGACCAAGAACCTGCAGATAATCCCAAGCTATGGGCCGACTGGCTCCCATCAAGTACTGGATACGCGTCTGAAGTTTCAACCTTCTCTTGGCAGTGAGACTGACTGTGTCTGCCTGCGTGTCGAACTGTACTCCCAGGTATTCCAGTGACTGGGAAGGCTGTAGGCAACTCTTGCTGAGGTTGATTACCCAGCCGAAGCTTTCCAGAAGGGCGATCACCCTGTCGATTGTCCGATGGCTCTCCTCTCGTGATTTCGCCCTGATCAGCCAATCGTCTAGGTAGGGATGGACCAGAATTCCTTCCCGCCTGAGGGCCGCTGCTACCACAACAACCACCTTGGTGAAGGTCCGCGGTGACGTGGCCAATCCGAAGGGCAGAGCCCGGAATTGGAAGTGGCGACCCAGAACCTTGAAGCGTAGGTAGCGCTGATGATCCGGATAGATCGGGATATGCAGGTATGCCTCTGACAGGTCTAATGCCGTGAGGAATTCTCCTGGCTGCACTGCGGCCTTGACGGAGCGCAGAGTCTCCATGCGAAACCTCAGGACCCGTAAGTATCGATTGACTGACTTGAGGTCCAGCACAGGCCAAAAGGTGCCCCCTTTCTTGGGTACCATGAAATAAATGGAATAGTGTCCAGAATTCACTTCCCAGGCAGGTACTGGGATGATGGCTTTCAAGGACAGGAGCCTCGCCAGGGTAGCTTCCAATGCTGCCTTCTTGTGTATGGGACATTTATTTATTTATTTATTTATTTATTATTTTTGTTATACAGAGTTTCATGATAGGGATCACATCAACCCGGTTTACAAATAACAATGTGTGCAAAGTATAGCGTAACGTAATAAATATTTCCAATACAAATTTGAACTTTAAATACAGAGAATCAATTAAAAGGTGTGAGAAAGTTACAATATAACAGGGAAAATTAACTTGGAACTGGAAGAGGGGAGAGGTTAAACAATGCAATATTTACATTTAACACAATTAAAGTGATAGTGCAGCAGAGTAAGTAAATAAGCCTATTTGCATGAATGTGACGGTACATAAATATGAGCGGTAATATAAACAAGAGAATCAATATGGGACATGAAGATTCCACAAACTTGTCCAGAGGGAGATGATGAAAGTCCAGATAATATCCCTCCCGGATAATGGCGAGGACCCACTGGTCCGACGGAATCTCGACCCATCTGGGGTAGAAGAGGGTTAACCTGCCCCCTATAGCTCCGTCCCCCAGATGAATCGGCGGATTCTCATTGGGAGGCGCAGCCGGGACCCGAGCCCGGGCCTGCTCCCCTCTTATAGAAATGAAACATAGAAATGACGGCAGAAGACGACCAAATGGCCCATCCAGTCTGCCCAGCAAGCTTCACACATTTTTCTCTCTCATACTTATCTGTTTCTCTTAGCTCTTGGTTCTATTTCCCTTCCACCCCCACCATTAATGTAGAGAGCAGTGATGGAGCTGCATCCAAGTGAAATATCTAGCTTGATTAGTTAGGGGTAGTAGGGGTAGCAACCGCCGCAATAAACAAGCTACACCCATGCTTATTTGTTTTACCCAGACTATGTTGTACAGCCCTTGTTGGTTGTTTTTTCTTCTCCCCTGCCGTTGAAGCAGGGAGCTATGCTGGATATTCGTGAAGTATCAGTTTTTTTCTCCCCTGCCGTTGAAGCAGAGAGCCATGCTGGATATGCATGGAAAGTGAAGTATCAGGCACATTTGGTTTGGGGTAGTAACCGCCGTAACAAGCCAGCTACTCCCCGCTTTGTGAGTGCGAACCCTTTTTTCTTCTCCCTTGCCATTGAAGCAGAGAGCTCTGCTGGATGTGTGAAGTATCAGTTATTCTTCTCCCCTGCCGTTGAAGCAGAGAGCTATGCTGTATATACATTGAAAGTGAAGTATCAGGCATATTTGGCTTGCGCTGCTTGGTCCGAAAGGACTGATTCCTGGCCTGAGGACGTGGTGCCTGGTAGCGACTCCTGTAAGGAATAAAGCGCTGTAAACTCCTGCCCCTGGAGGGCCTTGGAAAGGCGCGCTGGCCCCTTCTGAACCGATCTTCCGGCAGTCTAGGCACTGGAGAGGCACCCCATGAACTGGCCAGTTTATCAAGCTCGCTGCCAAATAGGAAAGAGCCCTTAAAGGGCAATCTGGTGAGGCGTGTCTTTGAAGGCGCATCAGCTGACCATCTCCGGATCCAGAGCTGCCTCCTGGCGGCTACGGAGGATGAGATCCCCTTAGCTGTTGTCCGGACCAGGTCTGATGCAGCATCCGTGAGGAAGGAAAGAGCTGACTCCATGTCAGCTGCTGGAGCGTTGTTCCTAACCTGTGACAAACAGGCACGCGTCACCACTGTGCAGCAGGTCGCAATCCGCAAAGATAGGGCTGCCACCTCAAAGGTCTGTTTCAGAATGGCGTCCAGTCGCCGGTCATGAGGCTCCTTGAAGGCCGTCCCCCCTTCAACTGGAATGGTAGTGCGCTTGACCACAGCGCTAATGAAGGCCTCCACCTGAGGGCACGCCAGCAGGTCCTGGATAGCCGGTGCCAATGGGTACGTGCCCGTCAGGGCCCGGCCCCCTTTGAAGGAAGCCGCTGGTGCCGCCCATTCTAAATCTATCAGTTGTTGTGCCGCTTGCAAGAATGGAAAATGGCGGGCTGTAGGACGAAGACCTTCCAGCAGGGGGTTCTGCGCATAGGGTACCGTAGCGCTGGGACCTGTAATATCCAACTCCGCCAGACACTGAGACACCAGGTCGGAGAGATCCTCCTTAGGAAAGAACTGCCTCATGGTTCTATATGGCTCAATCCCTGGGGGAAGTTCCCCCTCGTCCGGGAGTTCGGACTCATCCGGTGAAACCTCCTGGTCCGATTGATCTGGACTGTCCAGCGGCGGGAGGTCCCGCTCACGATAAGGGCATGAGGGTCCAGGAACAGGATCCACAGGAGCCGCCACCGCCACAGCAGCCGCCGCAGTTGCAGCCACCGCAGAAACAGGAGGAACAACAGGAACAGCAGGAACCGCAGGGCCTGGAAGGGAAGCCGTTTGCATCTGTACAAAGGCATGAATCCCCTTAAAGAGATCCACCCAGGAAATTGAAGCAGCCTCTAATCGCCGGGGTACAAGATCCCCCGGGATTCCCGATTGGTCGAGACTGCCCGCTAAATCCGGGGTAGCCCCTGGGGAACTGTCAGCAAATCGCGCCTGAGACTGGTCCTGGCCCGAGGGTCCCACGGCCTCCTCACATTGGGCACATAGGGAGTCTGGTTCTTCACTGTGCGTGGCTCGAAGCTGGCATGCAGAGCAGAGGCCAATGGCTTTAATGCCTGAGGCATGCGGCACCGCCGCTGAAGACGCTGAGGCGTTCTGTTCCATTGAAAAGTATGCACTGAATGCTGAATAAAACAGGCGCACAATAAGTATGATATGCGGCAGCAATATGCACTTAATACAACAGGCGCACAATAATAAGAATATGCGGCAGCAATATGCGCTTAATACAACAGGCGCGCAATAATACTAATATGCGGCAGCAATATGCGCTTAATACAACAGGCGCGCAATAATAAGAATATGCGGCAGCAATATGCGCTTAATACAACAGGCGCACAATAAGTATGATATGCGGCAGCAATATGCACTTAATACAACAGGCGCACAATAATAAGAATATGCGGCAGCAATATGCGCTTAATACAACAGGCGCGCAATAATAAGAATATGCGGCAGCAATATGCGCTTAATACAACAGGCGCACAATAATAAGAATATGCGGCAGCAATATGCGCTTAATACAACAGGCGCTTAACCATAATAAGATGCAATATGTTCTCAGCAATAGGCGGCCATGAAAACAGCTCAATTGTATGCAATATGCTCTCAGCAATATGCAGTTAGCAATACACGCTCTATGGCTTTCAATAGGCTCTCAGCAATAAGCGGTTAGCAATACACGCTCAATGGCATTCAATAGGCTCTCAGCAACATGCGGTTAGCAATACACGCTGAGTGGCATTCAATATGCTCTCAGCAACAGGCGGGTAGCAATACACGCTCAGTGGCAGTCAATATGCTCTCAGCAATAATGCAATATACGCACAAGGAGGAATAGAGCCGCGCCTATTACGGGTGCTCAATAACTGAACAAGGCCCACAAAATGGCGCCCTCCACGGCGTGCCACGCCGCCGATCCTCTGTTCCTCGGAGACCAGAAATAAGAGATGTACGCCTTCCCTGATCCTCGGCGGTTCCCGGCTGGAACCCGGGCGGTCTCTGGCTGCGGAGGGAGAGGGCAAGTACCTTCACCGCCGCGTTTGAGGATATGCACCCGCTGCCTCGTCCACGCCGGGACCGAGGCGCCTCTTATGCCTCACTCGAACCTCCCCCGGGGGCTATGTCCCTGCCGCGATTCGGCCACCGGACCAAGGACTTAGACCTCCGGGGGATCACGGAAATCACCCCGGGAAACTCTACTGGGGGAGGGACCTTAGGGTATCACTGCAGGAGTGCGGGGCTCGATGTTGCAGAAGTTGTCGTTGAAAGAAGAAAGTAGAAAGTAGATTTGGAAAAAACGCTCAGCGAGCATGCAGGTTCTCCAAACTGCTTTGGAGACGGAAATTACTAAGTTGCTACGCTTCCTGTGGGGGTATATATACCCCGTGCTGACGTCAGATCCGTTTCCAACTGCTAGCACGCGGATACTATACCCATTCGTTCTGAGTCCATCTGGCTACACGCCAGGAAAACAAGATTTAACTTCCTACAAATCATGGTAATATTAACTAAATGGAGCAATAGATGCTGGAAGAGAAGTTTTCTTTTGATCCAGAAGCATAACTGGTCAGGAAGAAAAAAGTGATATCTATTAACTGCATGTGTCACCACACACTTGCATGGATATCTAAGAAGAAATGTTGCACCTAAGGAAAGAACTTCCTGACGCATTACAAGAAACAATCTCCTTCTCTCCTGGGTTTCTTAACCACATCCTATTTCCAAAGAACAAAGTTTGAGCTTTACAAAAATATAGCCTTAAAATCGTATTTAAGTCCTGCTCAAACACAAAAGAAAGCAAAAAAGAGTCTCTCTATCCACAACCTCTTCAAGAGGACTCTCAAGTAAAGCGGAAACATCCAAGGGTGTCACAGGTGAAACAGAACAACCATTTACCCTTCCATTACATGTAGGAAGAAAGGTCTTATTAATCGGTGGGCAAGCTTCAGCAGGCAAACCAAGAATTTCAATTAAAGATTTTTTAAATCTATCCTTAACAGGGATCACAAGAAATTTTGGAAAAAATCTTAAATTCAGACATCTTGAGAAGTTTTCCAGTTCTATTTTCCTATGGTTAGTATTTGTCTTTAATTGATGGCCATATTTATCTTATGAATTTCTTGAACTTTTTTTTCCATGTCCACTACCCTAGGCTCAATCACTTGTAATCTTTGTGAATGAACTTCCTGGAGCTCTGAGACAGATTTCACTAATAGGCCTATATCTGAAGCACAGCCACCAATGGCAGACTCCACATGCACCAAAACTGACTGAGTCCAAGGAGATAGGAATTGGTCTTACCAGAGACTGGGAAGAACGGCCCTAATACTGTTTTTCACTCCTGATTTCATTTCCATTTAGAAACAAGGAGTTCTCTTAATAAAATCAAAATGTTGGTTGTCACTCATCCTTGCAGCTGGTACAGTACACTTCAGCACTGAATATACTCCTTCCTACCTTAAATCAATCTTCACCCACAAGAGAGCAACCTAGAATGACCCAGCTATATTTCTACCCAGTGCCAAGATAGTGGGGAAATCCAGAATGAAAATGGCTGCGGTTAGCCCTGTGGTCCCTTTCTGCTGCAGTCCAGTCAAATAGCTCATCACACAATCCCTGTAGTTCTTCAAACAGGCTCCAACTGCCTTATAGGAGATACCAACCTACCTACACGCAGAATTAAGGCTGCAGAAAGAGCATCCTCCTTCTGCACAACAGTAAGACCAATAGTACAGTAGACCAATGGAGGATAAGTAATAGTACAGATGCTGGAAACAAAGATGCATCATGGGAATTCTTCCTAAGACAACTGGAATAATTCTGCCAAGCCAATAGATGGTGCTGTCTCTACTGGTACAGACTAGCAGAGACCAAACATTGCATTTTCTCTCATGGCTAGCCCGGTTGATTAAAAAAACTTTTCTGCATGGCTTTTCTGTATGTATGAGTACAACAGTCAAGCTTCAAATGCATCAAGGTGATCTTAGCACAGGTTTCTGGTGTTTAACAGTCCCTGATCTACAGAATTTGTAAAAGCATGTTAAAAAGATACAAATAAAATAGAAAAGGGTAGCAATTAATTTTTAAACAAATGAATTAATTATTCTTTTAAGATCTTTTTGCCTACAATGCTATTTTATGCTACACTGGCTCCCAATCTCCTTCTGGATTCTCTACAAGACGCTCACAATCATTCATAAAACCCTACACAACCAAAACATAACATTGGCTCAATGATTCCTTACAATTCCACACCTCTAAAAGACCCACCAGATCCTCCTACAAAGGAACCCTACACATCCCCTCTCCTAATCTCACTCATAGCTACGAAAGAACATGCACTATCCATTGCAGGACCCTCAATCTGGAACGCCATGCCCCCTGACCTGCGCCAAGAACACTGCACCCAGAAATTAAAAAAACAAAACAAAACAAAAAAAAAAAAAAACAAAACTCAAAACCTGGCTCTTCAAACAGGCATTTGAATAACCCTTCCCTTAGATCCGCTACCCCTTCAGTATTCCCTTAACAAATGCCCATCCACTTATCATAGCCCGTTTAAATTATTGCAACTTGCTTTATGGAATTTGTAAATTATTCTCGCCTGTTTGGATTACATCTAATTTTGTTTTTTTTTCTGTCATTCAACCAGTTCCATGTATACTTCTCTTACATTGTTATACCTGTTCCATGTAAACCGATATGATGTGCAAACAAATATCAGTATATAAAAACTTTTAAATAAATAAAAAATTAATTTTACTATAGAAAGAGCAAGCTAGAAACATTTCCAAGGTCTTCCTCTATTGATACTCAAGTCCCTCAAACTGAACGAGTTCTGTGATAGAAGAATAGTTCCAAGCAGAGCAACTTAAGAACTTCTTGTACACATACGAGACAGGTAAAGCAAACTGGAAAAAAATACAGGTTTTATTTTCATTCAGCTCCCCCAGTCAGCCCCCTTCGGGGAAAAAAAAAAAAAAAAGTTTGCAAAGAACATAACATTTTCATCTTATCCTATTAAACCTGCTATTTTATCATCAGCTGTATGTGCTATTATCTTATTTTTAAAATGCTGCTCCTTCCAAGGTTTAGTATTCTGTACGTATCTCACTACATTAAGGAATAATGCTCACTGATTAATGCACCCCATAGAAAATTTACCTTTTCTCCTTGCTTAGAGGCAAAATAGTGACATTAAAGAGCAACACTAGAAATAGCTCTCATGTGAGCAGCAAATTTCCTCCTTTCGGTTACAGAAATTTAAGTCCTACTCGGCTATATTTATTTATTTATTTATTTCGGATTTTTTTTTTTTATATACCGCATTTGAGACCGCAGTCACATCATGCTGGTTCACATAAAACAGGGGTGCATAATAAACATAAACTAGAACAATGGTGCGGAAAAGGCAGTTACATGTAACAGGGTGACTAGAACTTGGCGAAGAAGGGCAGGAAGATTAAGATAGGTAACAGCATTAAATATAATTCAAACAGGGTTGTAGTATTTACAGTTTTTGCAGGAAGCGGTAAGGTTGAATGCAGACACACATTTGTAAATGAAAGTCCCTTTCAAGCTCTTCCTAAAAACGGTGCTGCTCTGGCTGGGTGCAGATCCAGTTTCTGTACATGAGGCAGTTTGCACTCCTGACGCTGCCAGTCAGGTAGGCACAACCCGGTTCCTGTGAAATGCTAAACGTGTTATTGAATTCCGATCCATCCGTCCATCTCCACGGCTGCCCTTGCTCTTTTCTCAGACCGATCCAGTGATCGGAGGAACCTTTATGGCGAATTGTGAAATCCAGTTCCTGCCGGGTCTCGATGTGAGCGAGGGAGGCTTTGTGAGAGGTGCAGAAGCTCTGGGCCGTGTCCCAATCTCTTGAGTTCTCAGAGAAAAAAATAACATTTGCTTCTGTACCAGATCCAGCCGTCTGCACAGGGATCTGAAGGAGGAGGACGGGGCGAGGGATCTGCAGGAGGAGGACGGGGCGAGGGATCTGCAGAAGCCTTGCTTTGGGTAACTGCCAGGACTATTATACCCAGAATCAAAGCCAGAATCAGAACAGTAAGTAGCACCAGAGCGATCACAAGCACGGGAAACCTTCTGCAGATGAAGTCTGCCTTGCCCTGCCCGCCCCGGGGGGCTCTCGACGCCTCATTCATGCCTTCTCCTCGCTCTCAGAGCCTGGCGCTGCATGGAGGGGAGGGAGGGGGATTTCCACGGAAAGGGAGGAGCGGTGACGGCTGCAAGGAGGCGCCCCCGGAACTTTTATCTTCTCTGCCCTCCAACCCACGCATTTCAAAGATATAGCAGTGCAGCAAACACAAAACTAGATGCTGCTACCACCTAAGTCAATTGAGAAGAGCAAGTTTGCTCACCATAAACAGTATTTTCCGTAGATAGCAGATGAAATAGCCATGCTGTCTGGGATGTCCTCCATGCCACTAGGTGGCGGAGCTCTCAAAGCTGAAAACTTAACTTTGATAGTGAGGCGCGCCTGCTAGCATGATCCCGCGCTGCCTCAAAGCAAGTTGAGATGCAAAGTGAAAAACTGTCCGGGGAGGCGGGAGGGTCAGCATGGTTAATTCATCTGCTATCTACAGAAAACACCATTTCTCGTAGATAAGCAGCATGAATTAGCCATGCTGTCTGGGAGTCCCCAGCTAATATATTGAGTACATATAGCCCATATCATGTGCCCCTGATGTAACCAGGAAAAATGCGCTCAAGGCTTAGACCATAGGCGGACAGTTTTATTATGGTGGTGTTGTACAGGTTCAGATATGTGCTACCCGGGAATTGTATCTGTCCTGTGTGCGTCATCCACACTCTTTTCGTAAAGCGGTAGCGGGAGGTTATCAGATATAGTGAGGACCCTGGGGTTGTATTGCAAGTACCATGGTCGGTCATTCATGGAGATGGTCCAGTGAATCAAGTATAGTATGGACGTGGTGTATGAAATAGCAGCCTAACAGCAGAGAAGAAGCAGTCCGAGATTCAAGTCAAGAGAGTGTCATTGAAGATAGGGCGGCTTGGGCATTCGGGTTAAAGGAGACGAAGAGCTGTAGGTTTCTGTAGTCAGAAGGATTGTAACGTTGTGAAACGTGAATGTATGGTTACAAAATAGCATATGGAGGTATGCTCGCCCTGGCAGGCCAGAGGTTTTTGGATAAAAACCAGGAGGCGATGGATTGGTTGATGCAGAAGCTGACAAGCATCTGTATGAGGAAGGCAGGATGTGCATGAAGCGCAACCCTGTCATGGTGAAATCTGACAGGATGGTTAACCCACGATGAGTTGCAGTTTGCCGATGTGCCTGGCGGAGGTAGAGGCAATCAAAAAGGCAGCCTTCAGGTGAGGGACATGGGGTGAGAAGTGTGAAAGGTTCCCCGTGGTGGGAGCATGAATGTGCTATGGCACCCTGTTGTGTCCCATGGAATTACAGGCTTTCAACCTATAGGTTTTGTAACCAGAAAACACAAGATCCCCGATATCAACTTGGAAGTGAGCGGGGACAGAGAGCAGACAGATTGAAGGGGGAATGGCAAGGGTCATGGCACTGAGGTATGTCCAAGCCGAAGCTGGTCAGAGGGCTGCGGCAAAGGAGGTGGAGGAAGACTGGAGACGGTCTGGTGGACCTATGCTGATAGCAAAAACACTCGAAGGAGTAGTGTGAATTTTTATTTTGGTAGTTTCTGTGAAGGAGAGTGTGTTCTGCAAGGAGAGCAGAAGAACTTCAAGCTTAGGGAAAGAACCCTGGATCTGGGACCTGAGCTGTGCAATTTTCAATGGGTGAAGCGGCGTAGCAATTACCATTTGGGCGAGAAGGTGTTGGATGTTGCTCAGAGGGATTGGTGGGCTAACGATAACTGCATTAGGGAGGCATATTATGACTGGTTTGACGCATAAGCGTTAAATTTAGGCTCTCGCAATCTGCAATGTAGTTCTGGATAGCTCCAGGAAGGACGGTAATGGGAGTAGACCTTGTCTCAGTCTATGAGGACTGTGACCAGTGAGAGGACGGGCGGTTAGGCAGCGTTAGCAAATAGGTCGAGTATATTGGGCTGCTCAGATGCAAAGAGGTCGAGACGGGAAAAAACGCCCAGTGCATCTTTCCGTTCCTTTTTTTTTTTTTTTTTTAAGTTGATGCTACTTGAAAGTATCCAGTCGAGGGTATGAAAAGTAAAGTTGAATGCCTAGAAGTTATTTACTGCAGGTAGAAAATAGAAACACAGGGAGATGGATCTGCTTCCCACTCGTTCGAGGATTTCTACTGGAGCTCTGCAGGGAATCCGGAACCTGACAGTCCTTCTTTGGCGAAGCAGAATGGAAAAACGCGATTGGGTGGAGCACCAGGATGAGTCTACGAAAGGTCCCCCCCCCCCCCCCCACCGAATGTCCGAAGAGCGGGTCGAGCCTGAAGCTCCGGGCGGGTTATCTGTCACACCTGCTTTAAGTGGGTACAGTCTGTGAATCCATAAGTGGGTGTGCACGGTAGTGGCGTATGAACTGGGATGGGGCAAGCCTGCAGGTAACGCCAATGTGTCCCGCCATCACTTCAAGTCTCTGTGGCTTTTGAGAGGGAGTGAGCCAGCACCAGAGGAAAGATGAGGTGCGAGATAGACTGAGGATGTCTTGTGACTGAGAATGGTAAGGACTCATCGGGCTGAGGTCCATGGTGGTCGCTTGCAGTGTGATCAATACATCTTGCCAGGGCTTGTGTTCGGGTTGAAGCCTGTGTGTGTCGCAGATGGGATTCTGCGTACACGAGTAGTGTGGATTAGGCAAGAAGAAGTGCATGGGAAGATTGGTAGCAGGGTGGATTGTATAGCGGCCACCCGCAGGTAGTCATCCAGGTAGGGGAAAATATCTGGATCCCATGTCAATAAAAGGGGCATGGCAGTACCACCGTGGAATCTTTGGTGACAAACTCATGATGCCGAGGATCCGTTCCTCATTGGGTATCTTCTGAGAAAAACGAAGGTTCGGGTTTGACGGAGGCTATCGTACTCCATTTCAAGGGGAGTAGCTCTATGTGGGAGGAGAGGATTGATCTCCTGTATCAGAAGCCTGTAGTGCGGATTGCGGTGGGCCAGGCAGTACAGGTATGGTAAGAAAGAAGCTGAGAGAGAGTACCTCCGTAGAACACCAAGAGTAAAGGTCAATTGACCTGTGTCCTGAGATAGAATGAAGTGGGGAAGCCCACTTTCTATTATAAGTGGTGAGAATAGGGCGTCTTAGAAAAAGTGGTAGCTCGTGGAGGCTGGCAGGGGGCTCGAGAACGCCACCACTTTCCCTGCGAATGTGAAGGTTGAGCTCGACACCAGTAGGTCAGTAAACCAATATGGTTGGTAAAGACGATATAGATAAAAAATCGTCCGGCAATATGATTTGATGAATCATCCACGGACAGAGACATGACTATTTTCCGTTTCTATAAGTGAGGAAAGTTGTTCACTGCATGTAATTTTGGAGAGGGAGAGGCAATTTGCTTTTGGTAATTTCTGAGTGGCGATTGAAACCTGGGTTGTTTTGTTGTTTTTTTTTGTTTGACTCAGGGTTCGTTTTGATCGCTAGGTGTTACTGTACACTAGAACCTCGATTGTTTTTGCCCATTTGTCACCAATAAGATTGTTGGGAAGAAAGGATGGTTCGTCATTTAATAGCACAGCCGTTCTCGTCTGTAAGGAAGGTCAATGACCCACAGTCATGGTGTTGGCAGTGGATTTCCCTGAAAAACATCTAAATCTTCATATAATTGAAGAAGTTAACGTGAAGTTTTGGCTATAATATGTAGTGCTCAAAATCAAGTGTTTAAAAAAGGATTGGATAAGTTCTTGGAGGAGAAGTCCATTACCTGCTATTAAGTTCACTTAGAGAATAGCCACTGCCATTAGCAATGGTTACATGGAATAGACTTAGTTTTTGGGTACTTGCCAGGTTCTTATGGCCTGGATTGGCCACTGTTGGAAACAGGATGCTGGGCTTGATGGACCCTTGGTCTGACCCAGTATGGCATTTTCTTATGTTCTTAAGTGACCTGGGACAGAGGCTTCAGAGACTGGAGAAATGCATGGAAGACCACACCACACAACCCATGTGGCTTTTTATTTTTATTGTCGTGTGCAGTACTGTGTATTGGAGTGTTCTTCGATCAAAAGGGCTGAGACATGCTCTTTCCCTGCCTGGGGTACTTTTTTTTTTTTTTTTTTACGTCATACTTGATAGGAAGTCAGCCGCCCTCAGGAAGAGGATGCCCCCGGCTGGTTTGTTGTTTTTTTTAGTAGGCAACGCCCGGGTGTCGGGAATACTCTGTAACATTCCAAACATCTGTTGTGTGGGTCACGGAGTATACGAGTTCCCACGTCGAGGCTGTGTCCCTCTTTTTTCCGGAAGTCAATGAGATGGATCCGACAAAGGAGAGACCAGTCACACCATAGTGCAGCAGGGTGTGAAGCAATCTGTGGAAAACTACCCCTACGGATAGGAGTGCCCGGAGAAAATTCCTGTATAGGAAGATGGCGGAGGAGAACCAGCGGCTGCAGAAGGCTACGATATGGCAACTGCAGGGGGAGCAAGTCCCGTCGGGTGGCTGTTGAGGTTGGCGCTCTACAATAGTTACAAGCTGTAAGAGCCCTGGTAGTTGGAAACATTCTGAGGTATTCTGTCCGCTGAATGTAGCACCATGGCTGAGCTGCAGTGCCAATTGGGTGCAATGACGCCAGCTGAATGACTCCGTGTAGTATTCTGGGTCAAGATGTGTCCCAAATGCCATTATGTCCTCATGGAAGGGTTCTTGAGCCTTGAACCCAGCAGGTGTCTGAAGAAGAAAAAGGACCCCTCTTCTCTTTTTTTTTGACAAACCACTGGAAGAAGGATCCGCGGGTGCCCACGCCCCGACCAGGATCCCTGGGCAGTCCAGAGGCATCACATACGATGAGTCAGCGTTGGCAGCGAGCCGCTCTGTCGTTCAACGGCACGCGCGCAGGCATCGTAATGTAGGGCCCACTGGTCGATCCTGGCCAGTCCCGCATCGGTGCACCGCCGATTGGCTGGGTAGCTGGCGAACGCGGCAGCCTGCTGGCATGCCCGGTGGTCGCATCCTAGTGCCTGCGGACACTGTGCTGCTGCGAGCGCACCGGCAAGCCTGCAGATATGCTCGTGCCTCGGTTTGTCGGTGGAGGCGTCAGTGTCTCGGAGCTCCATGGACACGTGGGTGCTTTGGCGCGCCTGCTTCAGAGCCCCAGTGCACGCATCCCGGTTCAGGGCTTCGGTGTCCCCCCGCGCACATCTGCTTCAGTGCACTGGTGGACGCGTTGGTGCTTCAGTGCGCCGGCAGCCACATCGGTGAGCCGACCGATGCATCAGTGCCCCGGCATGCTCTCCGATGCGTCGATGAAGAAATAAGTCAGCGCTTCGACGTGCCCATGCGTCAGCATGTCGACTGACTTGAGCCCTTGCGTCCCCGGAGCTCTCCTCGGCACTGGCCCAGGCGAACCGGGAGGTCCACCGAGGAGGCTCGATATAAAGTCTAACGACTGGGAGAGGTGTGCCCGGAGAAGAATTATTCACTTCTCATAAGGGCAGCTAGTACTTCCATGCTGTTTGATGAATCTGTTCTGTTTTTCTCTCTCTTAAAAAGAAAAACGTGAGAAGAGCTCCGTCGCGCAGAAAAAAACAGACTGAGGAGACTTGAGGCAGCGCAGGATCATGCAAGGAGGAATACCTCATTATCAGACTTAAGTTTTCAGCTTTGAGAGCTCCGCCACCTAATGGCATGGAGGACGTCCCAGACAGTATAGCTAATTCATGCTGCTTATCTACGAGAAAAAAAAGAGTTTGGTGGAGGGCTTTACTGGAGAGGATTTTAAAACTACACACACACACCCCCTTAAACAGCACTTATTAAATGCTGCCCAGCACAATTTTTTTCAGGAGTGGGGGGAGGAAGGGGAATAAAGAATTTGCTGGGCTTTTGCCTTTTTTAAAATAAACATAATGCGATTATAACTAATCAAAATAGAGGGAAAGTTTAAGCACAGACTGAATCGTTTTAGCATCAAGTTTGCTTGCACTTACCATTTCCTGCAACTCAGGATTAACAATTTGGCCATCACGGTTCCCATCTGCATTGTTAATTACTTGTTGCTGGCCGCCATCTTGCCTAAAAGGAAACCATCCTGCTTGATGCCTGTTTAAAATAATTAAAAAAAAAAATCTTTCAACCTCTGATTTAAAAAAAATAAGTTGATGTTATAAAAATGTAACATAATACATGTTGAATATTAATTTAACTCATGGAGCACTGAATGGTCAAAAGGATTATAGAACCTTTCACCTTTAAGTCAAAGGTGGCACAAGTTGGTAGGATTTTTATATGCCCAATGCACTCACTTAACATAAGAACATAAGATGTGCTATACTGGCTCAGACCAAGGGTCCATCAAGCCCAGTATCCTGTTTCCGACAGTGGCCAATCCAAGTCACAAGTACATAGCAAGTACCCAAACATTAAATAGATCCCAAGGTACTAATGCTGATAACAAGCAGTGGCTATTCCTTATTGATTACTAGCAGTTTATAGACTTCTCCTCCAGGAACTTATCCAAAACTTTTTTAAATCCAGCTACACCAACTTCCTTAACCACATCCTCTGGCAATGAATTCCAAAGCTTAATTGTGCATTGAGTGAAAAAGAATTTTCTCTGATTTGCTTTAAATGTGCTACTTGCTAACTTCATGGAGTGCCCCCTAGTCTATTATCTGAAAGAGTAAATATCTGATTCACATTTACCCGTTCAAATCCTTTCATGATTTTGCAGACCTCTAATCACATCCCTCCACAGCCATCTGTTCTCCAAGCTAAACAGCCCTTACCTCTTTAGCCTTTCTATGCCCTTCATCGTTTTGGTTGCCCTTTTCTGTACTTTCTCCAGTGCAAATATATCTTTTTTGAGATGCGGTGATCAGAATTGCACAGAGTATTCAAAGTGTGGTCTTACCATGGAGCAATATAGAGGCATTATGACATCCACCATTTTATTTGCCATTCCCTTCCTAATACCTAACATTCTGTTTGCTTTTTTGACTGCCTGAGCACACTGAGCTGACAATTTCAATGTATTATCCACTATGACCTCTCCAGCTGCTTCAGAACACAGCAGCCAGATCCCTCTCAAACATCAACCGTTCCTCACATATCACCCCTTTACTAAAAGAACTCCACTGGCTCCCCATATCACACAGATTACAATACAAAATTCTCACCATACTCCACAAAACCATCAACAACCAAAAAACCAAGTGGACCAATGACCCTCCTCAACTACACCACTGCCAGAAAAACCTGTGATCTCAAAACACGGGCCTACTCATTCCCCACACTAAACAAGCACACCTCACCTCCACCAGACAACGCACCTTCTCTGTAGCTGGCCCCACCCTCTGGAACAAGCTTCCCTCCCATCTCAGACTGGACCCCTCCATCCACTCATTCAAAAAGAAACTTAAAACATGGCTATTCCTCAACGCCTACCATCACACAACCTAACCCCCACCCCTCTCCTCACCCTCAGCTCCCAATTAAACCATGATTCTCCCCCCCTGCAGACATCACCTCCTAGACTCTATTTCAATCATTGTACTTTCGGCATCCAATATTGAGACTTCCCTCCCCATTAACCTTCCTTTTAACATCCATCGCTATTCCTGCCAAATGTTACTCCTGCTACATGTTCACCCCACAAGGCTCTTTGCCACTCATTATAAAGTTTGCATCCAAAATTAGCGTTTCATTGTATCATTAGTACCAGTACTAACCACAATGTTATAATGTTTAATGTATACTTAGTACTAATCACAGTTAATGTTAAAATGTAAAATAGTACGACCTCTTGTCATACTATTCCAGTTGTTATGATGGGAACCGGTGTGATGTACACCAACGAATGTCGGTATATAAAAGCAAATAAATAAATAAATGATGCCTACAGCAAGGGTTATTTTTCCCTATATGCATCACCTTGAACTTGTCTACATTAAACTTCATCTGCCATTTAGACATTCATTCTCCCAATCTCACAAGATCTTCCTGCAATTTATCACAATCCTAGAAATCTACCTCATGGAATTCTGGTGATAAAGTGCAGCTAAGAGGTCATGAGCTGGTGAAGCTTAGCCAGTGTCAGTTGATATTAGTTAAATTTGTGTCTCCATATTTATGGCTGTTAAATGTCAAATTTGTTTCCTCCTCAGACTGGTTGATATCTAGGCATTTATTTATTTGTTCGGTTTTATATACCGTCATTCGGTGCAGCCATCATAACGGTTTACAAAAATCAAACAGAGAATAAACAATTAAAATATAGCTGCATAAATTAACAGTGGGAGAGATGAAGGGATGGGGAAAAGGTTGGTGGTGAAAAAGGGAGGACAAGGAAAAATGTATAAAATGAAGATTGGAAGGAATGTCAGCAAAACCCTTGCAGACAACACGAGACAAGAACAAGCACAGTGCAAACAAGATGGTGCGTGAAGCTGAAAAACACTAATGATTTCAGGATGACATGATTAAAGAAATCTCTAAAATTGTTATGGCAATTTTGGAAGACAGACTTAAGAAACTGCTATCCTATTTAGATGAGATTTAAGAACATTTCAAAAGACATACATAAGATAACTAGATCGTGTTGCAATTCAAGAGGCTGTGACAGCGCAGTTTATGATTCAACATCATGTTTTACAGAAGGAAAATACTTTAAGAGACAGAATAGAAGACCAAGAAAATTGAAGAGGAGAAAATTTGTTATTATTGGTCTTCCTGAAAAATGTGAAGGATCCTGAACTGATTCAGCTAGTTGGCTTCCAGAGAATTTGGGTCTGCCATTAGAAATGGAGCCACCTGCAAATCGAGCACAAATTCTGATTGATCTCCATTGTATGCAAATCTTTCATATCCATATTCCTTGTGGATATCTTGAAAAGACAACCTGTTTTTCTTCAGGACAGGAGTTGGCTGCTGCTGATAAAGTCCCTTGGAATATTTTGTTTATATGTTTGTTTTTTTGTCATGTCTGTGGTGTGGTCTCTTATCTGTAGTTGGTAAGGGTGGATATGAAGTGTATGGATATGCATACAAGTATAAGCATTAATGCTTCAGGAACACTACAGTTGGGTTCACTGCTGTGCATCTAACCTTTTGATAGACATTTGGGATGGGGTGTCTAATCCTAAACTTGACTGGTTGATCTGTTGCTTGCAGGTCAAAAAGCCATGTGAACATTTAAGTTTTATGGTAACAACTCGTGTAAAGATATTTTCTTTCACAAAGGGGACTACCTTACACCGTGGAAAACTTTTTATTAAAATTGCCCGACTCAAGACTCAAGCTGAGTTTCGCCAAAAAGGCTGCATCAGGGGCTAAAACAATCAAGAACAATAAATATTACCACAACCATACTCTATAATAAAGATTATTATACAATCTGCTAAAAGATAGATAATTGCTTATCTCTATATCCCTCTGCCAATATAATCTACAATCATAACATACATGTGCAACATACATATTTAAATCATTAATATGCAACGTGACCCATTCACTCTATTTAAGACTAATGATTTTTTTAAAAAACTGAGATCATTACCTTTGTGCAGTAACCGTATTCTCACAGCTACAAATGTCAGTATATCAATCTGAACATTAGCCGTTGCAGTAAAGCTAAATAGAAAATAATGCTGTTTATAAAAATGATCATTAGAAATCACAAAATACTAAAAGTTTAAAAATAAAATGAAATGAAGTTACATATACAATAATATATCAATAAATAGTATTAAAATGAACCTTATGTATATCAAATCTCACATAAAGGCTATAAATAATATTCATATAAAAGAACAGAACAAACATGATAAACACATCTAAAACTAAAAATTATGAAGGCAGCAATCAAAATATTAATGTGAGATCAATGTTAGTTCACTCTAAAGTTCTTTTGTCTGAATAATACCATCATAGCCTTATACAAATACATAAAAAATCATAAAATGTATATATTAAAATTGCAGACATAAATAGCCATAAATCTAAATAATTAAAGTTAGACATCAAATAGGACAATATTGTATCAACAAAATAATGATTCAGTATTCATGACATGTTACTTTTAGTGAGTAGTGATCCAACTAATTCACACTAAGCAGATTTTAGCGCTAAAAATTTTTTTTTAAAAATGGCAATTCCATTAGACAAATTGTAAATTATATAAAAACATTTTATAACTACTGGGACATAACGTTAAACATGAATAAAAATCATTAAGCTATTCCTTTGACGATCACTAGGTTATTTTAAAACATATAAACTGATACTAAACAAGCTACTCTATGGAAAGACAAAGAAAAGACTTCAAGCTGTTGATTCAAAAAAAATTCTTAGGGCTAGCTTCTTTACCTTATCAAGGAAACATCTCACAAAAAATGGCACTGCAACTAAGAAGAGTCCTCCGCTATGTTGTCATTTATATAGTGAACTTCAGAAACAAACCGCGCCAAAAAACTATGACATCATTTCCTGCAAAATGTGTCAATCATGTCAGTGAAAACAATATAAGGACAGAGTAAAGTGACAAAAAATAAACGAAAAATGAGATAGAGAAACAATATTCTAAGTAAAAGCAATTATATGTTAGTCAAGAGCGTAGCTATTTTCACCACACCAAAAGACATTACGTCATTTCCTCAGAAAACCATATTAATTTACTGCATGGTTTTTTTTTAAAAAACTGACACTTAAAAGAGGGAAGGGAAAACGTCCCAGAGTGTTACAAATACTATTGGTCCAACGTGTTACATATAACTAGATGCATTTATGTCATGATCGCAGGTTTGGCGCGGTTTGTTTCTGAAGTTCACTATATAAATGACAACATTTACAATTTGTCTAATGGAATTGCCATTTTTTAAAAAAAAAAAATTTTAGCGCTAAAATCTGCTTAGTGTGAATTAGTTGGATCACTACTCACTATAAGTAACATGTCATGAATACTGAATCATTATTTTGTTGATACAATATTGTCCTATTTGATGTCTAACTTTAATTATTTAGATTTATGGCTATTTATGTCTGCAATTTTAATATATACATTTTATGATTTTTTATGTATTTGTATAAGGCTATGATGGTATTATTCAGACAAAAGAACTTTAGAGTGAACTAACGTTGATCTCACATTAATATTTTGATTGCTGCCTTCATAATTTTTAGTTTTAGATGTGTTTATCATGTTTGTTCTGTTCTTTTATATGAATATTTATAGCCTTTATGTGAGATTTGATATACATAAGGTTCATTTTAATACTATTTATTGATATATTATTGTATATGTAACTTCATATCATTTTATTTTTAAACTTTTAGTATTTTGTGATTTCTAATGATCATTTTTATAAACAGCATTATTTTCTATTTAGCTTTACTGCAACGGCTAATGTTCAGATTGATATACTGACATTTGTAGCTGTGAGAATACGGTTACTGCACAAAGGTAATGATCTCAGTTTTTTAAAAAAATCATTAGTCTTAAATAGAGTGAATGGGTCACGTTGCATATTAATGATTTAAATATGTATGTTGCACATGTATGTTATGATTGTAGATTATATTGGCAGAGGGATATAGAGATAAGCAATTATCTATCTTTTAGCAGATTGTATAATAATCTTTATTATAGAGTATGGTTGTGGTAATATTTATTGTTCTTGATTGTTTTAGCCCCTGATGCAGCCTTTTTGGCGAAACTCAGCTTGAGTCTTGAGTCGGGCAATTTTAATAAAAAGTTTTCCACGGTGTAAGGTAGTCCCCCCTTTGTGTTTTTTGCCTTGGCTACGTGGGACCACCTTCCGATTTGTTTCATAAGATATTTTCTTTGACTCTCTAGATGGTATCTATTTACCAAAAAAAGAGGGGGAAAACCACTTCTCGCTAAGTTTAAAAAAGCTCATAATGTATTTCTACAAGAAACTCATTTAACTAAGAGCATAAAAAGTTTAAGTGGCACTGGATGAGCCAATATGTCTTACTCTAATCGGCAAAGGGGCATGATTACTCTGTTGCATAAAAATTTGCCCTTCTCAATGGAAACAACAGATCTAGAAGGTCATTTTGTATTAAAGTGGCATTATGTATCAGAAAAAGTTCTTGCTTGGTACTATGCATGCACCAAATTCTATAGTTGTACATTTTTCTCAAAGTTGGTTACCCTCAGCAGTCAATTTCCATGTAATTGTTTTAAGAGGCAATTTCAATCAGGTATAGGGTTGTCAACTTTCTACTATGAAAATTCCGAACAACTGGATGGCCGAGTAAAGTTTTCACTGATTGTGTCCTTCCGCTTCCACATACATATATTATTCCTGCCCTGGCCCCCCATTTCTTCTCCCCACTGCCCTTCTTCCCTAGGCCCAAGCCCAGCAGAACTGCAATGCACACACTTCTCTCCAATGCTCCCCCACCTCTCACCCATTTAAATCCAACAGTATGATACTCCCAACCCCAATACCCCCAAAATAAGGCCAAGAATTTCAACATTTAACAATTAGGAGGAGCAATCCCACCAATAAACCCACACTATCTATTTACCTTTTTTAGTGCAGTACTAGTGTCCATTCCTGATACTCAATGAGATCGAGCAACACTGGTGGCTGCAGCAGCTGGAGATCAGCATGAGCAGGATAGGAGTAAGCAAGCCAGGGAAACAAGCTGGGTTACAGGAAGGCAGCAGGAGTCTCTAGCTCCTATGCTCTAGATGGGGCCCGGGTGAGAGAGTGGAGACAGTCATAGCAACATGGCCAGGCAGCAGGACCAGCAGAGGGGGGAGGAGAAGAGGAGGGAATGAGGGTCACTCAGTGGCAGGTGAGGCTAATTTTGTGTCAAGCTTAGGCAGAACTGAACATATTTTGGGTGCCCAGGGCAGACTAATAATTTGGCGCTCCTCCCTCTCAAATACTCAAAACTTGCCAACAAAAAGTGAACTGAAAACTGCAACAAGCCCAACTTTATTATGTAGTGTAATAAAATCTAGATATATAAACAATTATTCATAATATTAAAATCATACTAATAAAAAGAATGTCAAAACAGCTGATTAGAATATCCAATAATTAAAAACTCAGATTTTTTTTCTAATATTTCCCAAACAAAATATTTATTTATTTAAGATTTTTTTTTTTATACCGGTGTTCCTGTATGAAATACCGATCACATCGGTTTACATTGAAACAGAACATAAATTTTGCCTAGAGGCATTACATAGAACAAGGTTACGGAACTTGGAACAGGGTAAACTAGTTCAAAATTAACATTGTAATGTAAACATATTTGCTAACAAGTCTCATTGAGCAGCAAAAAACAAAAACAAAAACATAAAAGCAAAACAGTAAATGTCACATGAGTCCTGCAGCAAGAGATTGGATACAGGGTACAGGATACCTAGGGTATGCACTGGTGAACTCTTGCTGGCTGTAGGGGGAAAAAGTGCTTATGGCCCTGGAAAAGCTTGTTTAAAGAGTCAGGTTTTAAGTTTCTTTTTTAATGTAGAGTGGCAGATCTCTAGACTGATATCTGGCGGGAGCGCGTTCCATTGAATGGGGCCTGCTGTAGATATGGCACGTTTCTGAAGCGAGGATTTTGTTGAGGGAACATAGAGTGTGCCTTTATATGCTCCTCTGATGGGTCTAGCTGAAGAATGAGGACGTAGTTGGCTGCTTAGGTGGAGTGGGGAGATATTGTGAATTGATTTATGAATTACTGTGAGCACTTTATAAATATTGCAAAACAGCATCCAAAAATGAAAAGTAATAAGGATTAAAAAAAATCTCCCACTCTCCATACCTGGAACCTTTTGATTTCCAGTCACCCTCTCTCTACTCCCAGAGTTTGACCCCTCTCATAAGCTCCTTCTATCCCTCTATCACTCACACACACACAGGCTCCCTCTCTCTAGTTCACACATACAATCTCATATACAGGCTCCCTCTCTCTCATATGTACACATACTCCCTCATACAGACTCCCCCCCTCTCTCTCACACACACCGGCTCCCTTTCTCTCATGCATACACCCTCACACGGGCTACCTGTCTCTCGCACACATTCCTACACACTGGCTCCCTCTGTTGCTTACTCCCACCTACACATAGGCCCCCCCCCTCTCTCTGTCTCAGACACACACACATCCCTTCACACACACACACCCTCACAGGCTCCCTCTCTCACAAACAAGCAACCTCATGTTCATAAAATCCCTTTTTCACACACACCAGCTCTCAATCTCTCACGCATATACACACTCCTTCACAATCTTCTCACAGACTCCCTCTCTGGCACCCACACCCACAGACCCTCACACATGATCTCTCTCTCTCATCCCCCAGGCTCGCAGTCTTACACACACATTCTCATCGGGGCCTGCTCCATCTTTGCTGCAAGAGGAATGGCCTTCACTCGCCGCAAAGATGGAACAGGCCCCAGTGTGCCGAGAGCAGATCCTATCCTGCATGCAGCAAAGATGAAGCAGTCCCAGGTGTGCACAGTGAGTGGGATGGCCTTCATTTGCAGCATGCCGGGACCTGCTCCATCTTCACTGCAAGCGGGACTGATTCCGCTCACAACACGCCGGGGGGGCCTGCCAAATTTGGCGCAGCTGCATTGGAGGAGAATTCTGTGGGAATTCTGTGCTCCACAGTAGCACAGAATTTCCCCAGGACCAAAATGTTAGATATTTCATATTATTCTAAGCTATGTGATAGTTATTCTTCAAAAGATTATATTTGTCTCTACATCCATGTTTTCATTAGTAAAGTCTCATGAAAATTGGTACTATGACTATCAGATCATGCATCAATCTCTATCCATCTAAAATATTCAAATTGCATCTTAATCTGTTCCTGAATCTTGATACAAATTTTTTGCACAGCTAAAAAACAGAGGGCAAGAATTATTAGTATAAATCCAGAGATTTCCCCAGATATATTATGGACAGCTAGAAAGGTGGCAATGAGAGGAGAGATTATAGCTTACGTTACACAGAAAAACAAAGCTAGAGATTCTGAAATTCTGAGACTAATCAGTTGGTGCAACAACATTTTAGGCACATATCTTTAGAAGTTAAAGAAAGGCTAGAAAACATTCAGAAGAGTTTAGATCATTTTCTGCATCAGAGCGCTGTTGGAGCTCTTCAATTTTACAACTATAAGAGTATACTACCATCTACCTGGCCAAAATGAT
Source organism: Rhinatrema bivittatum (assembly GCF_901001135.1). Taxonomy (NCBI): domain Eukaryota; kingdom Metazoa; phylum Chordata; class Amphibia; order Gymnophiona; family Rhinatrematidae; genus Rhinatrema; species Rhinatrema bivittatum. The sequence continues at coordinate 265,976,824 of NC_042616.1, forward strand.
AAGACAGATGATGAAATGCTAAGAGAAATCAGAGAAGCTAAACAATTTGGCAATGGAGTAATAATGGGAGATTTCTATTACCACAGAAAATACTAACAGTTAATCCAAAAGCACAATGAGCCACAATACCTCACATCAATATGTTGTGTAATCAAAACTTTTTTCTTCTATGTGCTGTATCTTATAGGTTAATTTGTAGATAGGACCATAACACAACACCCACGGCATACTAGCAAGTAAGTTTTATGTATTAACCGCTACATCCCCAGATCTACCAAGGAATTCTTAACAATGGATTACCCAACCCACCTCATAGTATGTATTACTTCATATAAAGATACTTTGAACTATTAAGCCCTGCGGGTAAAGATCCAAATGTAGAATATCGCACCCAACCTATATACATTCCTCTCTCCCTTATTAACCAAGCCTATATGTAACAGTATATATGTAATACCTTACTGTATATAATGAGCCTTTCAAGTAATAGCTATTACATGTAATCAACTTACACTACATAATAAGATACTGTGATGATGTTTGTACAACCTGTTACATGACTTTGTAAACCGTTCTGATGGCGAAACCGAATGATGGTATACAAAACACGTTAAATAAGTTAAATTAAATCTGACCCTGCAACTTCAGCAACCTATCTTCCTTCAGATACATTCTCCCCGCCAAGGTGTCAGACCAGGCTCCCAGATACACCAATGTCTAAGAGGGAACCAGATGGCTCTTTGCTACGTTTACCACCCAGCCCAGAGACCTCAACTACCTTAGCACCTTCTGAAGAGACTGCCAACAGAGGTCCTCTGATTTTGCATGAATAAGCCAGTCATCCAGATATGGATGCACCAACACCCCTTCCCATTGTAAGGCCATGGCCACAACCACCATGACTTTGGTGAATGTACAAAGGGCCACTGTCAAACTGAAGGGAAGGGCCTGAACTTGAAAATGTTCTGCTAGGATCATGAACCTCAGAAACCTCTGGTGCTCTGGCTTGATGGCTATGTGCAAATATGTCTCTATAAGATGCCAAGCACTCTTTGTGTACTGCCGCTATAATGACCTCAGGGCCTCCATGCGGAACCCAGGAACCCTGACAGCCACATTTACCTTCTTCAGATCCAAAATCAGTTGAAATGTCCCCTCCTTTTTTGGGACCACGAAATAGAAGGAATTCGTTCTTGTCCTTTGCTCTTCGCCACAAACTAGTACTACAGCACCCAGATGCCGCAAACAATCTCCTGTCTCTCAAACAGTTTCTCACTTGATGTGAGGAGTGCAAGGGGAAAAGATATATGCATCTCATACTGGATGTGCAGATTCTAAAGTGTAGCCATCTTTTATCTCACTTAAGACCCATTGGTCCATAGCAATTTTGGCCCACTCCTTGTAAGAGCGCCAAGCACCCTCCAACAGCCAGAACCAAAGAGTGGACCATTCTCACTTCATTGCGAGAACTTTGCAACTCCTGCACTCCTACCAGGGTTGTCCTGGGATGGCTTCCGACCACCCCAAAAGGACTGGCCCTGGGACTGAGGTCTGGCTGAGGTTTGCTGCAGAGGTCTTGGAGGGCCTTTAGTTTGGCGAATCCTTCTGTTGTCCTGAAACCTTGCCTGAGCAAGAAAAATCCCCTGCACTTTGTCTTGTCTTCCAGTGACATGGACCTTATTCTCTCCCAGATGCTTCATCATCTGCTCCAAGTCTTCTCCGAACAGGAGTTTGCCCTTAAATGGAAGAGCCCCCAGCTGAGACTTGTTCCAAACATCCACTGACCAGTGGCACAACTTTAATAATCTTCTGGCCGACACCGCTATAATCATAATCTGGGAAGTAGTCCTGACCAAGTCATAGAAAGCATCTGCCCCATATGTCACAGCCGTTTAAAGACGCTCCACCTGCTGCGCCGCAGACCCCAATGCCAGCCGCTTACAGATGGCTCTGCCTGCGTCTCCTACAACTGCTGAACCAAGCACATACAAGCTTCTCTGCATAAAACTGCTATAGATCACAGCTCGTATGCCCAAGGCTGAGACCTCAAAAATCCACTTAAGATGGACCTCCAATTTGCAATCTTGCACATCTCACAGACTGGCAAACAAATACTGAAATAGCGGTCTTCTTAGTGACCGCCAATGCCAAAGCGTCGACCTTCAGGAGCGCAACAGCTCCATCTCCTTCGGATATGGATAAAGCTTAGTCATAGCCCTGCCAACCATTAAGCCACACTCCAGAGTGTCCCACTCCCGAACTATCAACTTCCTCACTGCCTTATGAAATGGAAAGGCTTTAGCTGGACTGCGCAACCTGTCCAAGACAGGATGCACTCCCTCTAGGTCAGTCTACTCATTAAGATCTTGAAGCTAGAGTTCCTCTCTACAAATCAGGAATTGGGTAATACCATGCTGCAGCTACTGGATCATCTGAGTCATCAGTGTCTCCATCAGGTTCATCTGTCCACCAGGACAGATGAACCTTGACCCGAACACCCTCTGAGCATTTTATTTTGTTCTGCACTGAGACTTAGAGAAAACCCCTGCTGCTTTCTTCGCTAAATATGCCTTATGCATAAGTAACACAAAGTCAGCAGAAAAGGCCTAGGAGTCATCCAAATCCCGATCCAAGGAAAAATCCTCAATATCAAAAGGATTTAAAGGAAAATCCTCCAACTGGAAGTCCCACCAGTCTTCCCTGGTACCAGCAAGTGCTGGTGTTAAATGTGGAGGAGATTCACCTGCTTTCCCTGCTGACAGCCCTGTGAAAGAACTTAAGATGGCTGCCCTTCCCATGCTGACCGAGACATTCTCCGCGGCAGAACTGGACCTCTGCACTGACTTGGGAGCAGAAGCAGCATGCCCTCCTGAAGTGCCTTCACCCCTCGAGAGATAGTCTGACAACAGGCCCACATGGTTAAGCATGTCAAGAATTGCCGCACACCATTGCCATGTAGTCCAGGCCGCGAGTCACACATCATACTTAGCCAGGGAGACAGTCACCTCAGCCCAGGCTAAAAGAAATAAAAGGGATACTTCTCTGCTCCTTCAGGCCAATAATGCAGATCTGCCAGTGGGTTCCAAAGCTACCTCGTGTGGGATGATGGATCTGGACCACCAGATGTCCACCCCTCAGAATTAGGACCAAGCCAAACAAAAGTGTCACCAACCCCAGGTTCATTCACCTCAGACCAGGTAGGATGGCCCCACCAGGACCTCACAACTCCCTGAAAGGATCCAGAAGTCTTCTTTCTCTCTTGGTTTGTTTTTTTTTTTCTCCTACAGACTACGGGTTTTACACCATCTACCATCTGCTGGAGACTCAGAAATACTGAGGGACTGCAGGTGGCATACTAGGTTATGTAGCAACATCAGTAAAACTTTCTTGATCTCCATCTGCTAGCAGGGATGCAAAACCCAGGAGTCTGGACTGATCTGGATATGTACAAGAATGTGTTGTTGCCTAAATGTGGTAGGTAGACACTGAATAATACTGAAGAATGCTAGAGAGACCATTTTCATAGCACTTAGGGGGGAAGGCATCATGGTCATTGCTTAATATATCTAGAGGCCAGATTCAAGATTCATGTTTGCAGGGTTCTAGAAGCTGCTCTAGTGCATGGCCCTTGGCCAAAGGCAAGTTATTACAGTAAATAGGTATGTTGGGAGAAGGGAGTTTATATAGTGCCTTATATAAAAGACTTCAGACCCTTATATGTTTTTCATATTCTATTGTCTAAAAAATACAAGTTAAAATGCATTAAAGCAGGAATGTGTTTCACTGATCTACACAACATACTCATGAAATTATAGAAATATTCTAGAAGTAATTAAGAAAGAAAAATCAAAAAGTCTTGAATGAGTAAGTTTTCACACTGTCACAGCAAACCAAATTAGCTCCAGTTCAAAAAATTGCCTTAGCAAGCCCTATAATAGGTTAAACAAAGCTCACAATTATCCAGTCAAGGGAGCTAAGCTGATTCAAATACTCCTGGATGAAGAATTCATCTGTTTCTGTTGTATGACATGAATTTGAAGAAAAGATAAAAACATGCCAAATAAGGAGTTGCCAAAAGAATTCTGGGAACATTATTCAAAAAGGTACAGATTGGGGGAATATCCCTTAGGGAACTATCAGGTCCATCATGTAAAAGTGGAAACAGTCAAGACACCAGCAAGAGATCTCTAATCAGGTAGTTCCTCCGAAGTCATTAGTTTTGGATTATGGAAACCGCTACAGAAGGTCACTTCATGGTTTAAGATTATTTTAGAAGAACTACAAAAGTCTCTGGCTATTGAATAGCCAACATGTTTCCAGTCTCAATTTCAAAATTATGACAGCAACATAACCCCTTTGAGAGGGTGGCATAAAGGAAGCTATGATGTGCCACATAGCATTTGTGCAGAAACACTTGGAGAACACTGCATATACATGGAAGAAAGTTTTGTGATCTGATGAAACCAAAGTGGAACTTTTTGGTTGCCATGCTAAGCAATCTGTAGCATAAGAAACACAGCAAATCACTTTGCTAACATGATCCCTGCAGTAAAGAATAATTGGTAACATATTATGTTGTGGGGATGCCTTGCAAAGGCAAGGGCAGGGAGGCTTGTGAAGATCGAGGGAAAGATGGATGGTGCAATGTATAGGTTTTTCAGCTGGCTGAGGGATGTCCTACGATCAGCCGCACTCATCCTCCAATGCCATGGGCCTCACAGCAGCAAGGATGCCACCATGCTGTCTTCCCCAAGGCTCCTCTTAAGTGCGTACACACAAACACACCATCTCTTAATGGTCCCCTGGTGGAAAACTGCAGCGTTGCTCCCTGATGACGTTGGCGCTGGCTGAGTATTTAAACCCAAGCCGTGCTTGCAGCTGGCACCTCAGCAACAGGTCCTCCTGCCATGCAGCATGGATTGCTCGTCTTATCTTCACATTACCCTGCCTTGATACCATGTTGCCTTGCTCTCTCCTGGTCCTGCCTTGCGCACTGTGTGTCCCTGTCTCCTATGCCTTCTCCTCATAGTCCTGTCTGCCTTTTGGCTACCTCTTAGTTCTGATCCTTGCTCTGAATCTGACTACTCTTGCCTGCTTCTGACCCCTGCTTCAGATCTGATTTCTCTCTTGGCTGCCTCCTGCATGCAACAGAGCAGCACACGGCTCTCTGTAGAAGAGAAAAAGACTAAGGCTGTATAACCTCTGCCTTTACTGTGCAGCACAGGGACATTTCTCTAGCAGTTGCCTGAGAAACCAAGGAACGCCATGAACAGAACCATAGTTGGGAAGAATTTTTGACCATGCAGCCTCCTCTCCACAACTGGTGATACCAGTGTCTCATCTTCAGTGAACACTCTGCTCAAACCAAAACTTTACTAGACTCTGGAACCAGGGGGCAATTTTATTCAGGAATTTCTGTTATGCCAGTGTAGGTGTCCTACTACTAGCTTGACCACATCCTGTATTATCTCTTCCATCTATGGCCACCTTGCCTATCACAATGCAGATCGTTTTACATTGAGAAAATCTCAAATTCTTTGTGCTACCCTTAGCAAACAATCCTATTGTTCTTGGACCAGCCTGGCTCAGACTCCACCAACCGTCTATTGACTGGGCCACTTTACAGATCAATCATTGGGGTCTCTCCTGCAAGGCACATTGTGCCGCCTAATTCTTGCCTCTAGTCACCCCGCTTCATACTTACCACTCTGGTACACTTCGTTTATCGACCTAAGCCAGAAACCACAACCTAAAGCCTGGGTGTTTTGTAAAGCTGCTGGTTGCCCAGAACGTTTGGAAACCATCCTCATGAGGTAGAAGCCACTGCCAATAAAACAAGGGCTGTTCTTATCCAGCACGATGATCCTAACATATATGGTAGCCACGTTTCTCTCGCACCAAAGGATTTGTGCTGACCAGAGAATCACCCAGCGGAGGCTCTTCTACGACCAACAGAAACTCAAGGAATACCTGCAACTCATTTCAAATTCCAAGTCCTCAGATGGTAAAGATGAGCCACTGATGCTTCTCCAGAAGCCGAAGACAGGAAGTTTCAGGAGGGGAACTAGAAAGGGGGCTACTGTTACAGTCACCGCTCATGGGATGACCCCTTGAGTGGCTTCACTCACGGATCTGACCCTCAGCATGGATGCCACCATCTTTCCCCTAGGCGCGCGCACATCCATCTCCTTAAAGGGCCTGCAGCAGGAATTCTCGGCAGCACCTAGCGATGACATTTTCAGCCCTATAAAAGGGCCTCGCAGATCTTCCTGCCTTGCCTCAGCAATGGGTTTTGTCTTGGCTTATCCAGTTGTGTCAGCCTGCCTTCAGCCGTGCCTCTCTCCAGCCTGGTCTTCAGCTGTGCCCTTCCTGCCTGTCTTTCTGCTTGGCCCTGTCTGCCTTCCCCATGTCCCAGAATTTTTCCCTACTTGTCTCTGGTCTTGTCCTTCCTGTTCCTGTGTCTCACCTTTCTGTCTAGTCTTTCTAGCTCTGAACCTTTTCAGTTTCATGCTTGTTGCCTGGATCCAACCTTAGCCTTGGACTTCAATTATGCCTCGCCAGTTGCCAGCTTTGACTCTCGGACTGCCCCAGACTCTGCCTTAGCATGGCTTGCACAAAGACTCTTTTACCAGCTGCGACACAGACCTTGTGGCTCCGCTGTGCCATGGCAAAAGGGGTTCACACTCACAACATCCGCAACATTGAAATATACAATTTCTTACCATTCCTGGTGTAGGGTAAACACTAGTGATCCTAAACAGGATGTACATCATGAACTTGAGGCCTACTGCTATGCACACAGACTGAATAAAAAGTTGAGGCCTAAAGCAATGCAGACATGGAGTTCTGCAGCCATGTGATGGTTCTGGCAACTTTATGTAAGACTATTTTTCACAAAGAGGAGAAAAGATTGTTTATTTATTTATATCAGAAAGTTGTCATTCCCTTCCAATATGAGGAGAACTTTGGACCAGAACTGAGAACGTGTCCTTGGTAAAAACTTAGTATCCAGCTTGAGATCAGCTATGAAATTGGTATTGTTCTAATACCTGTTTTACTGGTGGACTCTAATGAGCATATGAGAATATTCCTGTGTGTGTCGGGACCCAGATGACATCAGTGGCATCCCACAAATCCTGTGTCTATAGGAGGTGGTAATATCAAATCCGTATCAACATTAGTACCTTATGAAACTGAATGATCAATGAGGTTTGTCTCTTGAGAGAGGACTCAGTTACCCAGACGGACTTTGACGTCAGACATTATCCTGAGGAACTATCTGAAAGAGCCTTTGCTAAGGGCTTTTCCCTGTAGCTTTTTCCACAGATTCCAAAAAAGCTCTGCCAAGAGAGTTTTCTTAACAGAACTTTAACTCCTGAAGTGAACCTGCACTCTAAGGCAGAGTTTATACTCAGTACAGTCTGCTCCGTGCACAGAGGCAACTGTTGTGCCAATTATTCCCTTAAAAAACTTTTGGCCAAACAGTAAATCTTATCTTGGATCTGCCGTCATATCTCACAGAGATGTCTGAGATTTTTTTTTGGGGGGGGGGGTTTATCTGTCATTCACCTTAAGGGCTTTGCCAGATTCCACCTCTTATCAAGACAAATCCCTGGACTTGTGCTGGACAGATAAGGGTGAGAGAACACTGGCTTAATTACCTTTTAGCTGGGCTAATTACTTTGGCATTACATAGTTTCTAAGTATACAGCTGAGCTTAGATAACACTTCTAAGTTCTGATTATCTTTTACAACACTGCCTTGTGCTGTGAAAGTGAAACTGTAGTAAACTAAACTGAAACCAAAGAAAGAAAACAAATAATTGTACTTTTTAAACTTTGCTTTACTTATGCTGCTAATAAATTGCTAACCTCACAAAAGTATCTAACTGCTCCCTAAAAGTAATACATTTGCATCATAAGGTTACCAGATTAAATTCTGTTAATCAAATGTAAGATATCCACACCAGATATTTCCTACAGTGTATATAATACTGGGTGCACAACTGAAGGCAGAATTTGCATGGTCTCCAAAAGCTCATGTATTAAAATCACTGTTAGTCCTTCCCAGTTGTGATTGCTTTCAAGACCCCATTTTTCTTCAGGACTAATATAGCTACTAGAAATCTGAACAATGGAGCCAGTTAGCCAAGGCTTTTTGAGATGGATATTCAGTGCCATTTGTTTGCTATGTTCATTCTTAGACAAATAGAGGATTTGAAAATTCCTATTGGCTGACTCTAGGTTATATGGCTGGATAAAACTGTTTGATTACTTGGAGGCATTCAGAGGGCATTTCTGGGCTGAGTTTAACTCAGAACGTATCCAGCCAGCTGTTTGTGCTGCAGAGCAATCCTAAAGTTAACTAGATAAACTTATCTGGCTAGTTTTATGAACCACATTACAGGAACACTTGCTGAACTACACTGGCTTCCAATTGAACAAAGAATACAATATAAGACACTGTGCATAATTCATAAACTAATCCACGATGAAAAAGCCGACTGGCTTAACACAGCACTGCGCGTACATGTTCCGCACAGAAACCTGAGATCTGCTAATAAGGCTCTACTAACTGTCCCCTCTGTTAAATCAGCATGCCTCACTTAAGTAAGGGAAAGAACACTGTCACTGGCTGGACCTGTGCTATGGAACACCATGCCACTCGAAATAAGGCTGCAGAGAAATTTGAAAATATTCAAAACTAACCTGAAAACCTGGCTCTTTAAACAAGCTTTTTATAAAGACAAAGAGAAGGAGGAAAACAGCTGATACATAAGGACGCACCAAGCAAGCAGTTGTTTGTTTTTTACCTACAAATGCATATTAATGTTAGATTTGAACTGCTTAACAGTTTCCTAACCAACATATAGGCTTAACTTAAACACATAGTTTATCGTATTAAAATATGTTACCATACTATGATGGCACTTGTTTAATTTGTAATCTATACCACTTATAATTTTCTTTATCGTGCCTTTCTGTAAACCGTTGTGATGGTTATCTAACTTGATGGTATAGAAGAGTTTTTAAATAAATAAAATTAATATTAGTGGCGGCTGCGCCACTGATATCCCACCAAAGTTAGACAAATCAGTTAATCTGACTAACCCTGACCTGAATATGGACTTTTTGGGGTCTATGATATAAAGGTCTTATTCTTTAAGGCATATTAATGTAACATTGCCTTTTAATTTGGCAGATTTCTTGTATAAAGTTACCTTCCACCTTGTTAACCCCTTGCATTTAAATGGATTTGTCATTACACTATTAAGTTTAAATGTTATTTTAAGGCTTTTATATACCGACTTTCTTGATACAAATCAAATCAACTCAGTTTACATCGAACTAAGCAGTTAACCATAACCAATTAACAAAAGACAATTTGATGAAGCATAAAGTTACATTATAACAAGGGAGCAAAAACTGGGGATAGGAAAATAAAGGGGGGAGAACAGAGATAGTTTACTATATACAGGTGGGGTTGTGGGAGGGAGGCAAGGAGCCAATCTCGATATGATGTATTAGCGAGTCTTAGTACTAGTTTAATTACGGTGGAGATGGGAACAGTTCTGAGTCATGCTGGAAACAGTACTGAGTCATGCTATTGGACTAGGAACAGGGAAAGGCTCGACCGAAAAGCCATGTTACCTGTAAAACACTGCTGCTAATACCTATTTATACAGTGCTGTTGTGAATTATTGTTGAATGTGAACCGATATGATGTTACTAAACCAATATCAGTATATAAAAACCACAAATAAATAAATATTGTGTATATTCATGTTTTTTTGTGTTTGGTTTTTTTTTAAAAAAAAAAAAATAATATTTATACTCACAAGTACACCAGCAACATGGCACCCATTACCATGACAAAGCGACTGAAGGAAGAGTAGAAGTACACAATGCTGAGGAGAATGGCGGCTCTGGAGAATGTGTACATCCAGTCCAACCAGTCTCGGTTAAAGTCCTCCTCATTCAGCAAGGGGCCACCCTGTGCATTCATTTGCACATTTTGATTCACAGGCCTGTTCTCTGGTGGTGCTACATTTGGAGCTGCTGCAGGTTCATTCTGAATAATACGGTCTGAATTTACTGGGCTTGCAGGCTGAAGAGATTCATTGCTGGATGCTGTCTGGGCAGAGACTGCTGCTCGGCTGAAACAATTCAGAAGTGAAAATTTTCAGAGGTTCATATCCACACAAACCAGTAAAGCCTTATCTGTCACCCCTAAACTGAGCTTTCAATAAGCTCTCCAACATAACAGAAAAACTCCAATGGAAACAATAAGTTATATTTATATACCATCTTCCGCAAACAAAAAACGTTTGACCCAAGGCAGTTTACAAAAAAAACAAAAAATAGAACAAAAAGTTAAATACAGAACAATACAGTTTCAACAAATATGTATTACACTTTTGAGCAAAGTGTTATTACACCAAAACTGGCTTTGATGTACAATGCATTGCTCTAAAGACCATTGCCCTGTTTTTTTTTGCTAAGGACTGGATAAAGCATCACTGCCTCAACACAAGTCTAAGCCATTGGGGAAGATACAAACCTCTTACCCTAGTATGACTAAAGGGACATTGGATTTTGCTTTTGACAATTAATTACTCCTGCATAATTTATTAAAAATTAATATATTTTGGTTATCATAGTTAATGAAGTTAAAAACCCGTTATTTTTGGAAACCCTGTAGCTGTTAAATGTTCTTCTGTTTAACCTGTTATATGTAAAGCCTGTTGCTAAGTTATTGTTTCACTGTAAACCGAGGTGATGTATAACTATATGTACCGCGGTATATAAGAATCTACAAATAAATAAATAAATAAATAAATAGTATGCTTTTTTTCCATACTGATGTGGGTGCTAAGGGCCCTACTGCACACATGACTTGTAATAAAAAGAGGTGAAGAGATAGTGAAGCATTTTCTGGCATGTCACACAAGGAGTCATTATTCCTGTTCTCCTAAGTTTTTTTTATCATAAGTAGTTTTAAAATTACTTTTAATTATAAATCATTTAAGCTTCAGTTTTGTGCTTTTCTTTTGCTAGACAGATGCCGCAGAAAAGATGTTGCTAGATAGAAATGCAACATCAACATAAAAAAAAAAAAAGTTAACAGGCCACAGTATTACAGAGTTGTATTATTTGCATACAGAGTAAGAGCAAATGTACATACAGCCTTTTAGATTGTTTATGATAAAGGGCCAATCATAGAAATAGTTTGACAATTGTGAAATCCAGTAATTGGTTTAGGGGTTGAAGATATGAAGAAGGGTAAATCCTATATAATATGCCTTATCAGTAAAATCATCTGAGAAAGAGAGCTTTGTACTCTGTCACTCTCTCCATAACGTATACCTTATTATATTATTTGTAGCATTTAATAAAAATGGGGGGGGGGGTTCTCCTCAGCTGTTGGCTCAAAGCGTTTATTTGAGCCACAACAGTACAAAGTTAACTAGTATTTAACAGGTTTTTTTGCATGAAACAACATGTGCTAATATGCAAGTTAAAACCCACAGTAGGATTATGTGTGTAATAACTGAACGTAGCACAACATAAGAAATGCCATGCTGGGTCAGACCAAGGTCCATCAAAACCAGCATCCAGTCTCTGACAAGGGTCAATCCAAGTCACAAGTACCTGGCAGATCTCTCAAAGTAGATCTATTTCATGTTTCTTCCAGGGAGAGCAATAGCTTGCTTGAGTTTACCTGGTTAATAATATGTTATGGACTTTTCCTCCAGGAAATTGCCTAATCTCTTAAATCCACTATACTAATCACCTTGACTAGTGGAAAATGTCTGTTGAGAACCTTAATGGTGACTCCTTATGAAATGCTGGTTCTCTTCAGACATTCTAACCATATATCTTGCCTACCGTCCCCACTGTTCTTTTACAATCAATCAAATGTATCACCTTTTTTTGCTACCTTATTACACCTAAAACGATCAGCTGAGGTCATTCACTCCATCACCATGGAAAAGAGCCTGCCTAACTGATGAATGCAACATTCCCCCATCCCCTCCAACCCAAAAGCTGCACAGCCTCAGCCATGGCAGCCAGTAAACTCCCTCCTGTTACTTTATTTATTTTTAAATATTATCAATGGACAAGGAAACTAAGGTAGAGGGGAAAAGATGAGAGAGAGGGAATGGCTCAGGAGGCAAGAGACAGTAACAGACCTCAGAGATGATACACCTGCACAGGAGACTCAGTCAATCTCCACCCCACCATAAAAAACTAAAAGCCCATCTCAACCAGGTCCAGCCAGAACGTGAGAGCCAGGACATGGTCAACCAGGAGCTGTTCAGACAGCTCCTGGGAATCCAAACCAGAGGCCTGCTCTACCAGAGGAACAATCGCAATAATTGTTGCTGTAGGAGCAGAAGGACTGGCTCTACCAGGGGAATCAAATACGTTGCCCTGGAAGCAAACTGTGAAATTAGGTCCATCAAGAAAGGGCCCAGTACTGATTCATGCACCTACCCTGTGACATTCCATTGGCAGTGTTCAAGACCCTTAAATGTGCCCTCAAGTATTTTGTGGCAAGGGAAGCCGCCCGGATTAAAATACTCTGAATTGATAAAACACTGGAACATGGGTGGGCTGGGTTTCCCAGAATTTAAATGGTATTTTTGAGCTGTTCCACCACAAGCATGGTTAGAATTGGAAAGACAGGCTACTAGTGGATGCTGTTTAGCGTCTCTTCTTTATATGCCCCCTTCTTCAAACACTCTCAGATCTGCTATGAGAGACAATAACATAGTAGAAAACACTTTAAAGATCTGGAGGTCGGTTCAACGACTTATGAAGTTACCTGACGGCTCTCAATCATATATAATCCCCCTATGGGACAATCCACAGGTATCACAGTGTACATTCTCTCCTGATATGGAAGGCTGGGGAATGACCGGTTTAAAATATCTGGGTCAATTGGTGATGAGAGCAGACTAAAGTCTTTCACTGATTTGGTGGAGGAGTTTCAAATATCACCTTCTACCAGGTATTTATATATGCAGTTAAGCAAGGATATTACAAAGAAGATGGATGTTAGAACAATTCAGGAGGAATGTACAAAAGTAGAAGGTGTGTGCTGTAAATTGAAGGCACAGCACTTAATTTCTGTCTTATTTGTCTCAATTCAGGCTGAATCAGGAGAGCAAGAGACATCGAGTGGTTTGATACGAACCTGGAATGACAACTTGGGAATGGACTGGGAAAGAATGGAAACTTATTTGGAAAAGATCTCAAAAGATAACTATATGTGGGAAGGGGCAAGAATTATTATTCAAATTGTTGCACCGAATGTATCATATTCCTGCCGCTTAGCCCAATTTAGAAAAAGTGGGAAAAGGAATGTTGGAGATGTTGTGGGCGTATTGGAACATACATGCACATGTGGTGGGAGTGTTGCTATATTCAGTCCTTTTGGGCAGAGATAATGTCCTACATTGAAAAAAATCCGTAATCAATGATTGGTTTTAACTCCTGCTCTGGGCTTGATGGGATGGTGGTCTAAGATCTAGCATGCAGGGCAATCGAAAGCTGGTAGGTCAGCTGTTGCACGCGACTTGTCTTACCACAGCCCAGTTTTGGAAGAGGTCCCCTGAGGTAGACTGTTGGAAAATTAAAGTAGAAGAAATAGCTGATCTTGAAAAACTAACATGTATGTTAAATGTCCAATTGGATCATTATGATACAGTCTGGAAACCTTACTGGGTTTGGCGAACTGAAGATGTTACTGATGTGTAAGTGGGGATACCCCTGGTTAATATAACCCTTACAGTTATGAATGCATCTAGATATAATTTCACTGTCACCAGATAACATATGTTTATATTGGTGGTACACCTCAATGCTTATTGGAGAGATTACTTACCTGATAATCTCATTTTCCTTAGTGTAGACAGATGGACTCATTACAAGTGGGTATAGTGTGCTCGTGCTAGCAGAGACGGATCTGACATCAGCACATGGTACATATACCCCTGCAGGAAGTGCAGCAACTCAGTAATCTTCCTTGCAAAAGCTTCATGGATGTGTGTGTGACTGACCAATTGATTAACCAAACATGATTAACCTGACCGATTGATAGTAGCTGGAGACCGCCAGTGTTCTCAACCGGAAGGCGTCGACACCCGGTAGGGTGGATGCCCTATGTAAGAAAAACATGGCTTACCTCGAATTGGTGAAACCCCATGTATATCGGCAGCCGGGCGGGATGCTGAGTCCATCTGTCTACACTAAGGAAAACGAGATTATCAGGTAAGTAATCCCTCCATTTCCTAGCGTGTAGCAGATGGACTCATTACAAGTGGGATGTACAAAAGCTACTCCCGGACTGGGTGGGAGGCTGCCCGAGGTCCGTTTAGGATTGCCCTTGCAAATGCTGTATCCTCCCTGGCCTGGACGTCCAGACGGTAGAATCTGGAGAAGGTATGGAGGGAGGACCACGTTGCCGCTTTACATATCTCTGCAGGCGACAGCATCCTAGTTTCTGCCCAGGAGGCCGCTTGGGCTCTGGTAGAGTGAGCCTTGACCCGTAGAGGTGATGGTTTTCCCACTTCTACGTAGGCCGCCCTGATAACTTCCTTGATCCAGCGAGCAATAGCCGCCCGTGAGGCCGCTCCTCCTTGCTTCTTCCCACTGTGAAGGACGAACAGGTGGTCCGTCTTTCGTACTGCTTCCGACATTTCCAGGTATCTGGACAGCAGCCTGCCGATATCGAGATGGCAGGCTGCTGACCTTCTTCTGACTTCTTCAAACCTTCCGTGGTTGGCAAGGATATGGTTTGGTTGAGGTGGAAGTGTGAGACTACTTTGGATAAGAAGGAAGGAACTGTGCGAAGATGGATAGCCCCTGGAGTGATTCTGAGAAACGGATCGTGGCAGGACAGCGCTTGTAGCTCAGAGATGCGGCGTGCTGAGCATACGGCCAGCAAGAACACCATCTTCAAGGTTAACAAACGGAGGGAAAGGCCCCGGAGGGATCTGAAGGCGGGTCCTGCTAGGAATTCCAAGACTAGGTTGAGGTTCCACAGGGGCACTGGCCACTTCAGTGGCGGGCGAATGTGTTTGACTCCTTTCAGAAAACGTGAAACGTCTGGGTGTGTGGCAATGCTGTTGCCGGCCCTCCTGGGGCCGTAGCAGGATAGCGCTGCCACCTGAACCTTGATGGAACTGAGGGACAGACCCTTCTATAGTCCATCTTGCAGGAAATCCAGAATGATGGGGATTTTAGCGGCATGCGGATTGGTGCTGCGAGTTTTGCACCAGGCTTCAAATACTCTCCAGATCCTTACATAAAAGTTAGTGATGTGGAGAACTTGCGTGCTCAGAGGAGTGTGTCTATTACCGGCCCCGAGTATCCCCTTTTCTTCAGTCTAGCCCTCTCAATCGCCAGACCGTAAGAGAGAATTGAACTGGATTCTCGTGGAGGATGGGACCTTGTCGCAGCAGGTCCCTGTGAGGGGGCAGGGGTTGAGGGTCCCCTGCCAGTAGTCTTCTCATGTCTGCGTACCAGGATCTTCTTGGCCAGTCCGGGGCCACCAGAAGAACTAGGCCTCTGTGCCGCTGAATCTTGTGTATAATGGCCCCCAGAAGGGGCCATGGGGGAAAGGCATATAGCAGGATCCCCGGAGGCCATGGCTGCACCAGGCCGTCGATCCTGTGGGATAGAGGATCTCGCCTGCGACTGAAGTATCTTGGTACTTGAGCGTTGGACCTGTCCGCTAGTAGGTCCATGCCCGGGGTCCCCCACTGATCCACAATCATCTGGAAGGCCGTGGGTGACAGCTGCCATTCCCCCGGGTTTAGGCTTTCTCTGCTGAGGAAATCTGCCGTGGCGTTGTCCTTCCCGGCAATGTGGACAGCGGAGATGTCCTGGAGATTTGCTTCCGCCCAAGCCATCAGGGGGGCTATTTCTAAGGATACCTATCTGCTTCTGGTTCCACCCTGTCGGTTGATGTATGCCACCATGGTGGCGTTGTCCGACATCACTCTGACTGCTCTGTTTCGAAGTCTGTGGGCAAATCGCAGGCAGGCTAACCTGACTGCCCGTGCCTCTAGTCTGTTGATGTTCCACCCAGACTCTTTTCTGTTCCACTGCCCCTGGGCGGTTAGCTCTTCGCAGTGGGCTCCCCAGCCGCTCAGGCTGGCATCTGTAGTGAGCAGAGTCCAAGTTGGGGAGGACATCCTTGACCCCCGGCTCATGTGGCCGGGCTGCAGCCCCCACCTTAACTGATTCCGTACTCTGGCCGATAGAGGTAGATGCACGGTGTAGTTCTGTAATCGTGGGCGCCACCGAGATAGGAGGGCGCGCTGTAACGGTCTCATATGAGCCCGTGCCCATTGTATCACTTCCAGAGTGGAGGCCATTAGGCCGAGGACATGTAGGTAATCCCAAGCTGTGGGCCGAGTGGTGCTCAGCAGATACTGCAAGCGATCCCGGAGTTTTGATTTCCTCGGAGGTCAAGCTGATCTTGTCTTCCTGGGTGTCGAATCTGACTGCTAGGTATTCCAGCGACTGCGAAGGTTGTAGGGAACTCTTGTTTATGTTGACTACCCATCCTAGGCTTTCCAGAAGAGATATAACTCTGTTGGTTGCCCGGTGGCTCTCCTCCGGTGACTTTGCCCTGATCAGCCAATCGTCTAGGTAGGGATAGACGAGAATGACTTCCTTCCTGAGTGACGCCGCCACCACTACTATCACCTTGGTAAAGGTCCGTGGCGCGATGGCTAACCCGAAGGGTAGAGCCCGGAACTGAAAGTGCTGATCCAGGACTTTGAAGCGTAAGTAACGCTGGTGATCCCGATGGATTGGGATATGCAAATAGGCCTCAGAGATCCAGGGATGTGAGATACTCCCCTGGCTGTATGGCACTTCGGACTGACCGCAGAGTTTCCATGCGAAATCCTGGGACGCGTAAATGCCGGTTGACTGACTTGAGGTCCAGGACGGGTCTGAAGGTGCCCCCCTTCTTGGGGACAATGAAATAAATGGAGTAATGCCCAGAATTTATGTCCCATGCAGGCACTGGGATTACGGCATTTAGGGACAGGAGTCTCTCCAAGGTAGCTGCCAGCGCCGCCCTCTTGAGGGGGCGGACAAGGCGATTCCACAAACTTGTCCGGAGGGAGATGAAGGAAGTCCAGGTAATACCCTTCCCGGACAATGGTGAGGACCCACTGGTCCGAAGTAATCTCGACCCACCTGCTGTAAAATAGGGTTAGCCTGCCCCCTATGGCTTCTTCCCCCAGATGGGTCGGCTGATTCTCATTGTGGGGTGCGGCCGGGACCCGACCCAGTTCCCCTCTTGTTGTGCCTGGTCCGAAAGGACTGGTTCCTGGTCTGAGAACGAGGTGCTTGGTAGCGAGCCCTGTAAGGATTGAAGCGTTGAGAGCTTCTACCTCTGGATGGTCTAGGAAAAGTGCGCTGGTTCCTCCTTGACCTGTCTTCCGGTAGACGGGGTAATGGAGATGCGCCCCATTTATTAGCCAGTTTCTCGAGGTCGCTGCCCAACAGGAGGGATCCCTTAAAGGGCATGTCTTGGAGGAGGAGTCGGCCAACCAATTTCGTAGCCAGAGGTGTCTTCTGGCTGCCACTGAGGATGACACTCCCTTGGCTGCTGAACGGACTAGGTCGGAGGCAGCGTCAGTGAGGAACGAGAGGGGCTGATTCCATTTCTTCTCCCGGGGTCTGGTGATAAGCAGGAGCGCGTCACCACTGTGCAGCAGGTCGCAATTCGTAGGGACATGGCTGCCACCTCAAAGGCTTGTTTCACAATGGTGTCCATGCGCTGGTCATGTGCATCCTTGAGGGCCGCCCCTCCCTCCACCGGAATGGTAGTGCACTTCACAATTGCGCTAACTATGGTGTCTACCATCGGGCACGCCAGCAGCTCCTTGGTTGCCGGGTCTAGGGGGTACATGCTCGACAAAGCCCGACCCCCTTCGAATGACGCCTCCGGCGCATTCCACTCCAGATCGATTAACTGCTGTGCTGCTTGTAGAAGGGGAAACTGGTGAGCAGTTTGACGCAGGCCCTCTAGCAGAGGGTTCATCCTAGGTTCCCCTGGGGTGCCCTGGCCCGGAATAGCCAGCTCCGACAGGCATTGAGAGACCAGGTCTGGAAGATCCTCCTTAGGAAAGAAGCGTCTCATGGTTCGATACGGTTCTATCCCAGAGGGGAGTTCTCCCTCCTCGGGGGGCTCGCCATCTTCCTCAGAGTAATCCGAGTCCCCATAAGTGGGGCTTCCGGGTGGCCATGCATAGGTCTTGAGGGTCCCGGGGCAGGGTCATCCGGTACGTATGGGTCCGGTCGGGGATCAGACTGCATCTTGACGAAGGCATGAATCCCCTTGAACAATTCCACCCAGGAGAGTGAGGTAGGTTCTAGCCGTAGGGGCACCAGGTCTGTGGGGTTTCCTGGCTGCTCGCCGCGGCTTGCTAGGTTCAGGGTGGTCCCTGAGCAACTGGCAGTCAAACTGGGCTGAGACCGGCCCTGGCCTGGAACACCCAGGGCCTCCTCACATTGGGCACATAGGGAGTCTGCTTCCTCGCTCTGTGTGGCTCTGAGGTGGCATGCTGAGCAAAGGCCTAGAGCTCTTATGCCTGATTCTGGAGGTGCCGGCTCTGCGGCCACATGGGCTCTCAGACGCTCCATCGCGTCTGATCGCCTATCAACCGTGCGCCTATCAACCGTGCGCCTATCAACCGTGCGCCTATCAACCGTGCGCCTATCAACCGTGCGCCTATCAACCGTGCGCCTATCAACCGTGCGCCTATCAACCGTGCGCCTATCAACCGTGCGCCTATCAACCGTGCGCCTATCAACCGTGCGCCTATCAACCGTGCGCCTATCAACCGTGCGCCTATCAACCGTGCGCCTATCAACCGTGCGCCTATCAAGCAATGGGTGCCCAATATTTTCGGGTGTCTAACATAAGCGCCCGTCGCCCCGCTTAGATCGAGGCGGTGAACCAGGGCAGATGGCGACGGCGAGCAGGCAGGCAAAATGGCGACCTCCTTGGCGGGCTGCCACTTAGGCAGACCCTGCTAATCCTCGCTCTTCGGAGACCAGTAAAAGTAAAGATGTACGCCTTACCTGATCTTCGGCGCTTCCCGGCTGTGACTCAGGCGGTCTCCGGCTGCGGGGGGAGAGGGTAAGTACCGTCACCGCCATGCTCGAGGAAGTGCACCCGCTGCCTCTAAGCCGCGCCCGAACTCGTCTCGCTCGGGGGCTAAGTCCTCACCGGGACCGAGGCTGCCTCTATGCCGTGCCCGAGCCCTTCTCACTCGGGGGCTAGGTCCCTGCCGCGATCCGGCCACCGGACCAAGGCGCTTACCTCCGAGGGACCACGGAAATCACCTCGGGAAACTCAACTGGGGGAGGGACCCGAGGGTATCACCGCAGGAGTGCGGGGCTCGTCTTCAGTAGGTTTCTTCTATGAATTTAGTCGTTATAATTTGGAAAAACGCTCAGCGAGCGTAAGGTAGCTCCAACTGCTTTGGAGACAGAAATTACTGAGTTGCTGCACTTCCTGCAGGGGTATATGTACCACGTGCTGACATCAGATCCGTCTCCAACTGCTACACGAGCACACTATACCCACTTGTAATGAGTCCATCTGCTACACGCTAGGAAAATACTATGTACCCTCATGCAGTTATAAATAAAAAGTTTAAAAAAAAAAAAAAAAAAAAGGAAAGGCCCAAGAGCCTGAAATTTTAAGAGCAAAGAATTCTGCTGCACCAGGACAGCACGTGCTATCATCTGCTGGCGACAGAAAATACTGGCAAGGTCCTGTGCTGTACCACTTCTTATAGCAGTGCTATCACTGAAAATTTATGGTTCTGTCTCCATCTGCTGGCAGGATAGCATAAACCCACACATCTGGACTGGGTTAGCAGGATGACAAGGAACACAGTATACCTTCTGGGGAAAAATAATGAAAGCAAGCCATATGGTGCAGTTTGTTTTTGTTCTCTTTTTTCTCCCCCTCTCCCCCCCCCTTTTTTTTTTATCTTCCATTTAATTACTTCCCCTCTCCCCACAGATAGCATGCTTGTGCAGTTATAGGGAGCCCCTTGCCAGCCCGAGGACTCAAAGGGTCACCATAACAGAGATGCATCCTTAGTGATACTTCTTGAGTGGCAAAGGTTACCATAGAGCAGCAGCCATCTTCCCTTTTTCCTGGGCCAGAATACACCACATCTACATTTTATACAAGCCCAACCAGTCCTGAAAATAGAGGATGCAAATACACTACAGTCTGAGACACAGGAGTAGTCCCATAATAATGAATTTTAGCCTAGCACTTCAACCAATCTAACCTAAACAGTGACTAAGTTGGGTCAAACCAATGGTCCATCAAACCCAGATCCTGTTTCCAGCCGTAACCAATACAGATCACTTACAAGTAACCCAGACTGAAACACTAGTATACCACCAAGATAAATTATAAAAAGTTATTCTCATTGTAATTTTGAGCTTTCTTCTGGGAGCTGTGCTCTGGACTGCCCTTAAACCTTTGCTGAGTATGGGAGAACTTCTGAGGCAGCCAAAGACTTAAGCTCAGTAGAAAGTATCACCATGCATTCCTTAGAAGAAAACAAGCAGCTCCTAAAGCACATCAGGGCCAATTTTTAAAGGATTTGGATGCCTAACTTTTGGAGTTAGGCGTCTAAATTGGTACTTTTGAAAGATATACTATAGCCAAGTCCCTAAACATAGGATTCTAAAAAAAATGGGTGGCTACAGGGACACAGTTAGGCGCTTAGCACTGATTTTCGGAACTAGGCATCTAATTTAGGATGCTAAAGATAGACAAATGAATAGAAGGCCTACATTTAGAGGCCTAACCTTTAAGTCCCTGAATATATATGAATTTTCAAATGATAACAGGTCTCCAAATTCAGCTGAATATATTTCATAAACTGGGCTCTAAATTCAGGAGCTTTGTTGTTTTGGATATTGGACCCATCATGTCTCAAAATGAGATTAACATTCTAACCTTTAATTTTTCCAACTAGAGTACTGCTGCTCTGTCTTAGAGCGGTGCATTTAAAAGATCTACTTCTGAATGGGTTAAACACAAGAACTGCTCAAAATAAAACTATAGCACTGTAGTTTTACAGCAACTGTGGCTCTGCCCGAGTCAATCATAAATTGCTGCTGTAGGATGTTTCAATTTGATTGCGCTTTAAGAATATTTTAGTGTTACTTGTATAATCTTGCCCCTTGGGCTGGGAAAACTGCTGAATTACCACTCCCAGTTTACAGATATAGAGATGGGGAGGAGAAGTTGGAAAGAAAATAGAGAGGGAGGGAGTTATCAACAAGTGCTCTCAAAGTGACAATTAAGTGTATCTGAAGAGCAAATCTGAAAGTAGCTTGGAAAGAAGCCACATCCTGCTCCCTCTGTAGAACACTCTCCTTCAGTAATAGAAAAAGATGAGAATATAAAGTTGTGCAGCATGGTTATCTGATGAGAACTGGGAAGAAAAAAGGACAAACTGTACAGGGCATTAAACTGTTCAAACTACTTTATTACTTTCCTTTCAAAAATATATCCCTTTGGTTTTGAAAGTCAATACTTAAAAGTTTTTGTGAGCAGTGGCTTGATGCAAATATTCAAGATTATGAGAAAATGCAGAGCAGCAATACACAAGCAAACACTTTCACCTATCTTTCTAATGGAAAGCAGACATTATGGGTTGATACACACTAAAATATCCTAAATGAAAGTTTAGGGTAGGAAATTATTGTGATACTACAACTTTCAGCAGTGCTTAAGTATACAGAATATTGGATTCTTATCCTGGCATAGTACTACGTTCCAAATGTTTAACATAAATTGAAGATAAAATGTTAAAAAAATGTGTGTGTGTGTGGGAGGGGGGGTGGAGTATATCAGCTGTAACTTACTATTGCATATAGTACTGACGTGCATACATCTGTTGCCACCACATCATCTGCACTGGACTAAGGACAGGATACACAGGAAATCCAGCTGGCATCACTTGTCCAGGAAACTGATTGCCTACATGTCTACAAAAAAAATAAATAAATTTTTAGAGGCAACCAAACTATATATCAATATTATGCTTTATATATATTCAAAGTGTTTTTCATGGCTGCATTAAAAAAATATATATCGATATCTACAATTCTGTACAATATTTTAATTGTGTGAGATTAAATATCCTACATAAAGTTAAGAATTCTGTTGAAAAGAAAATTCCTTTTTTTTTTTTTTTTTTATTACTTCCACAATGACTTCATTGACAAAAATCCCATAAATACCACCAAAGAAACAAAGACCCCAAGGACTATCTAGTCCAGCGATTCTCAACTGATGTGTCGCCAAGCACCGGCAGGTGTGTTGCGTACTACTCTCAGCCAGCGGGGCGAAGATCGGAGCACTGCCGCCTCCACAGACCAGGCCAGCAGTGGCCGAAGATCCGAGCGCTGCCGGCGCCGGAGACCAGGCCAGCAGGGGCCGAAGATCCTAGCGCTGCCGGAGACCAGGCCAGCCGGGGCCAAAGATCGGAGCACTACCACTGCCGGAGACCAGGCCAGCCGGGGCCAGTGTGTGTGTGATGTGTATGTGAAACAGGGATGCTGCTTGTGTGTGTGAGGGGGAGGGTGCTTCAGTCTGTGTGTATGAGAGAGCGAGCATGTGTGTGATTGAAAGCCTGCATGTGTGAGAGAAAGAACATGTATGTGTTTTTGAAAGCTTGTGTGTAAGTAAGAGAGAGAGTGGTCAGAGAGGTGAGGTGTGTATGTGTGAGAATGACTGATCAAGGAGATGTCTGGTGTGTGTAAGACAAAAACTGGTCCCAAGAGTGTGACTGGTGTGAGAGTGAGTGAGACAGCGACTGATTGTGGTCCCTAAGGAAGAGAACCATGAGGACAGCTTCAGCAGCTACTGCTGCTTCTGGTGTGGCCTGCCAGGGAAAGGAGTAGGAGAACTGCTGGAAAGGGTAAGTAAAGGTGGCTTTTAAGTTCATTTTTCTTGATTGACTGCATTTTAATTATTGGGTATTATGTGATGTGTCTGCTGTTTTGAAGTGGAGAAATTACTTACCTGATAATTTTGTTTTCCTTAGTGTAGACAGATGGACTCAGGACCAATGGGTATAGTGTACGCCTGATAGCAGTTGGAGACGATCAGATTTCACTCTGATGTCAGCCCTAGTACATATACCCCTGCAGGAAGTGCAGCTCTTCAGTATTCTCCTCGAAAAGCATTGTGGATATATGTATGACTGAATAATTTGAATAACTTGGTTAACTTAATTTGAACTGGTTGAATTGGCTATAGCTGGAGACCGCCAGTGCCCTCAACTGAGAAACGTCGACACCCAGTAGGAATGGTGCCCTAGATGAAGGAAAGTATGGCTTACCCATTAATCACTCGCTCCCGGGGATGTCCCCCGAAAATTCCATGAGTAACAGCAGCCGTGGGTGGGATGCCGAGTCCATCTGTCTACACTAAGGAAAACGAAATTATCAGTTAAGTAATTTCTCTATTTCCTAGCGTGTAGCAGATGGACCTAGGACCAATGGGATGTATAAAAGCTACTCCTGAATCGGGTGGGAGGCTGCCCGTGACCCACTCAGTACTGCCCTTGCAAATGCTGTGTCCTCCCGAGCCTGAACATCCAGGCGGTAAAACCTGGAGAAGGTGTGGATGGAAGACCATGTCGCCACCCTGCAGATCTCGGTAGGTGACAGCATCTTGGTTTCCGCCCAGGACACTGTATGGGCTATAGTAGAATGGGCCTCGACTTGTAAAGGCAGTGGCTTGCCTGCTTCTACATAGGCCATGATTTCTTTGATCCAGCGGGCTATGATTGCTTGTGAGGCCGCTTCCCCTTGCTTCTTCCCACTGTGAAGGACGAATAGATGGTCCATCTTTCGTACGGATTCCGACCTTTCCAGGTACTGGACTAGGAGCCTGCCGACGTTGAGATGGCATAGACTTCGAGCCTCTTCTGAATTCTCATGCTCATCTGGCGACGATAGCGAGATGATTTGGTTGAGATGGAAGTGAGACACCACTTTGGGGAGGAATGACGGAACTGTACGTAACTGGATGGTTCCCGGGGTGAGTCTGAGGAACGGCTCTCGGCAGGACAGTGCTTGTAGCTCGGATATACGACGGGCCGAACAAATTGCCAGCAGGAAGGCTGCTTCAGTGTTAATAGTCGGAGAGACAGGCCGCGGAGAGGTCTGAAGGAGGTTTCTGCTAGGAAATCTAGGACCAGGTTGAGGTTCCAAAGAGGCATCAGCCACTTCAGAGGTGGTCGGATCTGCTTGACTCCTTTCAGAAAGCGGGAGACATCCTAGTGAGAGGCTATGCTGCCGCTCTCGCTCTTGGTTCTGTAGCATGCCAATGCGGCCACCTGTACCTTGATGGAATTGAGAGACAATCCCTTCTGTAGGCCGTTCTGCAAGAATTCCAAAATTGCAGGAATTTTGACTGAGTGTGGTATGATGTCGCGGGTCCTCGCACCAGGCTTCGAATACTCTCCAAATCCTTATGTATGCTAGGGATGTGGAGAACTTGCGTGCTCTGAGTAGGGTGTCAATTACTGCCCCCGAGTATCCACTCTTCCTTAGGCAAGTCCTCTCAATGGCCAGACCTTAAGAGAGAATCGAACTGGATCCTCGTGGAGGATCGGTCCCCTGTTGGGGCAGGTCTCTGTGTGGAGGTAGCGGCAGGGGGCTCCCTGTCAGCAGTCTTTGCATGTCTGCGTACCATGGTCTTCTTGGCCAGTCTGGAGTCATTTGAAGTACTGGTCCCCTGTGGTGTTCTATCTTGTGGATGATTGCGCCCAATAGGGGCCACAGCGGGAAGGAGTATAACAGAGTCTCCTGTGGCCAGGTCTGTACCAGGTTATCGATTCCCTGGGTCTGGGGTTCCCGCCTGCGGCTGAAGAAACTGGGTACTTGGGCGTTGAACCGGTTTGCCAGGAGGTCCATGGTTGGTGTTCCCCAACAGTTTACTATCAATTGGAATGCTGTGGTCGACAGCTTCCATTCTCCTGGATCTAGACTCTCTCTGTTGAAGTAGTCTGCAGAGACATTGTCTTTCCTGGTGATGTGGATGGCCGAGATCTCTTGAAGATTCACTTCCACCCATGACATTAGGAGATCTATTTCCAGAGACACCTGTTGGCTTCTGGTTCCTCCCTGACGGTTGATGAAGGCCACTGTTGTGGCGTTGTCAGACATTTCTCTGACCACTTTGTCTGAGTCTGTGAACAAACCTTAGGCAGGCTAGTCTGACTGCCCAGGCTGCTAGGCGATTGATGTTCCATCCCGACTCTTCTTCGTTCCATTGCCCTTGGGCAGTTAGCTCCTGACAATGTGCTCCCCATCCTCGTAGGCTGGCATCCGTGATGAGCAGGATCCAGGTTGGTGAGGATAGTCTCGTTCCCTGGCTCAGATAGGCTTCTTGTAGCCACCATCGTAGTTGGGCCCGAACTCTGTCCAGGAGCTGAAGATGTACGGTGAAGTTCTGGGACAGTGGATTCCATCGTGATAGTAGTGAGTGTTGTAGGGATCTCATGTGAGCTCGTGCCCATGGCACTACTTCCACTGTGGATGCCATGAGGCAGAGGACTTGTAGGTAGTCCCATGCTGTGGGGCCAAGTTCACTCAGAGTTCATAACTGGGTCATCAGTTTTGATCTCCTTGTCTCGTCAGAATGACCTTGTCTTGTCTGGTGTCAAACCGGACTCCCAAGTATTCTAGAGATTGGTAGGGCTGCAGGCAGCTCTTGTTTGTGTTGACCACCCACCCGAGGCTCTCCAGTAGAGTTTTGACTGTTACCTGGTGGCTTTCCCTCTGGGGATTTTGCACTGATAAGCCAATCGTCTAGGTAAGGGTGCACGTGGATTTCTTCCTTCCTCAGTGATGCTGCCACCACTATGATCTTGGTGAACATCCGGGACACAGTGTCTAACCTGAAAGGTAGTGCCCAGAACTGGTAGTGACAGTCCAGGATCAAGAAGCGTAGAAAACACTGATGCTCTTGATGGATTGGAATGTGTAGGCAGGCTTCCAACAGATCCAGGGATGTAAGGAACTCTCCTGGTTGTATCGCCTTTATTACCGAGCGTAGGGTTTCCATGCGGAAGTGAGAAATCTTCAGGTGACGGTTGACTGCCTTGAGGTCTAGGATGAGTCTGAGCGTTCCTTCTTTCTTGGAGACGATAAAATAGATGGAATAATGTCCAGTATTTATTTGTTAGAGGCACCGGTGTTATAGCCTCTAAGGCTAGCAATCTGGTCAGTGTAGCTTCCACTGCTATCCTCTTGGAAAGGTCGTGGCAGGGAGATGGTAGAAATCCAGGTAATATCCCTCTCGAATGACAGATAGGACCCACTTGTCCGAAGTTCTCTCGACCCATCTTTGATAGAATAGGGCAAGTCTGCCCTCTATGGCTTCTTCGTTTGGACGGGTCGGCTGATTTTCATTGTGGGGTGCAGCTGGGGTCTGAGCCCGAGCTGGCTCCCCTTTTGTTGTGCTTGTTCTGAAAAGACTGTCTCCGGCCTGCGGGGCGGGCCGCTTGATATGTGCTTCTAAATGGGTTGAAGCTCTGTTATCTTCTGCCCCTGGAGGTTCGGGGAAAGGATCACTGGTTTCTCTTATTCCTGCCCTCCGGTAGCCGCGACAGTGGGGACTCGCCCCATTTGCTGGCTAGTTTCTCTAGTTCGCTTCCGAACAGGAGTGTTCCCTTGAAAGGCATCCTTGTGAGTCTCATTTTGGAGGATGCGTCGGCCGACCAGTTTCGGAGCCAGATTTGCCTTCTGGCTGCCACGGCGGATGACACTCCTCTAGCTGCTGTGCGTACCAGATCAGAAGCGGCGTCTGCGAGGAATGATGCAGCTGATTCCAGGGACTCCCCCAGGTGTGTTGTTCCTGATCTGTTCTAAGCAGGCGCGTGTCACCACGGCACAGCAGGCCGTGATCTGTAAAGACACAGCGGAGATGTCAAAGGACTGTCTGAGGATAGATTCCAGACATCTGCCTTGTGCACTGCTCCCTCCCTCCACCGGGATAGTAGTGTGCTTCGAGCCCGCGCAGACCATGGCATCCACTTTCAGACATGCCAGGAGATCTTTGGCGGCTAGATCCAGAGGGTACATGGCTGCCAGAGCCCGGCCCCCTTTGAATGTAGTTTCTGGGGCATCCCATTCCAGGTCAATTAGTTGCTGGACAGCTTGTAATAGTGGGAAATGGCGGGAGGTCTGATGGAGTCCCTCTAATAGTGGGTTCGTCTTAGGTTCCCCCAAGGCACTTGTGCCCGGGATAGCAAGCTCTTTTAAGCTGTGTGTGACCAAGTCTGGAAGCTCGTCCTTGGTGAAGAAGCGTCCCATTGTTCGGTGGGGGCTCTGTCCCCAGAGGGAGTTCCCCTTCCTCCAGGGGTTCTGACTCCTCATCTGAGATGTCCGTGTCCCTGAAGGTGGGGCTTCTGGGCGGTGGGATCACTTCCCTGAGCATAGAGGGTCCCAGCATGTTGAGGTCCTCTGGTGGAGCCTGTGGCCATATTATAGGAGGCCCCGGTTGCATGTGGACGAAGGTATGCAGACCTTTGAAGAATTCTACCCACGAGATAGATGCTGGGTCTAAACTAAGGGGCGCCGTGCAATGCTAGGTCTGGCGTACTGCTCGAGAGGCTGGAGCCTGGTACCGGCTGGGGAGGGCCATGAGTTGGATCCCCTAGGGCCTCTTCGCACTGTATACCCAGGGCCGTGGCCTCCTCATGCTGTGCAGCTCTAATGTGGCATGCTGGGCAAAGGCCCAGAGCTTTGAGTTTATTTTCTGGTGGTGCCATGGCTTGTGCTCGTAAACTGCAGTTGTGCGCTCAGGTGTGTGTCGAAGTTGTGCACGTAGGTTTGGTGCACGCTCAGGGAGATGCGAGCGCTGTTGTGCGCCCGGCACAGTAAGCGCGTGGCTGTGCGTGTCTTGTGCGCACGGATCGGAACGGCAGACAGGGCGGAAAACAGAGCAAAATGGTGACTGCGACCACGCGGACAATATGGCGACCACCTCGGAGGGTCTCCACGTGGGAGGACCCTCTGATCTGACCGGGGTCTAGCCTTGCTAGGGCAGATCAACCCGGTGGCACTGGTCCTGACTGGAGACCTGTGCGGCTCCTCGAGCTTCTGAGACCAGAGATTTTTAAATAGATTTCTACCTTACCTTGTCTCGGCACTTCCCGGTCTCGTTCCGGGCGGTCTCTGGCTGCGGGGGGAGAGGGAAAATACCTTCACCGCCGCAGTCAAGGTTGCACCCGCCGCCTCTCAGCCTCACCCGATGTCGGGAGCTAGGTCCCCGCTAAGGGTCAGCCGCCCGACCAAGGCTTACCTCCGAAGGATCATGGAAATCACCTCAGGAATTCTCAACTGGGGGAGGGACCCAATGAGTGTCACTGCAGGAGAGCGGGGCTCGTCTGTAGAGGTAAGATTTTTTCTTATTTTTGTTTTCTTTGGTAAAATTACTCTAACGCTGTGCGAGCGTGCATAGAGTCCCTAACTGCTATGGAGATGGAAAATACTAAAGAGCTGCACTTCCTGCAGGAGTATATGTACTAGGGCTGACGTCAGATTGAAATCTGATCTGTCTCCAACTGCTATCAGTAGTCCATCTGCTACACACTAGGAAATATTTTATTGGTGTTTAGAGAAATTTTAATATTTTTAAGAGTTTAAGAGTTTTTAATTGTTAGATGTTGTTCTTTTGAAACATTTATTCATATAGTTTTACAGCTAGTAAACAATGTGGAGATCTATAAGCACTTGGCTTTTTCTGTTTCCCTGATTGCAGGGGTATTGGTGTTTAGGGCCTGGTTTAATATTTGTAGAGTTGCCTTTTTATAGGCAGGGTTGTTCCATTTGAGTGCATGCCATAATGCAGGTGTAACTTTGTGCAGATTAGTTTGTGTGCATTACTGCAGATCCTGGTACTATGTTAGGTGCTATTTCTGTTTCCATTTCTCAAGTTTCACACTGCATGCAGAGTGGCTTTTTTGGGTTTCCATTCCAGTTTGTCTCCATATTCATAATTTGTGATCTTTCTGTACTTGGTGAAGGTCGATTTTGTGTGTGTGACAGAGATGAGGTATTTAACTAGCATGTAGGCTAGTTAAATACCTCACCTTACTTGTTGTTTTCTCAATAGGTGGTGAACTGCTATCTTTTTATAAGTAGGGCTATTGCGCCTGGTAGTTGAGGGAGTTTGTGTTGCTGTTATTGAGAACACCAGATCATCATTTTTGTATGATGAGTTGTACGGGGAATGTTCAGTTCTGCTTTATACCCATTGCTGAGGGTCGGGGGTGGGGTTCCTGTGGATGCAAAGTATACATTTAGCCTTGTGACAGTCATGTGTTCAGTGTGTCACGCATGTGAGATCTATCAGGTGTGTCCCAACAGAAAAAAGGTTGAGAACCACTGATCTAGTCTACTCGCTCCAGATGCAAATATGTACACTAAAGCTGAAGTAGTGCACTAAGCCGAATGCACTTTCTTATATCAGTTCAGCTTGTCTGATATCTCTGGAGGTCATGTGACCACGCACAACACTGGAATCTTTTTCCTGATTTTTAAGTACTAATTCTAGTATCACCCCTCTCCCTTGTGAATTCTGTTCCATTTGTTTCAGAAGCGAACTTGCAGTCCAAGAAACTGATTCTGCAACATGGATGTAGCAGATTAAGTTCTCCCACCCCAAATATACCTCCCCTTTCATCGCAGTTTTATGAACGTCTGATAATCTCTATCCAATAACAGAATTTAAGGAGAAATTTTAAAATATTTGTGTACATAAAACACAGATTTATTTAGTTTGTTACATCCAAACATATTGATCTGTGCAGTTTATGTAAATCGCTTGCTATAAAACCACCTGGGATTTGTGCACATAACATTATACATGTAATTCAATTTCACCAAAAGGCGTAGGGCACGCCTCGACAAAATGGAAAAACATTTCGGGACCCCAAAATCCTCCACACCTGTGTCAGTCTCTTTGAAGTCCAAGGATCGCAGAGAGCCATCTCAGTCGCTCCCTCTCGCGACCCCTCTAGCTGGCACCCCCAAGGATCAGAGAGAAGGATATCGATCCTCGATGGTCTCTCCTCTCCCCCAGACCTCAGGGTCCTCGACTTCCTCAGCGCCAGGGAAAGGACACACATTTGAACAAAATGCACTGGTGGTGGAAAAATGTTTTCTCCAGCTCTCTCAGTATAACTTCTTTCCTTGTTTTACTGTCTAACAAAACAAACATACTCCCTTCCTTCCACCTGTAAAAAACAAATCATAACTGCATGTTGCTGAAATGATGAATAGCTAAAGTAGGCGGACTTACCCTTGCATGAAGTATGGTAAGGAGTGGCTTTGCATAAGGTTACGTTGTCTTAGTCCCTCTGAACTAGCGCTTCTAGATGCCGTCAAAACTTCTTGGCTCGTAGATGAATTTGATGATCTTGAATGCTCTGCATTCTTAAAATGACAAAAACACATTTTACTGAACCTTTAAGCTTCCATATGAGGTGTGAAATAAATATTCAAAATCGATAAGAACTATTCACAAGCATAATTTTTAAGGCAGAGGTTTTCAAATCAGTCCTCAAGATCTCCCCAACAGGCATGTTTTTTTGGAGTAACTAATCCTAGTTCTTAGACCAAACATAATGTAGATATTACTTGCCTAATAATCTCATTTTCCTTAGTGTATGCAGATGGACTCAAAACAAGTGGGTATAGTGTGCTCGTGCTAGCAGTTGGAGACTGATCTGACGTCAGCCCGGGTACATATATACCCCCGCAGGAAGTGCAGCAATTCAGTAATCTTCCTTGCAAAAGCTGTATGGATATATGTGTAGCTGACAGATCGATTGAATGAACAGGATTACCCTGACCGATTGACAGTAGCTGGAGACCGCCAGTGTTCTCAACCGGAAGGAGTCGACACCCGACAGGGTGGATGGCCTATTATAAGAAACATGGCTTACTGTGAGTCTGTTAATCCCCATGTATACCGGCAGCCGGGCGGGATGCTGAGTCCATCTGCATACACTAAGGAAAACGAGATTATCAGGTAAGTAATCTCTACATTTCCTTGTGTGTAGCAGATGGACTCAAAACAAGTGGGATGTACAAAAGCTACTCCCGGACTGGGTGGGAGGCTGCCCGAGGTCCGTTCAGGATTGCCCTCGCAAATGCTGTGTCCTCCCTGGCCTGGACGTCCAGACGGTAGAATATGGAGAAGGTATGGAGAGAGGACCACGTTGCCGCTTTACATATCTCTGCAGGCGACAGCATCCTACTTTCTGCCCAAGAGGCCGCTTGCGCTCTGGTAGAGTGAGCCTTGACCCGTAGAGGTGGTGGTTTTCCCGCCTCTACGTAGGCTGCCTTGATAACTTCTTTGATCCAGCGGGCGATGGTTGACCGTGAGGCCGCTTCTCCTTGCTTCTTCCCGCTGTGAAGGGCGAACAGGTGGTCAGCCTTTCGTACTGCTTCTGACATTTCCAGGTATCTGGACAGTAGCCTGCCGATGTCGAGATGGCGCAGTATTCGACCTTCTTCAGACTTCTTCAAACCTTCCGTAGTGGGCAAGGATATGGTTTGGTTGAGGTGGACGTGTGAGACTACTTTGGGTAAGAAGGAAGGAACCGTGCGAAGATGGATAGCTTCTGGAGTGATTCGGAGAAACGGATCATGGCAGGACAGCGCCTGTAGCTCTGAGATGCGGCGTGCCAGCAGGAACACCATCTTCAAGGTCAACAAATGGAGGGACAGGCCTCGAAGGGGTCTGAAGGCAGGTCCCGCTAGGAATTCCAAAACTAGGTTGAAGTTCCACAAGGGCACTGGCCACTTCA
The DNA here is from genome assembly GCF_901001135.1 of Rhinatrema bivittatum. NCBI lineage: Eukaryota > Metazoa > Chordata > Amphibia > Gymnophiona > Rhinatrematidae > Rhinatrema > Rhinatrema bivittatum. Next base: position 266,008,733 of record NC_042616.1, read on the forward strand.
GTGGCGGGCGAATGTGTTTGACTCCTTTCAAGAAATGTGAAACGTCTGGGTGTGTGGCAATGCTGTTGCCGTCACTCCGGGGACCGTAGCAGGATAGCACTGCCACCTGAACCTTGATGGAATTGAGGGACAGCCCCTTCTGAAGTCCATCTTGCAGGAAATCCAAAATGATAGGGATTTTAGCGGCATGTGGATTGGTGCCGTGAGATTCGCACCAGGCTTCAAATACTCTCCAGATTCGTATATATGTTAGTGATGTGGAGAACTTGCGTGCTTGGAGGAGTGTATCCTCTTTTCTTCAGTCTAGCCCTCTCAATGGCCAGACCGTAAGAGAGAATGGAGCTGGATCCTCGTGGAGAATGGGACCTTGCCGCAGCAGGTCCCTGTGTGGAGGCAGTGACAGTGGATTCCCTGCCAGTAGTCTTCTCATGTCTGCGTACCAGGGTCTTCTTGGCCAGTCCGGGGCCACTAGAAGAACTAGTCCTCTGTGCCGCTGAATCTTGTGTATAATGGCGCCCAGCAGGGGCCATGGAGGAAAAGCATTTAGCAGGAACCCCTAAGGCCATGGCTGTACCAGGGCATCGATCCCCTGGGATAGAGGATCCCGCCTGCGGCTGAAATACCTGGGTACTTGAGCATTGGACCTGTCCGCTAGTAGGTCCATGCCCAGTGTCCCCCCACTGATCCGCAATCATCTAGAAAGCTGTGGGTGACAGCTGCCATTTCCCCGGGTTTAGGTTCTCTCGGCTGAGGAAGTCTGCCGTGGTGTTGTCCTTCCCGGCGATGTGGATGGTGGAGATGTCCTGGAGATTTGCTTCCACCCAAGTCATAAGGGGGGCTATTTCTAGGGATACCTGTCTGCTTCTGGTTCCGCCGGAATGGTGGTGCGCTTCACAATTGCGCTAACTATGGCGTCTACCTGGGGGCACGCCAGCATCTCCTTGGTCACCGGGTCTAAGGGGTACATGCCAGCCAAGGCCCGACCCCCTTTGAATGAGGCCTCCGGCGCATTCCATTCCAGATCGATTAGCTGCTGTGCTGCTCGTAGGAGGGGAAAATGGTGAGTCGTTTGGCGCAGGCCCTCTAACAGGGGGTTCATTCTAGGTTCCCCTGGGGTGTCATGGCCCGGGAGAGCCAGTTCCGACAGGCATTGTGAGATCAGGCCTGGGAGATCCTCTTTCAGAAAGAAACGCCTCATGGTCCGATATGGTTCAATCCCCGAGGGAAGTTCTCCCTCCTCGGGGGGGCTCGTCATCTTCCTCAGAGCAATCTGAATCCCCATAAGTGGGGCTTCCGGGTGGCGAGTGGCCGTGCCTAAGCCTTGAGGGTCCAGGGGCCGGGTCATTCTGTACGTATGGACCCGTTCGGGGAGCAGACTGCATTGTGACAAAGGCATGAATCCCCTTGAATAATTCCACCCAGGAGAGCGAAGCCGGATCTGACCTTAGGGGCACCAGGTCTCTCGGGTTCCCTGGCGGCTCACCGCTGCCTGCTAGGTCCGGGGTGTTCCCTGAGGAACTGGCAAGTACGCTGGGCTGCGACCAGTCCTGGCCTGGAACTCCCAGGGCCTCTTCACATTGGGCACATAGGGAGTCTGTTTCCTCACTCTGAGTGGCTCTGAGGTTGCATGCAGAGCAGAGGCTTATGCCTGATTCTGGAGGTGCCGGCTCCGCTGACGCATGGGCTCTCTTACGCTCCATCTCGTCTGTGGACCCAGCTGGAGTCTGCGCTTTGTAATATGCGCAAAAGATGTGCGTCTACCAATCTGCGCTTATCCGCTTGCGCCTGTCCACGTGCGCGTATCAACGGGCGCCTAGCAGCATGCGCCTATTGCACGGCTGACGAACCAGGGCAGAAGGTGAGCAGGCAAGCAAAATGGCGACCCCCTTGGCGGGTTGCCACGTAGGCAGACTCTGCTAATCCTCGCTTCCTTGGAGACCAACAAGTAAAGATGTACGCCTTACCTTGTCTTCAGCGCTTCCCGGCTGCGACCCGGGCGGTCTCCGGCTGCGGGGGGAGAGGGTAAGTACCGTCACCGCCGCGCTCGAGGAAGTGCACCCGCTGCCTCTAGGCTGCGCCCGAACTCGTCTCGCTCGGGGGCCAAGTCCACGCCGGGACCAAGGCCGCCTCTACGCCGCGCCCTTCTCACTCGGGGGCTAGGTCCCTGCAGCGAGTCTGCCACCGGACCGAGGCTCTTACCTCCGAGGGGGACCACGGAAATCACCTCGGGAAACTCAACTGGGGGAGGGACTGAATGGTATCACCGCAGGAGTGCGGGGCTCGTCTTCAGTAGGTTTCTTCTATGAATTTAGTCGTTAGAATTTGGAAAAACGCTCAGCGAGCATGAGGTAGCTCCAAACTGCTTTGGAGATGGAAATTACTGAATTGCTGCACTTCCCGCGGGGGTATATGTACCCGTGCTGACGTCAGATCAGTCTCCAACTGCTAGCACGAGCACACTATACCCACTTGTTTTGAGTCCATCTGCTACACGCTAGGAAATGTGTCTTATTTTCAAAAAGTCAAACCGATCAACCAGACCCCAGCATCAAGCCAGACTGCCGATCCCCTCTCCTAAACTGACCAAACATGCAACTACAAAAGAACGATCGCTCATCATAGCTGGAACCACAATTTGGAACAGTATGCCCTCTGAACTGCGCCAGGAACCTTGCCACAGAAAATTTAAACAAAACCTAAAAACCTGGCTGTTCAAAAAATCCTACCTTGACTGACGGGGACCCATACAAGCCATATATGTTGCTGCTACAACCTCCCCTAGTTTTACAATCCCTCCATAACCCCCCTCTCCCCTAGAAAAGCTCCCTAACATATTTACTCTTGTAATTCAATATCTGTTTTCCTGGTTACTCTTACGGCTATGATACTTACCATCCTACTTACACTTGTTAACTTTAAGTATATGATATATATTCTCCTAGTTTGCTGTTAAACATGCTACTTGTTTTGCTCCATTTAAAGCTCTTTGCTGAAGGTTTACTGTAAACCGAGGTGATGTGCCACACGTGCCGCAGTATATAAAAATCTTTAAAATAATGCGTTTCAAATTAAAACCACTTGTATCTTGGCTACAGACCAACAGGCCGGCGCTAATTTCTGAAAGTAAAATGTGCGGCTTGGCTGCACATTTTACTTACTGTATCCCGCGCGCATATCTAATAGGGTCATCAACATGCATTTGCATGTTGAGGGCGCTATTAGGTGCCGCGGGGTTGGACGCGCGTTTTCCTCCCCTTACTGAATAAGGGGTAAGGGAAAACGCGCATCCAATAGCAGGCTAACAGTGCGCTCCGTTGGAGCGCACTGTACTGTATCGGCCTGAATGTAATTTCCTGCTTGCCACCCACTCAGTATACATCTCTGCTATGCTGCAAATTCCCACCTATACCTCGTTACTAATCAGAATGAAGGATTCTTTGTACCTGGAAACAATATCCTTCTAGTGCTAACTACAATTCACAATGGATTCAATTACCATAAATGCCCTGGGACACAGGATCAGCTGCATCCAAAACAGAGCTATGCATAAATTATGCCAGGGGTTCTCAACTCCAGACCTGAAGGGCCAAACACAAGTATGGCTTTCAAAGTATCCAAAAACTATGCAAACTAATTTTGTTCTTAGACCATTTGAATATAAATACATTTGTTGAATATTCTCTTTGGAGATCCTGAAACCAGATCCATTTGCTGTTCTTAAGACCCCTCCTTCAGGAGACACCCAAAACAGATAAAGAAAATGAAAGTAACATCTATTTTTAATGCTCCCCCAAGGAATATAAAATGAGCGAAGAAAACAAACCATTTTCAGATACCTTCCTTTTAAGCAATATACACAGTACCCAATTTTCTGGATAATTAAAAAAAAAATTTCAGGTGAAGCTGATCAAAAAGTAGCAAGATTCAAATGAAACACATGAGTTTTGACTCTCTCACAATTAACAACTTACAGAGCTACTGCTGGTTCCAACGCTCTCTCGGCTGGTGCTGGGTTTTGGAGATCCAGGAGGAGTTCGCGAGGCACACACTAGATGAACCATATGATATTCATCTTGCTAAATTTACCAACAAAAAAGAAAACCTGATTAAGCAACAACATTTGAGAAACTTTCAAATAAAGTTATTTAAAAGGGCAAGTGCATACTGTGGTATCCTCCTTGGGTTGGCCCTCAGTTTGATTCCCTAAATATATAAGCTGACAACATCTCCCCTTCCACCCCCAAGACGGATGATATTTATTTATTTTTAACTTTTATATACAGAGAAAGAATTCTATTTAGAACTAAATAAAATTAACAAAAAAAAAAACCTGTACTTGGATGCTTCCTGTAGATTTAAGTAGAAAAAGTAACTACTCATACTCGCAAAGGGTCTCTTTGCTTACTTTTAATACCATACATTTCATTTCTTCTGGCCTTACAGAACTCCTCCCCTAGGTTGTTAGCTCCTGATGGCGGAATCACCTTTGGCTTTTATCTGAATAGACTGGTAGGCCATAAATAGTAAAAGATTCAGGAAAATAAGAAGTACTTCTCTTTTTTTTTAGCATTATTTCCTACAGGACAAGTGACCTTATGAGATCCTAATAACTCAGTAACCACTCAATTTCAATCAGTAGATAGAGCACCCCATACTTTTCATGTGCCTTCAACACCCCCAATACTTAGAATGTTTCTTTTTCATTCTATTAGGGAAACAGGTCAGTTCAGCTGAAATGACAGGGAGATCAGAGCACATTGTGGTATCAGTATGTATGATTCAAAGCTACCCTGTCTTTAATTCGTAATCATAATCAAATGCAAATGTATGTTCTATAGAAGGAAAACTAAGCATCATGAATTGTGTTTTTACTTATTTGGGGGAAGAGAGGCTTGCTCTTCTCTCGCCTCCCCCCCCCCCCGCTTTTCTTTGCTCTTCCCTCCCTCCAGTCTCTTTCCCCCCCAGTCTCTGTTCCTTGATGGGGCCTGTTGGCAGGGAATGCTGGCTTGGTCTGTGCCTTCTTTATGTAGCAAGAGGCCACCATAGTGGCAGACATCAAGTCACAATTTTTAGATACTTTGATGGACATTATATTCCTCGGGTGAATACAAAAAGCATGTCAGGGAACTCTCTGGATCAGACCCAGAGACTAATGGAATTACTGGGTCTCCGAGCCAACACCTATAATATCCGGGTGCCCTGCTGCTGCACTAGTGAAGCAGTCAGACTAGGAGGCATCTGATTGGCCAACATAATTCCTCCTTCCTTTTCTTTGCCCTGAGACCAATCAGCATACCTGGGAACGTTTGACTTCCAGCCACCCTGAGATTACCATAGATTACCGGGGGGGGGGGGGGGGGGGGGGGGGGGGGGGGGGGCAACTGCACAGTGGAACCAGATGCTCTCAAACACTCTTACATGTTCACACTTACTTTCACTGCTCATTCCCTCACATGTCCATTTACACCTTTACTTCTGCCATTCTCCCACCAATACACTCACATCTCTCCCTCTTCCATACACACATGCCCACAGCTCTCTGCTACTCACCTACATACACTCTCAGATCTCTTCTTCCTACACAAATACACACTCACTCTCAGACATGCTCATTCATTCTCTCTCTCCCCCTTTCAAAACACATTAGCAACAGCAGACTAACTTGGGCTCCTGGAAGAGCAGCTCTTCCTTTTCTTCCTGGGCTGCGGAAGTGGACGCTGACTGTTTCTTACTCCTAATTTGATGCACGGGTAGGAAATTGCAATGCTCATTGGCCAAGGCAAACAGGATGGGGCTGGCAAATGACTGGATACAGGAAGCAGGCTGTGCAAGAGCAGGTGGTGTCATGAGGAAGCAAAGTTAAGAGTTAAAAAGGTCCGGAGATGGTAGAAATCACTGTGTAGTTCCTCCTTTTTCAGCCGCGCAAGACCATTGACATTCCTTTCTTCTTCCGGGTCCAAGCAGATTGGTTTTGCTGCAGCACCCAGAGATATATGTGATTGGGTGTGTGCATAGGGGAGGGAGTATATCAGGGGAGGGGAAAGAATTTCAGAGTGAGTGTGTTTGTATAGGAGGAAGAGAAGAAGTGAATGTTTGAATGAGTAAGGGTGTGAGGGTGAGTGGGCATGTGTGTGTGTAAAAGAGGGAGAGAAGTGAGTGAGCAAGCATGTGTGAGTGTATGTGGGGAAAATGAGAAGAGTAAAGGTGTAAGTGAGCATGTGAGAATGTATCAGAGAATGAGGAATGAGAGCATGTAAAAATGTGTGTATGTGAAAGTGATCGTGAACATGTGAGTGTGTAGTGTGTGTATATGAGAGTAAGTTTGTGCACATCCAGTCCCTCATCCCCTCCCCCATCCATAGTAATCTCAGGGTGATTGGAAATGAAAAGCTCCCAGATATGATAAGACAGCGGGTTGTAAGGAAAACCTGGAAAGGAGATATGGTATGTAAAAAAATCAGAATAGGAGGTGGACTCCAACTCCCAGAAGGCACAGGCATTCTAGAGGGGGAGGAACTTCCCAGGCTTTGACCTATTCAAGGACGAGAGAGCCTAGGCATGGTGGGAGAAGGGTGAGAGCTTGTGTGAAAGAGGGGTAAGGGTAGTAACAGCAAGGAGTCCTACTAGAACCAGATGAAGAGAGAGGAGATGGAGGTGAACAGCAGCCCTGATGACAAGCCAGAGCAGACGGACTTGGGAACGAGTAGTGGAGATCCCTTTCAGAAGAGGACACACTCAGGGAAACTGCAAGTCAGGAGTTTTAAGTGAACATTGCCATGGGTGGATGTAGTTACAGCCATAGTGAAAGGGGAAGGACGAACCCCAGCTGCAGACAACGGTGGGATGTGGCAGTAGGGCCTGGTACCTATGAACCAGGCCCATAGAATGCAGCCAAGCTTAGGCTGTGCAGGAAGCAACTGTGAGCAGCATACAGGAGGATTTAGACAAAAGTTGCTTTCTTATCGAATGAGTTTGAGACTGATGTGGTTTGATAAAATAAAGCTATTGGAGAAATTACTTACCTGATAATTTTGTTTCCTTAATATAGACAGATGGACTTAGGACCAGTGGGTTTATGCTCCCCTGCAAACAGATGGAGACTGAGCAAGCTGACATCACAGTATATATATAGTCCTGTGACGAACCCAGCCTGCCAGTATTCTCTTCAAAAGCAACTGTGGACAGACTAGCAAAAACATGATTAAAAAACAGGTAACCAGAATGTACTCAATCATAAACATTGAACTCATGTAAGATACTAGGTACCCCAAGCTAGAAACTGAATGAACACTTACCAGTAATCCCTTGGGACCCAGAGCTTAAGCTGCTTGAGTGTTTCTATAGTCCATCTGTCTACACTAAGCAAAACGAAATACCAGCTAAGTAATTTCTCCATTTCCTAGCATGTAGACAGATTGACTCAAGACCAATGGGATGTACCAAAGCTACTCCCCAACAGGGTGGAGGCTGCCTGCGGTTCAGTCAACACTGCACATGCAAAGACTGCATTCTCCCTGGCCTGCACACCCAGACAATAAACCTAGAAAAAGTGTGTAAAGAGGACCACGTTGTAGCTCAGCAGGTATCGAAGGGAGACACTGCCTAAGCCCTAGTGGCATGAGCCCTAACCTGGGTAGGCAACGGCTTTCCAGCATCCACATATGTGGCCATGACTATCTCCTTAATCTAGTGAGCTATGGTAGCTTGCAAAGCTGAAGTGCCCTGCTTACTCCTGCCATGGAGAACAAACAGGCGGTCTATCTTTCGAAAAGGTTCAGAAACCTTCAGATACTGCATGACAAGGCGCTTGACATCCAAGGAGCGCAAGAGGCAATACTCCTCCGCAGCCCTGACTTTATCCAGGGATGGCAAGGAAATGGACTGATTCAAGTCAAAGTCTGAGAGTACATCGGGCAAGAAGGATTGAACAGTACAGGGAGTCACCTGAAGGAACAACTCCCAAAAAGACAAGATCTGCAGCTCAGAAATTTGACATGCTGAACATATAGCCACCAGGAACACAGTCTTCAAAGTCAACAACCGCAAGGAAAGGCTATGCAGCGGTTGGATCGTAAGCCCCGCCAAAAAATCCAACACCAAGTTAAGAGTCCACAAGGGAACCAGTAACCTCAAGAGAGGCCAAAGATGCTTCACTCCCTTCAAAAAATAGGCAACATCAGGATGAAACAATGAAACACCATTCACCAGGCCTCTGAAACAGGCGAGAGCTACAACCTGCACCTTCAAGGAATTAAGGCCAAACCTTTAGTCAACATCCTGCAAAAATTCCAGAATGAGAGGGATCTTAACTGAAAGAGGAAGAAAACCCCACTCCTCAAACCAGGCTTTAAAAACTCTCCAAACCCACACATAAGCCAAGGAAGTGGAGAACTTGCAAGCGCGGAGTAAGGTGGCAATCACCGCAGAGAAATAACCACACTTTAAAAGGCGAGCCCTCTCAATGGCCAAACCGTAAGAGAGAACTGAGTCAGATCCTCGTGAAGAACTGGTCCCTGCTGTAACAGATCCATATGTGGCAGAATTCAAAGGGGGACCTCACCCAGGAGTCTTCACAAATCCACATACCTCAGACCCCAAGACAGGTCCTGCGCCACCAGGAGTACTAGCCCCCTGTGGCCTTCGATCTTGCGAATTATCCAGCCCAGCGAGGGTCACAGAGGAAAGGCATAAATCAATCTGTCTTCTGGCCAGACCTGTATGAGAGCATCTATTCCCAGGGACCATGGATCTCTCCTGAGACTATAGAATCAAGGAACCTTCACATTTCGAGAAGTCGCCAGTAAGTCTAGGAATAGAAGGCCCCAGCGATCCACAATCAGCTGAAAAGCCTTGGCTGACAACACCCACTCTCTCCCTGCTAAGAAAGTCCGCTCTTACATTGTCTTTTCCTGCAATGTGAGCAGCTAAGATCATCTGCAGATGAATTTCCGCCATTCCTTAAGCTGGTTTATTTCCTGCAACACTTGCTGGCTCTTGGTTCCTCCCTAGCGACTGATATAGGCCACTGTCGTCACATTATCTGACATCACGTGAACTGCTTGATTACACAGCCTGTGGCTGAACTACAAGCATTCTAACCTTCCACTTGGGCCTCCAGATGATTGATGTTCCAGCAGGCCTTGTCAGCATTCCAACACCCTTGGGCCGTTAACTCCAGACAGTGAGCTCCCCAACCATGGAGACTCGCATCTGTTGTGAGTACCAACCAGTTCAGAGAGGACAAGGGAACTCCTTTTCTCAGATGATCCTCCTGCAACCCCCACCGGAGGTGGGAACAGAGTTCCATCGGCAAGTGAGCCAAACTGCATAGTCCCGAGGTTGCAGGTTCCAACAAGACAGCAGAAAGCGCTGAAGAGGAAGCATGTGTGCCCTTGCCCTCAGCACCACTTCCAGAGTAGCCGCCATCAAGCTGAGCACCTGTAGGTAGGACCACACTGTCGATCATATGGTGTTCATCAACTGACACTTGAGAAATCAATTTCTGGATCCGAACTTCTGGTAGGAAAACTCTGTCCTGTCTTGAACCAGACCCCCAGATATTGCAAGGACTGGGATGGCTGAAGATTGCTCTTGGTCAGGTTTACCACTCAATTGAGTTCCTGCAATAAGGAGATTAACTTGGGTGTCACCAGGTGGCTCTCTGCCGAAGACTTGACTCAAATCAGTCAGTCGTCCAAATATGGATGTACCAGCATTCCTTCTTTCATTCCTTCTTTTTGCAAGGCTGCCACTACTACCACCATAACCTTGGAAAGTTTTCTGGGAGCGGTGGCTAGACCAAAGGGCAGCACCTGAAACTGATAATGGCGCACCTACATTACAAAGCATAGAAAGTGTTGGTGTCCCAATCAGATGGTAATATGAAGGTAAGTCTCAGACAGATCCAAGGAGGTCAGAAATTTGCACCGCCATTATTACAAAACGCAAGGATTCTTGCGAAAGTGAGTCACTTTTAAGTGATGGTTGACCCTCTTGAGATCCAGGATGGGACGAAAGGAGCCCTCCTTCTTGGGCACACAAAATAGGAAAATTGGTTCTTACCTGCTAATTTTTGTTCCTGTAGTACACCAGATCAGTCCAGACAGCTGGGTTTTGCCTCCCTTCCAGCAGATGGAGACAAAGAAGTTTTTGGCTGACTCTGCCCTTAAGCTGAGGTGCCACCTGCATTCCCATCAGTATTGACGTGTACCCAAGCCAGATGAAAGGAATGCAACACACACTATGTACAAATTTCCCCCTGAATGAGCAGAGGGAAGAAGAAACCTGGAAATTGAATAAGAACTGATGTCCGCACAGCACGCCTGCCCAGGACTAGAACCTGAAGCCAAACACTGATCGAGCGGACTCTCCAAATCCCCTAACCCAACCTGGGCAGGAGTCTGGACAGATCTGATGTACTACAAGAATGAAAATTAGCAGGTAAGAACCAATTTTCCTTTTCCTGTACGTACCCGGATCAGTCCAGACAGCTGGGATGTACCAAAGCTACCTTATAGAGGGTGGGCCCCCGAGAGTCCCGCTCGAAGCACCCTGTCACCCTTCTTGGGCCTGGACATCAAGGCGGTAGTGCTTGGCAAACATATGTAAGGACTTCCAAGTAGCCGCTCTACAGATTTCCTGAGGCGAAACCTGTTGACACTCAGCCCAAGAGGCTGCATGCGAGCGGGTAGAGTGCACATGAAGCCCGACCGGCACCGGCCAACCTTTCGAGATGTACGCAGAGCTAATGGCTTCCTTCAGCCAGAGGCACTAGACACCTTTTGCGCCCGCCTGGGGCCGCTCCACAGCGCAGATGATCAGACAGGTGGAAACTGTTGGTAACCTCTAAGTAATGTAACAGCACCCGCCTCACATTCAACTTCCGTAAATCCCTGGACTGAGGAGTTGAGGCATCTGAAACTGGAAAGGAAAGGAGCTCCACAAACTGATTCAAATGGAAGGATGACACCAGCTTAGGCAGAAAGGAGGGAATCGTTCTCAAAAACACTCCCAAATCCGTAATCTGCAAGAAGGGTTCGCTACAAGACAAGGACTGAAACTCAGACACCTGCTGGGCTGAGGAAACAGCCACCAAAAAGACCACCTTCAAAGTGAAATCCTTTAGTGTAGCATGCTTCAAAGGTTCAAACTGTGATGCACACATAGCCCTCAAAACCACACTAAGACTCCAGGAGGGACAAGGATTCTGAACGGGAGGCCGTAAATGCTTCATTCCCCAAAGGAAGTGGAACATGTCCAAGAGAGATGCCAAACGAACGCTGCGCACGATCCCTTGAAGACAATCTAGAGCCACTACCTGAACTCTCAGTGAGTTAAAGGACAAACATTTCACGATGCCAAGACATCAGCCATGGAGGCACGGGTCGTGTCCACCCTGCGCTCTGCACACCAAGACTCAAACACATCCCAAACAAGTAGATGTTTTCCGGGACTGCAAGAGTAGAAATCACTGCCTCCAAATAATCCTTATTCCTTAGGTGTTCCCTCTCAAAAGCCAGGACACGAGACAGAAGCGATCCGCCGCTTCCAAACAAACAGGCCCTTGTTGGAGGAGGACCGACCAGCTCAGAAACCGAAAGGGACTCCACTGCTAGGTTCACCAGGTCTGCAACCCACGGACGCCTCGGCCATTCTGGAGCCACGAGAATTGCGTCTACTCTGTGCACCTCTACTCAGCGCAACACTTTCCCGATCAGCGGCCATGGAGAAAACACATATAAAAACAGAAGATCTGATGGCCAAGGGAGGACCAGCGCGTCCACTCCTTCCGCTCCCAGCACAGACTGAAAAACCGCAGGGCCTTGGTGTTGCGGATGGTCGCCATCAAGTCCATGCAGGGCTGTCCCACCTGCTGCATATGAGACGAAAGGCGCGATCAGACAGCTCCCACTCTCTAGGATCCAAATTGTGACGACTCAGGAAGTCTGCTTGAATGTTGACTGAGCCTGCAATGTGAGAGGCTGCTATCCGCTGCAGATGCAGTTCCGCCCAGCTGAACAAGTCTTGGGCTTCCAGGGCTACCGCTCGACTCTTGGTGCCGCCCTAGCAATTGATGTAAGCCACAGCTGCGGCATTGTTCGACAGGATCCTCACCAGCTTTCCCTCCACCAACAGGAGAGACTGGAGAGCCAGTTGCATGGCCCTGATCTCCAACCAGTTGATGGACCATGAGGACTCCATCGATGTCCAAAAGTACTCTGACAAACTGCTCCCCAGTCGGAGAGGCTGGTATCAGTGGTTACCACCGTCCAAGAAGGAACCTCCAGGTCCACTCAGCAGTGAAGTTTATCCAGGTTGAGCCACCAGGAGAGACTGGAACAAACAGATTCCGTGAGAGGAAGTGAAAGCTGAAACTGCTCGGAAACTGGATCCCAGCAGGATAGTAATACTGATTGTAGAGGCCTCACATGAGCTTCCACCTTCAGACCCATCCTCGACTTGAAGAAGGTGAACAGAAAGTTTCTTGTGCCGTGTTTTCACATGGAGACCTTGCGTTCAGCGATTGTGGCAGTCCACAAGGGAGAACTCCTTGCATCCCTGGACCACACAAAGTTCCTCAACTTTATGATCCTAGGGGAGCATTTTCAGTTTTGCACCCTGCCTTTCGGTCTAGCGACGGCACCCAGGACCTTTACCAAGGTGATGGTGGCCATGGCCCTTCGGAAGGGGTCCTGGTGTATCCAAGGTGGAAGCCATGTAACCCAGAACTTGTAGATAATCCCAAGCCATGGGTATGCGCATGCCCAGCAGCGAGCGACTTGGGCTTGCAACTTGTGGATCTGGCCCTCGGTTGGGAACACCTTGCCTGTGGCCGTTGCGAAGAGGGCTCCCAGGAACTCCCGAGTGTAGGAAGGAACCAGATAATTCTTGGCCAGATTGATTATCCAACCCAGGGACCGCAGGAGGAACAGGACCAGATTTACCGCTTCGTGACAGAGAAATTCTGACTTCGCTCGAATCAGCCAGTTGTTCAAGTAAGGATACACTAGGACCCCTTCCTTCCGAAGAGCCACGGCCACCACTATCACCTTGGTAAAGGTCCTGGGTGCCGTCGCTAGACCAAAAGGCAGGGTTGCAAAACTGAAAATGCTCCCCTAGGATCATAAAGCTTAGGAACTTTGGGTGGTCGGGATGAATCCCTATGTACAGGAAAAGCCTCAGTCAGGTCCAGGGATGCAAGGAGTTCTCCCTTGTGGACTGCCACAATCACTGACCACAAGGTCTCCATATGAAAATGCGGCACCCAACGCTTTCTGTTCACCTTCAAGTCAAGGATGGGTCTGAAGATGCCGTCCTTCTTGGGTACTACAAAGTAGATGGAATACCTGCCTCTTCCTTGCTCTGCAGGAGGCACTGGCACTTCGGCCCCCAAGTCTCTGAGGCGGTGGACAGTAGCTCGCACTGCCTCCTTTTGCTGATAAGAGCATGGGGAGCTGAAGGAACAAGCCTGGAGAGGCCAAGCAAATTCCAAAGCATAACCTCAACCGATTATATCCAGAACCCACCGGTCAGAGGTAATTTTGGCCCACTCCCCGACAAAGAGCCAGCCAGCCCCCCGATGAGAGGCACCGAGGAGTGGACCAACCTCACTTCATTGGGAGGAATTTGGACCGCCCATGCCTGGGGTGGCACCATCCCTGCTGGGCCAGCGGCCGCAAAAGGGCAGACTCTCCGACTGCCCCCTGCTCGGGTTGCCGGGCAGAAGAAACAAAGGATCTAGATGCCCTAAACCTACGGTTTCCCCAGAAGCTTGTCCCAGGGGGAAAGGGGTTCCTTGGCTTCAGCTTGTCCTCAGGCAATTTGTGTACCTTATTCTCACCCAAGGACTTGATCTCCTCCTCTAACTCCTTGCCAAACAGCAGCTTACCCTTAAAGGGCAAAGAACTCAGCTGCGCCTTGGAAGAGATGTCTGCTGACCAATTCCTCAACCAGAGGAGCCTGCGAGCTAAAACCACAGAAATCAGAACTCTCGCAGAGGTCCTCAACAAGTCATACAACATATCTGCACTGTAGGCGACCATGGCCTCCAACCGTTCCGCCTGGAGAGCCTCCGCGGCCGACAAGGACTTATCCATCTGAAGCTGCTTTGCCCAACGAAGGCCTGCTCACAACATAAAACTGCTGCACATAGCGGCCCAAACTCCAAGGGCAGAGACCTAAAAAAAAAAAATCTTCTTGAGGTGAACCTCCAGCTTCCTATCCTGAAGGTCCTTGAGCGCCGCAGCACCAGTCCCAGGAATGGTAGCCTTGGTCACAGCTGCATCCACCCTAGGAATCCTGAGAAGGTCCAGCGCTTCCTCAGGGAGCGGATATAATTTGTCCATGCCCTTGCTAACCTTCAATCCAGCATCCGGAATATCCCACTCCCAGAAGAGCAGGGCGGTGACTGAGGAGTGAAAAGGAAAAAAGTCCTAGTCAAGCCCAACATCAAAGGATCCACATCATCCAGGGTCTCACTGTCAGGTGGGGCCTCAATGCCCAATTCCTCTAAAACAGTAGGAATCAGCGGGGCCAGTTCCTCTTTATGAAACAAGTGCACCACCCTGGGGTCATCGCTTTCGACCGCTGGGAGATCCTCCAGCACCGGATCTTCGCCCACCAGATCTGGATCCTGGTCCACATGCACATCCATTGGCCCAGATGGACCCAAGGGCCGCACGTAACTCGGGGGCACTGCAAGCAGCGACGACCTCAAAGGATGACCAATCTGAGGCCCCGAGAGGATCAGGGGCCTCGGGCTTCACAGGCGATGCGGAGCCCCATTCCCGCGCGCCCTTAAAATGCTTGGCAGCATGGGAGGGATCCCCCTTCCTGCCACTGCGCCCAACTGATTTATTTATTTATTTAAAATCTTTTCTATGCCGTCGTTTAGTAATGCACCATCACAATGGTTTACATAGAGGCACATATATTTAGTTTGGTTACAAAAGTATCTATGAAAGTGCCATTTCAGTGTCGGTACATATTTATATAAGGTATAAGATAGGTGACATGGCTCTAGTCCATTTATATGGTTAATAAGAATCATACAAGAATTGTGCTTAACCTGGAGTTCTCTAACATTATCTTTCGAGTATAAAAATAAAATAAAAGATATGTGACCATGCATCTAGGTAATCTTGTTCTGTGTTTCTTAATCTCCGTTCCTGGCCTTGAACAGTTTGTGCAGCTGCCATATAAACTCTGTCGAATCTGAAGAAGAGGAATCTGAGGCCTCACCGGGCTCCACAGCCAAAGAAAAATCGTCCAAGGCTGCGTTTCGGCCCCCCCCCAGTGACAGCAAAGGAGGGAATTCTCCTTCCCCCTCTGCGGGCCACGCGAGTGCAGCCAAAATTGCCTCCATTCCTGCGCTTAGCGGGAACGGGCCCTCTGGAGGGTTTTGCGCTGAAGGCAGCTTCACCAACTCAAGGCAGGCAGAACTTTTCACCCGCGCCCCAGAATGGGAGGTCCCCTCCCCGGGGAGGCACTCCGCGCATAGGCCGGCACACAAAAGGTGTGCACGCTTGCACCACAAGCCGAGCAGGCCGCACCACGGCAGCGAAAGGAAGATCGCGGGTAAGGCACCGGGATGGCTAAGAAAAAAAAAAAAAAAAACGAGAGAGAAAACCTTCCCAAAGGGAGATGATGGCAACAGGGCACGCCGCTACCACAAAGCAGCCACATCCTACCTCAGGAATGCTTTACTCACTCCCGGCTGCCAAACCCTTTTCTTCGTTTGGTTTTTTTTTTTTTTTTTTGTTTTTTTTTTTTTTTTTTTTTTAAACACAGCGAACTTTGGCAACAGGCTCCTTACTTCCCCTGCAGGGTGAGTGAACTGGGCTCCCCAGTGTCAATCCTGCTGGCTGCAAGCGGTGAACGTCAAGGTCTTAAACCCCCTGCTCAGATGCCTCGATAACAGGGGGGATGGTCCCCTCAGGACCTGACTACCCCCTGGGAGACTGAATCTAAAGATTTTATTTATTTATTTATTTAAAAATGTTTATATACCGCTTTTACAATTCAAAAGAATTAATCAAAACGGTTTACAACCAAACATACACAATAAATGAACTTGACAAAATAAAAACAAAAATAAAACAATTAAAAGCTAACATAGTGCAGTATATATTCATATCCAGCTATTTTTTTCAAAGGATATTAGCAGAAAGTAAATATTATATGGTGTGAATGTTTCTGAAAGAAGAGAGAACAGTTGAAGTGAATAAGTGTTGAGTTTATGAAATAGTTAAGGTGTATGCTTTCTGAAATAAGTATGTTTTCAATAGTTTTTTGAACTGTTGTATTGATGAAGTGAGACGAATGTGATCTGGAAGTGAATTCCATAAAACAGGACCTGCCACTGAGAATGCTCTTTTTCTGGTAAGTTCAAGTTTTGCTGATTTAACAGTAGGGATATCTAATAAGTTTTTTGAGAGAGATCTGAGATGTCTGGTAGGTTTATATATATTTTCCCTTTTTCTTAAGGGAAGAGGGAGTCAAAAACTTTGTCTCCATCTGCTGAAGGGGAGGCAAAATCCAGCTGTCTGGACTGATCCGGGTACATACAGGGAAAGATGTCTTATCGCCCCATACTTTGAGACATGGGCACCAGAACCACAGTCCTCAGTCTGAGGAGGCTTTGAAGTGTGAACTCCACTGTGGGGAGTGGCAAGGGGACACCATGAAAATGTCTTGAGGAATACTGCAAAATTCCAATGTATACTCTTCTCTTATCTCCAGGACCCACTGGTCCGACATGATCTTGACCCACCTCAGATAAGAGGGAGAACATCCCCCTATTTCCTACTCCGGAAAGTGAGTCGGCAAACCTTCATTGGGAGGCTTGGGAAGGTCCGCCACCCAAGCTCACTCCTCTCGATAGCTGTTGGGGATGAAAAGACAGAGACCTAATGAAAGGCTAAGTCCACTGAAAATTCGTTCCTTTGTAGGGACGATATTGCCTGGAACCTCGGAGACAACCCCTCATACCAAAGGAGCACTGTAACTGCTTCTTGTCCTCCAGCAACAGAGGAACCAGAGACACCCCACTTATTGTCCAGTTTCTCCAACTCGCTCCCAAACAAGAGCAAGCCTTTTAAGGGCATCTTGGTAAGATTGGCTTTAGAGGCTGCCTCAGCAGACTAATTTCGCAACCAAAGTTGATGCCTGGCTGCTATCACAGATGCTACTCCTCTGGACGAGGTCCGAACCAAATCACAGCCTGCGTCTGCTAAAAAGGTGGCAGCAGGTTCCATAACTGCTCTAGAATTCCCTCCGGACTAATCAACCTCCTGAGAGAGAAGCAGACAAGATCTCGCCACTAGGGTACAACAGGAGGCAATCTGTAAATGCATCGCCACTGCCTCAAAGGCTTGCTTAAGAATAGCCTCAATCTTATCATGCACACCCTTAAAGGCCACTCTTCCATCTACCAGGATAGTTGTCTGCTAAGAAACGACACATACCAGAGCATCCACTTTAGGAAAACAAACGCTCTCTCACAGTCGGATCCAAGGGGTACAGGCCTTCCAATATCCGACCCTCTTTAAAATTTGCCTCTGGGGCGTCCCATTCCAGATCAATCAATTCCTGAATGGCATCCATCACAGGAAAAAAAAAACAAAACAAGAGGCTTTACATAAGGAATCCAAAATGGGATTCTTCTTTGGCTCTGACAGCATCTGAACTAGGGACACCCAGCTGTTTCAAGGTCTGGGAAATCAGAGCCGACAGTTCATATCTATGAAAGAACCACAACATGGCTCAATACGGTTCCCCATCTTCCAGAGAATCAGGATCAACCTCAGTGCCATCCGGATTCCTGCTGGGAAAACCTGCAGGGAACAGAGGTGAGTCCCAGCACTTAAGCATAGGACTGGCAGAGAGAGGAGCCATCAGCTGAGGGTCCGACCGAACAGAAATGGGGGAAGCGGAGAACCGTTCCTGAAGAAAGGCTTGTAAGCCTTGTAAAAATTCCACCCAAGAAAAAGCAGCTGGTTCCTAACCAAGCCCAGAAGGAACTGGTCCCACAGAACTGCCCTCGCCAGTGGATGAGCCAGTCAAGGGAGAACCAAGATCTGGCATCCCCCCAGCAAAAGCAGTTATCAATCCATCATCAGGTCAGGCTGAGAAGCCCTAATATGACAGGTAGCACAAATAGAAAGACATTTAAGCTTCTTGCTTACTGGCGCCATCGTGGCAGTAGGCGTGCGTCGGTACAATTTGCACTTAAAGAAATGCACCCAAAAATTAAGTGCCTAGAAGAAAACACAGCTAAGTGCGCGCACAACTGTGCGGCCAGTGAAGCATATAAAAAAAACCACTCAAACTAAGCGCACTGCACACACAGACGGCCAATAAGAGGGCAGCAGCACACACACAGGAGCGCATGAAAACAACCGCTGCGGCCAACTTCGCAGCATGCAAGAGCAAAGCCTAAATGCAGGGCCTAGCCCACTGGGGGCTGCTCAACCTGCCCGGATGCCCAGTTCCAACCCCAACGGGAACGAATGTCTGTATGGCGCGCCGAGAACGGACACAATCCTGAAACCCCTCTGTCTCTGATTTATGTGAAAGCTCTCTTTACCTGAGCTCAGCGCTTACCTGGTGAGTACAGAAACAGTCTCTGGATGCGGGGGAAGAGGGCATCGGCTGTCACCGCTGCGCTCGGCCCCCACCACCCACTGCCTTTCAGCTGAACTAGCAGATACGTCCACGCCAGTAAGCCCAGCACACATCTGAGGGGCCACAGAAATCATCTCAGGAATTCTCACCTGGAGGAGGAACTGTTAGGTATCAGTGCAGGAGAGCGGGGCTTTCTATTCAGACTTTAGCATGGAGAAATTACTTACCTGATAATTTTGTTTTCCTCAGTGTAGACAGAAGAGACTCAAGACCAATGGGTTATATTCTCCTCTGCTAGCAGATGGAGACAGAGTTGAGTTTCAAAGCTGACCTCAGTCCTTCAGTATTCTCTTCAAAAGCCATTGTGGACATACTATTGAAAAACTTGATCAAAAATGGATAACCATAACTGTACTCAACCAACTAAACAAACGCTGAATCCCAGCAAGATTATAGCTTCCCTGATCTAGGGTTTGGGCGACTGCTTACCCATAACTTCCTCAAATCGATATTCAGCTCATGGGCGATTCCTTGGCACCATTCTTGGGCAGCTGTGGGCGGGATTCTGAGTCAATATGTCTACAATAAAAAACACAAAATTAGGCAAGTAATTTCTCCATTTCTTAGCGTGTAGCCAGATGGACTCAGGACCAATAGGATGAATAAAAGCTACTCTCAATCGGGGTGGGAGGCTGGCTGTGGTCCGGTTAGCACCGCCCTTGCGAAGGCTGCATCCTCTTGGGCCTGAACGTCCAGGCAATAGAACCTGGAGAAGGTATGCAAGGAAGACCACATCGCCACTTGGCTCAGGTGCCCAAGGATACTGCCTGAGCCATAGTGGAATGAGTTCTAACTTGAAAGGGTAATGGTTTTCCTGCCACTACGTAAGTTCCTGTGACCACCTCCTTAATCAGCGAGCTATGGTAGCCCACGAAGCTGGTTCGCCTTGTCTCCTTCTACCATGAAGGACAAACATGTGGTCTTGTCTTACGTACCAGTTCTGAAAGTTCCAGATACTGCACCAAAAGCCTACTGATGTTTAAACGGCGGAGGAGGTGGTAGTCTTCCGTATCCTTGTGCCTATCTAGGGATGGGAACGAAACAAACTGATTCACATGAAATTCCGAGACTACCCTGGGCAAGAAGCTGTAACGCTCCTGGGGTCAACGCCTGTAGTTCAGAGATGCGACAAGCCGAGCATATCGCAACCAAGAACACCATTTTCAGGATTAAACAGGCTAAGGACAGACTGTGCAGTTGTCGAAAGGAAGGCCCTGCCAAAAACTCCAATACTAGATTAAGATTCCAAAAGGGAACCGGCCACCGTAGGGATGGCCGGAGGTGCTTTACCCCATTAAGAAAAAACGGGCCACATCTGGATGCGCCAACAGGCAGGTTCCGTTCACCTAGCGGCTCTCTGGACCTTCAAGGAGTTAAGAGACAACCCTTTATTCAAGTCTCCTGTAAAAATTTCAGAACCAGAGGGATTTTGGCCATCCGAGGGGCAACACCATGTTTCTCGCACCAAGCCTCAAATATTCTCCAGACCCGTACATACACTAAGGACATCGAGAACTTCCGCGTGCAGAGCAAAGTGGTAATTACTACCACCGAATATCCCCACTTCATGAGGCGAGCCCTCTCAAGGGCCAAACCGCAAGACAAAATAGAGTTGGATCCTCATGAAGGACCGGACCTTGCTGGAACAGGTCCCTGTACGGTGGGAGGCATGGAGGGTGGGTCTCCACCAGAAGCCTCCGCATGTCTGCATAGCACAGGCATCTGGGCCAATCTGGAGCCAGTAGGAAGACTAATCCCCTGTGGTGCTCGATCCTGCAAATGACCCTGCCTAGCAGGGGCCACTAAGGGAAGGTGTATAGTAAGTCCTCTTCTGACCAGGTCTAAACAAGGGTGTCAATTCCCAGGAATCGCTGATCTCTTCTGTGACTGAAGAATCAGGAAACTTTCGCATTGTGAGATGTGGCCAGCAGGTCTATGAATGGGAGGCCCCAGCGATCTACCAGCAGCTAAAAGGCTCTGGCCGGCTATTCCCATTCTCCTGGATCCAGACTCTCCCTATTTAGAAAGTCTGCTCTGACTAGGTCTTTTCCTTGATGTGGCAGGCAGAGATCATCTGTAGGTTCAATTCTGCCCATTCCATAAGGAGATTTTTCTCGATACTTGCTGGCTCTTGGTTTCTCCCTGGCGGTTGATGTAGGCTACCACTGTTGCGTTGTCCAACATCACGCAGACCACCTGACCCTGGAGCCTGTGGCTGAACCGTAGACATGCCAAACTGACTGCTCAGGCTTCCAGGAGGTTTATGTTCCAGCGCGCCTTTTCCTTGGTCCAACACCCCAGGCCGTCAGTTCCTGACAATGAGCGCTCCAACCTTGGAGGCTCGCATCTGTCGTGAGAATTAGCCAGTTCAGTGGGGACAGGCTTACACCCTTGCCCAGGTGAGATTCCTGTAGCCACCAATGAAGCAGAGGTAAATTGAACAGTCTTGAGACAGCAGGGGAGCACTGGAGTGGACACATGTGGGCCTTTGCCCACAGTACTACCTCCAGGGTTGCCGCCATCAGAGGACCTGAAGATAGCGCCACACCTTGGGGCATATCACGTTTGTCAACCGATGCACTTGGAACATCAACTTCCTTATCTGTGAGGGTGAGAGGAAAACCTTGTCCTGCTTGGTATTGAACCGGACTCCCAGATATTCTAAGGACTGGGAGGGCTTGAGACTGCTTTTGTCCATGCTCACGACCCAACCAAGCTCCTGAAGCAGGGCAATTTGGAGACTCTCTTCTAATGACTTCACACGGATCAAGTGTGGGTGCACCAGAATTTCTCCTTCCTCAGTGCCGCCACCATGACTACCATAATTTTGGAAAAATGTTCTGGGGGGGGTGGTCAGGCCAAAGGGCAGTGCCCGGAACTGATTATGGCAGCCCAGCACCGCAAAGCGTAGGAAACTCTGGTCGTCTTGCCGAATTGGAATATGAAGGTAGGTCTTGGAGAGGTCCAGGGACATTAAGAACTCGCTCGGTTGTACGGTATAGTGACTGAGCACATAGTTTCCATGTGGAAATGAATTACATGTAGATATTGGTTGGCGCTCTTGATATCCAGGATGGAGCAAAAGGAACCCTCCTTGGGTACAATGAAATAGATGGAATGATGACCTGTATTTCCTGGGGCATAGATACTGGAGTTATAGCCTTCAATTTGAGAAGCCTTATCAAGGTAGATTCCACTGTCAGCTTCTTTTGTGCTGGGAGTGGCACAGAGACATCATGAATATGTCCCGAGGAGTGCTGCGAAACTCCAGCGTGTATTCTTCTAGTATGATATCCAGTACCCATCTCTCCAACGTCATCTCGACTCACCGCTGGTAGTAGAGAGACAGTCAACCCCTTATCTCCTTGTTCCGTGGATAGGTCAGCAAAACATCAGTGGGGAGTTCGGGCCAATCCTGAACACGAACCAGCCCGTCTCTTGTACTGTTGACTCCAGAAGGACAGACCTTCCCTAGGACAGAGACGTCTGAAACGTCGAGTTCCTGTAGGGCTGAAAGTGTTGGGAGTCCCTGGACCGACCCCTCATAGGTGAGGGGCGCTGTAACCTCTTTCTTTTTATCTTCCAGTGGTCGAGGTACTTGAGATTCACCCCACTTACTGGCCAGCTTTTCCAATTTGCTTCTAAACAGACGAGATCCCTTAAAGGGCATCTTTGTGAGGTTTGCCTTAGGAGGTCACATACGCTGACCAATTTAGCAGCCATAGCTGTCTTCGGGCTGCTACCACTGAGGCCACTCCTCTAGCCAAGGTACAGGACAAGGTCAAAGCTTGCGTCAGCTAAAAAGGCAGTGGCAGGCTCCATAGCGTCTCTGGAATGCGCTTCTGAGTTATCTGCCTCTCTCCAGAGAAGCAGGCATGAGCAAGCCACCAGGGCACAACAAGAAGCAATCTGTAGTGTCATTGATGTCGTGTCAAAGGCTTGTTTAAGGATGGACTCCATCTATCTATCATGCGTATCCTTTAAGGCTGCTCCTCCCTTCACTGGGACAGTAGTTCGCTTCAAAGCGGCACAGACCAGGGCATCCCCTTTAGGGAAACGCATGCGTTTTCTTGCCACCGGATCCAGTGGGTATAGAGCTTCCAGTACTCAGCCACCTTTAAAACTAGCTTCCGGGAAGTCCCATTCCAGGGAAATCAACTCCTGGATGGCTTCCAGCATCAGAAAATAGCAAGAGGCACCAGGATGGGATTCTTCTTTGGTTCAGTCATAGGGTCCATGCCAGAATTCCCAGAGTCTTCAGGGTCTGGGAAACAAAGGCCAGCAATTCATCTCTATGGAAAAACTGTAACATGGTTCAATATGGCTCCAAACCTGGAGGAATTTCCCCATCTTCCAAGGAATCTGGATTCCCTTCTTAGGGGCGGATTTTCAGAGCCCTGCTCGCGTAAATCCGCCCAAAACCGGGCGGATTTACGCGAGCAGGGCCCTGCGCGCCGGGAAGCCTATTTTACATAGGCCTCCCGGCGCGCGCAGAGCCCCGGGACTCGCGTAAGTCCCGGGGTTCTCGGAGGGGGGCGTGTCGGGGGCGTGTCGGGGGGCGGGCCCGGTCGTCGTGGCGTTCCGGGGGCGTGTCGGCAGCGTTTTGGGGGCGGGTACGGGGCGTGGCTACGGCCCGGGGGCGTGGCCGCGCCCTCCGTACCCGCCCCCCGGCGCACAGCAGGCCCGCTGGCGCGCGGGGATTTACGTCTCCCTCCGGGAGGCGTAAATCCCCCGACAAAGGTAAGGGGGGGGGTGTAGACAGGGCCGGGTGGGTGGGTTAGGTAGGGGAAGGGAGGGTAAGGTGAGGGGAGGGCAAAGGAAAGTTCCCTCCGAGGCCGCTCCGATTTCGGAGCGGCCTTGGAGGGAACGGGGGGAGGCAGCGCGGCTCGGCGCGCGCAGGCTATACAAAATCGATAGCCTTGCGCGCGCCGATCCAGGATTTTAGCCGATACGCGCGACTACGCGCGTATCTACTAAAATCCAGCGTACTTTTGTTTGCGCCTGGAGCGCAAACAAAAGTAGGCTGTTCGCGCTTGTCTGAAAATCTACCCCAAAGTCTGTGGTGTCTGGGTCCCTGCCAGGGATACCCTTGGTGAGACTAGGCATGGGCTGGGAGAGTGAGGCTTTCCTGGCTGGGATTCGGCCAGAAAAGAGGCAGGAAAAAAAACAGACTGCACCTGTACGAAGGCTTGAAGGCCTTGAAACAATTCCACCCAAGAAAAGGTCACAGAATCCATGCCTAGCCCAGGAGGTACTGGGGTAGGTGCTGCTGAATTTCCTTCTCCCATGGCAGACCCAGCCCCTGGATTACACAAATCTGGGGTGCTACCAGTTAAGTTCATGGCTGACCCATTCTTTGAATGGGAGGAGCTGGGCTTAGCAAAGTTCTGGGAGGCCAGATTTCAAGCCTCCTCACAGTGCTGACATAGGTAAGAATCAAGGTCAGACTGAGTAGCCCTAATACGGCAGGCAGCACAAAGGGAATGGCGCTTATGTTTCTTTGCTGCCGGAGCCATTAGGAACTGTAACTACGTGCTCAGCTGGCTAGCGCTTGAAATCATGTGCACACAGATTTTGAGCGCCTCTGCGATTAGCTGTGAGACGTCTCATGTGCCCATTACCTAAACTCTGCGCCTAAGGAGGAGTGTGTGTATGGATGCACGCAACACTGGAGTGCACGTAAGCATGCACATATGCATGACGTTACACGCACAGCATGTGCGAAGAGCCGGCATGCACGGCACCTACCGACACTCTAAGGTGGACAATGGAGACGCACAAAACCGCGCACAACATGGCGCCGCCATGGCCTATCACGCAGTGTCCCCACAGAGCCTGAAGCGGAGCCGCTCAACCCGCTCGGAAGCCCACTTCCCCTTACCCCAACAGGATTGGGAACATCATGAGTATGGTGTGCCAAGCAAGGAGACTGGAGGAATATTTACCTAAACCTCTCCAACGTCTCTCATTCAAAAGGAATCCTCTTCTCTCTTTACTTACCTGGGCTCAGTGCTTACCAGCTGAGTACAGAGACTGTCTCCGGCTGCTGGGAGAGAATGCTTTGGCAGTCACTGCCACGCTATGTTTCCTGCACCTGCTGCCTTTCAGCTACTTCAGCAGCAAAGTCCACACCGGGAAACGGCTACCAGACCAAGGCACACATCTGAGGGATCTCAGAAATTGCCTCAGGCATTCTCAACTGGGAGAGGGACCTTTAGGTATCAGTACAGAAGCGCAGGGCTCAATCTTTCTCCAATTTAAAAGGTAAAATCTCTTCTTCTAAAGAGTACGGCAATCCCAACAGGGAAAGCACGTCCACATCTGCTATGAGACAGATACTGAAGGGCTGAGGTCACTGCAGGGTGTATCTAAGGAGACGTCACCTTTGAAACCTGACTCCGTCTCCATCTGCTAGCAGGGGAGCAAACAACCCATTGGTCCTGAGTCCATTTGGCTACATGCTAAGAAATTTCAAATTTCTCCTTCCAAAAAGCTCGAAGCAATCCCCAAAAGGAGATGCACATCCATCATCTGCTGGAGACAGATAATACTAGCAGGCTGGGGTCACTGCAGCACTATATATACTGTGACATCAGCTTGCTCCATATCCATCTGCTGGCAGTGGAGCATAAACCCACTGGTCCTGAGTCCATCTGTCTACACGCTAAGAAAATAGACTAAACTAGCAGGACAACCAGGACTATATATGCTTAAGCACAGCTCACCAAGTGGGGCAAGAGCATTTGAATCCATAGCTTTGATACCCTGGAAGCAACAGGGTAACATACAGGAAACAGAGACTGGGGTACCTGGCCTGGTGAACCTCCAAGGCTGTAACCGGGGAAGCTGCCAGGAGGAGACGGGCAGCAGGACCATGGAAAAGCACACCCCAGAGGCTTAACCGGTGGTTCAGTTTCTTATGTAACCAAAGAATTCCAACTGGATTATGACTGAGAGGCATGAACCCACGTCAATACAAAGGATTTGTCCATTTGTCATTATCTATTATGTTCTAGGCTCTCTCAGTCATTACCTTTTATCATTTCATGTGTTTATATGTTCACTTTCTAATGGAATGTTATTTCTTCTCTACAAAAACAAACTGGATTCAAGATATGTTCATATTTTCCCTACAACACATTTTACATCCAAAATAGTAGAAAATTGTTTTACAATTAAATGTTTATATGAAGCTTACTTTTCTGAGGATATCTTTCAACTGTAGATGATCAAGAAGTAATTTGCCAGAATACACAAGTCTTTGATCCCTTACAGACTGCAAAAGGGAGAAAAAGAAAGTAAACTAACTTTCGCTACAACTGACACCAATTTTAGGGTCATCTTCTAAGCATTTTTTCCATAAATACAGAATCTGAGAAAAGCCTTAGTAAATCAAGCCCTTAGTTTGAAGCAAAACAATTTCTTATGGGGGGTTGAGGGGGAATTTACAACAGCCCATGTAACTTAGGCAGAAAACATACACAAGATAAAAGTCTGCTTTGAAATTTGATATAATACACAAGTCCAATTTGAAAATTTGCATCAGATTTACCTGCACACATTTACACTATTATGTGTATAGAGAAATTTTACTTGCATGCTTTTCAAAACGCAAAATCATTTGCATCAGTGCAAATACCTCCCCAACTGGGAACACCTCCTTGTTGTGGTTAGCTTGGTTCTGTGATAGTTATGTTTTGCATGCAAGGAGAGCGGAGTAAAGAGCACACACATTTAGAAATATAGCAACAAAATATTAATGTGCGGCAATTAACGTAAACTGAACAATACCACTTTAAACAAAATGTTAAATTTTTAATATGTGCACGCAACAATAGTGCACCAAATTTAAATCAAACAATTAGAATGAGTAATCACAGAAAGCCCCGACACGGCCGTGTTTCGCGTCAGGCTGCATCAGGGGGATCAATTCCAAAAAGTCTTGAGAGGGCTGAATCGGCAACATCGTGGTATATAAACAAAGCTTCAGGTCGGGAGAATCCCGAACGAACCCTTTAATGGCGTTAACGAGGCGTGGACAGGCTGAGTCTGTGTCCTGGGACCACCGCGTAAGTAAATGAAATTCCGAACCGGACCAGAGGGTTTAGAACCCTTGAAATTGTACAGAGTGCATATGCGGTTGGCAAAACCGTCAAATGAATTGTGCAACTGAACCCGGCATCTTCAGAAACAAAGGTTGTAGTGAAAACCTTAAAGACTCAGACAGGGGACACTGCCATAACAGCTTGTTTGATCTATAAGAAGCAGTTTGGACAACTGCCAGTAAGTTCTAACGTATTGCTTACAGAGCCTCTCTGTTTACATTTTTTTTTTTCAATTCTTTATTTTCAATTTTGAAAATTTTCAAAGAACAAAACATTCTTATACAGAAAAATCAATGTCCAGTACGACCTGGCCAGGGGCAGAAACAGCCGGGACAGAGAAAAGCAGAAGCTGGCAGTACCAAACCTAGCCACCGGAGGGCGCTGAGGAAGGTAGCAAAGACTACACTTCCCAGGTTCCCTGAACCGACACCTGACCCCTGGCTGGAGAATGAGCAGGAACAGGTGGAGGAAACTGGGACTGATCCCTATGACTCAGCAGAGTCTATGGAAGCTGAGGAGGGGGGGCGTGCCACCGTGGTGGAGCTGGCCACAAAAGCCCGGCTCCTCAGAGTCTGGGGAGGAGGAGATGGAGGTAAGCTGGGAAGAGGAAAGCTCCAGCTGTTCCTCTATGGAGGTGGAATAACCAGGAGGTTGGGGGATGGTAAATCCTGGGTTTATACA
Source organism: Rhinatrema bivittatum (assembly GCF_901001135.1). Taxonomy (NCBI): domain Eukaryota; kingdom Metazoa; phylum Chordata; class Amphibia; order Gymnophiona; family Rhinatrematidae; genus Rhinatrema; species Rhinatrema bivittatum. Next base: position 266,036,203 of record NC_042616.1, read on the forward strand.
AGGATGTTGAAGAGAGGTTAGGAGGAAAATATGGTTTGAATGCGGTTTTAACTCTGAGCTTGCTAAAGAGAGCCTAAGCAGTTAGGCTTGGGGTTTGTAAGGTCAACCAGGCATTGTTGCAGGGCTGCAGCTGGTGAGGCTACAGGACTACATTAAACCCTTTTTGTGATAAGGCCTTTTTCTCTGTGTACTGTTTGGGAGTGCCAGGACTAGGCCTGGCACTCTGACTAGAGGCCGGGAGGAGTCCATAGCAGCGCTGTGCATGAGCTGTGCAAGTGGACGGAACGTGGTATATGAGCGAAGCCGGAGGCCTGAAGCCCAGCAAAGCCCCACAGCGTGCTGAGCGGTTGGGCGTGATCTTGACAAAATATGATATATATATATATATATATATATATATATATATTATGACATTTAAATTATAAGAAAATATGATTATACAGTAATTAGGGGCAGATCAGAGCAAAATACCATGTAAATTCAATCAAACACATAGATAAACTCACCGAGTTATACCATCTATTACATTATTTCACACTGGGACTGTGGAAGCTATAACAGGGGTCCGAGCTACTAAGAATGATCTCAATTGTTTAGGGTCAAGAAAAACAAATTACATTTAAATATCTGATGCAGGCCTTGCAGGGATATTTCAAAACAAAATGTGCTCCCAATTTTAATGCCTCAGGACGAAGCCTGAGGAATTCTTTTCAACGTAGTTGAGTGGATTTAACCACATCAGGGAATATCCATATGGGGGCTCCCATAGAAATTTAATTGTCGATTCCTAAAAAACAAGCGCATCACGTGATTCCTTTCAGAAAGAAAAGCAAAAGAAACTAACATTGATCTCCGTACATCTATACATCTGAAGACATTTCTAACAGATTCAAGGATTGTTCTTGTTCTGAAATTTGTGATCTTTGTTGTAAGTAATAAGCTTTTACTACTACTGGTAAAGCATTTTCTGGTATCTTGAGAATCTGGGTCATATAATTTTTAAACTCCATTGGAGAAATTAATCTCAATAAAGGAAAATTCAAAATCCGAAGATTATGTGCCCGCAAAGCATTTTCTATTGTCTCTAACCTATTAACAGTATTGGCTTCAGATTTAATTTTGTTTGCTTATTCTCAATTAATGACGTTTTTTTCCACTTCATCTGTCTTTTTTGTATATGTAGATATCAAATTATTATTTACAGTCGCTTGCTTTTCTTTTTTTTATCTCCACAATTGTTGCTGAAAGCATTTTTATAGAGCTCAATAGAGCTTAGCATTGTCCAAATCCCCTCAAGAGTTACTACATCAGGTTTAGCTGTTAGGGGGGAAAGAGAGAGCATTCTCAGACATTCCATCCCCTCTTCTTCCACAGTTCCCAAACTCTCCCTCATACCTGGTGACAATGGTAGGGGAATAATCTCTGGAGCCAGCGGTGAAGAAGCCTGTGCAGGACTCCCCATTTCACCTTCCTCTCCTGGGTTCACCACCCCCAGCTGCTGTTGAACGCTGGCACTCAGGGCTCCTAATCGCTGAACACCAATATTTTTCTCCCAGGCCATTACCATGGCCGCTCCTGCTTTCACCAAAGAAGGGCCAGGTATCTCGATGTCTCCAGGGTGATCTGGTTTCCTCGGTGATCCGGGGCTTAGAGTAGTCTCAAGGATCAGGAAGGACAGCTCATACTCAGAAGCTGCTCCCCCAGCGACGGAGCTTCCCGGGTTTGTAGATGGTATGCCCACGAAAAAGCCAGAGATCTGTGGCTGTCGCGAGTTTTCTGAAGGCGAACTAATAGTCTCACCCCTCAGTCGGCCCTCTCTTTTCGTATGAGGCATTTTCGGGTAAGTAAATTAGTTGAAGGAAAATGTCTGACACCTTTCCCCTCCGGCGTCTCTCGCAGGTTCACTGCTCGGCGGCCATCTTGCCCCCCTGTTTACATATTTTAACGATCCTTGTATAGTCAGATTAGTGCTGTAAATATGTAATATTTTCAGTCATAATATATTTGGCTGACTTTCTGTTCTCCAAAAATAGTTTGGTTTGATTTGCAAATCTAATTAAAGATTTTGGCATTACCACCCAAACAGTTAATTCCCCTCATAAAAATGGTAACATGCTCAGTTGGATAAACCTATGTGCATACGTTTACCCTCATATTGGGTAGACAATTTTATAAAACAAATCATTTCCATAGGTAAAGCACAATTTTACCTATTGACATCTCTTTCAAAATTACTCTTAATTTCATTATAATGTGAACAAACAAGTGAAATATCAAGCTGCAAGGTTTTTCTATTTAAATTTAAATATTTCCAATAAATTACAAAAATGTTAGAGTAAAAGCAAGTTTGCTTACCGTAAACAGTGTTTCTGTAGATAGCAGGATGAATTAGCCATGCTGTCATGGGATCTGTCAATCAGGTCCGGGAGGCGGCGCTTGTCAAAGCAGAGATCACAGCTTTGCTCTCTGCGGCTGCGCGTGTGTTCCCGCGCAGGAACGTAACAGGATCTCCTTAGTCTGTGATTAAGCCTTAGTGTAGTCGAAGACTTGGTGACTGCCAGGGAGGAGGGTGGGTCAGCATGGCTAATTCATCCTATCTACAGAAACACAGTTTACAGTAAGCAAACTTGCTTTTTCCCCGTCGATAGCAGGGCTGAAGAATTAGCCATGCTGTCATGGGAGTCCCAAGCTCCCGATCACGTTGTTTATGATATGTATGTTTGTACGTGATCTTTGACAAATGTGGCAGTCACCGTGGACAGGAGGATAGAGATTGCAGGATTGCTTGCCCTATCTTTGCATCAGTGGCTGCCTGTTGATCAAGGCAGTAGTGAGATGTGAAGGTATGGAGCGATGACCATGTAGCTGCCTTGCAAATATCTATGGGTTGCACATTCCTTAGGTGTGCCAATGAGGCTGCTACTGCTCTGACTTGGTGAGCTTTCGGCTCTGAATGTAGTTGTAGTTTCTGTTTATGGTAACAGAATTTGATGCACTGTGCTATCCAGCTGGAGATGGTGTGTTTAGCCACTGGTAATCCAGGTGCCTTTGGGTCAAAGGAGACAAAGAGTTGAGAAACCCAGGAGTCCAAGTTTGTCCTTTCTTTGTAGTATGCTAAAGCTCTTTTACAATCTAGTGTGTGCAGTAGTTTTTCCCTATCATTTGCATGAGGTTTAGGGAAAAAGGTGGGTAATTCCATGGTCTGATTGAGAAACCACTTTTGGTAGGAAGGATGGTGAGTTCGGAGAACGACCTTTTGGTGATGAAATTGCAAATATGGAGAATAATGGACCAAGGCCTGCAATTCACTAACTCTTCATGCTGATGTTACTGCAACCAAGAATACCAGTTTCCACTGCCGAGTGCATGGGTTCAAACGGGGAAAGCATGAGCTGTTCCAGAACTATGTTGAGGTTCCATGGAACTGGAGGCTTAGAGATCGGAGAACGAATATGAGTTAGCCCCTTAATGAAATGAGATAGTAAGGTGTGATTGGATATAGGAATATTGTTAACTGGTCTATGATATGCCCCTATGGCACTGAGATGAACTCTGATGGATGATGTTGCTAGACCAGCTGTATATAATGTATGAAGATAATCAAAGAGCAACTCAGGTGAGCAGTCCAATGGTGGTACACCTTGGTAAGTGCACCATGTAGAGTAAAGTTTCCATTTTTAGCTAAAATTTTTCCTCATTGAGAGTTTCCTGGATTCTAACAAGATGAATTGTGCCGAGGTGGAAACTCCCTGGTCTGTTAGGAGCCTCTCCATCTCCATGCTGTCAAGTGGAGAGATGAGTGTAGGGGTGTAGAAGCGTCCCTTGATCTTGGCAGAGAAGATCCTTGCAATTTAGTAATTAAATTGGATCCATGATGGATAGTCGGAGAAGGAAACTGTACCATGGTTGCCTCGGCCAAGCCGGGGCTATGAGTATCAGTTGAGCTTTGTCTGCTATGCACTTTTGAATTGTCCTTGTTATGAGTGGTATGGGACGAAAGGCGTATAAGGAGGCCTGCCATCCACGGGATTTATTTATTTATTTACTTTTATATACCGCGGCTCGTTGGCAAACATCACCTCGGTTTACAATGAACATTAAGTGAGCAACAGGCTTTACAATCCAACATATTTAAGAAAGGATACAATAGCTGATAACATTCAAATTATAGTATAATAAAACCAAACTAGACTAAGCTAGGGCGTATAGTACTGGGGATCAACTTAAAGGAACATTATAAACAGTACAGAAATTTTTTAGGTCCATATTAGTCATAATGCAGGAAGATAGGACACCAAAAGTAGTTTAGCGTAATTGAAAGTAACTGATTGGAATGGGAAGAAAGTAATATAATCATTTCATAAAATAATTTAATATGAAGAGTAAGGTTCATAAATTGTAGGCTCATTTAAACAGGTATGTTTTTAAATTCTGTTTAAATTTCTTGTGGCAGGGCTCCAAGCGCAGATCAGCAGGTAATTTGTTCCATATGTTAATACCAGCTATCGTAAATGTTCGTTCTCTTGTTGTGACATATTTTATGTTTAAGCGTCGGTGTATTTAGCTTAGCCAGGTGCATTTTTCTAATTGGTCTGTCCGAAGTATGGAATGTAAAGAATTCAGAAGACCAGTGTATATCTTGGTTATATAATGTTTTGTGTATGAGTGTAAGTACCTTGAATATTATCCTAAATGCAATCGGAAGCCAGTGTAGTAGTTGTAGTGCTGGAGTAATGTGTTCATGGCGGTGAGTGTTAGTAATCAAGCGTGCAGCTGCATTTTGTAGCATCTGTAGTGGCTGTATTGAGACATTGGTAGACCTAGAAGTAAGGAGTTACAGTAGTCCAATTTAGGTAATATCGTAGCCTGTAGTACAGTCCGGAAGTCATTTGGGTGTAGTAGAGGTTTTATCCTTTTCAATGTATGAAGTTTGTGGAAACCACTTTTAATAGTGGAAGTGATGAATTTTTTTAATGTAAAATGATTGTCAATTATGACACCAAGACTGCGGACTTGTTGTATTGTGTGATGGTCGGATAGAGGTTGTAGAGTAGGGTTCGATTGGTTGTTGTTTTGTGAAGAAATAATGAGCAGTTCTGTTTTGTTGGTATTTATTGCTAATGAGTTTTCAGTTAATAGACTCTCAATTTCCGCTAGTGCAGTATTCCAAATTTTGAGCGCATTGGGTAAGGAGTTATTGATAGGGATTAGAATCTGCACATCATCTGCATATATAAAGTGTGGGAGACCTAGTTTCATTAATAGCTGACAGAGTGGAGTGATGTATATATTGAAAAGTGTGGAAGATAGGGAAGAGCCTTGAGGTACTCCTTGTAGCGGATTTTTAGGTTTGGATTCCTGCTGGCCAATTTTTACACTGTATTTCCTGCCGTTCAAGAAGGATTCAAGCCAACCTAGAGCACTACCAGCAATGCCAATTTGAGAGAGGCGTGTTAAGAGGATGTTGTGATTGACTGTGTCAAATGCTGATGAAATGTCCAGCAGGGCAAGTATATATGATTGACCAGCGTCTAATGCTTTTAGGATAGTATCAGAGAGTGTTAGAAGGAGTGTTTCAGTGCTGTGGTACTTGCGGAATCCATATTGAAATGGGGAGAGTAGTTGATTTTCATCCAGGAATTCGGTGAGTTGCTTGTTGATGACTTTCTCTAGTATTTTGGAGAGAAAAGGTAAGTTAGAGACCGGGCGAAAGTTTGCTGGATCTGTAGGGTTTAAATCTTGTTTCTTCAGAGTTGGTTTAATTATGGCGTGCTTGAGTTTGGTAGGAACGATTCCTGAAGTGATAGATTTGTTAAGAATCTTTGTTATAGGTATTGCAATTCTTGAAGGGATGGCGAGGAGTGTTTTTGTAGGTAAGATGTCAAATGGGTGTGTTGCTGGTTTAGCTTTGAGAATACCTTCAATTTCTGGTGTCGTTGCGGTTTCAAATTTTGTAAGTGAGGCAGTGCATAGGCTGTGTAGATTTGTATTGTAAATGGGTGGTCTGTGTGTAGAAGGAATCAGTGGAGAGGTAGTGCTGGTAAGGAGATTAGAAGGGGATGAAGAGGAGATACGGTTCATAAAAGCGTTGATTTTGTCATGAAAGAAGGATGCAAGTATTTCACATTTATTTTCATCATCATTATTTGGATTGAAGTTAGTTGGGGGAGTGATGATGGAAGAGACATATTGAAAAAGAGCTCGAGGATTGAATTGGTATTGGTGGATCTTCAAAGCATAGTAGGTTTTCTTGGCTTCGTTCGTCATTATCTGGTATTCATGGTGGAGTGACTTAAATTTCTGTAATAAAACAGGAGTTTGGTTTTTACGCCATTTCTTTTCTATTTTACGGAGTTCAAGTTTCACTTTTCTAAGGTCCGGGGTGTACCATGGCTTTTTATCTTTCTTTTCTGTGTTGATTTCTTTAGTCTGTAGCGGGCAAAGCTTATTTGCAACGTTGTTGGTTATGTGGTACCAAGAGGAACAGGCCGAGTTGGCATCAGTGAGGTCTAATTTAAGGAGTTCTTCTGAGAGTGCTTCAGCGATGTCTTCAGTTTTGCATTGTTTTCTGAAGGTGATGGTTCTGTTTTTGGTGTGAGAAGAGATGTGGTTGTGAGTGATAGAGCAGCATAAATAGATCCGGTAATTGTCTGACCAGGGTACGGGTGTGCATTTAATTAGATTAGAGTCAACAAGAGCGTGACCTTTGTGAGTGGGGCCCGAGATCAGTTGTTTATATCCAAGGGCATTAAGAATAGTAACGGTAATTTCACAGGCTGGAGTAGGTGGAGAGCGGTCAAAATGGAGGTTAAAGTCTCCTAGGATGATTGCTGGGATGTCAACGTTGATGTATTTAGAAATATATTCAGTGAGTAAAGAAGGGTTATTTTCAAATATGCCTGGAGGAGCATATATAAGGCATATCTGTAGGGCTTTTGATTTAAGTAGTGCAATTTCAATTTTGGGCGGTGAAGAGATGGTTTGCAGAGTAAGATTGAATTTCTTTTTGGTAGCCAGAAGAAGTCCGCCTCCTTTCTTTTTAGGTCTCGGCACGGAGAAAATATTATAAGTGTTTGTAGGTAGTTGATTAATAATGGCGGTGTCTGTTTTTTAGCCATGTTTCTGTTAATGCACAGATATCAAGGGATTCGTCTGTAAGGATGTCACTTAGAAGTGTAACCTTTTTTTGGATGGATTGAATATTTATAAGCAATATGGAGGTGGTCATCAGTCCTAAGATTTGGGACAGAGGTGAAGTCATGATAGGAATTAGGGATTTGTCGTATGGAATGTTGAGCTTGGTTTTTATGGTATTGTGTGCAAAGTTTGTGTATTTGAGGATAGGGATATGAAAGGTGTTCATTTCAATGAAGGGATAGACTTGAGTAAGCAGTTGTGATACTTGCAGTTGAGAGGAGAGATCTTGGCAGTCCAATTTAGGTATATCTCCTATATTCAGCAGGGGTGCCCTCCAGGGGTGCGCGCCAAAGGCAGGCCCCTTTGGCGCGCCAATGAAGCCCCGTTTAAATCCCAGCAGGGCTGGCTCAGATTGGTGGGCGTCAGTACAGTGGGCGGGCTTAGACGCGGTTTTTTTTTTTTTTTTTTTTTTTCTTCAGGTTTTGCTATTTTCTATGGAGCGGTCGCGTGATCGGCGATCAAGCCGTCCGGGTGGGGATAAGGAAGGCATCTTGGGCGATCCTGAATTGGCTTGGTCTTATCGAGCAGAATTTGGGAACTTGAGCATTCATCTATCGAAGGTGTCCCCCACTGCATGAATGTGTCTTGGGCTATTTCTGTATTGAATATTGAGTGCCCATTCGTGAGGATGAAAGATGCAGCTTAGCTTGTCCGCTCTTGTGTTTGCAACTCCTGGTAGGTAAGTTGCCTGGAGATGTATGCAATTTCGGTGAGTGTGTTCGAAGATTATCCATGAACCTGACCCTCCTTGTTTGTTGATGTAAAACATCGCGACTTGGTTGTCCATGTAGATCATTACCCTGCATCCTTTCAGGTGGTCTTGGAACACTCAACGCATTCCAAATCGCTCTAAGTTCTAATAAATTTATTTGCAAGTTTTGTTCCGAGATTGTCCATAACCCTTGTGTTTTGTAAATCTCTAGGTGTGCACCCCAGCCCTTGCGAGATGCATCTTTAGTTAATACTGCATTGTGAGGAGGGGAACTGAACAATGCTCCCTTGGATAGGGTGGAGTTTAGGAGCCACCATGTTCTATCTTTTCTCATTTCAGCGGTCAATAACTTCTGTGTCAATGGTTGCGGGTGCTGTTTCCATTGACGTTTCAAGCCCCATTGCAGGCGTCTCATGTGTAGCCTGCTGTTGGGAACCATAAAATTCGTCGTTGCTATGTGGCAGAGGACTACTAAAACCTGTCTCGCTGAAGGTCTCCGAACATGGTTCAAGGTATGTAACAGAAGATGGAATTGTGATATTCTGTCGCTTGGTAGGTATGCCCTGTTGCGCGTAGTGTCCAGGCATGCTCCTATGAACTGTAACTGTTGTGTTGGTTGTAGGTGTGATTTCTGAAAATTGTTCACCAATCCTAATTCTTGCAAGCATTGTATCATTCAATGAAGGTGCTCGAGTAAGATGTTTGGAGTTGGGGAGATTATGAGCCAATCGTCCAGATATGGAAAGATGGTTATACCTTGTTGTCTGAGATAAGTCACCACCACTATCATGCATTTGGTGAACACCCTGGGTGCAGCCGATAGTCCAAAGGGGAAAACTTTGTATTGGTAGTGTTGATACCTGTAGCGAAAGCATAGGTAATGCCACGAGGATGGATGGATTGGAATGTGTGTGTAAGCATCCTTCAGGTCGATGGAACACATCCAATCGTTGGTTTGAATCAGAGGAAGGATTGATTTCAACAATACCATTTTGAATTTCTCTTCGGTGAGAAATTTGTTCAATTCTTAGGTCTAGGATGGGCGAAGGCCACCCGACTTCTTGGGTATGAGGAAGTATGGGGAATAAAATCCTACTGATTGGGTCCACAGGTAAATTTGTCTAATTGCTTGTTGTTTGCAAAGCAAAGCAATTTCCTCCCCCAGTTGTGGTTGGAAGTTGTGACTCTTGAAAGTGGAAAGATGAGGTAATATGGGTTTTGTGACAAATTGGAGTTGGTAGCCGTGACATACTATCTCCAAAACCCATTGATTGGATGTTATTCTCTCCCAGGCAGGAATGAATCCTGCCGGGTGGTGCTTGATGTTGTGGTGGTGGCTGGGTAGCTAAAAAGATGAAGTCGCTTTCACTGCAGTAGCCGGCTGTTATACCTGCTGTCTCTGATTACGTGCTTTACCTCTACGTTGGTTTGAGGTATTCTGTTATGGAGCAGGATGCTGATACGCAGGGTAAGCCTGTGTACGAAAGGACTGGTAAGATCTGTAGGGTCTCCTGGCATATGAGTGCCTACGAGTAGATCCAATATAACAAAGGCCCTAATCGCACCCTTGCCCCCGGCGGCCCCCAGCGCCGACCACGCGGCACGCAGCCGCGATTTGAGGCGCCACCCTCAGCCCTCCTCCGGGCCGCGAAGCAGCCAATCCCAGCCCGCACAGCCGCCAATAGCAGCAGGGCCAGGAGCCCTTTAAAGCGACCGCGACGCCGGGAATCAGCCTCTTACCTGCTACAGCCAGCGTCCCCGACCGTGCGAGGCCTGCGCAGCCGGCGCCGAGACCCACCGGGGTAAGGCCCTAATCGCACCCTTGCCCCCGGCGGCCCCCAGCGCCGACCACGCGGCACGCAGCCGCGATTTGAGGCGCCACCCTCAGCCCTCCTCCGGGCCGCGAAGCAGCCAATCCCAGCCCGCACAGCCGCCAATAGCAGCAGGGCCAGGAGCCCTTTAAAGCGACCACAACGCCTAGGCGTCGCACGCCGAAGGGGAGCACGACAAAGGGGCTTGCCCCTTTGTCTCGCCCCTTCGGCGTAGCCCCGAGGAGCCCCGTTAACCTTCCAATGAGGTCCTGCAAATTAACAAAGCCCCCATGCAGACAACACCACCCACCTGGGCATAACTACAGCTACCTGAAACATCACCAGCCTACAACCACACTATCGAAGCCTAGTCTCAAGGTGGACCGGCACTGTCCGTTTTTATAGCCCAGATACCAACGACAGCAAAGTGCATTGCATACCCCATCACAGGTGCCCAGCAACGGAGCAACGGAGAATGAGCATGATGTGTTTGTTGGATCATCCCAATAAGTAAGCTACCTATCTGCACGTTTTAACACTGTTTCTGGCACTACTGCACTCTGTGACACACTGACTCTGGGACACACCGGGACACACCGGGACTTTTTGATCGTACTATTCGCACCTCTGCTTTCTTCACACTGGAACAAATGTATATCACATGTGCTTCAGTACCTGTTCTTTTAAGTGCCACTCTTGCTTGAATTGCCTTATCACTACTGCCCACTGGGATATATTTTCCTCAATTGCAGATTGTCTGTTTTTTAGTAAAATTGTCTCCCTCATATGTGCTATGTGCCATCTTCCCATCCCTATATCTTACCACCCCCACCTGCGTAAAACCTTCCCTTTCCATACACACCCCCCCATCTCCCGGAAATCATTAATTCCAATCATGATCTCCCCTTTCACCCAATTTCTAGGCCTTGCATCTCTAGCTATTACCTTAATCAATGTACAATCCATACTCAAAAAAGCCCCCATTCTCCATGATCTGCTATCTGATGACAATCCTGATATATGCGCCATTACTGAATCATGGCTAAAAGATTCAGACCACGTTTTCCTTAACCAGTTACCCCACCAAACCTACGACATTATTTCTATCCCCAGACCCAAGAAACGAGGTGGAGGGCTACTCCTGGCCACTAAAAAACACCTTAACCTTAAACTCCAACCCACCTCCCCACCCCCCAAACTGGAAATTGGGTTACTCAAATCCAACACCCTTCAAGTCTGCCTCATTTATGCCCCCCCTGGCCTTCTGGAGCATGACCCCTCTCCTCTTATTGAGCTCCTTGTAGACAACATCAAGCCTGATATCCCTGCAATTATCCTCGGAGACTTCAACCTCCACATGGATGCTAACCCCAAATCCTCTGCCTGTGATGCCCTCCTGATCTCCCTCTCAGCACTAGGATTCAAACAGACTATTACTACCCCGACGCACAAAGCAGGTCACACCCTTGACCTTATCTTTGTCAATTCCCACATCTCAATTCCCAACTCCCCCATTGCCACCCCTGTCCCCTGGTCCGACCACTATATCATTAATACCACCTGCACACTCAACACCCACCCCTGTACCCCACACACACAAAAAAAAACGATCACCTTTCGTAGACCCTGCCCCCCTGAGGCCATATCCCAAGCGATCGAAACAGCCACCAAGACCCTAGACCTTTCAAGTCCGGATGCAGCCCTCCACTCTTGGAATAATATCACCTCTACCATAGCCGAGGAATTATGCCCTTTGATCCACAAAGATATCCCCCATCAGAAAGATAAAAAACCATGGTACAACAATGATCTAAAAATACTCAAGCAGACCCTTAGATCCAAGGAGCGCATCTGGCGTCGGCTACCCACACACACACACACTACAACATACAAACAGACCCTACACAACTACCGTCAAGCCACCCTCAAAGCCAAACGTGACTTCTATTCAGCTAGAATCCATGACTATCAATTTAATTCAAGTGCCCTCTTTTCCTATGTTGCTGATCTCACAAAGCCCCCCCTTCCCACACCCCATGAAAGCAACCCCATGGAAAAATGTGAAGAGCTCGCAAAGTATTTCCACAATAAAATTGCAAACATCATCAAGCGCTTCCTCCCTACGCCTATCCATACCCCTCTGCTCCCTATCCACAATGGCCCAATGCTGAAATCACTAGACCTTACTTCCACTTCAGATATAGTGTCTATCCTAAAAAAGATAAAACCAGCATCCCATATAGCAGACACTATCCCCACAAAAACCCTCCTCTCTATTCCCACCTCTATTGCTAAATCCTTAGCTGACATAATAAGCTGCTCGTTAGCATCGGGCATGGTCCCAGACCCACTCAAAATTGCGGTCGTCAAACCCCTCCTCAAAAAACCATCCCTCAACCCCTCTGACCCAGCAAACTATCGTCCTATATCCAACCTCCCCCTGATTGCCAAAGTACTTGAGAAGGTAGTCAATTCCCAAATTTCAGACTTCCTCGAGGACCACCACATTTTACATCCATCTCAATTTGGGTTCCGCAAGGAGCGTAACACAGAAAATCTCCTGCTAGCAATCACCAACACCATACTCATAGGTATGGGCCAAGGGACATCCTTTCTCCTCGCAATCCTTGATATCTCAGCTGCCTTCGATACAGTCAATCACCAAATCCTACTTTCCCTACTAGCAGAAATAGGCATCGCAGGCACTGCCTTATCTTGGTTCTCATCATACCTCGCCAATAGAGAATACATAGTAAAAATTGACAAAGCTGAGTCTTCTCACATCCCCCTCACACAAGGAGTTCCTCAGGGGTCCTCACTCTCTTCTACCCTGTTCAATATTTATATACTGCCCCTCTGCCACCTGCTCTCTGACCTAGGATTGAACTTTTTCTTATATGCCGACGACGTTCAAATCCTCATTCCTATCCAAAATACTCTAAATGAAACCCTTCAACTATGGGACTCCTATCTTACATCCATCAATTCTCTCCTCTCCAATCTCCATCTTGCCCTCAATGCTTCTAAAACTGAGATACTCATAATATCTAATCAACCTGAACTTACCCTCCCCAATATTACACCCTCCCCCCACGTCTCATCTCCAACTGTCAGAGACCTTGGCATCGAACTTGACCAGCGCCTCGATTTCAAAGCCCACATTAAATCCCTTCTTAAGGGAGGCTTTTACAAGCTTCACATCATGAAAAAGCTAAAACCACTACTCCACACACAAGATTTCCGTCTAGTCTTGCAGACCACTATCCTTTCCAAAGTGGATTACTGCAATTCCCTCCTCCTTGGCCTTCCAGAGTCGACCATCAAACCCCTACAAATCCTGCAGAACGCCATGGCAAGAATCCTAACGAACACACGAAAAAGAGACCACATCACCCCCATACTGAAGGACCTTCACTGGTTACCCATTTCTTTCCGTATACAGTATAAAACCCTCACCATACTACACAACCTCCTCTACAAACCCAACCCCTGGCTCAAGGACTCACCCCACTTCCGCATAACCAACCGTCCTACCAGATTCTCCCACGCAGGTACCCTACATACCCCCTCCCTCAAAATCGCCCATCTCACCTCCACGAGAGAAAGGGCCTTTACCATAGCGGGCCCTTCACTCTGGAATACTCTCCCTACCTTTCTCCGCCTTGAACCCTGCCTGGCCACCTTCAAAAAAGGCATAAAAACGTGGCTCTTCAGAAAGGCCTACCCGGAAACCAACCAAACCTAAACATTTCCACATAATCTACCCCGATTCCAACCAATCCTATACATTCCCACTTAATCCCCCCCCCCACTCAGATTCCCAGCCTCCATCCCCCCACCCCACCCGCCCTTTCCCCCCCCCCCCCCCCCCCTAAGGCTTTCCCTTCTTTCCCCCTCTTTAGGCCTTTTTTCCCCCTCCTTTTTTCCCCCCCCTTAGGCCTTTTTTCCCCCCTCCTTAGGCTTTTCCCCCCCTCCCAAGGCTTTCCCTTTCGCCTCTCCTTGCCCGCCTTTCCCCTTTATCTTCCTACAATTTTACAAAATTGTTCAATTTAGTCCGATATAATCAATCCTATGCTAATTGTCACTAATGTAAATATTCCTTTTTCTGTAAATAAGTTCCTTTTATCTCTTATGTTAACGGTTGTTTTTTATACTCTCACTCATGCTACCTATCTTTCCCCTCTTTTCTTCCTGTCTCCCTTCCCCCCCCCCCCTTTCTTGCCTGCTCCCATCCCCCGGCCCCCTGTTCATTGTAATTTCCTCCTTTAACTGAGTTACTTGTAAACCGGCGTGATGTGCTCCACGAACGTCGGTATATTAAAAGTTGTTAAATAAATAAATTAAATAAATAAATAAACGTGTGGTTGAATAGTTAGGATGTGATGTTAATGACTGTACTGCTAGAGCTTCTTCCTTCAGTTTACCTACTGTGTCCTGAAATCGTTCTCCGAACAGGTTATCTCCTGTACATGGGAGGTTTGTTAGTTTTTCGTGCAAATCTTCACGTATCAAACTTTAACGTAACCATGCTAGTCTGCGGGCTGCAATGGCTGTCGCAGATGCCCTAGACCTTGTTTCATATGCTTCATAGATTGACCTCAAAAGGTGTCGAGAACACTCTTCCATGTCATGAAGAGGCGGAAGTATCTGATCCGCAGTCGAGGAAAGCATACCTTTTATAGCTTGTATGCACTCATACAGGTATTGTACCATGTAGAATTGATGGTGCATAATTCGGGCATTCAACATTGAATTATGGTATATTTTCCTGCCCAACTCATCGAAATATTTGTTGTCTTTCCCTGGTAGGTATGAGGAATGTGACTGTTTTCTTAAATCTTTGCATCGCCGACTACTACAATTGAAGCATGAGGTAACTGTGGTACAGAGTACTGTGATGTTTTCCTCATACGGAATTTTATGTCAGTTTTCCTGGAAACTGCTGCGATTGCGTAAGGTGTTTCCCAGGATTTCTGTAAGACTGAATGCAGGAGCTCTTGTGGTGGAAGAGATGTTGGTTCCCCTGGAGTATCAAAAATTTTTAGGAGACCAAGGGTTTCTGACCTAGGGTCTGTCTCTTTTTGGACCTCCAGATGTAGTATTGAACCCAATTTTTCTAGAAATTTTGGGTATGTAAGGTCTTCCGGAGGGGAATACGGCTCCTGAGGTTGTTCCTGTGGATCTGATGGAAATCCTGTAGATGATGATGGGGATGTTTGCAGTGAAGGAGAATCAGAAGATGTATCCTGTTTATAAGGTGGTGAAGCTGTTCTGTTTGCTATGGGAGATGTCGGAGGCTCCACCGACTGTTCTCTATTAGTCTGCCTCTTATGTTCCGGAGAACTGTCAGCAGCAATATTAGTCATTTTGAATGATGACTGAAGAGTTTTATAAAAACCTGCTAAGGATTGGGACAATTGATAAAATGCCTCTTTTGTACGAGGAGGCATTATTGTACGATCATCTGGTTCTTGTGACTCACATGCTTTAGGGTGCATTGGAGTATTCTGAGGTAAAGTAGTGTGTACTTTATGGTCTTTCTGTTTGTCGCATATTATGTCCCTCGAATCCTCTGAAGCTGTAGAAGCGGTAGAGGAAGCAACTTGTATTACCTCTCTGTTGGAGAAGGTATTTGAAGTTGGCATATGAGATGATTTAGAAGTTGAAGGGCTTACTTCCCATGTGGCACTCCTCTTTGCCGACTTTGTGGTGGGAGTGTCATGAGTGCTTATGATAACAGTGTGACGAGTCTGTATGACTTCTCCGTGAAGACTGTGATAGTTTTCTCCGTTTTATTGTAAACTCTGTCGAATTATCTCTGGAAGAAAGGGACGTATCTGAACGAGGTGAGGTTATTGATGGAGAGGCTGAAGACTACCTTTGTGAGGGTCCACGTCTTCATTTCAACTCATTTTCTAATACATGAGATGGGTGCTCATGTGTCTTATGCGCAGATTTGGATTTATGCGCGGATCTAGACTTGTGCGCATGTTTGTTTCTGTACGCGCAAGAGTGATCAGCGCTGTCTCTGGCGCCGTGCGTGTAGAGCGTTTGGTTGTGCGCACAGACTGCTTCGGCGCCATGTGCATAGAGATGTTGTGCGCAGATAATTCTTCAGGCGCCGAAGTGTTATGCGCCAACACTTTTGTATGCGCATAAGGCACCTTAGGCGCAGATGGTTTAGGCGCCGAGATTTTTGGCACCAATGTGTCCTGCGCTGGCGATTCTGGCACTTTGGATTTTTGAAAATCTGATGGCCTTTGTCAGCTTGTTACATCCTTACCTCCAAGATTGGAGAATTGAGGATCCCACGATGATGCCCTCTTTTTTGAGGGAGCCGGTAAAATCACAGGGCCAGGCGACGAATGAGCCTCAGATGGCTCCGGTGAGGCAAAAAGTTCCTGAAGTCTGTAGGCCCTTTGCTTCAGTGCTCTGGGTGACATCCTCGAGCAAAATTCACAATCTTCCCCATTGTGATCTGGTCCTAGGCATTGGTAACAGTCATGGCCATCCGTGACAGACATTACCTTGCCGCAATTACAAGGTTTAAACCCCGATTTTATTATCGCTGAGGAGAAAAACAGCTCCACGTGCGATCCCGCGCACAGAAAGAACAGACTGAGGAGATTCCATTACTTTCCTGCGCGGGAACACACGCGCAGCCGCAGAGAGCAAAGCTCTGATCTCTGTTTTGACAAGCTCCGCCTCCTGGACCTGATTGACAGATCCCATGACAGCATGGCTAATTCAGCCCTGCTATCAATGGGAAACATTTAATGTTAAGTGGTGTATTGTATTAGCCAGGATTCTGTATCATCCAATGTATTTTATTTCTTTCTTCCCTATACTATTTTACCACTATGAACATATGAACTAACATAGCCACTGTTACTGATAGAAGCCCGGGCGTTAGACAACCATTACTGATAAGAAGTTAAAGGTCTTGTTTTCATCTCAGTCCTTCAGCTTCTCTAAAAGAAAAGCAGGTAAGTACAAGCATCCATAGTAGATCTATCACCTGTAGTGTCGATATCCATCTCCCAGGAGATATCACATTACTGTAAACATCAACACAATGATGCTCAACAATCTCTCCTTCACCACTGCCTCCAATCTTCTGGGTACCCTTAAGTTTCACTGATACCTATCATCAATCTCCATAAAAACCATCCTAATGTTATGTAAATTGACATTTTTACTATCTGTCTACATAAGAGGTGGGTAATTCTGGTCCTGGATGACCAAACAGGTTTTTAGGACATCCCTAATGAATATGTACAAGAGAAAGTGTGCATTAGAGATGTCCTGAAAACCTGACTGGTTGGTGGCCCTGGAGAATCACAATTACCCCCTTCTGATTCAGAGACAAATGAAAAAATGTCAATTTGCATAGCATTATGATGTTGTCACGGAAACCAGTGCTAGTTATCAGTGAAACAGCGTACCCAGAAGATTGGAGGCCATGGTGAAGATCCGGGAGATCACTTTTTTTTTAATTGGGCCTGTGTAAAGGAGTGTATATCAGGACTGTCCCACATCCCCCCCAAAAGACAAGGACCAGACAATTAACCTGGTCCACTTTAAGACACTGTTCAAAAGGGAATTCTGGTCTGCTTATTAATTACCATAATAGTTTATGAATTTTTCCTCTAGGAACTTATCCAAACCTTTTTTAAACCCAGTTACACTAACTGCTGTAACCACATCCTCTGGCAATGAATTCCAGAGCTTAAGTATGCACTGAGTGAAAAAGAATTTTCTTCGATTTGTTTTAAATGAGCTACTTGCTAACTTCATGGAGTGCCCCTAGTCCTTCTATTATCTGAGAGAGTAAATAACCGATTTACATTAACCTGTTCAAGTCCTTTCATGATTTTGTAGACCTCTATCATATTCCCCCCTCAGTCATCTCTTCTCCAAACTTAACAGCCCTAACTTCTTTAGCCTCACCTCATAGGGCAGCCGTTCCATGCCCCTTGGTTTGGTCACCCTTCTCTGCAGTACTCTAGCTGCTACCTTCATCAATAGCTGAAGGGCTTTTAGATGGAGTTTTGGTAAACCAATATAAAGTGCATTGCAATAATCCAAAATAGATTAAAAAAAACATGTATAAACTGTTCTAAAATCATTTACAAGAAAATATTTGAATTGCCTTAAAGCCCTAAATGTAAAAAAGCCTTTTTTTTTTTTTTACTACCCCATGTAAATGATATTGCAAATTAAAAGCCATTTAAAAAAAAAAAAATCCCAAATCTTGGAAGACTTCCACTGATTTAATTAGCATTATCAAATTGCAAACAAAAAGGGAACTTAAAAATTTCTGCACAGGCAATAGGTAAAAATTCAGTTTTAGCTACATTAAGTAATAAACCATTCTGTTTTATCCATGCCCTCACCTTTTCATTAGATTGTGAGGTATACTGTAGCCATGTTTCAAGGGAATTTATAACCGGAAATAGCAGCTGTAGATCTGCATATATTTGGAACTCAAAATTCCCTCTTTAACTAACAAGTACAAAGGGGACACATATATATTGAACAGTACTGCTGACAGACAAAAACCCTGGGGAACTCCAGAGCACAAAGGCATCCAATCTGAAGAGCTATCATCTATCCTTACTTGTTGTACACGATTAAAAATGACGAAAAACACTTCCTCACTACACCACTAATCCCAATATCAGAAAGCTGTTGAAGCAAAATAGAATTTGATAAGGATTCAAATGTCAGAGACATCCAAAAAAACATTACCGAATGCTTCTGATCCAATTCACAAAAGGATAAGACCTGACATTGACAATAGTAAAAACTCAGTACTATGCCCAACACAGAATCTGCTCTGAAAATCACTTAGAATATTATTTTCATCTAAGAACAATGTTAGTTTTCAATGACTTTACCAATTGATAAGATAACAGGTCAATAATTCGATGGATTCATGCATGGTTTAGAGCAGTGGTTCTCAACCTTCTTTCTGTGAGGACACACCTGAGAGATGACACTCACATGCCTGACACACTGAACACATGACCATCATGGGACTAAATATAAATATTCCTGCATCCACAGGAATCTCTCGCTTCCTAACTATGAGTGCAGCGCAGAACTAAGACATTTCCCTGTACAAGTCACCATACAAAAAAGGTATTCTGATTCTGGTGTCATCTCAATAACAGCATCACAGACTCCCTTCTACTACCAAATGCATTGTAAAATACAAAACCTGGAAAAACACACAAACCCACTCTGTACATGTTTATCAAACCTGCCATAGTAAATCAAAAGTAACTCCAAGAAATGAAACAGCATTAGCCCTACCCATGAAAAGGCAGCAGTTCACCACCAGTGCAATATCATATTGAGAAAATACAACAAATAAGACTGATACAAACCTCTAGTAAAGTACCTCATCTCAGTCACATACACACAGAACACAGACAGACCTACTTTCACCTAATATAGAATACACCACAAATTACAAATGTCGAAACAAAAACTGAAATGGAAACCCCAAGAAGACCTTCTGCTTGCAGTGCAAACTGGAGAACTAGAAACAGAAATATATTTCCTCCTACACTAAGCAAAATTCAAAGATAGAAGAAATGCATATTCTCAAAACTGACATAGATCTTGTACTCCCCCCCCCTCCATGCCAGAATCACACCTCACTTCTCCCAACTACTCAATCGTCCCTTCCCATGCTCATATCCCTGTTCAACATTTCCGACAACCCCCCCTTGCATCCTCTTCCCTGTGCCGCCTCTCTCCCCTGCTCAATTTTCCCTGCCCTTCCCTCTCCTTCTCAGAATACCTCTGACCATCTTTTTCCCACCCATTCCTGCTCAGCATCCCCGACCTCCATCTCTCCCCTCCCATCTCTCTTCCCTGCCCAGCAGCCCCCAACCCCTCTTTCCTCCACCTCTCCTTAACCAGCAACCCCAACCTCCTTTCCCCTATCCGTCCTATCCAGCAGACTCTTGAACTCCTATCTTCCCACGCTTTCCTGCCCAGCACATTTCCCCTTCCTCCTGGCTCCCAGCCAGCACAAGCCTTCAGTCCAATCCAGAGTCTCCCTCCCACTTTACCAGCAGCAGTGGGGAGAGCAAGAAGCAATGAGGAGAGGAAGAAGATGAGGCGGCAGCAGCAGCGGAAGTCAGCAGTGGATCTATGGAGCATGTGCCTCTCTCCCTCATACTCCTGCTTTCATGTCCAGGTGCCATGAGATGAAGAGAGTAGAAGCAGCCTCACTGCCAGGCCAGGCAGAGGAAGATATAGTTTGTGTCCTGCCGGGCCCATATTAACAGGAGTTGGTGATATCTCGCTCTAATCTGGGTGAAAGAGAAGGGAATAACCTCCCACTGGGCCAGGAAGAGGACAAGGAAGTGAGAGTAGCTTCCTGTCATTCACTCATCAGACTGATGAGGAAAGAGCAGCATTCTGTTGGGTCTGCGACACACCTTCTTTGGCCTCGCGACACACTAGTGCAGAGCTTTCCAAACTTTTCATGTTGGTGACACACTTTTTAGACAAACATAATTTCGGGACACAGTAATTAGTCTACAAGCAAACCGGAGGTTAAAGGTTAAATGAACGAAATGTATTTTGACAATTTATGTATGTTTCCTTAAATATATACATAATAAAATGTTTCACGACAACATATCTTGTGAAAACCTTTCGTTTATATTAAAAATATATAATATTCCAAGATTAATGTTAGTTATAATTTATGAGTAACAATAATAAAACAAAGTTATTGTGTTATTCAATTTACCTCTTTAATGAGATATATGAGCTTGATGGGATGAACACAGCTTTTGAATATTTGGTGTTAATAAAAAAGTCCAAAGGGTCTTCTGCATAATTTTAAAAAGCTGGCCAGTTTCACACTATATAATTATTTGATAGCCTCATTCAACTAATTCTATATGGCTATGAGAGTGAAGACTGGAATATATAGGAAGGGACAGAATGTCAATATAAATCCTGCACCTCCAGTTCTGTAACTCTGTGCATCCACTGAAATTCCCCCAAACAATGGAGCTTGGATGTTTCCCTTACAGCTCATCATACTAAAAGATATTTTCAAATGCTGGTGTCACCTCACAGTAACAGCAGCACAAACACCTTCTACTGCCAGGCACTTTGTGAACTAAAATAAAACCTCGCAAAAAGACACTCAAAATCTATACTGCAATCCCATTGTAACGTAACAGTACTAACACCAAGGACTCAAACAACAATAACCCTACCTGTGAAAAAGCAAGGGTAAATATTACACTGGGTCCTAGAATACCAATACACCACCTACTGAGGAAACAAAACAAACCCGATTGCTATAGATCCCTATGCTGGCAGAATCTCTCATCATGGTCACACACACAGAGCAGAGACAGACCCTCACCAAATACAGAATACAAAATAAAGGAGCACAAATCAGACAAAAACTGAAATGGAAACTCCAAGAAGCCAGACTCTGTGTATTAACAATGGAAAAACAGAACCACCATTCCTCATAAAACAAATAAAATCAAGAAACATAAAGCATCAGTTATAATAGTAAAACCATACTAATAAAAGAATATTTTAACACTACTGATAAATAGAATTTCTATTAATTAAAATCATATACATTTTTTACAATTTCCCAGAGGTTATCCTCTCTCACACAGACTCACATGTCCATTCTCTCTCACACATACACTGTCACATACATACACATTCATGCTCTTATACCCACCATAACCTCTCGCTCTCACAGACACTGACACACTCTCAGGCTCTAAGACACTCTCTCCCCCTCCACACACACCCCACACACAAACTCTTACTCCCCTGGATTTTCTCATACACACTCTCTCTGGTTCCCTCACATACACACCCAGGCAAGCTCCCAGTCATTCTCACACCACTCCCTCACCATCCCCCAGGCAGGCACCCATTCATACACATGCACACACTAAAGGCAGACCCCCTCTCTTTCTTTTGCCAGCAACCTCGGAGCCTCTCTCATTCCTCTGCTGCCACTGATGCCGCATGGCTATTGGGGAGGCGCTGATTGCTGCTATTGGCACTGAAGCCCATTCTGCTGCCTCCTCTGTGCAGGCCCCGTGGGTTTCCACTTCCTCCATGTTGATCTCGTACATTGTGAGATCCGCATAGAGAAAGTGCTACTCTTGACATTAACAAAGATTACATGTGCCAATCAGTAAAAAGTAATTTATTTATTTATTTTTTTACCTTTGCTGTCTGATCTTAGTTTTCTAATCGGTTGGTCCCAGGCTTTTTTGTTCCACCTCCCCTTTCTTATTTTTTTGCCAATTCATTTCATATTGTCTTTTTTTCTATTTCTTTTCTCTCCATCTATCTTCTTCCCTCAAACATACAGTCAGGTTCTCATTCTCACATGCTTTCTCTCTCATACAATCATTCATACACAGTCTCTCTCTTGCACATGCTGTCTGACTCACACACCCAGGCGCTCTCTCACTCCCCCACATGCTGTCTTGCTCATGCACAGGCTCTGTCACATGCTGTCTCTCTCTCACACACACAGGCTCTCACATGCTGTCTCTGCAAACATTGAGGTCCTCACTCCCACACCCAATCTCTCAACTCACACAGGCACCCAATCTCTCAACTCCCCTCATACACACACTCTACGGGCCCTCAGCCTCTCTCTTACCTCTGGGCCTCCTCTTCACGGGTCGCTGCAGGATCGTCTCTGCAGCGGCCCTGATCTTCTCGGGCCGATCCGATCCGCGGTGGGGGCCCTGCTACCGGGCCTCTTCTTGCCCGCTGCAACAACGCGGCTCCTCTTCTGCACGCGGCTGCTTCATCTCCTTCCTGCCCGTGCGGCTCCGGCAACATTTTTCTTCCGGGGCCGCGTGGGCAGGAAGGAGGCGGAGCACCTACACGTTTAGACGTGCCCTTTTTCTTCGGGCCGTGGTGACATGAACTCACCACGGCCTTACCGATCTTCCTGCTGTGCAGCGATACTTCACTGCTTAGCCGCCAGTGGGATGAGCTCCACCGGCGGCCGCATTGGCTCCCACTTGCCGGTGTGTCACGTGCACCGGGCTTGCGCAACACACTAAAGTGTCGTGACACACACTTTGGAAAGCTCTGCACTAGTGTGTTCCAACACACCTGTTGAGAACCACTGGTTTAGAGGGAGACTTCCAGATTAGAAGAGGGCTACAGTTTGCCCAATGTTCCCAATGTTGTGACCTGCCTTTCCAATGTTCCCAGCTGTGTCGGACTTCAGTGGAGTGTGGTCTCAGAAAAGTATCTGCTTTTGATAGTGTTGTTGAGATCTGGAACCGGGGAGAAAGTTCACGGCAGCTCAGGAACGGTGCAATTGTTATGACGCCATAGTCCTTTTAAGTCAACCAGTTTCAAATGGCGTGAAAGTTTTGCAGCATCTTGTTAACGTCATGTCGCACATACTAGCAGTTCTCATGGGATCTCAATGTCGAAGTTTCGCATGGTGAAAATCAAATAACTTTATTCCACCCGGTATTTCTGAACATAACATGGCCGTTCAGCGAGGGTTTGTAAGTAGAAAAAAAGATGTTAAAAATAACCGAGAAGCCAGTATTATTAGCAGCCAAAAGTAGAGAACAACTCACCAGACTGAGGTTACCTTTTGAAGCACCTGTGGGGTTTAATTCAGGGTCTCCAGAAATGTCTTAGCCTGGGCTGGGTCATCCAAAAGATGGGTTTGGAGTGCCAGATCCTCAACTTAGCTGGAAACTGTAAAGCAAATTTTATTTGCTTCAAGGCAAGAGCTGAGCAGACCGGAGTGAATGTTTTGCGGCTCTGCACAACATGTGCTGAGTAATCTTGGAATAATTTGACGGTTGCTCCTTGGTAAGTCAGGCCTCCATGTGATCTATACACCCTCATTAGATCCTGTTTATGAGACCAATTAAAGATTTTAGCAATCGCAATTTGAGGTCTGGTGTCTTCGCTCCTTTTGGTTCCTAAGCGATGGGCTCATACCATCTCTCTCATTCTCTCTACAGATTGAATCTCAAGTGCCTCTGGGAGCCTTTTTTCTAGGAAGCCAGCAAGTTTATTGTCCTTGATCGACTCTGGAAGGCCTGTGATCCTCACGCTATTGCGGCAGGATCTATTTTGTAAGTCATCCAGTTTTTCAGCCTGTACTTTAACCTGCTTTTCTAAAGTAGAAATTTGCCTGGCTGTAGCGTTAGCATCATCTTCCAGAGTATTGATCCTATCTTCTACGATATCCAGCCATAGGTGTATTTCTGCTAGTGAGTTCTGGAGAGCTGCTAATTGTGATGAGAGGTTAGTAAATTTACCATCTAAAGTAGCTACCACTGCAACTGTGACTTTCTCGGTAAGGGCCTCCAGAGAGATCTGAGAAGCAATGACCTCTTGTGGATTTCCTCCTTCAGCATGCATCTTTTCCTGTGCAGGCCTCAGTTTTTTCTCTCCTTTTTTCCCACTTTTTAGGACCATGGATCCTGGAGATTTGTACATGTATTTGTCAATTGATATAAAATTGTAAAATAGGTTGAAAGTTGAGTCTGTTGGTACAAGGATGGCTTTGCAACTTTTGAATGAAAACAAGTCTGCCCTAGCTCAATACATCACATGACCCCCCCCCCCCCCCCCCAGCTTAAGCTGATCAGGAAAAATATCTTCTGACATCAAAAGATTCACTAATTTAGTCAGAGGGTGTCAATAAGGATATAAAATTAGCCAAAAAGGACAAGCATCTAACGGACTGCACAACGCTTTCAATTTCGCAGTTGTCACTTTAACCTCTGGTTGCTACAAAATCAAATGAATACCATTTAGCATCAACAGTATTTTCAAAATTAGGAGCTGATTGAATATACAATTCTGATGCAGTAGAGAGCAATTTTTTTTAATTGTCTCCTCACAGTATCAGGCAAAATCACAACCATTTCTTGGTTCTGATTTGATGGGAGTGATGTCAAAATAGTAACTAATTCAGGGCGGAGTCAAGATGGCATCTCGACTGGCTGCATGCTGAGACTGCTCCGGCTTTATTTTGCTTTTATACTTAAAATTTCCTGAGAAATATGTCTCCAAAACGAAAAGGGAGACAGAGGACTTACCCCTTGATGTCCTCATTACCCCCCAGGCAGAAAACTATCCCTCAATGCGCCGTCAAACCTAAGGAAGAGGGCTTGAGTGATCTGGCTGTCGGGCCGGTGGAAGGAGACCAATACTCAACCTCGGTGATCTCAGACCATGCCCCGATTTGACTGGAATTCTTCCCTATAATGGAGCGAGACCAAGCCCAATTTTGGAGATTCCCTAGTTCTCAGTTCTGATCCAGACTTTCACAAATTCTTAACAGGCAAATGGGAGGAATTTATGGCCCACATTCAGTCCCATATAGAAACATCACAGCTCCTCTGGGAAACTGGTAAAGCAGTGGTTAAGTCATAGCTTTTGTCAGTACATGAAAGAAACGTTTAAATAGTATGATAGTACAGCTAGAATCAAAGGTCAAATCAGCTAAAAACCTTGTAATACAGACACCTTTAGCAGAGAACAAAAGCATTTTCTTTACAGCGCTAGAAAGTTTAAACTCCCTATTACACACCTGTGTGCAACAATCATTGCAGGCCTCGGAAATTCATTTTTTTTTTAAGTTTGGAAAGAAATCGGGCAAATTCCTTGCTAAAAAACTGTCCAGGTAGCAAAGGGAAAGACAGTGGTCACCAACATGACAATACAGAAGGGGGAAAAAGTATCTACCAGAGAGGAAATTTGTGATATCTTTAGACAGTTTTATAGCTCTCTTTATACAGATAACGTGCCTGGTGGCCGAACAGAGGAGGATCTCTTTTTTCAAGATTTATCTCTTCCCATGCTTACCGAAGTATAACTTACGTTTTTAAACAGACCGATCCAAGAAATAGAAGTATCCAGCATTATTCTGGGGGCCAAATCGGGTAAGTCACCAGGCCCAGAAGGAATGTCTTATGATTTTTATATACTTTTACGAACAGGATTAACAAAGTATCCCATACCAGCGTTTTAGCCAAACCGGGGAAGGATCCTCAATACCCTGCCTCATACAGGCAGATATCTTTACTGAATTGTGACTGCAAAATCTTAGCAAAAGTCCTGGCCAAAAGAATAGGTACAGTCCTACCGGACCTTATCTCTATGCACCAAATGGGATTCGTTAAAGGCAGATCCGCAAGCTCCCATATTATCAAACTTCTTACAGCAATATCTTTTGCCCAATCCGACAACACATCGGCTTTGGCCATTGGATTTGACTCAGAGAAGGCATTTGATAGAGTGTCTTGGCAATACCTTTTTTCGGTCCTATATAGATTTGGCTTTCAGGGAAATATACTTCAATACATTGCCCTCTTATACAAAAACCTAACCTCCTGCATTATTGTTAATGGCTCTAAATAGTCATGGGTATCCATTAATAGAGGGGTACAGCAGTGATGTCCTTTATCCCCCTTACTCTATATTTTATCAATTAACCCCCTATTACGAAAAATTGCTGTGGCAAAGGATATCGTGTGTTCCTGTGAAAAGCCAGCAGAGTTCAAGGATGCCGCATTCGCGGATGATGTATTGATATTTCTCACAGATCCCACTAACTTATTATCATCCCTCCTAAAACTTCAAGAAGCTTTTGGTAAATTTGCGGGACTTAAAATTAACCAGGATAAGTCGGAGACGTTGGATGTCTGCGGCAATGTCAGTTTGTGATGGGCTGGCAGGTTCCCTCTTAAGTGGGTACAAGGGGAAATGGAATATCTTGGAGTGAGGATTCCTGCAGCTCTTTCCCTCTTATATGAAACTAATATTCGCCCCCTGATGAAAATGACTGCGCAGTCTCTCAACCTTTGGAGGTATTTACCTCTTCTCTATGGGGAAAAAAAATCACCTGTTACAGATGATGATCATACCGAAATGGATATACATCTTTCAGATGGAGCCTTTATGGCTCTTGAAGCGGGATCAGAGGGTGATAGAGGAACTATTCAGTCTACCTCTGGAATGGTAAAAAAGCTTGTATCTCGCTGACTAAGCCTCTTGCTCAAGGAGGAATGGGGTGCCCTAGCTTGCGGACTTAATCTTGCTGCTTTGCTGCAATGGGTCCAAGACTTTTTTAGAAACTTCCAGATATATCCCATATAACTATCTCAAGCGATGGTACCGGATCCCCACTCTCAACTTTATAATACAGTGCCCTCCCAACACAATACCCCAAAACTTAAAATCGCATCTTCTGATACTCTCATGCAGAAAGGCATGGGTGTTCCTATGCCAGTGGGTGGGATATAAGGGCATTATGACCATCCTACTACACAGTCAAAAACCTATATTTCCCCCGGGGCTGGGAACAACCATATTTACTATCTGGAAAGAGAAAGGCCTGTGCAGTGTGCACCAACTGTTCGCAGCAGACACCTGTACAGCTTTCAAAAACTGCAAGCAATATTCACTCTACCATCACAACACTTCTATGCCTATTTGCAAATTCGACACTCTTGAGGCTTCAGGACAACCTTTTCAGTGAATCCTACATACTCCGCACGATCATCCTTGCGGTACCATTGAATGATCTGAGGCACTCCATAGCTTTCATTCGCAAAACACTCAATTCTACCATCCCTGACACTGCTTTGGGGGTGCTGTTTCAAAGACGGGAAGAGTGGCCCGAGTTTCACCTTTCATTTAAAAAATTTTAAACAATGCTTTCTAACCATACCAAAGATCTCAGAAAATGTTCTTCTCAGAGACCCCCAATTGAAGTTTCTATGGCAATTCTACTGGACATCCAGCAAGGCATTTAGAGCCCTCCCAAGTTTTAACTGACCATTGACTAAAATGTGACAGCTCCCAGGGAGATTACTACCATATGTTCTGGTCATGCCCACACATCCAATTTTTTTGACGCCAACTATGTGATAAAGCACATATTACCGGGATAGATCTGCATAACGGACCAAGATACGTGTTTTTTTGGTAGGACTTCTTTAGATGACACAGCTCAAGAGAGGGCAATTCAGTTTTTTGTTTTGAAAATGGATCTCATTGGAAAGAAGGTGATTTTAAGCCACTGGCTATCACAACCCCCCCCCCCCCCCCCCAACCCCTTCTGTAGAACACTGGTCTAAAAAATGATCTGCTTGTTTAAGAGTATCTTTCTGCAAAGCAGAAGACTAGTAAAAAATAATCAGATGATGATGGCAACATGGCAACCTTTTATGATCTACTTATCCCCCACCATAAAGGGCAATCTAAAAGACATTTGTTATGACCTGTAGGTGTGTGGGCCCTTGGGCCATGGTGAGAGGTGGTACCACCCACCACAGGGAGGAGCCCTGTGAATCTCACCACTGTGGAAGAGTCTTTATTATAGAGGTAGAAAGGCACAGGCCGCAAAGCAGGGGGTGCAGGAGAAAGTAAGTAAATCAGAGTAGAGGGGTATACCTAGGGTGGGATCTCTCAGATGTGGCGATTCAGTAGTGGCCTGCGAAAGCGGGGTACCCCAGAGCAGTTCCTCACTAGAGACGACCTGGTACTGGCCCGACGTACAGGGTATACCGGAGAGGTCCCACAATGAGGCTGGTAGTAGAATTAGTCCGTGGAGTCGAGGTACTCAGAGTGGTAGTTCCAGAAGAGGTCCTGGGAACAGGAACAGACAGCAGTCCAAGGCAGAAGGCCCTCTGAGGAGTGGACAGCCAGAGTGGCTCACGCCAAAGAGAAGCTGCTGGAACAGGAAGTCCTAAAGGATGAAGCGGATTCAGCAACAAGGGAACGCCTTGCTAACTCGTCAGTAGGCAGGGCCAGTCAGCATAAGTACAGCAGGGTGAACACGTCTTCTGGAGGGGATGCCCCCAAGGTTCCCAGCCATGACGTGTTTAAGTGATCTGTGCGTGCGCCTATGTGATCTCAAAGTCAAGATAGCGGTCGGCAGCGCCATGCTGCCCCAGAAATGCCAGGAAGGTCAGCTGTAGCTGGCGGAGGCCGCCATTCTCCCCATAGGTGATAAGGCAGCAAAGAAAGAGGTGAGCATCAGAGGTCGCAGCAGTCTGCGACAAACGGGCTTAACAGTACCTTTTGGCCAGCTTGCTGGAGAAGTTGTTTGGTGTGCTCTCAGACAGGTCGATACTCTAAGGCCGCCGTAGAAAGAGTGCGGCATTGCCAGGCGCACCCTCGTTCCCCGCACGCACAGTTCTCTTCACCTAGCGCTCGATACTCTCTTCTAATTGCATGCAAATGCATGCCGCGTCTGTGAAGCGTTAGGCGAAGGGTTAGGCCTGCGCAACCCATTTTACTGTATAGGCGCTTAACAGTGCCTACACAGTAACCTGGGTGCGCTGGTACCTGTCATTTCAAATGTCATTTCAACTGACAATTGAAATGACAGGCACCAGGAAGTGTAAAAAACCAAAAACCTGTATAAATACCTGTCACTTTCCGAATCCCCCAGGCGTGCGGTCATCCAGGCAGCGGCAGCCGGGTGGGCGCACGTTGGTTTCAGGCGGCCGGCGGGCGCGCATTCATCCAGGCGGAGGGAGCCGGCGGCAAAAGCAGCCTCCGGCAGCCCCCGCCAGCAGTGAATGAATGCGCGCCTGTGCGACCCGTGCGATTTCGGCACTCAAGGCGTGACGTCACGGCATGTGCGCGCCCACCCGCCCACCGGTGACCGCACGCTTGGGGGATTCGGAAAGTGACAGGAATTTATACATATTTTTGTTTTTTTTTTACACTTTACGCTGCAAATTATATATATATATATAAATAAATAAGAGGTCGTCCATGGTACATTCTGCTATGTAGCTGTTCGAACACCACACTAACACCTAGTAGAGGGTAGGCGGTAAACTAACACGTTAAGGCCGCGGCAAAACAGCGGGTTACTAAGGAGATAATCTGAGCACGCGTCACAGTATCGGAGGGGAATAGCTAATTCCTTCATTAAACAGCTAATTTGTTCATTTACATATCATATACATGCTGGGTGCGGAAAGGGTTGTGTGTCTGTTTTAAGAAGCGCTAAGGACGCGTGAAACTGGAGACTGTATCGCTGGATCGCCCTACGAGTCCGAATTGTGCACTCACAGCACGTTACAGATGAGAAATCTTCAACCGCACGTTACAGTATCGATCTGAGAGTTGGTGTAGTTCTTGCACCGAGACCTGGGCAGCGGGAGATGACACAGATAGAGGTTGGCGTCCATAGACGATTTGGAAAAGATGAGGATCAAGTAGAAGCAGACTGGAAGTTTAAAGCAAACTCGGCCCACGGGAGTAAATCGGACCAATCACTCTGCCTGGAGTTTACGTATGCTCGGAGAAACTGTTTTAACGTACGGTTCGTCCTCTCAGTCTGTCCATTGGCCTGCAAATGGTAGGCTGATGTGAGGTCCAGTGATATGTCAAAGTTTTTGCATAACGATCTCCAGAATATCGTTGTGAATTGCACCTCTCTATCGGAGAGATGTGCTTTGGGAGGCCATGGAGATGAAAAATGTGGCGGATGAATAGTTTCGCAAATTCTGGAGCCGAAGGTAGACCAGGTAGTGCCACAAAATGAGCCATCTTTGAAAAGCAGTCCACTGTAACCAGATGGTGTTGCCACTGGATAGAGGTAAATCAACAATGAAATCTGTGGCTATTTGTGTCCACGGCTCGCTAGGTGCCAGAAGTGGTTGAAGAAGCCCCCCAAGGGCAGCCCGCCGGCGGCTTTTGACAAGCGCAGGTAGGGCACGATTCTACATATGCATGGACTTCTTCCTTCATGGTTGGCCATCAATAGAACCTTTGCAGAGTAGAAAGTGTTCTAGCCTGTCCGGGATGGCCTGCGAGCAGAGAGTCATGTGCCCATCTAAGGATCTTCCTTCTGAGTGGTTGAGGAACCATGTGGGTAGCAGAGAGGAGCACCCTCGTAGGGTCAATGATGTGCCGGAGTATCAGGAACATCTTCCATGGTGAATAAACGGGAGAGTGTATCGGCTCGGGTGTTTTTATCAGCTGGCTAGAGGAAATTGAACCAGATAAAAAATAAAGACCAACGGGCCTGCCTGTGATTCAGGCACTGAGCATGATGTAAGTACTTGAGGTTTTTGTGGTCTGTGTAAACTGTGATTTGGTGTTGTATTCCCTCGAGCCATGGACGCCATTCCTAGAAGGCTAATTTAATCAGCAATTCCTTGTTCTCAATTCCATAATTTTTCTCTGCAGGAGAGAAGAGTCAGGGGGAAAAAAAAACAAAAAACGAGCATGGGTGCAAGGTGTGATTGGCTGAGTGTTGGCTGAGAACTGCACCAACACAGACATCAGAAGTGTCCACCTCAACGATGAAGGGTAGTCGAGGAACCGGGTGGCCTAAGCACAGTTCTTGAAGGAACGCCTCCTTGAGTTCTTGAAAGGCAGTCACAGCTTCAGGAGACCACTGGGAGGGGTTGGCTCCCTTTCGAGTCATAGCTGTAAGTGGAGCGGTCAGGGTTGAATAATGGTGGATGAACGACCTGTAGTAGTTAGTGAAACCCAAGAATCTTCAGTGGGTTGTGGCAAATCCCGAATACTCTTAGTTTTATGAGGGTCCATTTGAAATCCCTGGCTAGAGACCACATAGCCAGAAAGGGAACAGACTCCTGGGGAAAGGAGCATTTTTCCAGTTTAGCATATAACTGGTTTTCCCTCAATCTTTGAAAGACATTGGCGACGTCCGAATAATGGCTCTGAAGGTCTTGCAAGAAAACCAAAATGCCATCCAGGTATACCACTACACAGCTGTAAAGCTTGTCCCTGAATATTTCGTTCATCATATTTTTAAATACTGCCGGGGCGTTGCAGAAGCCAAAACAGCATTACTAAATATTCAAAATGGCTGTCACAGGTATTAAATACTTTTTTCCATTCATCACCCCGGCGTATCCTGACCAGGTTATATGCACCTCAGAGGTCCAATTTAGTGAATATTTTGGCCCCTTGGAGCCTATCAAAAAGTTCAGAGATTTGTGGCAATGGATAGTGGTCCTTCAGGGTGATCTCATATAAGCTGCGATAATCTATACATGGCCGAAGGGAACCATCCTCCTTTCCCACAAAAAAAGAACCCGACTCCAGCTGGAGACTTAGAAGACCGGATGAAGCCTTTTGCGAAATTCTCTTGAATATATTCGGACATGGCCTTGGTTTCCGTGAGAGAAAGTGGGTACACCCTTCCTCTGGGAGGTTCAGTGTTGGGTAGCACGTTTATGGCACAATCAAATGAGCGGTGAGGCGGTAGAGTGTCCACAGCTTTCTTGGAGAATACGTCCTGAAAAGAGGAGGCGGGGAAGACCCAGAAGAGATATGGTGGTGGTCAAGCAAGGCATAGGAGTCACAACCTCTAAACACTTCCCCATGGCAGGACTTGCTCCATTGGGACAGTTGTGAGGTGCTCCAGTCAAATTGTGCTGTGTGCATTTGTAACCATAGCATACCAAGCACCACAGGATGTATAGCCTTATCCAAGGCCAAGAAGGAAATGGTCTCCGTGTGTAGTGACCCGGAGCGAAATCAGATTGGTGTGGTAGAGTAGGTAACTTCACCTGGTAATGACTCGCCGTGAATTGATGACAAAAGCAAAGGCGTAGGTGTCCAGACAGTGGGGATTCATAGGTGCTCCACGAGTTGTCCGAGTATAAAGTCCCCACTGGCCCCAGAGTCCACCAGAGCTAGAGTGTGGAATTCCAAGGCATCCGAATTAATGGAGACTGGGAGTGTTGGCGGAGGAGCTGGTGCTGTCAGGCCTAGGAGGAGTCCTCCGGCAGATCCTAGGCCTGGGAGTTTCCCAGACAGTGGACGGCATGGCTGTCCACAGTATATGCAAAGACCTGATCTTTGCCGATGACGTCTTCTTTTAGCAGAGAGAAGCTGTGACCCATTTGCATAGGTTCCTCTTCTTCGATACTGGGTGCAGGAGTAGTCTGGGTGGTTGTTAGAGTGCGAGAAACCCCTGATGACATCCTCTTGGATCCCCTAGCCTCGTGTAACCATTCAAGCAGACAACGATCAATGCGACCGGCTAGGTCAATAAGGGAATCCAAGTTTCGGGAAGTTCACGCGCTGCTAGTCTTTATTGCATGAACTTAACCCTTCCAGGAATATGGCACATAGGCAGCCCAGGTCCCAGTGTAATTCTGAGGATAAAGTTCTGAATTCAATGACATTCAGTCAGTGATCTGGAACCTTGTTGTAGATGCAAAAGTGTGGATCCAGAAACTGTCTTGCGACTGGGTCGTCAAATACAGAGCGAAATAGGGAGAGGAAGCCTGTTAAGTCGTTGAGAATTGGGTCCATTCACTCCCAAAGGGGTGACGCCCAGGCTAAAGCTTTCCTGTCCAGGAGGGATAAAATGTATGTAGTTTTGGACACTAAGTCTGGAAAATACGCAGGTTGCAAAGAAGTGCATGCTGCACATATTCAAAAAACACCTACATAACAAGGGGTCACCTGCGAAGCGAAGGGGTGCTGGTAAGGGCACCGGAGGCCAGAACGGCAATGTCTGGTAAGCAGAATTAGGCTTGGCAGGCGTCGAGGCAGAGTCCAACCGAGAGATTAATTGATGGCATTAGTCAGAGTCTCTAATACCTTCTGTTGCTCTGAGATTCACTGGGCCAGGCATGGCCTTAATCGCTGAGACCTGTGCCAGGTCCATGAAGTTAGCAATCTGTTATGACTTGTAGGTGTGTGGGCCCTTGGGCTGTGAGAGGTGGTACCACCCACAGGGAAGAGCCCTGTGAGTCTCACTGTAGAAGGCATGGTCTCAGCAGGGGGTGCAGGAGAAAGTAGATCAGAGTAGAGGGGTATACCCGGGGGGGGAGGGCTAGTGATAATAGTGGTATATTATCAATCATTTCTGTATACTGTATAGCTTGCATACTTTGGATGATAATGTACTCGTTATGAAGTCTCCAATAAACATGATAAATTTAAAAACAAAACAAAAAAAAAAAAACTTCATTAGGGAGTTGACTTAAGATGGCACATGAGAACAGATACCAGCATCTACTTGGAAGAATTCTATGAGACAGTGGAGAGTCATGTACTAAAGCGCACGGTTTTGCGCACACTACTAAGAAATTACTACTTACCTGATAATTTCCTTTTCTTTAGTATAGACAGGTGGATCCAGAACAAATGGGTCATGCACCTCTACTAGCAGATGGAGACCAAGCAAAGCTGATATCACCAAATATATATACCCCTACGATAACATCAGCCCACCAGTATTCTCTGCAAAAGCTAACTGTGGACAAACTAACAAAACTCGATTAATTACAGATAACTACTCCAGCACTCAGCCAACAGGAAACACTGAGCTCAGACAAAGAATGTATGAATACTAGTGTAGGGACTGAATTAACATTTAGCAGTAACTCCTGGAAACGTGCAGCTACACAGGAGAAAAATAGCACTACCCGCCAGCAGCCAAGGGTGGGATATGGATCCACTGTCTATACTAAATAAAAGGAAATCAGATAAGTAGCAATTTCTCATTTCTTAGCATTTAGACAGGTGGATCCAGAACAAGTGGGTTGTACCAAAGCAACTCCTGAACACGGGCAGGAGGCTGCCCGCAATCCAGTCAAAACTGCACATGCAAAAGGTTGTGCCTTCCCAGGCCGGCACATCCAGATGATACTACCTGGAAAAGGTGTGTAAGGAGGACCATGGTCCTCCTCCTCGGCAAATGTTGATGGGAGACAACAACCTAACCTCAGTCCATGACACTGAGTCCTAGTGGAATGAGCAACGGCTGCTCAGCATAGACATATGCAGCAGTGACTTCTTAATCCAGCAAGTTATTCTAGCTCGTGAAGCCGGCTCGCCTTGTTTACTTCCACCTGGAGGACAAACAGGCAATCTATCTTTCGTAAAGTTTCAAAAACCTCCAGATACTTCATGATATGTCTCTTGACATCCAAGGGTCACAACAGGTGACATCCCTCCGCATCTCTCTCCCTATCCAGAGACAGCAGGGAAATGGACTGATTCAAGTAAAAATCAGAGACCATTTCTGGCAAAAAAGGAACAGTGCACAGTATAATCGCCCCAGAGTCACTCAAAGGAACAGCTCCCGGCAAGATAAGGCCTGCAGCTCAGATACTCTTAGCGCAGAACAACTTGCCACAAGACAGACAGTTTTCAGGGTCAATAACCGCAAGGAAAGGCCATGCACTGATCGAAAAGGTAGGTCCCGCTAAGAAATCCAAAACCAGATTAAGACTCCACAAGGGTACCAGTATCGGCAAGGGAAGACAAAGATGTTTCACTCCTTTCAAGAAATGGGCCACATCTGGATGAGCGACAAGGGTCCACCATTCACCTGACCCCTGAAACAAGCAAGAACCACTACGTGTACCTTCAAGGAATTAAGAGCGAACCCCTTATTCAATCCATCCTGCAAAAATTCCAAAAAGTGAGGAACCTTAACTGAATGAGGAAGAACCCCTTGATCTTCACACCAAGCCTCAAACACTTGCCAAACTTACACATAGACTAGGGAAGTGGAGAACTTTGTCTTCAGCAAGATGGCAATCACCGCAGTAGAACATCCATGCTTCAGTAAGCGAGCCCTATCAAGGGCCATACCATAAGACAAAATAGAATCGGATCTTCGTGAAGAACAGGCCTTGCTGCAGCAGATCCCTGTGCACCAGAAGCCGGAGAGGGGGAGTCTACCAGGAGCCTTCGCAAAACAACATATCATGGTCTCCTGGGCCAATCTGGTGCCTCCAGAAGCACCATCTCCCATGACCCTTGAACTTCCAGACCACTTTGCCCATTAGGGGCCATGGGGGGGGGGGGGGGAAGGAGGGGAGATGGCATTCAGCAGATTGCCTTCTGGTCACTCCTGCACGAGGGCATTGATTCCCGAGAACTTGGGATCTCTCCTGGGACTGAAGAAATTAGGAACCTTCACAATGCGAGAAGTCGCTAGTAGGTCCAGACACGGAAGAACCCATTGATCCACTATCAGCTGAAATGCCATGTTTGACAATTCCCATTCTCCTGGATCCAAACTGTCTGATGAGAAAGTCTGCTCTTACATTGTCTTTTCCTGAAACGTGCAAGACTGAGATCTCCTGAAGATGCACTTCCACCCATTCCATAAGCTGGACTATTTCCTGTGATACTTACTGGATCCTGGTTCCTCCCTGCCGATTAACGTAAGCCACTGTCATTGCTTCGTCCAACGGTAATCTGACCGCTTGATCCTGTAAATCGGTCGCCGAACCACTAGCATGCCAACTGGACCACACGGGCTTCCAGCCAATTAAAAATACAGAGACACTCTTCTGGACTCCAGCGCCCTTGCACTATCAGCTTCTGACAGTGAGCCCCCCAACCCAGCGAGCTTAGGGAAACCTCTTTTCTCAGATGATCCACCTGTGACCACCACTGCAAGTGAATGCAGATCTCCATCGGCAGGTGAAGCAGAATCAAAATAGTCCCAAGACTATGGGCTCCAATGAGACAGCAGGGAGTGCTGAAAAGGACACATATGCGCTCTCGCCCATGGCACCACTTCCAGGGTCACCACCATCAGAGTACTTGTAGATAGGATCACACTGTCAGACAGATTGTGTTCGGATACACCTGTATCAACTTCTGAATACAACCTTACAAAAAGGAAAACCTGCCCTGCTTCGTGTCGAACCGAACACAAAAATTCCAGCGACCGAGATAGCTGAGACTGCTCTTGGCCAGGTTCACCACCCAACCAAGCTCCTGCAACAAGGAGATCACCTTGTGTGACACCAGGCGGCTCTCTTCCAGAGTCTTGGCTCAAAACAGCCGGTCGTCCAAGTATGGGTGTACCAGAATCCCATCCTCTCTCAACTCTGCCGCCACCACTATAACCTTGGAAAAAATTCTGAATTCCGTGGCCAGACCAAAAGGCAGCACTCGAAACTGATGACACCCCAAAATCACAAATAGCCAAAAACCTTGGTCCTCTAGTTGGATGGGAACATGCAGGTTTGCCTCAGACAAAACCAAAGACGTCAGAAACTCCCCCTGACTGCAAGACTTTCATGTGAACATGAATCACCCACAAATGACTGTTGACCCCTTTGAGATCCAGTATGGGACGAAAGATTCCTCCTTCTTGGGAACAATGAAATAAATAGAACGTCGGCCTGTATTTTCTTGAGATGTGGGCACTGGAACTACAGCCCTCAAATTGAGAAGCCTTGACAACATACACTCCACTGCCGGCTTCTTCTGCAGGTAGTGGAAGGGAGACACCATGAACACGTATCAAGGAACACTGCAAGACTCCAGCGTATATCCATCACATTTCATCTCTATGATCCACTGGTCTGAATCAATTTTGACCCAGCTCTGATAAAAGAGAAGTGATCCCCTATCACCTGTGCCCAGAGGTGGGTCGGCACATCTTTACTGGGAGATTTGGGGGGGGGGGGGTTCCCATTACCCATGCCTGCGCCCAGTCTGGGACGAAAGGACTGAGACCTACCGAAAGGCTGCTCCCCTGTAGGGTCAAAAATGTTTGGATCCCCTAGCACAACCTGTTATGCTAAAGGAACATGGAGTCTGCTTCCTATCCTCCAGTAACAGAGGAACCAGGAACTCATCCCACTTATTGGCCATTTTCTCCAACTCACTCCCAAACAAGAGTAAGCCTTTAAAGGGCAACTTCAAAAGGTTAGACTTGGAGGTTGCATCGGCAGACCAATTTCTCAGCCATAAATGACACCTGCCCACTATTACTGAAGTCACTCCTCTGGCTGAAGTGCATCCCAAATCGCAGCCTGCATCTATCAAAGAAGTGGCTGCTGGCTCGATCACTGCCCTGGAACTCACACAAGATTCAGATTCATCGACCTCCTGACAGAGAAGTAAATGGGAGTGAGCCACCAGGAAACAACAAGAAGCTATCTGCAAAGTCATTGCTTCAAATGCTTGCTTAGAGATGCCTCAACCCTTCAAGGCTGCTCCTCCCTCTATGAGGATAGCTGTCTGCTTGGTGAGGGGACACACAAGCACATCCACTTTCAGAAAACATTAACTGCTCTCTCACAACTGGATCCAAGGGGTACAGCCCTTCCGAGACTCATCCCCCTTTGAAATTTGCTTCCAGGGCACCCCACTCAAGATCAATTAATTCTTGAATGGCCTCCATAACAGGTAAAAACTAAAAAGACTTTGCACAAAGAACAAGTTTGCTTACTGTAAACAGTGTTTTCCGTAGATAGCAGATGAATTAGCCATGCTGTCTCGGATATCCTCCCGTCCTGTAGGTGGCGGAGCTCTCAAAGTAAAGTTCTAAGTCTTGCTTCAGTGTGTGCCTGCTTGGCACCTCCCCCTCCCCTGTGCAAAGTCTCCTCAGTCCATGATAAAGCAAGTATAGTATGCAAGACTGTCTGGGGAGGCGGGAGGGTCAGCAAGGCTAATTCATCTGCTATCTACAGAAATCACAGTTTACAGTAAGCAAGCTTGCTCTTTTCACGAAGATAAGCAGCTGAATTAGCCATGCTGTCTGGGAGTCCCCAGCTAGCAACTTGAGTTGTTTTGTTATTGTTCTGTTATATGTTTGCTCAAGTTGCAAAGGTAGATCGTGGACAGTCTCTCGTGACAGGAAAGTTTAGAAGGTGCCCGCTTGTAAAATCTGTTTGCCCATGGATGCATCTGAAGAAGCAAGTCTGTCCAAACAGTAAGGCGTGGTGAAGGTATGAAGTGATGACCAAGTCGCAGCTTTACAAATGTCCAAATGTAGGTGGGCAATAGAGGCTGCTACTGCCCTTACTTGGTGTGCTTTTGGCATGGATGAGAGTTGTTCCGAACATTTCTGGTAGCAAAATTGGATGCAATTTGTGACCCAGGATGACAAAGTCCCTTATGACACCAGTACGCCAGGTGCATTCGGATTAAAGGAGAGGAAGAGCTGCGAAGGTCTGGAAGCAGAGGCAGTGCGTTGTTTATAGTATGCGAGTGCATACTATAAACAACGACGAGGGTGGAAGGGTGGTAGGAGTTATGGATTGATTTAGATGGAAAGGTGAAACTACCTTTGGAAGGAAAGTTGGATGTGGGCATAGAACTACTTTATCGCGGTAGAATACCAGGTATGGGGAGTAGTGAACTAGAGCTTGTAGCTCACCGATTCTTCTAGCTGAAGTTAGTGCTATTAGAAAGAGTACTTTCCACACCAGGTATCTGGAGTGACAGGTGTCCAGTGGTACAAAAGGAGGTAGCATTACTTGCTCCAGGACAAGGTTCAAGTCCCACGGCACAGGTGGTTTGTATACGGCGGGCATAATCGTAACACTTCCTTCATGAATCTGGAGATGAGGGGGATGGGTAGAAATTGGTGCATCGTTGTGTAGCACTTGAAAGGCAGCTTTGGCGCTGAGGTGTACTCCGAGGAAAGCTGTCGCCAGGCCTTTTTTGTAAAGTATATGAAGATAAGATAGTAGTGTCTCCACTGGGCAGGTGAATGGGTTAATGTCAGAGTCTGAGCACCATGAGGCATAGTTTAACCACTTCCTTTTGTAATTTTATCTGGTCCAAGGTTTTCTGGATGAAAGCAGGATATCTTCTAATTGGGGCGAGAGGTTTAGGTTTTGAAATAGCAGCCGTTCAACCTCCACGCTGTGAGGTTCAGAGTGGAGTGGAGCAGATGTAGAAGCATTCCTCCGTCTTGTGCGAGTAGACAAGGGTTGTTCCCCAGTGGTATTGGAGTGTCTACCGATAGTTGGATTAGGTATGCATACCATGGCTGTCTGGGCCACGCCGGAGCTATGAAAATGAGATTCACTATGTCCCTGATGCATTTCTGCACTGTGCAAGAGATCAGTGGTATAGGAAGGCAAGCGTACATGTTTTGAGACCAGTCCATGAGGAATGAGTCTTGTGTCAGCCATTCGAGGGTGGGGTAGATGGAACAAAATTTTTGAACTTTCCGGTTGTGTTCTGTGGCAAATAGGTCTACTTGCGGCCACCTCCAGGAGCAGAAGATTCTTAGTACTACACTGTGTTGAAGTTCCAATTCGTGGGGATGAAGATCCTGCTGAGTTGGTCCACTCTGGTGTTGTCTATGCCCGGTAAGTATGTTGCTTGAAGAATAATGGAATTGGCTGTTGCCCATTCCCCAAATGGATACTGGCTCCTTGCAGAGTGTCCAGGAACCGGACCCGCCTTGTTTGTTTATATAAAAGATCGCTACTCTGTTGTCTGTGTGTATGACGACTGTTTTTCCGTGTAGCTAAGGACGGAAGGCTTGAAGCGCGTTCCTGATCGCCCAGAGTTCTAAAATGTTGAGATTACTTACCTGATAATCTCCTTTTCCTTAGTGTAGACAGATGGACTGAGAACAAATGGGTATAGTATGCTCGTGCTAGCAGTTGGAGACTGATCTGACGTCAGCATGGGTATATATACCCCCACAGGAAGCGTAGCAACTTAGTAATCTTCCTTGCAAAAGCTGTTATGGATGTGTGTACTGACGCTCAGTGAAATAGTGAAACAGGATTCCCCTGACCGATTGATAGTAGCTGGAGACTGCCAGCATTCACAACCGGAAGGCGTTGACACCTGGTAGATTGTACGCTCCTCTGTAAGCAAATGACATGGCTTACCTTGAAATCGGTGAAACCCATGGACACAGGCAGCTGGGCGGGATGCTGAGTCCATCTGTCTACACTAAGGAAAAGGAGATTATCAGGTAAGTAATCTCAACATTTCCTGGCGTGTAGCCAGAAGGACTCAGAACGAATGGGATGTACAAAAGCTTTACTCCCAGCCTGGGCGGGAGGCTGCCTGAGGACCATGTAGTACCGCCCTCGCAAATGCTGTGTCCTCCCTGGCCTGGACATCCAGACGATAGAACCTGGAGAAGGTATGGAGGGAGGACCATGTCGCCGCTTTACATAGTTCTGCAGGTGACAGCATCCTGGATTCTGCCCAAGATGCCGCTTGTGCTCTGGTAGAATGAGCCTTAACTTGCAGAAGCGGAGACTTCCCGGCCTCCACGTAAGCTGCTCTGATAACTTCTTTAATCCAGCGGGCGATGGTGGGCCGAGAGACCGCTTCCCCTTGTCTTTTCCCGCTGTGCAGGACAAACAGATGGTCCGTCTTTCGTACTTCTTGTGTCACTTCCAGACATCTGGGCAGCAATCTGCCAATGTCGAGATGGCGTAGTAAACGTCCTGCTTCAGATTTCTTCAGACCCACCGTGGTAGGCAAGGATATGGTTTGGTTAAGATGAAACTGTGAAACCACTTTAGGTAGAAAGGAGGGAACCGCCCGAAGATGGATAGCCTCAGGAGTGATTCTGAGAAAGGGATCATGGCAGGACAGTGCTTGTAGCTCTGAGATGCGGCGTGCGGAACATACAGCCAGCAAGAATACCATCTTCAAAGTTAGAGAACGGAGAAACAGGCCCCGAAGGGGTCTGAAGGTGGATCCCGCGAGGAAATCCAAAACAAGGTTGAGGTTCCATAAGGGCACAGGCCACTTCAGTGGCGGGCGAATATGCTTGGCTCCTTTCAGGAAGCGAGAGACATCTGGGTGCTTGGTAATGGTCTTGCCATCCCTCCTGGGACTGTAGCAAGACAGCGCCAGCCACCTGGACCTTGATGGAGCTGAGGGAGAGACCCTTCTGAAGTCCATCTTGCAGGAAATCCAACACAATAGGGATTGTGGTCGCATGTGGATTGGTGCCATGAGTGTCGCACCATGCTTCAAATACTCTCCAGATCCTTACGTAGGTGAGGGCTGTGGAAAACTTGCGAGCTCGGAGGAGTGTATCTCTCACGGGTTCCGAGTAACCTCTTTTCTTCAGTCTAGCCCTCTCAATGGCCAGACCGTAAGAGAGAATTTGAGCAGGATCCTCGCGGAGGATGGGACCTTGACGTAGAAGGTCCCGGAGAGGAGGCAGGGGAAGAGGCTCCCCTGCCAGTAGGCTCCTCACGTCCGTGTACCAGGGTCTTCTTGGCCAGTCTGGCGCCACTAGAAGAACTAGGCCCCGGTGTCGCTGAATTTTGTGGATGATGGCGCCCAGCAGCGGCCACGGAGGAAAAGCGTATAACCGAGTCCGTGGCGGCCACGGCTGGACCAGGGCGTCGATTCCGTGCGAGAACGGGTCGCGCCTGCGACAGAAGTATCTGGGTACTTGTGCATTGGACTTGTCCGCCAATAAATCCATGTCCGGGATCCCCCAGTGAACCATAATCATCTGGAAGGCTGTGGGTGACAGCTGCCACTCTCCCGGATGTAGACTCTTTCTGCTGAGGAAGTCCATTCCTGCGATGTGGACGGCGGAGATGGCCAGAAGAGGTGCCTCCGCCCAAATCATCAGTGGGGCGATCTCCAGAGATACCTGTCTGCTTCTGGTTCCGCCCTGACGGTTGATGTAGGCCACCGTGGTGGCGTTGTCTGACATCACTCTGACAGCTCTGTGCTTCAGTCTGTGAGCGAAGCGAAGACATGCCAAGCGGGCTGCCCGGGCCTCCAGGCGATTGATGGTCCACGAGGACTCCTCCCTGTTCCATCGCCCTTGCGCGGTGAGTTCTTCGCAATGTGCACCCCAGCCGCTCAGGCTGGCATCCGTGGTGAGCAAGGTCCCTGTGGACGAGGACATCTGTGACCCCATGCTCAGGTGGCCGGACTGCAACCACCACCGCAACCGGACCCAAACTCCGGCTGGCAGAGGAAGGTACGTGGAAGCGTCCCGTCGGCGGGGGCTCCAGCAAGAGAGCAGGGAACGCTGTAGAGGGCTCATATGGGCCCGCGCCCAAGACACCACTGCCAGGGTGGGTGCCATGAGATCCAGAGCCCGCAGATGATCCCAGACTATGGTCCGACTGGCGT
This sequence comes from Rhinatrema bivittatum, assembly GCF_901001135.1. Taxonomy (NCBI): domain Eukaryota; kingdom Metazoa; phylum Chordata; class Amphibia; order Gymnophiona; family Rhinatrematidae; genus Rhinatrema; species Rhinatrema bivittatum. The sequence continues at coordinate 266,078,800 of NC_042616.1, forward strand.
CAATCAGAAACTGGATACGCAGCCGAAGAGTCAACCATCCCATGGACAGGAGACTGAGATGAAGGCCAACCCTGGCCGAAAAAGCGCCCCCAGTTCTCAGGTACCAGGAAGGGAAGGAAAGACAGCCCCGAAGTCGATTCCCAGGCAGGCACTGGGAAGATGGTGTACAAGAAGCGGAGGCTCAGTAAGGCAGCTGCCAAGGCTGCTGCTTCGTGCATGGGACCTGATGCCAGTCCAAAGGATATTCCCGCCGGACAATGGCAGGGACCCCTGGACCGGCGGGACCACAACCCATCCGGGGTAGAAGAGGGAGAACCGCCCCCTATGGCCACAGCCTCCCAAGGAACGGGCGAAGCTAGAGCTGCCGCCTGGCCGCTACGGAGGAGGAATCCCCTTACCTGCTATCCGGACCCGGGCACCTACACCAGGTCGGAGAGAGGTTCCCTAGGAAGAACTGCCACATGAATCTATATGACCCACTCCATGGGGGAGGAGCCCCCTCCGCTGGGAGTCCGGAGCCACCCGAAGTGTCCAAACGGCAGGAGGTTCCGCTCACAAGAAGGGCGTGTGTGTCCAAGAACAGGAACCGCAGGAGCCACTACCGCAGCAGCAGCCGCCGTCACAGCCACCGCAGGAACCCCAGGGACCGCAGGCACCCCAGGACCAGGAAGGAAAGCCGTTGCAACTGTACCCAGGTAGAAATCCATCCAGGGGCCCATAGGGAATCTGGTTGGCCCCGCACGTGGTGCCAAGCCGGCATGCAGGGCAGAGGCCAAAGGCTGCAAAACCGGAAGCCTGTGGCGCCGCCGCTGAAGACGTGCTGCGTGCTAACGCCTTGAACATATGCGCTATAGGCGTAATAGAACAGGCGCCCAATCCGAACGATAGGCGGCAGCCATAGGCGCTGAACCCAACCAGCGCAGAATAAGCATACTAAGTGGTAGCAGCAAGCACTGAAAACAGGCGCACAAGAAGCATATAATGCAGGAGCCGCAAGCGCTGAATACAACAGGCACACAATAAGCCTACAATAAGCCTACAGCGCGGAACACAACCAGCGCACAATAATACCATGCGGGAACAAGAGGCGCGCAATACAACAGGCGCATAAGAATAATAGAATGCAGAAGCCCTAGGCGCTGAATACAACAAAACGCCAAATGGCCAGAATATGCGACAGCAATAGGCGCTGAACACCACCGGGGCACCAGAATAATACCGTGCTGTAGCAAGAAGCGCTGAATAGAACAGGCGCCTAAGAAGAAAATAATATGCGACGATAATAGGCGCACAATTTGTGCACAGAAATAGGCGGCCATCAGCCTTTCAAGAAGACACAGTCAGTAATATGCAGTCCGCAATACACGGCCCCTGGCATGCAAGAGACACTCCGCTACAAGCGGGTAATGACTCATGCCCAAGGACCCCCAAGATGCTCCAAAGAACATGCATGACGACATGCGTAAGGGCACTCCAGAAGCTCACAGCCCGCAGCGGGGAACAAGCCACGCTGAATGGCCAACCGTATGTGCACAGTAATAGGTGGGTAGGAAAACACACTTACGGGCATTGAAAAGGCACACCACAATAGGCAGATAGCAATACACGGTTAAGGGCATTCAATATGTACACAATAACATGCGTTGAGCAATATACGCTGCAGGGCATTCAATGGGCACACAATAATCTGTGTTTAGCAATACACAGGTAAGGGCATGCAACATGTACACAATAATATGCGGGTAGCAAACACGCTAAAGGGCATTCAATATGCACACAGTAATATGCGGCTAGCAATAGACGCCGAAGGGCATTCAATATGCATACAGCAATATGTGGTTAGCAACAGACGCCGAAGGGCATTCAATATGCACACAGGACTATGCAGTGAGCAATACACGCTTAATGGCATTCAATATGCACACAGTGATATGCGGTGAGCAATACACGCTAAACTGCCTGCAATGTGCCCCCAGGAAAATGCGGTCAGCCATACCCTCTCAATGGACTGCAAGAGAGGCGCCGTGACAGGGGGGCAGCAACAGATGCGCAATGGCATGCAAGACGCGGTCAGCAATAAGCAGTTAGCAATATACACTCAATGGCATGCAATAGGCTTTCAATAATAAGCAGTTAGCAATCGACGCGCAATGGCATGCAAGAGGTGGTCAGCAATAAGCGGTCAGCAATATACGCTCAATGGCCTTCAATAGGCTTACTGCAGTTAAGCCGGTAGTAATATACGCTCAATGGCAATCAATAGGCTCACAGCACTAAGCAGTTAGCAACATGCGCTCAATGGCCTTTAATAGGCTTTCAGCAGTCTGACAGCACTAAGCAGTGAGCAATATATGCGCTATAGCAGTCAAGATGCTTTCAGCGATATGCGGCTAGCAATATACTCACAGTGGCAGCCAATATGCATGTACAAACACAATGCAACATACGCACAAGGAGGAAGAAAGCCGCGCCCATTACGGGCGCGGAATACCTGAACAGGGCCACAAAATGGCGTCCTCCACGGCATGCCACGCCGCCAATCCTCGAGACTTCGGAGACCTGGGCGAATAGATGTACGCCTTACCCGATCTTCGGCGCTTCTAGGCTGGAACACAGGCGGTCTCCGGCTGCGGGGGAAAGGGCCGGTACCTTTCACCGCCGCGATTGGAGGAACTGCACCCGCTACCTCGTCCACGCCGGGACCGAGGGCCTCAGAGCCACACCCGAGTCTCCCCCGGGAGGCTGTGTCCCTACCGCGGTTCGGCCGGACCGAGGACTTTCCCACCGGGGGGGCCACGGTAAGCGCCCCGGGAAGCTCAACTCGGGGGCGTGCCAGAAACGTCCCCGAAGGAGTGCGGGGCTCGATAATCGTTTGTAGAGAAGAGAAGTAGAATCTAGAATGAGAAAAAAAAAAAAAAGAGAAAAATTAAAGTAGTCTTGGAAAGCACGCAGAACCAGCGTGTAGGCACTCCAAACTGCTTTGGAGACGGAAATTACTAAGTTGCTACGCTTCCTGTGGGGGTATATATACCCGTGCTGACGTCAGATCCGTCTCCAACTGCTAGCACGAGCATACTTATACCCATTTGTTCTGAGTCCATCTGGCTACACACCAGGAAAGGTTTATTTGTTGCCGTTTTTCCAGGCATTCCAGAGGCCTTGAGTTTGAAGGCAGGTGAGATGGGCTCCCCAGCCCTTTGGGAAGGCATTTGTAGTGAGTATGATCTGATGCACCGAAGGTCGTAGTGGAGCTCCTGTGGTGAGGGCTACTGAGTTCAGCCACCATCTCAAATCTTGCTTCATGCTGCTCATCACTGAAACAGGAGTGGAGAAGTGGGTTGGAGAATTATTTCCATTGGGCTTTTAAGCCCCACTGTAAACGTCTCATGTGTAGCCTAATGGGTGGGACTACATAGACAGACGCCGCCATTTGTCTGAGTATAGTTAGTATCTGACGGGCCGGCATCTTGGATGCATGAGATATGGTCTGAGAGAGCTGTTAGGGCTGCTACTCTTTGCTCGGTAAGAAAAGCTTTGTCGTTTATGGAATCTATGGTAGCCCCTATGAATTGTAACACCTGTGTTGGATGCAGATTTGATTTTTCATAGTTGATGAGAAGTCCCAATGAATCTAGACATTGGATTGTCATCATGTGATTTTTCTGTACAATGGAAGGGCTGGATGCTACCAGAAGCCAGTCGTCCAGGTAGGGAAATATTTGGATACACTGGCCACGTAGATGAGCCCCCGCTACCGCTAGGCATTTAGTGAAAATTTCTGGCAGCCGATGAGAGGCCAAACGGAAGAACCTTGTATTTGAAATGTCAATTCATTGCCGTGAAGGAAAGGTACCTCCAGGAGGCTTTGTGCATCGGTATGTGGGAATATGCATCCTTGAGATTGATGGAACACATCCAGTCCCCGGGTTGGATGAAGGGTAGAATAGACTTGAGAGAAGTCATTTTGAATTTCTCTGTTTTCAGATGCTTGTTGAGTGACCTGAGATCAAGTATAGGATGGAATCCTCCTGATTTCTTTGGAATGAGGAAGTATGGTGAATAGAAACCTGTGTGGTGATGAGAAACAGGGAATTCCTGGATACATTGTTGCCGCAGGAGGTTGTTGATCTCTAGGCGTAAGGGCTGGGAATGCCTGTTTTGATCTCTTTTGGTAACTAAGTGTGGCAGACTCTGAAGGGTTTGGAAAATTAAGGCATAACCCTCTTTTATAATGCTTAATACTCAGCGGTCGGTTGTTATTGATGTCCATGCAGAGAAGAATTGAGTCAATCTGCCGCCGACTAAGAGAGGTAGCGGTGGTCTCTGATTAGTCTAAAAACTCTGGGAAGTTTTATGTTGGGCCTGATCCTGAGGGGTCTTTGTCTGCAGAGGAGTTCTTTGCCGTTGATGTGGTGTTTAGCTTTGTGAGGTGGAATGGCGTGGAGAGTAATAGGAAGGCCTAGACGGAGGATATGGCCTAAAGAGGCATCGTTGATATTGCGGCCTTCTATAAAAGAGGGGTAATATCCCCTGTAATATGAGAAGGGAGTTGGAGTGGTCAGAGATTGAACTGCAAGTTTTTGCTCTTAATTGAGCAACTGTGTCTTTGAAGTGATCTCCGAACAAGTTATCAAGTAGACATGGAAGATTGACCAGTTTCTCCTGTACATCTTCCCATATGGTACTTGATCTAAGTCATGCCATTCATCTTGCGGCAATAGCATTAGCTGTAGCCTTTGACAAGGTCTCGAAGCCTTCATACACTGTGCATATGAGGTGGCGCAGTCCCTCCTCCATATTATGGAATTCCTCCAGCAGCTGTTTATCAGGTGCTGTGTCTTGGAGCTTTAGCTTTAGAGTTTTCAGACATTCAAACAGATACTGTGTAATAGCAAACTGATGCTGCTGTATTTTGGCATTTAGCATGCCTGACTGAAAAGCCTTTTTCCCAAAATAGTCAAGATATTTGTTGTCATGACCTGGAGGTGTAGTAGAATGAAGTTGTGATTTGTGCGCTTTCTGCATCGTGGACTCCACGACCACTGATGTATGTGGTAGTTGCAGATGAGAATAGTAGGACGATTTGCGCATCCTGTATTTTAGCTCAGATTTCCTGGAGGTAGCCAGTCCTGTGAGAGGTGTTTCCCAGGCTCTCTTCATGAGGGTGTCAAGTACCTCATGGGAAGGTAAAGCTATTGGCTCAGATGTGTTTCAAAAAAGCTTTAAGGAGTCCTAGGACATCCACCCTAGGGTCTGGTAGCTTCCTTCTTTCTATGTTAAGTGTTCCCCCCACTTTTTCTAGGAACTTTGAGTATGTTAAGTCCTCAGGTGGTGAAATCAGCTCTGGCTGGTCAGATGGGTATCCCGTAGAAGAGCCCGGAGAGAATGTTATTGGTGAGGTAGCTGGATGTAGTGGAAAAGGAGGAGTAGGTTCAGTACCCGGAGCAGGGCTATCTGCGGGCGACTGAGGTCTCTCTGATGGTGGAAGGCCAGCAGGTTGTTCTGAATCAGCCATGGAAGATAAAAATGTTGCCAAAATCATAGAAATTTGGGACATTGCTTGAAACGCTAGAACCTGCGGCATAGGTCTAGCTAGTGGTGTGTCCACAGGGGCCAGTAGAGGATGTTCAGCCGGACTGTGTGTGTATATCTTCTAAAGACCTGTGAGGTCTTTTCGGCAACGAAAAGGTGAAGAGGGCAATGACGGTGAAGAGGGGCCCAGTGGAGAGGATCTTGTGTCATCATCCACTATGAATAGTGGAGAAGGTTCCCGTCTTCTCTTATTTATTTAATATCTTTTATATACCGACGAACGTTGGGAACATCTCGTCGGTTTACAGAGAACAGAACTGAGCAACAGGCTTTACAATTATCGCATAATTATATGAGGAACAGTAAAAACATACAAATAACAGAGTAGATTATACAAGAAATAATTAACTAAGTGGGATACATGATTGAGGTTATCTAAAAGGGGGGGGGCAAAGAAATTCTGATAAATAGGAAGGATATCAACATTTGTAGGAGGCATATATACACGTGTTTGGGAGAAATGTTCTTATGTACAATATACAATATGCAGTCCTGATAAGTTCACTTTACGGGAAGCAGGGGAGATGGGAGAGTGTTAAGTAAAGTGGAAAGGGGGTGGATAGGAGGTGGAAAGGAAGGGGGGGGGTGAGAGGGGAGGAGGGAAGTTATGAATTGGAGACGCTCCAAAGGTTTTGGAAGGCTCCAAAACCTCCTCTTGGGAGGTTTTGGAGCCTTATGAGTCGATCGAGTCAGGTCTGTTTGCCTTTTGTGATGAGTTGGTTTCAAAACGTGTTGAGGTATAATGGCTATGCTTCGAGCCCGGCTCATTTTAGCTGCGCCGGGTGCGTCGGATGCAGAGCATCGAGGCTGCGCCGATGCTGGTCGACGCACTTAGTAGGTTTGACGCCCTGGGAGAGTCGCCGGCTCCAGAGGATAACTTTTTTGACGGCGCAATCGACGCAGCATGGTCCAGCGAAGTTGCTCATGGCCGCACCGACTCCTTGGGCACATGCTGCGGCCCCAGAGAGGATTTTGCCGACTCCTCTGAGAGGGTATAAGATCCTACCGTCTGTCTTCTCAATTCTTCTATTTTTGCTCTCCTTTGACGTCGTGCTCTGGGGGACATCCGTCCGCAGTCAGCACAAGTACTTTGATCATGCTGGGGCCCCAGACATATGTAGCATGAAACGTGTCTGTCAGTGACAGACATGATTTTACCACAATCACAAAATATGAAGCTCAGACGAGGCATTTTGAAGTGAATGCGATGAAATTCTTTGAGAAGTAGTTAAGCCTAACTACTGAGAAGGGGTTGGACCTTCAGAAAAACTTTAGAAATCAAACTTTTCTCTTAAAAAAAAAGCTTGAGGAGACCGAGAGCTCCGCGTGCTGTCAGGCTCGCGGAAAAAAAACAGATTGAGGAGACTCTGCACAGGGGAGGTGCCAAGCAGGCACACACTGTAGCAAGACTAGAACTTTACTTTGAGAGCTCCGCCACCTACAGGACAGGAGGACGTCCCAGACAGCTTGGCTAATTCAGCTGCTTATCTACGTGAAAAGAAATCAAAATGCGATATTTCTTTGGCTCAGACATGGATTCAGACCCAGGGACTCTCAGCATCTTCAATGGTCAGGGAAATTAGAGCCAGTAACTCATCTCTATGAAAGAACCACAACTTTAACCTATATGGTTCCAATCCCCAAAGAATTTGCCCATCCTCCAGGGAGTAAGGATCAGTTTAATCTATGCCATCCGGGTCCCTATCAGGAAAACCAGCTGCCGATCTAGGTGTACTTAGATGCTTAACCACAGCACCAAGCGTGCTGGAGGTCACCACCTGTGCCTCCGACCTGACAAGATTGGTCAGGGCTGAGGACTGCACCTGAAGAAAGGACTTGCAATCCTTGAAAAAATTCCACCCAAGAAAAGGCAGAAAGATCCATGCTAAAACCAGTAGGCACCTGTCCTGTGCCCACTCAACTACCTTCCTCCGCTGACAAACCAGTTAAGGGAGCTCCAAAGTCAGGCACCCCTTCTGACACATCTTTACCCAGGGCCGCATCAGGCTGCAAAGAACCCACTTGTTCTGGATCTACCTGTCTAAACGCTAAGAAATTAGATATTTTGCATAATTTTTTGCTCATGCAAGTGAGATAAAAGTAGTGTGTGATATTTTGCTATGCACAAAATGCTATACTGCAAAAATAAAATAAATAAATAAATACTACACACACCACAGGAGACTTGGCGAAAATTCCAAGAACCCAATTTTGCATGAAATTTAACTAAATGCTAACAGAGCTTCTTTGCATTGCAGCAGCTCGTTATCTTATGTAGAATAAATTCTCATATGGAAAATTGTGTGTATGTGCATTTATAAAGCTAACTTGTCAAAACGTAAAACAAGTCTGTTTTTCAATTTTGATTGTTTTTTTCCAGGAATTTTCATTACTTTGCAACTTTATGCCGGGACTCCCTATAACAAGGGTTATAGGAAGTCCCAATTCTTCTTTGAACTTTTTTGGGCCATTTTCATTTTGTACTGACATATCTGTAAACTGACATGTTTCAAACAGTTCATCCAACAGTTTGACAGATTATAGTTTTACAATAAGACATTTCTGAAACCCAGTGGCTTGGATAAATCTTCACTTTAAAGAAAAAAAAAAAAAAAAAAAAAAAATCAGGAAATGCACTGATATAGAAGACATAGTAAACAATGGCAGAAAAAGACAAGTGGTTCATCCAATCTGCCCGGAAAGCTTTACTTATTCTTACTCTGTTTAGTGTAGTAACCTGCACTGAGTAGCAGTAACCCCTCATCTTCATTTCTATCCTTTAACCACTTGGGATCTTCTGTTTCTTCCAAGCCCTTCTGAATTTCATTACAGTTCTCACTTTAACTACATTTACCAGGAAGGCATTCCATGCATTAATCCTCATTTCTGTGAAGAAATATTTCCTCATAATTGATCTTGAGTCCACCCCTATGAAACTTCATAGATATCCATCTGATGACTTTTTTTTTTTTTTAAACTGCCCACATAGATGTTTGCAGGTATTTTTACCTAGGGACTTTGTACAAATTTTCAAAAGAGAAAGTTATGAACATATATTCCCTTTGAAAACTGCCTTGGGAAAAAAAACCCTTGCAGACATTTGCACCTACTTGTCTGAAGGTACTTTATTCCCTTGGTCATGCCATTTATAGATTTAAAATGTAATCTACGCGCGTTAGTTCCCTCCCTGACCTAAACACATCCTGGGGCTGCCTACTTTTACTCATCTAAATTACATGCACTGTTCATCCCTGCATATGCTTTTAGTTGAGTAAATGGCTTCTGAAATTGCCCTGTATATTATCAAAGTAAATAGGAGAGAACGACTTCCAAAAAGAAAAGAAAAAGTTGCTCTTCCAAAAAAAAAAAAAAAAGATTGGCATTACAAAAGGCACAAAGGATCTCAAAAATGACAGGGAAAATATCTGGAAAGGAGGCGGGGGGGAACCAGAAAGGTAATTAGAACAGCAGAAGCAGAAAGGAAAACATAGCTCAAGCAGTAAAGCTGGGTGACACGATTTTCTTTTAAATATGCTAGTGGGAAAAACTAGCATGGAGTGGGATTGTGAAAGGCAGAAATGAGGAATGCATGGTAGGCAAGGAGAAAACAAAAAATTAAACAAACAACTTACCGGTTTACTAGGATACACCTTGGAAAGGTGATGTTTTAGTGTTCCAACCGTCCAGTCTAAGAAACAGTTGATTGTTTGGTCGTCATATTTTTGATTAGGTGCTTTAATGATAATAGTTACTGGACTATGCGTGACATTTTGGTCCATGGTGCTCTAAAAAAAAAGTCTTAACAGGAAGGATAAAAGAATCTATTATTCCAAAAATGGTTGCTTGTAGCAGTATCCGATGCAGTTTACAAAAACAAAAAAAGTGATCACTCATTCATTCATTTTGAAGATCAGACAGCAAAACCTCATCCATTATGAAAAAGGAACAAAAATAAGCCTTCCAGAAAGCTCGTGGAGTTGAAGTAGGTGGGCGTTCTAAACCCCTCAGCAACCGCTTGACACCTTGTAAGCCTTGAGCCAGCCTGCAGAAAATAAAACCAGCAGTGAATAAAAAGAATGGGCTTGCAAAATTATGAAATAATTGTGAAATATGCTCCCAGTCCCAACAGTAACTCATGTGATTTTACTTTTGTTTTAATCCCTGTGTCAATCTTGCATATCTTCCCCCTCCAAAAAAAAATAAGTTAAATCTTTAACATTACAATATTTTTTTAAATGTTTCCCTACACCCTCAACTACAATATTTAAAACATACCTGTTTGATGGTTCTGATCCTCAGGTTTCATACTGTCCTCGATTTTTGTTCTTTAAAGAGATCTGTGGCTTCAATGCTGCAAAAATCCCAAACAGCAAATGTATCCAAAATCTGGAGCTATTTGACCTGTAGTATTTTTCTTGCAGTGTAAAAAACATTCTATCCTGTAGGTGCAATTCAGGCCACAACTCTGACCATGTGTAAAGGAGTCTGTTCTGTCTGAACCAAAGATGGAAGAAAGGACATCAAAGCATTATGGATATTCACTCTCTGTTTTGAGGCTGAGAAATGCAGACATTGCAAACTTCTTTTGCCAGTATTACCATCGTCTAACTTTTGACCTTGCCTGACAGAAAAGAGCTCAGACACTGATTGGCCAATTCTTATCTTTAAGCATACTTAACATCTCTATGCAGACTTGGAAAAAGGGGTCCTTGACTTCATCCTTATGCACAGACTATGCCAATCTGGCTACTAGATAATCTAGGGTAGACAAAACAGCTGGGAGATTGTCAGCAGCCCACCATTGCCATGAGCAGCCTGCCAGCATAAGAGTTGAGATTTCTAAACAGAAGTTGCTGCCTCTCTGCACATTCTGTGACCAGCCTGCAGACAAACCGAGAGACTACTGCAGGGGTCCCCCAATTTAGATCCTCAAGAGCCACAAACAGGCCTGGTTTTCAGAATATCCACAATGAATATGCATGAGATAGATTTGCATACAATGGAAGCAGCACATGCACATCTCTCATATGAAAATTCATTATGGATATCTTGAAAACCAGGCCCATTTGTGGCTCTCGAGGACCAGAGCTGGCCACCCCTGGACTACTGTGTTCCTGAATAGCAGAGATTACTTAACCAACAAAGAATCCACACAGTGCTTCCATTGCTGGCTTAGCAGCCTAATGAGAACACACAACTTGACTCCTAATTATCTTAAAGAAATTCAAAACGTTGATGCTAAGTAGTCAGTGGTTAATCTATAACTATCTGAATCAGTAAATATGTACAGACTTTTAGTCAATCAGTTGTGCTAATTTAGAATCAATGAAAATCATCTTTAACCACTAAAGAAAGACATAAAAAACCCTATATGCATTACATATAGAAAAAAGAAAAACAAAAATAAAAAAAAGACGAAAGGAACCCGCACTGACTATAGAGCAGCGCGCACACGGTGAGTCAGCCGCGCCCCCTGAGAGGCACTAGGCCAATCAGAGGGCGGCAAACAGGACTTTAAATTGTGGCGACTCCCTCCGGCGGCCCTCTTACCTCCGCCGGACTCCAGCACAGTCCTCCTCGCACATCCTCCTCCTCTGTCGGGGCTCCCCAAGCCCAATCGGGGCTAGAGCCCGCTCGCTTCTACCGCGAGCCGTGCAGAGGAGGCAACAGAGAGAAAAAAGAAAAACAAAAATAAAAAAAAAGACGAAAGGAACCCGCACTGACTATAGAGCAGCGCGCACACAGTGAGTCAGCCGCGCCCCCTGAGAGGCACTAGGCCAATCAGAGGGCGGCAAACAGGACTTTAAATTGCGGCGACTACCTCCGGCGTCTCGCGTCCGAAGGAGCGTGTCCTAAGGAGCGTGTCCTAAGGAGCGTGTCCTAAGGAGCGTGTCCTAAGGAGCGTGTCCTAAGGAGCGTGTCCTAAGGAGCGTGTCCTAAGGAGCGTGTCCTAAGGAGCGTGTCCTAAGGAGCGTGTCCTAAGGAGCGTGTCCTAAGGAGCGTGTCCTAAGGAGCGTGTCCTAAGGAGCGTGTCCTAAGGAGCGTGTCCTAAGGAGCGTGTCCTAAGGAGCGTGTCCTAAGGAGCGTGTCCTAAGGAGCGTGTCCTAAGGAGCGTGTCCTAAGGAGCGTGTCCTAAGGAGCGTGTCCTAAGGAGCGTGTCCTAAGGAGCGTGTCCTAAGGAGCGTGTCCTAAGGAGCGTGTCCTAAGGAGCGTGTCCTAAGGAGCGTGTCCTAAGGAGCGTGTCCTAAGGAGCGTGTCCTAAGGAGCGTCCCAGAGCCAGGACCGTTACCCGTTTCCCTTCCAGCCAGGGACTATTCACATCACTACTTCTTGGTCCCTCTACGAATCCTATAAAGTCAGGAAGACACCTCCAGAGGCAAATGGACACACCACAGCCTTGTCATTAGAGTACCAAGTACATTGCACACAAAACCCAAGCAATCACTGGTATCCTTATCTAGCATTCTTCACTGCAGCCTCCAGCACTCATCCAATTCTTCATCCAGCAGCCACTCATCCAATTCTTCATCCAGCAGCCACTCATCCAATCTCTCTCTACTATTAAACCAATCTACTACACGACCAGCTCTCAAACCAGCATCAAACCCATCCTGCTCTCACCCCACTCATCTCTCTAGAAAGCAAGACTTCATACGCTATATTAAAACAGCCCACCAGCTACAATCTGAACACAATGCCCATGGGCCTCCCAATTCCAATCCTCCAGCACAGGAACTCTCTCACAGGAAAACATTCCTTGATCTCACGCCCACCCACCTACAAATCCCTTATCCCCATCATGATTTCCCCATTTACCCAAACTTTAGGCTTAGCTCTTTTCTCTCTGATACTATTCAACGCACAATCTCTCTCCAAGAAAACACTAATTCTCAATGACATTCTCCTGGACAAAAATCCTGACTTCTGCGCCATCACGGAAACATGGCTTAAACACACGGACCCCGCACTAATAAACCAACTTCCAACTCAAATCTATGATATTTTCTCCATTCCCAGAAAGAAAAAAAAGGGGAGGGGGTATCCTCCTAGCAGCCAAAAAAGAGCTAAAAATTACTCAATTCCCAATTAGCTCACCCTCAAAAATCGAAACAGGCCTATTCAAATCAGACCATCTGCAAAGCCTTCTAATCTACGCCCCCCCCCAGGCCTGCTGGACTCCAATGCATCACCGATACTAGAATTAACAGCAACTCACTTAAATCTGGAGCGTCCTGCCATAATATTGGGAGATTTTAACTTACATGTCGACAACCCCATTCGCTCAACCAATTGCGAATCATTCCTAACCGCCATGTTGGCTTTAGGCTTCAAACAGATCATAAACAAACCTACCCACAGAGCAGGCCACACCCTGGACCTCATATTTGTTAACTCAAGCATCTCACACTCAACTCCACCCATATGCAAACCAGTCTCCTGGTCTGACCATACTTTAATATCTTCGGCCTTTTCGTTGGAACAAACAAGCAAAAAACGTGTCCCACTTCCAGAATTTATATACAGGAAACCCTGCACATCAGAGGAATTACACAATCATCTGGTCCCAGAACTTCCACTTATAGACATCACCTCAGCCAACTCAGCCCTTCACTCTTGGTCCAAGATAACAGAAATAGCAGCAAACAAACTCTGTCCACTGGCAACAAAAAAACTCAAACAGAACACTTCCAAAAGACAACCTTGGTTCAACGAAGAACTTTAAAAACTGCAAACACTCCCTCCGACAGAAGGAAAGCAAATGGCGGAAAACACCAACACCGACCTCCCTCTCCGCTTACAAACTCGCACTACACCAATACATTAGAGATTAAAGCTCTACTAGCTAGGAAAGACGAGTCTGTTCGGGGCTGCCGGATGATGTCACCCACACATAATAGCTAATTTAGACTACTTATTGATGGAAAAAAATTTTGTTGTTTTTTTTTTAATTAAGGAAAAAGTAGAATACTGACAAATGGGGAAGAAAATATGGCTTAAGAAAACATATTTGCAGAATTATTTATTATAAACAGCTTATGCAGGGTATGAAGGTTTTCTCGTGGCATGAAAAATAAATAAAACGTTAAAAGATTGACTTCTTTAAAAAACATATAAATATTTTTTTCCAGAAGCTGCTCTGATCTTAGAAAAATAAAACATTTCTCATTTTAAAAAAAACTTTAAATTTATGGCCAACTCTAAGGAGTCTGCACTATACCAAATTGAAATTAATTGTGAACTTAAAAGATTTGGAAGATGGGGTTTTATAATTGATTATCTAAACAATTCAAAACTTATTTTTTCCATCCTACACGTTTTACTGAATTTCTAAAGAACACAGAATCAATCCGATGCAACACAATTTTAAAGGATAAACTCTACAAAGATTCAAACCTTTTTCAAATTTTAACATAAGGGAGATGGTGAAGACTACACATATTGATTTTAAATGTTTTATATATTTTTTTTTAATCTGAGGTTTAGTAGCTTCCTTATGACTGCTGCTATATTCTTGTTTTCCTCTTGCACCATTCAGCTAATACTGTTTTTGAATTCAGGGAAGAGCACTGTGTGCCTATTGTAACAATGCTCCTTTCCTACTCCCTTCCTGAATCAAAACTTGAGCTGTTTGGAAAAGAGAGGTCCAAATGCTTCCTTTCTTGTAATTTTTAGTACTTTTCAACAAGGAGAGCAAAAGCACTATAGCTGTATTCATCAGCCTGTCTAGAGATACGAGACTTGTCGAACTGCCTGAATCAAAATAGGAACACTATGACAAAAAAAGATAGTTTTTGTCTCCACCACTTCCACTGGGAGGCTGTTCCACACATCCACCACCCTCTCTGTAAAGAAATATTTCAGATTACTCCAGTCTACCCCAGTTTCATCTCATGACCCCTTGTTCTAGAGCCTTCTTTCCCATTGAAAAAGGCTCACTTCCTGTGCATGGAAACCTTTAAAGGATCTAGAACAAGGGGGTCATGAGATGAAAGTGGGGTAAGACTGGAGTAATCTTCTGAAATATTTCTTTACAGAGAGGGTGGTGGATGTGTGGAACAGCCTCCCAGTGGAAGTGGTGGAGACAAAAACAGTATCTGAATTCAAGAAAGCATGGGATAAATATAGTGGATCTCTAAGGAATTGATGGGAATTATAATGCTAAATTAATTGGACGGATGGGCAGACTGGATGGGCCATATGCTCTTTTTCTGCAGTCATGTTTCTATGAATGAAGACTGAATCATTTATGCAGCTGTTTCACCTAGCTCCAATCAAGATTGAAGCAAGACCATGAGTATAGGAGAGAAAAAACTACGCATAAACCTTAGATGCCAGCCAGAAACAAAGCTAAGCCAGGGATATTTATTTTTTGTCTATTTTGCTTTTCAATTATTTTCTCTTCTTTCACTTTGCTCTCTCCATTCTGCCCCAAGCACTCTATTTTATTATTGAAATATCACTAATCCCAATCAGTCCCTGTGGTTAGCAAATTAAAAGTTATATGTATTCATATTTTAATCAAATAAATATAAAAGAAATTAAAACCTTGACCCCACCCTCACTATTATAAAATTATCTTAAACATAGCCCCTGACAGATCAAAAATATCCAGCCTTCAATACCTCTATTCTTCCACCATATTTTCCCTATCCTCCCTCCAAGTACATTCCTCCTCTCTCTCTCTGCCAGCTTTTTTCCCCTCAGTCCACCAGCAGCAGCCATAGATTCTCTGCTGGCCAGGCCCCACCTGCCACAATGCTCCACCAACCAAACGTCAGTGGCAACTATCCCAGCACTTCAGAGATTCCACTGATTGCCAACACTGTAGCACTCCGGGCTCTGCTAGCCCTAGACCCCAAGCTTTAGGTGCTCAGGTGACCTGGCACCTGTGATTTTTCTAGCTCTGACTGAACCTCTGCACCACTTCCTGAATGAGAGAATACTGTTGGAAGTGGATGAGCCATCACAAAGAAACCTACAATCTCAAGGAATACTGGTGCACTAAAATGAGAAGCTGCCACCAATTCTCATGCTATGATGCTGTACTGAACCTCAAGATGCCAATGGATGAGCGATTAAGTCTCCTGCTACTCAAGGACAATGACATCTATGGATGCAAAATACATACAAATTGATCAAAGTACTAGCTATCGTATCAGGTGCCAAAAACATTTCCACAATTCTATCTTATAGTTGTGAAGCAGATAGCAAACCAAATGGAGATTTGGGAAGGATAAACCGGCAAAAAATGTCTCCCCAAATACTTTAACACACAAGTAACTTAGTCTACTCTGGAAAAATTGATTACACACACTAGTACCATGAGCTGATGGGCATCAAATTAAATATTTTGCTACTGCCCAAAATTCTGAAGCTGAAAGCAATGCCAGGATTGCCCCAGATGATAACAATATTGCAAAAATAAAGTTAAAAAGACATGTGTCACATGCCCTCACCTACATATGAAGATGACAAACAGAATCATCAGGTGCATAGTTGATGAGTAATAAAGACTTTCAAAACAAACTCGGAAATTGAATGCTACTTATCTAGGAATCATATGAATAAATTTGAGTAAAAGTTATGTCTGATGGCCAAGAATGTCAAAACATAATATATATAGTGAAGAAATTAAACATGCCAAATATTGCATAAAGCCAACATTGAAGAAAGCATGAAAAATCCATAGTAAAGAATGCCCAGACCTAATGGAAGTATTCCACAGATAAGCACATTCCTCATTATCTTTGCCACTTTCACCAACCAGTTGGAAGCTGCACTGGCCTAAAAAACATTTGCAAATGCAAACATCACCCTGTTATACCAACTATTTGCAAAACAGGCATCTGACATTCCCATTTCAAATAGCATAATCTGATTCACATTTAAAGAATTCAAGACATCTGTGAAAATAATTTAAATCCAACAAGTAATTAATGGGACATTCATCTCACTTCAAACAATCAAGCCCAGCAAATAGTACAGAAGAGCAAAGATTTGAAAGGATCAGAGACTCACTCTAAACCGCTCATTTTGTAATGCGGTGTATTAACATGTGACAAAAAGTCTAGCATATTATGAATTGCCATCTGAAGGCTTAGATTGCTTACACCTATATTGGGCTGCAAATCTTAAAGAGAAGCAAAACTTCACTACTGAGCACCACCATTCTAGGCACTGAATGAAACTACAGTTGTTATCTAAAGTGGTATCAACTACCAACACTGAGATAAAATTAAACACCACAAGATGGATTGTTATCTGGCACCATCATGTTGATCAATACTGCCAATGTGAGCTTCAAACACCAGTAAAACAACCCTTGGCTTCTGTTCTCAAATTTTTTATGAAGCTCAGCAGATCCACCATCTGGTCCTAAAACAACTGAAATCATAGATCATCACTGGATGTCACAATCACCAACACCTAATCAGTCATACGCACCCAAGGTTAGGATATCACTACTGCCAACTGTGCACCAATCTTACCTGAAAGTATCATGAGGATACAACATATTGGTGTTTGACCACATCTAAATGATTACTGTACTTATAGGGCAAGTGTGTAACACAATAGACGACCACAGATAAAGACAACTGGCCCACCCAGTCTGCTCCACTACATCCTTCTCCGATTCTCTTGCATGTTGGGTAGATAAGCATATAAATTCTCATACTTAAATCCAAAATCTGTCAGTGCACATCACCTCAATTGGTAGGCTATTTCAAGCCTTGTTTTCCTTTTTTAGTTGTTGAAAATCCTATAAATTTATCCAACATCCAGGCCCTATGCCTTACCATCAAGCTGTTTAATAGATTATCAAACATCTGGCCACCCTGTGCTCATCAATGTTAGGGATGAAACAATAGCTGTCCCATGTAGATTACCTCAGCCTTTTTTGAAGCCTGAAGCAGCTGTGCTGCCACTCTGTGCACAAGTTGTATTCTCTCCTCTTCAGTTTTGTATTTCAAATGACCAAGGAAACATTTAAGCCCCCACTCTCTCATTTATTTTATCTTGTTCCCCCTCCATCTGCCCTTACCACTGCATTCTGTTTGTCCCAAACTTTGTTTAAATTAGTTTTAGATGAATATGCTCAGGAATAGAAAAGTTTTGTAGAAGTTGAGAATCAGACCAAATTGTTGAAGTCATAGTAAAAAGTTTATAATTTTTTAAAGCTTATTTTACATTGTTATAGCTTCAGCCTTTCTTCCCCTTCCCTTCTGTCCATTCTAGTCACTCCTCTTTGATGGCCATCCTGTGGCAACTGCTCTCCCACCCACTGAGGATAGTGCCACACCAGCCTTAACCCAGAAACTCCTCCTCTCCTACCTACCAGTGCCAGATACACAATTTTAGGCACATGGGATTTTTCCAGTCTTATGTTTGTTGGTGGGCTATGCCACGCATCTACCACTCTCTCTCTCAATAGAATCGTTCTCTCCTTTTTCCTGTTATGAAATCTGCCTACCATGCAAACATTTGCACCAGCTATTAGATGGCGACCAAGTATATTTGGGATAACAGCATACTATCTATTCTACCTTTGTCTGTTAATCTGTCTCTGCATAAAAACATGTGCAGACATCTATGCCTAGATAAACCTTATGCCTCTCTTATGCATTGTGGTCCAAGATACAACAGACTAATCCCAATATATAGTGTGAGTTAAGGAAGTATGCAACTGCAAACCATATACAGTAAGAGTGACCATAGCCCTAAAATAAGACAACCTTCAAGCTCTGGGTTGAACTTTGTTAAAGGAACAAAACGGTCTAGAAATGTAATATAACAGATGAGATACACGTCCTCTTCTGTTCACCACCCACGACAATTCTCCTTCTAGTCATCTCTTCAAGAAATGACTAGAGAGCAAAGAAATAACTTCTCTTCTCTTCAAGAAATGTCTCTCAGATTCAGTCCTTCCCATGCAACCTTCCCCTACAAAGAGGAATTTCTCTTACTGCTTGAGCTATACAGGCCTCCGCTGGAGCTGTCTCCCTTTTCGCTCGCTCTCTGCAGCAGTTAAAGTCTTTCTTTTTTCAACAAGTAAGTCAATCTTCAGCGCCTCCCCCCCCGTCTTTGGGAGAGAGAGAGACGCTGCTTTCATTATTTTTAAGCCGTTTACCTTTCCCGCTGCACTCACCATCCGTCCGACCCTTCCCTTATCTCTCATCAGCCCCAAGCGCTCCGTTCTCGAGACGCTCCCCCAGGGCTCCCTTCGCCCTTACTATAGTTGGGGTGGGGGGGAGGGGGCTCACCTGCACACAAAAAGAGTTTTAAGATACACAAATATTGCTTTTCTTTTTTTTTTTTTTTTTTTTAAAGTAAAATGGAGACCGGAAATGCGTCACAATCCATCCCTGTGATCCGCTGGCACCGGCACTGGCGCTGTCAAGAACCAGGTGCTGCCAAAATAAATAAAAACACCCCGGAAGGGCGTGGGCGGCCCGCGAAGCTGCTTGTGGGAATGGCGGTTCCTGCTTGCGCCTGCGCAAAACTGCTGGCTCCTCCCCCCTCCCCCTCCCCCTCCCCCTCAGTCCAGTAAGAAGTGCTTAACCAGAAATAATCGTCGGGAGGCGGAGAGATCGTATCGTGTTCGGCCTTGGATGCCAAGACGAATAGAGCGAAAAAGATTCTGAGTTAAAGCCGAGGATCTCTCTTTAGGATTACATCTTAAGGAGCCCATTGTTTTCTTTTACATCAAGGCTAACGTTGCAACTACCATTTTAAGACGGGGTAGGGATGGGGGCGTTAGGCTGAAATGTGAACTTGCAATGATTTGGTTTCCCGCGGAAAGAATTAGAAATGTTAATAAATCAGAAATCTAAATAAACAACGGATCATTGCGCTATTATGATAAAACAGCAGGGAGTTAAAACCATGTGAGCAACTTGATTGGCTTAAGTTCATTTCAGTCCCTCCTCCTATTAATTCCCTACTGGAGAAAGAGAGAGGGTGGGTTCTTTTTTCATTTTGGTTTTCTTATCTAAATATCTTCACCTTCACACACGCATACACCTTCCTCAGGGGGTTCCTAGTTTTCATTAAGCTAGATCAAAGTTCCTAGTTAAACTTTAGTTAGGATAGGTCTGGTGTAGTCTCACAGGATGTGGAGGCTACAGTTCGCACTCTCATAAAATATGAGGACCAGAATAGCTTTTCTCAGGTACAGGAGGCCACCTTTAGCATCTTCCAGTATCCGCTTACCCAGTTTAATGGCTAATGTTTGCCATGATTCTGTAATTTTGCTAAACCACTAATGCGAGTGGCCTTTGAAAGTTCTGAGGGACCCTTTTTCTGTGGACATGGTGGTATAGTGAAGTTGAAAGGTGATAAGGAGCAATGTGTGGAGAGTAAAGAAGCAATGGCAGAAATATTAAACAAATGCTTCAGTTCAGTCTTCACTAAAGAAGACCCAGCAGAAGGCCCATTGCTGATCAATAGAACATAGATGGGGCTGGAGTAGATGAAACTCCGTTTACAGAAGAGAATGTATGGGAGGAGCTAAGCAAACTGAAAGTGGCTAAGGCCACGGGGCCAGATGAGTTACATTCCAGGATACTGAAAGAGCTCAGAGATGTGCTGGCAGGTCCACTGAAGGATCTGTTCAATAGATCCCTGGAAACGGGAGTGGCGCCAAAGGATTGGAGAAGAGCAGTGGTAGACCCACTTCACAAGAGTGGTAGCAGAGAGGAGGCCGGAAACTATACGCCAGTAAGCCTCACCTTGGTGGTGGGAAAATTAATGGGAGACTCTACTGAAGGAAAGGATAGTGAACTACCTATGATCTGGACCTGAGGCAGCATTGATTCACCAGAGGAATGTCCTTCCAGACAAATCGATTAGGTGACTAGAGAATTGGATCGAGGAAGAGCGCTAGTTGTGATCTACTTGGATTTCAGCAAATCGTTTGATATAGTCCCGCATAGGAGGCTTGTGAATAATACGAAAAGTTTGGAAGTGAGCGCCAAGGTGGTGGTGTGGATTACAAACTGGTTGACTGATAGGAGACAGTGTAATGGTAAATGGAACCTACCCTGAAGAGAGAACTGTGTTAAGAGGAGTGCCACAGGAATCGGTGTTGGGACCAGTTCTGTTCAATATTTTTGTGAGTGACATTGTGGAAGGGTAGAAGGTAAAATTTGCCTATTTACAGATGACACTAAGATCTGCAACAGAGTAGACATGCCTGAAGGAGTAGAGAGAATGAAAAGTGATTTAAGAAAGCTGGAAGAGTGGTCGAAGATTTAGCAGCTGGGATTCAGTGCAAGAAGTGCAGAGTCATGCATCTGGGGTGTGATAATCCAAAAGAGCCGTATATGATGGGGATGTAAGACTGATGTACATTGATCAGGAGAGAGATCTTGGGGTAATTGTGTCTGGCGTTCTGAACATGGCAAAACAAAGTGATAAGGTGATAGCTAAAGCCAGAAAAATGCTGGGTTGCATAAAGAGAGGTATAACCTGTAAGAAAAAGGAGGTGATAATGCCCTTGTACAAGTCCTTGGTGAGACCATTTGGAGTACTGTTTTCAATTCTGGAGTCCATATCTGAAGGGGGATAAAGTCAGGATGAGGCAGTCCAGAGAAGAGTGACCAAAGTGGTGTGGGGTCTGTATCAAAAGACCTATGAGGAGATGCTGAAGGATCTGAATATGTATACCCTGGAAGAGAGGATGTGCAGGGAGATATTTCATAGACCTTCAGATACCTGAAAGGTTTTAATGATGCACAATTGTTAAACCTTTTCTGATGGAAAGAAATCAGTAGAACTAGGGGTCATGAAATGAAACTTCAAGGAGGACGACTCAGAACCAATGTCAGAAAATATTTCTTCACAGAGAGGATGGTGGATGGCTGGAATGCCCTTCCAGAGGAGGTGGTGAAGACAAAAACAGTGAAAGAATTCAAAAGGGCATGGGATAAACTCTGTGGATCCCTAAAACTGGAGGATGGAAATGAAGAAGAGAGTGCATGGGAATAACTTGCTTGTGCGGCAGTTACTACCCTTAACCAATAAGCCTACAAACTTAATGCAACTCCATCATTGCTCTCTGCTTCAACGACATGGAGTTACAGGGAATTGGATTCAGACAGTAACCAACAAGGGCCCTGACCTTTACGATTTGGGAAACTGATAAGCATGGGGGATGCTGCCATAAGCTTGCTGAACAAACTGGATGGACCATTTGGTCCTTTTCTGCCATCGTTTCTATGTTTGCATGATTTTATAGTTTTTTGGGTTTTTTTTTTAAATAAAGCACTTACAGCTATTTGCAGGTTGTGATGACTATAATTGGAACTCCATGCGTAGATGAAGGTATCGCATCACTAATTATATTTTCATAAACTGGTTGCATATGTAGCCCTTGCTTGGTGGGGTTTAGGTCTCAAGGGCACACTAACATTTTTACACTTCGGGGCACGCATCTGGCTAGCACTCCTCCCATACGTGACTCTCCGTCCCAAGGGTGGATCCTTTTTGTGATGAAAGCTCTCGCTTATGTCCCAGACAGTGGTGTGTTCCTTTCTGTGTGTGCTGTTAGATGTGGCATCCCACAGGGTGAGATATTGGGACAAACCAGGCAGGACAAGGCACTTGGTATTAAATTCAAAGTTTACTTATTCTTTAACATTCAAATTAAAGACCATTTTTTCCCTTAAAATGTGAAATTACAACTCACTGACGTACAAAGATGTTTTTTTCTTCTGGGTAAGTATCCTTTATCTTAGGTATCTGGTGATTTTAAAGTGCATAAAGCTTTTCCAGCGAGCCAAACGACAATCCTATTCGAGGGGTCCCCTTAAACACGAAAAATCCTACCTGAGTACAGTTTATTCATGGTCACCCAGCCTGTCCTGGTTCCATGGGGTGGAGATCCTAGGCAGGGCTGGTGCTAGATTTTTTGCTGCACTGTGCAAACAATTATTGTCCTGCCATCCCTCACACCACAATTCATTCAGTCTCTGTCTCGGACCTGCCAAAAAAAAAAAAAAAATGCCCAGCTCCTTCCAGCAACCTAAACTTTAAAAACTGTCACCCTCCTCCCTCGGAACCCATTGCTGGTGCAGGAGTATTAGGTGCCCTAAGCAAATATTATACCCTTGCACCCCCACCTCCTGCTCTCTCCACATACACAATTAAAAATTATGCATTTATAGTAGATTTTGCATGAAAAAGAATAGAAGAACATAAGAAAATGCCGTACTGGGTCAGACCAAGGGTCCATCAAGCCCAGCATCCTGTTTCCAACAGTGGCCAATCCAGACCATAAGAACCTGGCAAGTAACCAAAAACTAAGTCTATTCCATGTAACCATTGCTAATGGCAGTGTCTATTCTCTAAGTGAACTTAATAGCAGGTAATGGACTTCTCCTCCAAGAACTTATCCAATCCTTTTTCAAACACAGCTATACTAACTGCACTAACCACATCCTCTGGCAACAAATTCCAGAGTTTAATTGTGCGTTGAGTAAAAAAGAACTTTCTCCGATTGGAAGTCGGAGGTAAAAAAAAAATCACAAGTATTTGCATGCACTTCTTTGGTGCCAACCAGAAAATCCTACAAAAAAATCCACTTGGAACCATATGGCATTAGGGCTGTTGTAATGCGTGTTAGGTGTGGGTTTGACCCTCAGAAAGCCATGAGTAAATTACAATTTCAATATAATAAACATGCAGGCAACAACTGAATAGGAAAACCGCAATAAGTCAGACTCTATGTAGTGCAACAATGGAAAAACAGAAATCTCCAATCCTCAGCCATTAAACATTTAAATCAAGAAATATAATAAATACATTAATCATAATATTTATTTTATTTATTTATTTAGTGTTTTTTTATTATACCAGCATTCATGACAGGAATCACATCATGCCGGTTAACATTTAACAGGGCGTGATATATATACAGCAAACTAAAATTATAACAAGTTCCATTTTGTTCCATTGAGTTACCATTTTGGCTACGCGCGTATCTTATAAAATTTATTTATTTATTTATTTATTTAATTTCTTTTACTATACCGATGCTCAAGACTAGGTCTTATCGTACCGGTTTACAATGTAACTGAGGGGAAACCAATTAACATCAAGGTAGAAAGTAAAGTTACATTAAACAGGGAGCGTAAAACCTGGGCAATGGAAGACAGTACAGAATTTAAACTAAGAAACAATTAGAGAGAGATAAATATATAATCAACAAAAACTATAAGATACGTAAACATAGATTTATCCTAGGCAGTTATTAGCATGGTATGTCCAGTGGGAGAAGGAAAGGGTGAGATTGGGTGGGGGGGGAAGGGGAGAGGGAAAAGAGGGGGGGTAGAAAATCTGGTGTAGATCTTATAAAATCTGGTAGATCTTCAAAACATACGCACGCGCGCGTATGTTTTGAAGATCTACCTCACACTGTAGAAACAAGGCCTCTCCCAGCAGCCCTGGCCCTCCACTTCTTCCGCAGGGCAGGTTGGGAATTGCCTGGTGGCTTGTTTTTGTTGCAACCGTCGCTGCCCGACGTCTCCACTCCGCCCACCTTACCGCTTTGGCGACTCCCTCCGGGGTTAATGGAAGACTGGCTGCCGAGGCGTCTCTCTGTTGACCTCGTCCGGCGTCCTCGGACCGGCCCAATGCTGCAATCCGCCATGTTGACCTGATGCCTAGGGGCGCGCACGCGGCGCAGCCACACTTCAAGTACCAGAAGTGGCGCGAACCTCAGGGGCATCCCCCTGAGGTGACGTCATCCGCTTCAGATATTTAAAGGTCTCTGAATTGCTAAACAACTCGAGTTAGCAAGGATACGGATAAGGATTCGTTCTATCTACGCTACTCTGCCTGTTTGGAGTAACCAGGGGTACCCGCTCCTCGGGGGCCTCGTTCTCTCTTACTTTGTAGGCTGCAGTCTGGAACCGGTACTCGCTCCTCGAGGGCCCTCATTCCCGGACTTCTTCAGAATTCACTTCTGCCTGGAAGTCATCGCTGCCTACTACATCTGTGAGTTACCATCGCTCTCTCAGAGCTTTCCCTGGAACCAGGTACTCGCTCCTCGAGGGCCTTCTACATTCCAGCTCCTGGGCTTCTATGAGACATTGTGTGAGTGTTACCATCAGGTTCTGTCCATGAACTCTGCATACCCTGCCTACTCACTATATTCAGTTTCTCTACAGCTCTGTTATCCAGGATCGCTGTTCCAGTATCTGAGGGACTACAGCCCAGCCGGGCACTTCAGCTCACTACTGCCACCTCTGGTGGTTCCATATACTGTTTAATAAAAGAACTAGTGTGTGTCTGTCTCCCAACTCTGAGCCTGACCGGTGGTCCCTCTTGGGATCTTCCCCCGGGGGCACGGTCATCTGCCACCAGCCCAAGGATGCACCCACAACTCTCCTAAATAATAATAGTTTTTTTCCTTTTGGCTGCCTAGCACGTGGTCCTGCAGCTCATCCTGACCTTGCAGCTCTGGAACTGCCACGCGGCCCTATGGCTCCTGCTCTTCTTCATCGCGCGGCAGGTTGGGAACTGCCGCACGGCCCTATGGCTCCTGCTTTCTTCGCCTAGGCCCTATAGCTTCTCCTCTTCTTCAACGTGTGGCAGATTGGAAACCGCCATGTGGCCCTAGGGCTCCTCCGCTTCGCTGCGTAGCAGGTTGGGAACCGCCACGTGACCCTAGGGCTGCCCCTCTTCTTTGCCGCATGGCGGGATGGGAACCACAGTGCAGCCCTAGGGCTCCTTTTGTTCACCGCACGGCGCTACGGCTCCTCTGCTTCGCCACGCAGCACTGCAAATCTCAGCACCGCACGGTCCTTCGCCACCGCCTCATCTTCGCTGAGTGGCAGATTGGGAATCACCACGGGGCCCTGCAAGTTCCTCCTCTTCACCGCTGCGGCCTGTGACTCCTTTTTTTTTGCGGGGCAGCACAGTGGGTTGCACCGGCCCTGATCCTGGGGGGGTGGGGGTCTCCAAGATCTTGGTCCTTCTCCTCAGCTTGGTGTCAGTGACTTCTTGTGCAGGAAAAGTTTTAGGAATCAGGAAGCAAGCTATCCCAGCCCTGGAACCCTTGTGGGAAGGGGTGGGTCAAAAAACTCCCCACAAAACAACATCCAAATACTTGCCACAGAAATCTCTAGGTGACTGATGATACACTGTCACTGGTGCTTGCTCCATCTAGGGAGCAGATTAGGACTCACAGGCAGAACTGTAGTGTGCCTATGGCCAATATGGCCACGGCCATAGACACCGCTACAAAAATGCACCACAGCACCACCGTCATATGGGGC
This sequence comes from Rhinatrema bivittatum, assembly GCF_901001135.1. Lineage (NCBI taxonomy): Eukaryota > Metazoa > Chordata > Amphibia > Gymnophiona > Rhinatrematidae > Rhinatrema > Rhinatrema bivittatum. The sequence goes on from NC_042616.1 coordinate 266,104,671, forward strand.
CTCAGTAAGTGGAAAAGCAGTGCGACCCGCCGGCCACACTGATGATTCTGGCAGAGTTGTGCTGCTTTTCTACTCATAGGCATCGGAACAAGGGCTGCCAAGAACGGGAGAAGCCTCATTGGTGGCAGTGGGACGACGCATGATTTCATGAATGCCTCCGCGATCCCATCACTTACCTTTCCTGCTCCTGAAGAATGGAAGCATTGGGCTTTACAGTGCAGGCTGCTTCTTCCTCCTCAGCTGTTGGAACCCGATGACATCATTCAGACACCGGTAGCTGGGAGGGAGGAAGTAACCTGTGCTGCAGGGCCCGATCCTTCCATTCTTCAAGAGGAGAGAGGGTGAATGAGGGGATTGTGGTAGTACCATGGGGGTGAGTAACGTTAAGGAAATCATACACTGGCCACCTAGGGTGAGTGAGGGGATTGTGGGTGAGAAGGTGTGGGAGGGGCAACGACTTCTGGGCAGTAGGGAGGTTGGGAGGGGAAAAATGACGGGAGCAAGACTACTGGGAAGTGGAGGTCTGAGAGAGGGGAGGGCCAGTTGAGCAAGACTGCTGGGGAGTGGGGGATCTGGAAGGGGATAGGGGGCTGGGGAGTAAGACTCCTGGGGAGTGGGGTGTCCGAGAGGGGAGTAAAACTGCTGGGGTGGTGGTCTGAAAAGGGGAGAGGGGGTTGGGACCAAAAGTGCTGGGAAGTGAGGGGAAGGGGAGCAAGACTGGGGGGGAGAGAGCATGCGTGTATGTGTGTGAGAGAGAGAGCTTGTGTATGAAAATGAGAGAGCATGCATGTGTGCATTTGTGTGGGAGAAAGCATGCATGTGTGTTTGGGTGGGAGGGAGAGAGCATGCATGTGTATGTGTGAGAGCATCTGTGGTGGAGACTGACTCCTCTTCCTCTCTGCCTACTAATCCATGACAATTTTAGGGCTTCTAGAAATCAAACGTTCTAGATATGGATAATGGGATTTTTTAAAATCTTATTAGTTTTAATTATTGGGCATTATTTGATATGTTATTTGAAATATTTTATTGATGTTTGGAAAAATTTCATGTGAGTTTTTAATTTTTGAATGCTATTCTATTCATTAGTTTCAAATTATTCTTTTTATGTTAAATCTGTTTTTATTAACAATGCAAGCATAAATCCACCGCACTAAAGGGATATGATATATAATTTGTTCTGTTACATATCATACAACACTAAACTTATATGAACATTATTTTAAACCCCCCCCCCCCCCCCTTGTCCATGTTGTGTACGGTGTTTTTCGTGTGCCCGTGGGCCTCAGCCTGGACCAGACCTTCAGGGCTGAGCCAAGGGTTGACAGTGGCTCCGCGTGGCTGAACAATCTGCCCTTAGGCTTCAGGAGAACATGGCGGAAAGGCAGCGTCTGGCTGTCCGGAGACGCCGGAGGAGAACAGCAAGATGACGCCGCGGCAGCCAAACTTCCATCAACCAAAGAAGGAGTCACAAAAGAGGTATGGTGGGCGGAGTGGAGACGTCAGGCAGCGACGGTTGCAACAATCTCACAGGCTCTCTCACACACAAACACATGCTTTCACAAGCTCCCTCACATACACACAAACACTCTCATTCTCACTAGTTCCCTCAGACACCCACACATATACTCTCACTGGCTTTCTCACAAACACACACATATGCTCTCAATCTCACTTTCTCGCTCACATATACATACACACACAAACACAAACACACACAAATGCTCTCATTCTTACTGGCTCACACACAGACACATGCTTTCACACTCACTGGCTCCCTCACACGCACAAACACATAAGCTCTCATTCTTCCTGGCTCCCTCACACACACACATTCTCACTTTCACTGGCTCCCTCTCACACACACCTATATGCATGCTCTCACTCTCACTGGTTCTTTCACATACACACACACATATATACGCTGTCACGTTCACTGGTTCCTTCACAGACACATTTTCACTCTTGCCTACTCCCTCACACACACACACATGCTATAACTCTTGCTGGCTCCCTCACACACAAAAACAGGTTCTCACTCTTATTGGCTCCCTCACATAGACACACACAGATATGTTCACTCTCACTAGTTTACACAGACACACACATTTATACTCTCGGTCTCCCAGGCTCTATCACACATATACATATACACACACATACACTTTAACTGGCTCACACACACACAGACATGCTTACTTTCACTGGCTCCCTCATATATACACACATGCTCACTCTCACTAACTCCCTCACACACACACACACACACACATGCTGTCTTCCATTTGCACAGAAAAACACACACTGTCAATCTCACTGGCTCCTTTACACAAACACATGCTCACTCAATGGTTCCCTCATGTGTGCGTGCGCACACACACACACACACACTCACCCTCACTGGCTCATGCATCTGGAGTTTATATCCCCCTGTAGACTAATGTCATTCAGTGCACCTTGTGCAATTCCGATCATAGGGCCTTGAAATGTTACTAGTGTATATGCCGTTGCAGGCCACAGCCACAGTGAAGAGGCAGTGTCTCTGGAGCTGAATGCAGTAGATCGGATTGGCAACTGCAGCCTGCCAAAACATGACAGTCTTACTGCCTCCCTTACACACACACACACACACACTCATTTTCACTGGTTCCCTCACACACACATTCAAACACAGGCTCTCACTCTTACTGGCTCCCTTACATACACACACATGCTTACCCTCACTAGCTCCCGCATATACACATGCACACAGACACACATGCTCTCACTTGCTCACATACATATACGTACTTATTTTCCCTGGTTCACACACACGTTCTCACTCACACAGGCTCCCTCTCATACATAAACATACACACATGCTCTCACTTTTACTGGCTCCTTCAAAATCACATACAAATACAGGCTCTTACTGGCTCCCTTACACACACATTCACAGACTCCCTGAAAAAAAAATGCTCTCACTGTCATAGTCTCCCTGACATACACATACACATGCTCTCATTTTCACATACTATCACTAGCTCCCTCAAAAACACACTTGCATATGCTCTCACTCTCATTGGCTCACCCACACACATGCTTAATCTCACTGGCTCCTTCACACAGATACACACACTCACAATGTTCTTTTTCACCGGTTCACACACATATGCTTTCAATCTTGCTTGCTCCCTCACAAACACATATGCTCACTCTCACTGGTTCTCTCGCACACCCACACACACATACATTCAATCTCACTGGCTTCCTCACACACATATGCTCACCCACTAACACCCTCACACACACACACACATGCTCAATAATTCTCTCACACGCTCACTCTCATTGGTTCACACACACATGCTATCACTCTCAGTGAGTCACACATACACTCCCACAGCCTCCCTCACAAGCTCACATTCTCTCAGGCTCCCTCACACCCTGATGTTCTCACTCTCACTGGCTTCCTCACACACACAAAGTTGCACATACACACACATGCTTAATCTTATTGGCACCTCCACACATTTACTCTCACTGGTTCACACGTATGCTTTTGCTCTCACAGGCTCCCTCACACACATATGCTCTCACTCGCACTGGCTCCTTCATAAACACATTTACACATGCTCACTGTCACTGGCTTCCTCACACACACACACACACACACACGCTCACTCTTTGGTTTGCTTACATGCACAAACACACTCTTATTGTCTCCCTCACACACATACACTCACTGGCTTGCTCACACACACATACATGATCACTCACTAGTTCCCTCATACACACACTCATATACACACATGCTCTTACTGGCTCATACACGCCTGCTGTCACTCACTGTCTCCTTCACACAAACACACACTCTCTCTGGTTTTCTTACACACACAGACACACATGCTCACTCACTGGTTACTTCACACACAGACACGTTCACTCTCACAGGTTCCCTCATGTATACACACACTTGTTCACTCTTATTGGGTTCCTCACACACATAACTCACCCACCGGTTCCCTCACATACATACACACACACACATGCACATTCTCACTCTCACTGGCTCCCTCACAGATACATACACTTGTTCACTCTTACTAACTCTCACTAACTCCCTCACATATGAACACATACATTCTCACTGTCATTGGCTCCCTCACACACTCACGTTCTCTAGATCTCCACATACATACTATACATACACACACACAGTTGCTCATTATTACTGGTTTCCTCACATGCACACTCACTCTCACTGGTTCCCAAACACACATACATATATATATGTCTATTCTCCCTGACTCCTTCATACATACATGCTCACACATACATATGCTTTTGCTCTCACAGGCTACCATACACATATGCTCTCACTCTTACTGGCTTTTTCACACATTACACAGGCATCTGCTCACACTCTCACTGGTTCCTTCACACTCACACCCATGCTCTCACTTTCACTGACTCCCTCACATATACATACACAAGCATATTCTCACTCTCACTTTCTCCCTCTCTCAAACACATACACTCACTCATTGGTTCACTCACACACACACACACACACATACACTCATTCTCACTGGCTCCCTTATACACACACACTCAATCTCACTAACTCCCTTACACACACACACACACACACACTCACACACACACTCTCTCACTGGCTCAGTGACTGGTTCCTTCACACAAATGCACACATTCACACTGCCTCCCTCAAACACACACACACACAGTCACTCTGACTGGTTCTCTCACGCTCATACATATGCACATACGTTCCCTCTCAATGGCTCCCTCACACACACACATACACACATATGCTCACTCTCACTGGCTCACTTACTCTATCACTGTCATTGTCTCTTTCTCTCTCTCTCTCACACACACACACACGCTCTCACTCGCTCCCTCACTTACATACGCTTTCACTTTTATTGTCTCCCTCACAAACACACATACTCTCACTAGCTCCCTCACTCACACATACCAGCTCTCTCTCCCTCACACATGCAGGCTTTCACTCTTGCAGGTTCTCTCATTCATACACATAGACTTTCTCACTACCACATGTTCTGTCACAAACCAGCTCTCACTCCCTCAGGCTCCCTTACATACACACATGCAGGCTGTCTCTCACACAAGCTCTCACTCCCACAGGCTCTCACACAAACACATACACTCTCAGGGCCTCCCAAAGTCTTTTGAGTCCCATTTTGGGCCGCCATGGGATGGAATCCATAGTGTTCCCTTTCTAGGTCCTCTTCTTGGGCTTTGGCATCAAATCCTTTTTGGTGGGGTAATGCCACACCCCCATGACCAGTAAGCCAGCATACGGAGCAATGACATAAGCCTACATCATCTCCTGCTTCTGCAGTGCCTGTCTTGCAGTAGGAGCAGCATTATCTCACAGGAGATGATGTAGATTGAAATGCTGCTCATTCTGGCTCATGTACAGGGGAAGAGGATGAAGAAAAGGATGAGGATCAGTCGGTGAAAGGTCCAAATGCAGTAGATTGCACCCCAATGGGCAGGGATTTGCATTACTCCCGGCCCACTCTGATGTTAGAAATGGGTGGCAAGCCATTTTTTGTGCTGGCTCTTGCCAACCTGTAGTGATGCCTATGGTACCCATGGTAAAAGATTATTCACTGTAGCCTTAACCAGCCAAGATATAATTGGATCTTGAACATAAGTGGTGCAATTAAGAGACTGAATTACTAATATCAGTTCTTTAGCAAAAATGGTCTAAAATTACTAAAACCCCCAAGTCCTATTGAAATACAGTTTCACTTAGAACAGGTTCAGTTGGAATCTGATAACACATCAACTATTTTGTCTAATAGCATATTAGTTTCCAAATTAACAAGTTTGTCTAATAATTCACCATCCTTCAAATTAAAAGATTCACTTAGACCAAGCTCAGTTCCAATCCCTGATAGCACATTGGCTGGTTCATCCTACCAGCCACCAAATTTATACCAGAAACCAGAGAGGTATCCTGAGGTGAAAAAAACAGCAATAACTTGATAAAGATACTTTGTGCTGTAATTTATAGGCAAGCTTGTTCAACTTTTCTTCAAATGCTATAAACACATATCTTGAGTAAAAGACACTCATGTGACTGTGTGCCATTAGAACCCCAACAAAATAAAAAATGTTCATTGAATGATTAACAAAGGAAGAGGGACTAATATTTTTTGTCTTTTTAATTGCCTCATGATAGCTAGTGGCACATGACTTATAAACCACCAAGACACTCACTGATTTTGACTTCCACCACTTCCTTTCTCTGTTGTACAGAATATTTGAAAACATGAATGCCCACACAAAATGAAGGTGATTTTTGGCTCTCATTAAGTTTACAGAAGCTAACAGGGAGCAAGAAGTTAAACAGAGCTTAAAGTATTATCTTAACTTCAACCATATCCTCGAGATAAATCTGAAAAAACATCAACAAAATAAACTGAATAACTTAGCCAGAGTGAGGTGATGTTACAAGCGCGCGCGCGGGCGCGGTCGTCGTAAGCGGGTGGTGGTGAGCCCTTGGGCCACGGCAGGACTCAAGGAGGAGCCCCAAGCCACACCGTGGGAGGTGAGCTGAGCAGGCATGGTGAGCCAGGCAGGCAGGAACAGAAGCAGGGAGTCCGACCCTCAGCCGGACCTGCATGCCCATGGTAGCCAACACGGGGAAGTTGACTAATGAACGGTCCTCCGACTGTTCCCGGCCCTTTCGGACCTGCCGCAGGGAACGGCAATGGGCAGCAGGCCGGACCGAGGCGAGGGCAGACAGAGTCCTTAAACAGAAGACATCAGACGGGGCAGAAGCAGGCTGAAGCAAGACGGAGACATCAGGACAAGGGCTGAGGCGAGACACAGGAAAGATCCAGGCGAGCAGGAACTCCGATGCTGGGATACTCACATCCGAAGCCCCCTCGGCTGGCAGAAGCTCAAGAGCCCGTGGGACGAATCCCTCCTGTTGGCCACTCCAGGGCCCAACAGGACAGAAGGCTCAGGAACCAGACGAGGACGTAGGTCAAGGCAGAGACAGGAAGACATCCGGGCAAGGGCTGAAGCAGACACTGTAGACAAGGCTGGACGGAAACATGGCACTGTCCATCAGGGCACCCTACTCAGCCCACCCGTGGGACTGAGTCGCAGACCACCCTGTCCCAGATGCGCCCTACACAGCCCAGGAAGGCTGGTCACGGACCACGCTGAGAAGGAGGGTGCAGGGAAACTCCAGGCGAACAGGAACTCCGATGCTGGGATACTCACATCCGAAGTCCTTACGGCTGGCAGGCACAGGAACAAACATCTAGGCAGAGACACTGGACAGGGATCCATCAAGGCATAAGATGATCATGGAAGACCTGGATCAGCAAGGATACAGACAACTGTAGGACCTGATCCAGAGGCCATTTGCAAGTGAACAGAAAGTCCTTAAATACTGGGGGTAGAAGGCAACTCCCTGGGAGCAGCTTGCCAGGACCGCCCACCGCCGGTCCTATAACTGGGGTAGAGAGCTGCGGGCCAGCCCCTAGGAAAAGGGTGTCGCCAAACAGGAAGTCCAAACGCTGGCAAGCAAGCCACAGGCACAGCTAGGCCTCTCAGGCCCTGGAGCAAGTCCCGGATGGAACACAGGCGAGGCCCAGGCTTCAGAGCGGCCTCCGGAGGAAGGTAAGAGACCTCCTGTAGCGCAGCAGCAGGGGGGATCGCAACAGGTGAACAATGAGCAGTAATTCAAAAAGTCACAGCTGACCGAGTTGGTTTAGATTCTGGTATCTAAACAACTGCTGGAAATTTTTTTAATTCAAGGTAGCTGATGGCAAGAGATAACTGGTGAAAATATTGTTAGAAGTAAACAATAAATCCAAAATATGTCTGTTGTGCTGGAGGTGTACCATTGGCCTGGTGCAGGATTGGTACGGCCCTCTGGTTGGACCCAGAGAGCACCTGCCACCAGGAGGCGGAGCACACAAGGAGAAGGAGGCTAGCTGGTGTTGCGTCCGTCGGTCTTCAATGGCTTCGCCCCGCCAACCTCTCTCTACTTTCGGCGCCTCCCGCTCACCTTGGACTGATGGCCGCTGCGGCGTCTGTTTGCCGTTCTCTCCGGCATCCCCGGAACTGCTTTGGTGCTGCCTCCCACCATTGTCCTTCAAGGTACCTCTAGGGCGCACGCCCTCATCTTTAACTCTACGTTGGCGCGAACTTCAGGGGTGTCCCCCTGTCTGATGTCACAACATCCGGGTATATCTGCCTACAGTATTTGCTAGCTCATTGAGTTAGCACCGGGATTCATACGGATGGGATTCGCTCTCCGTTCCTAAGCTACTCTGCCACTCCATCGCTATCTGGAACTCTTACTACCCTTCGGGGTCTCTAACGGGGTACCCGCTCCTTGGGGGCCTCTTCTTTCAGGTGCTATCAGGAAACCGGTACTCGCTCCTCGAGGGCCCATGTTCCCTGTGTCGCTGCCTGCAACCTCTACCCTTCTACTTGGAAGAACTAACTTACAGTTACCATCAGTGAGTACAGAAACCATCTCTCTCCACAGTACTTCACTGGAATCAGGTACTCACTCCTCGAGGGCCTGCTCTCTGCTCCGGTGCCAGACCTCTCATCTAGTGGAATCTCTGTTACTGCTAAGTGAGTATAACGCTACTGAGTCTCTCTGCTCTAAGGGATCAGGTACTTGCTCCTTGAGGGCCTGCTCTTCCTGTCTCGGAGCTTCTCCTATTTCTGCATTGGGACTCTGAATGTTAATCTTATTGTGTGCTCATAACTCTCAGTCTCTTTCCACTACAGCACTGCCTTGCAGAGGATCCGCTGTTCCAGCGTTCTGTGTGAGATGCACCCAGCCAGGCTCTACAACTACTACTCACTACTGCCACCTCTGGTGGTCATTCACATTGTTTAATAAAAGATTCAAATCTGTGTTTGTCTGTCTGGAGTCTAGCCTGAAACCGTGGTCCCTCACGGGACTGCCCCCCGTGGGCATGGTCAGCTGCCACAGTGTCCAAGGATCCACCCAAACACCATTAACCATAACAGCTGGAGCTTCGCCAATAGCAATCTGTGGTTTCCTCAGGTTGAGCCTTTGGGTAACCGGACTGCCTGGACTTAGGAGGGCCTCAGAAGGTCTCCTGGAGAGGTAGCGGAAAGGTGTTCCCACCATGAGTAAAGGTGCATGGCTGGTGAAGAATGGAGGAACTAAACCTGAACCTGGATCACCGGAGACTTCTGGAATGCAGCAAGAGATGAAGGTCCTCCAGGCGAGATAGGCAGCATCTACCGGTCTAGTCTGAAGTAGGCTGCGGGCAGTGTCTGAGCAGGCTGGTCTGGTGGTCACAGGAGCAAACAGAGTGTCCGATTGTAGCGCAAGGGTCAAAGCCAGGGTATCCGTCCGAGGGTGGTCAGCCAAAGCAAGAGTCAGTTCCAAGATCAGTCCATACATAGTCAAGATGAGCAAAGGGCAGTTCCAGGCAGCGGTCAAGCATGGTCAGAAGGCAGGCAGTGGTCAGTTCCAGGCAGCGGTCAAAAGTGGTCAGAAGGCAGGCAGTGGTCGGTTCCAGGCAGTGGTCAAACATGGTCAGGCAAGCAGAGGTCAGTACCATGAATCAGTCCAAGGAGGTACGACAAGAGGAGGAACGAAGAGCAGGAATCAGAAGCTGGAACACAGAGAGGACCACAGGAACGCAGGAGCACTGGAACAAGACTGGATCAAGGAAGCAGGTAAACGCAGGAACAAGAAACAGCAAACTAGTTACACCGAGGTGTCGACCCAATTGCCAAGGCGAGGCTTTGGGGACTGGGCCTCGCCTTATATACACAGCCTAGGTGATGTCATCATCAGGCGCCGTGGACCGGTTTCCCGCACTGAGCCCTTTAAAGGGCTGAGCGGTCCACACGCGCACGCCTAGGGGTGGGGCAGACGTCGAGGAGGACGCTGAGTGCCGGCATGAGGAGCGCTGAGAGTCAGAAGGCCCCGATGGGCCTGGGGACACCCAGGGATGCCGCGAGCAAGAGGTGCTGGCTGCGGCTGCAAGGGATAAGGAGCCGGAGTTGGTTGAAGCGCGAGGTGAGCAGGCCTGGTCGCGCCACCAACGCAGCCGGGACACGCAACAATGTCGACGGAGCGCACTGTTAGCCTGCTATTGGACGCGGGTTTTCCCTTACCCCTTATTCAGTAAGGGGAGGAAAACGCGCGTCCAACCCGCAGCACCTAATAGTGCCCTCAACATGCAAATGCATGTTGAGGGCCCTATTAGGTATGCGCGCGGGATACAGAAAGTAAAATGTGCAGCCAAGCCGCACATTTTACTTTCAGAAATTAGCGCCGACCCAAAGGTTGGCGCTAATTTCTTACGGCACCGGGAAAGTGCACAGAAAAGCAGTAAAAACTGCTTTTCTGTGCACCCTCCGACTTAATATCATAGCGATATTAAGTCGGAGGTCCCGAAGAGTAAAAAAAGTAAAAAAAAATAAATTTGAATTCGGCCCGCGGCTGTCGGGCCGAAAACCGGACGCTCAGTTTTGCCGGCGTCCGGTTTCTGAGCCCGTGGCTGTCAGCGGGCTCAAGAACCGACGCTGGCAAAATTGAGCGTCGGCTGTCAAACCCGCTGACAGCCACCTCTCCTGTCAAAAAGGAGGCGCTAGGGACGCGCTAGTGTCCCTAGTGCCTCCTTTTACCTGGATCTACCGCCGGACCTAATTTAAATACTGAATCGCCCGCTCTCCCACAGACTTTACTGTATCGGCCCGTATATGAGGGGACCACCTGATTAAACCCTAAACTGTTCAGATGAAAACAAATCTGCTATAAGACCGTCCCTGGGGCTTCTGCCTGGATATAGGTCACCAACAATAAGGTTGTTATGCTTAAGTAAAATAACAGAAATTAGTTAACTCAATCAAGAAGCCCCCATATTTGACAATGGTGGGAGACAAACTGTTAATAAAACCAGGATTACCACTACTAGGAAAACTCACTACAAAAGCATTGTGCCCCCCTCCTCCACCCCCACTTTGGATAACTGTGACCAACTCAAAAGCTAACCTTTGAGAGAAAACAAATTCTACTCCACCCCCTTTACCTCTGAGTGAGGTTTATGGAAATAAGTATAATCTTTCATTCATAACTGAGATTGAGACCATATCCTCCTCCCACACCCCAGGTATCTGTAAGTCATAAGATCTCTAGCTTATTATCCAAAATTAAATCATGGCCTAAAATACCCTAGTATTCACAGATACCCTGGTATTCACTAATGTAATTGAGATTGTAGGCAAACAATTAGATACAATTTTAACAGGACAACTGCTAGATAACAAGCCATTGGATACATTTCTGCACTTACTTTTTCCCTAGACAATTTGTAAAGGGAAAGTACGCACATATTTCCCCTTTGAGAAAGGATGCAAAGTTCACAGGGGAAAGTACCTGCAGATTTTGCAACTTAGTTTTGAAAATTGCCCCCCTAAATAAAGGATATAATTTAAGCATTTCCCAACAGAAAGATAATTTGGAAAACTGGAATTATTCACCCAATTTGGGAAAGTAATTTTATTATATTGTCATACTATTAGTGATAAGTGCATATTGTCACTAGATGGTGCTACAATATTGAAATATGCATAGAACAGATATTTTTCTTCTTTTTTTTTTTTTTGCATAAATTACACTTGATGCTAAAATGTACATAGTGTAAAGGCATGCTTAAATTTGCATCTGGCTTTGTTTCAGGTAAGAATACAGTGTTTTAAATAACTATGCCAAGAGTGTTTCCTGTGGAGTGCTGGTCCAGTTTTCATAAGGCAATGAGATCGAGACGGATAGTATTTTATTAACCTTAATTTTTATTCTACATACACATGAGGCTCCTCTAGTTCCTTTGGAACAATCTTTTTTACATTCTTCCACTTATGACCATGCTCTTTCCATCAGGAGTGACCCAGTTCTACATTTCTGTATTTCCGTTTTCTTAATGCTTTCTATAACAGGGGTAGGTGGCTCTGGTCCTTGAGTGTTGCAAACAAGTCTAGTTTTCAGGATGTCCATAATGAATATTCATGAGACAGATCAGCATACGGTGGAAGCAGTGCATGCAAAGATGCAGTACCTCATGCTTATCCATTATGGACATCCTGAAAACCAAACCTATCTGTAGCGTGTAAGGACCAGAATTGCCTACCTCTGTTCTGCAAGTTTGTGGCACATAAATAGCTTTAAGCACGTTAAATAAGGCAGTGTGGTAACTGTGGGCAGCCTGGTTGATTTATTGCTTTAGTTTCAGCTGAAATTGGAGGGGGGAGGGAAGAGAAAAAGGGTTTGTTCTTTTTGGTTTCTGCACTCAGTTCTAGCTGTGGCTGACAGCAGGAGAATAACTGCATACAGTATCTGAAGAAGAACAATGAGAGTCATGCCTGCCTATTGCAAGGACAAGCAGATAAAGGTATTACATAAATTGGAGCAGAGGCTGACCTAAAACGACAGGAGCTTGTTTGATTTTCCTGAGATACACAGAACCTTTGAGCAGTGGGGAAGGAGCTAGCACAGGGTGTGATTACTTTTATTTAATTAAATTAGTGAATAACTTTCTACCAAACATTTTTCTAAGTCACTATTTTGGGTGATTCAAGTCAATAAGGAAAAATATTGTTGCGCTTCCCGGCCGCATTCACTCCACGGCCGGGCCTGCTCACCTCGCTGTCCTGTCCATGTTGCACTCGGGGGGTGGAGCCTTGTCCTGGGGCAGTGGAGGGGCACCTCCTGATAGGAACAGAAGGCAACTGCCCCCAGGGGGGCAGAGCACTGAAGGAGACTAAGGCTTGGGGAGAGCTTCACACTGAAGCCCGAGGTCCCCCCGGGAGGAGCCAGTAGAGACCCGGGCCGCTTGGACTTAGGTGGGCCTCGCAGGGTCTCCTGGGAGAGTAGAAGTCCAGTGTACCCACAGAGACATGGAGAGCGCAATCGGGTTTTGAGACTGGAGGTCCGATGGAGCAAGGAGGACCAGAACAGTGCTGTGATGACAAGACACGGAACAACGCCAGAATCTGGAGACGAGGTCAGGCAGGCAAAAAGTCAATGTCCATAGGTCAGTCCGAGGGATGGTCAACAAGGCAAGGGTCAGATACTGGAGGTCAGACGTAGTCAGAGGCAAGCAGAGGTTTAGAGGCAGGCGGCAGACAGGCGAGCAGGTCTGGAATAGGCTGAGGTCTTTGAGGCAGGCGGCAGACAGACAGACAAGTCAGGAACTAGCTGGGATCGTAGACAGTAGGGATGTGCAGAGGGACTGCATACACTGCATGTGCAGAGGGACCGCATACACTGCATTCCCGGACTCTCCTGACCCCCACAAGAATTGCCAAAAGTCCCTGGTGGTCCAGCGGGGGTCCAGGAATGACCTCCTGCACTCGGGCCGTCGGCTGCCAGTATTCAAAATGGCACCAATAGCCTTTGCCCTCACTATGTCACAGGGGCTACCGATCCCCAAGACTTGCCAAAAGTCCCTGGTGGTCCAGCGGGGGTCCGGGAGCGACTTTCTGCACTCGGGCTGTCGGCTGCCAGTTTTCAAAATGGCGCCGATAGGCTTTGCCCTTACTATGTCACAGGGGCCAACCAATGGCACTGGTAGCCCCTGTGACATAGTAAGGGCAAAGGCTATCGGCGCCATTTTGAATACCGGCAGCCGACGGCATGAGTGTAGGAGATGGCTCCCGGACCCCCCGCTGGACCACCAGGGAGTTTTGGTAAGTCTTGGGGCGGTCAGGAGGGTGGGGGGTTTGTTTAAATTCGCTCCTTTAGACAGCTGAATAATTTGGTGAAGATTCGTTGTATTCGTGGGGAATCGCGATATGTTTCACTTCCCCACGAATACAACGAATATGGCCCTATACGTTGCGGATTACCAATACGTTGCAAACGAATGCACACCCCTAGTAGACAGGCGGCAGACAGGCAGGCAAGTCAGGAACTAGCCGAGGTCAGTACCAGAGGTAAGTCCGAGGGTACTACCTGGGGTTGTATAGGAACAGACAGGCGCTGAGACAGCAGGATACTGGAACAGGACTGAAGGAAGCGTGGTCAATCAGGCAGAGGTCGGGTTCTGGAGGTCAGTCGAGGTCACAAGCAGACCGAGGTCAATAACGGATAGACAAAGAGATTCAAGAGACTTGAGACTGTAACAGGAGCCCAGACAACCTAAGGAGGAAGCCACAGTGATTTGGGTGGTCGTCGACCGTTTTTAGCATAATGGCGCACTTTGTACCATTGCCAGGATTGCCATCCGCTCTAGCATATCTTCCAGCTACACGGCCTGCCCAGGATTTTCTCTGCTTATTTAACAGTTTGTATCTAAAAATTTATAATGTAGTGTAAAGAAGTTTTGGGATGTGTGTAGGACTTAATCTGAGAAGATTGAGATATTTTTAGGAGGCAAGGTTTGAAGTATGTGAGGATATGTATGATGTATGAATGAAGTGAGAATTTTTAGACACATACTTTTGTGGATAATATGTTAAATATTTAAACACATGTTTGTTGTAATTTTTCTAATGTAATAAAGATTAACAATATATGTCACTATATATGGTTCTTTGCTGATAGTTTTGTGATATATAATTTAAATAGCCAGAATAATCATATCCTTTAATATTATCTAAAGCAGTGGACAAGTTACAGGAATACAAATCTGCCACAGTTCTGCTCAATTTAATACCCAGATAATGCATGTTGTCCATTGCCCACCTCAAAAGAAATTAACCCATTCAATTATCCTTCGGAAATTTATGCAGAGGGAATGCTTCAGATTTATCATAATAAATTTATAGACCAGAAAAATATACCAAAAGAAGTTATAAGTTTATTAATATTACCCAACTCCTACCCATAAATAACATATCAGCAAAAAGGCTCAATTTAATTTATTTCTTGCCAACAAGAATCATTTCACAAATTAGCAATTGACAATTAGTGACCAAGGGTTCCAAAGAAAGAATAAATAAGAGGTGATAGAGATACCTGTCTGGTACCTCTAACTACAGCAAATTTATGAGACAAGTGATCATTAACTAAAAACTGCATTATAGGATTGCTGTTGCGGCCCCGGTCGCAGCACTCGCAACCGGGACCTTACCTTGTTCCCCCGGGGTTCGGGGCCAGGAGCCCCACGATAGACCGCCAGGTCTCGGGCCAGGGTTCTGGTGGCAGTTGCGGTGTTCGGGCAGGCCGGCACGGCCTGTTCTGCGGCGGCGTCTCCACGAGGGAGACGCCGCCGGCTTGCTGAAGGCAGCTCCTCCCCTCTTAGGCGTGCGCGAGGAGGCTGAATCTGAAGGGCCTTTCCCGCCTTTCGGCAGCCCGGCCCTTCCCCTGACGTCAGACGCCAGCAGATATTTAAGGCCGGCGTCTGCCCCTGCTAGATGCCTTGCAAAGAGGTTACCTCAGGCTGCTTAGTTGCTGTATGCCCTGGATATCCGCTTGGCTCTCTGCTGGTCTCTGTCTTCAGTTCCAGCCCTGGTTCCTGGACTCCGTGGTCTGGTTCTGTCCTTGTTCCAGTTCAGATCTTTCCTGCCTGTCCAGGTATTGCTCCTCCGGTCCTGACTTTTGCCTACTCTTGATGCCTCTTGCTTGGTGCCTGCCTCGACCCCGGATCACCTCTACTGGCATTGCTGTTCGCCTAAGTCCCAGCGGCTCGGGCTCCAACGGGCTCCTCCCGGGGGAGCCTCGGGCTTCCAGGGTGAAGTCGTCTCCTCCGATCTCCTAAGTCCCAGCGGCCCGACTCCTACAGGCTCCTCCCTGGGGGAGTGTGGGCTTCCAGGGTGAAGATCCTGCACTTCGCTCTGCCCAGTATCCGCCTCCCGGCCTGTACCTCACTCACGGAGACTCCCATCCATTTTCTCCGTTAGGCCGGCCCAAGGGTCCACCGTGTCACTCATAACAGTTTGCAAGGCCATGGACTCGGCGGATATGCCTGGCCTGCAGGCCATCCCCGGAATGGCCCAACGTCTGCAGCAACAACAGCATTGTCTAGATGTCCTCGCAGCTACAGTGGAGCATCTTGCAAATCGCCTGGACGCCATGCCGTCGGACCCATCTTCCGCTCCACCACCAGCTCCGGTGGTGAACATCAGTTTGGCCACTCAATTGCCTGCGCCCTCACGCTACGCTGGGGAGCTAAGACTTGCCGGGGTTATTTGAACCAATGCTTCATACGGTTCTCTCTGCTTCCCCAGCAGTTCCCTACAGATGCGGTAAAGGTAGCATATATCCTGTCTTTGCTAGATGGGAGGGCGCTAATTTGGGCCTCTCCGCTTTGGGAGCGCAATGACCCCTTGCTCAAAAACTTGCCACAGTTTATCTCCAACTTCAAGCAAGCCTTTGATGAGCCGGCTCGGCTAGCCACCGCCACTTCGGAACTGCTGCAATTAAGCCAGGGTTCTTGCTCCTTAGCGGATTATGCCATGGACTTTCGCACGCTTGCCCTTGAGGTGGGATGGCGAGACGATAGCCTCCGGGCAGTATTCCTGGAGGGTCTGGCCGGACGCATCAAAGATGAATTAGCCGCCCACGACCTCCCAGAGGATCGTAACAGTGTCATCGATTTGGCTGGGCGAATTGATCGCCATCTCCAGCAGAGGGCAAGAGAAGTACGACCGGTTTGATGTACCCCGTCACTAGCCCCTGTATTCTCCAGACCCCTATCTTCGGCCTCTTCTCCAGGAGCACCGCAACCGGAGATTGCCACCAAAGAGCCCATGCAGTTGGGGCATACTCCACTCACCGCGGAGGAGAGACAACGTCGCCAAACTCTGGGTCTTTGCTTGAACTGCGGTCAGAAAGGCCATTTCCTGGCTCGCTGCAAAGAGCGTTTGGAAAATGCCAGAACCTAGGAGGTCGTGAGGAGCTACTCCTAGGTTGTGCTAATACTGCTCCTCAATATACTGTCCCAATCACGTTGGAATACCCGGGCGGATCATTGGAGACCCTCGCATTCCTGGATTCTGGAGCAGGGGGTAACTTCATTTTGGAGGATTTGGTGCACCAACTGCAGATCCCCACACTGCCTCGGGAGTTGCCTCTGCGGATTACCTCTATCCGGGGAACACTCCTCCCAGGGAGCATCACCGCCTCCACAATACCTCTAACCTTACGCACCGGGGCGATCCATTTGGAGGAGATTGCCTTCCTAGTTCTGGAGAAGGCCGTCCACCCCGTGGTGCTAGGGTTACCATGGTTACAGAAGCACTCTCCGATCATCCAGTGGGACACCTTACAGATTACTAAATGGAGCCCCTTCTGCTTTTCTAATTGTCTGAAGGTTCCGAGGGTACCAGGTCTCCCTCTCTTACATA
Source organism: Rhinatrema bivittatum (assembly GCF_901001135.1). Taxonomy (NCBI): domain Eukaryota; kingdom Metazoa; phylum Chordata; class Amphibia; order Gymnophiona; family Rhinatrematidae; genus Rhinatrema; species Rhinatrema bivittatum. The sequence continues at coordinate 266,122,014 of NC_042616.1, forward strand.
CCACCATCGCCCTACCTGCACCTTACGTAGAGTTCTCCGACGTATTCTCCAAGTCAAAGGCGGAGATTTTACCTCAGCATCGGCCTTTCGATTGCGCCATTGATCTCTTACCTGGGACGACACCTCCTCGGGGAAGGGTATACCCCTTCTCGCTACCGGAGACCCGAGCCATATCCGAGTAAATCGCAGAGAATTTGGCGAAAGGATTCATTCGACCTTCAAAATCTCCAGCTGGGGCAGGTTTCTTTTTTGTAGGTAAAAAGGATGGATCGCTAAGACCATGCATCAACTATCGGGGTCTCAATGCCATCACGAAGCAGGATCATTACCCACTCCCCCTGATTCCCGAACTTCTGGTTAGGTTACAGGGGGCCAGGATTTTCACTAAACTAGATTTGCAGGGTGCATATAATCTAGTTCGAATTCGTCCAAGGGACAAGTGGAAGACTGCATTTAACACCAGGGATGGGCACTATGAGTATCTCGTCATGCCCTTTGGACTGTGAAATGCCCTGGCAGTGTTCCAGCACCTTATGAACGAGATACTCCGAAAGTTACTGAATACCTCTGTCATTGTACATCTGGACAATGTGTTTATTTACTCCCGTGATCTGTCTTCGCATTGTCAACATGTTCGACAGGTTTTACAGATCCTCAGAGACAATGGTTTGTACGCCAAGTTGGAAAAGTACTGTTTTGAGAAGGATTCCCTTCCTTTTCTGGGATACATAGTATCCGCCACCGGATTCCAGATGGACCCCGAAAAGGTGACTGCTATCAGGGACTGGCCTCGGCCAAGGGGCCTAAAAGATTTGCAACACTTCCTCGGCTTCGCAAACTTTTATAGACATTTCATCCCTCACTACTCACGCATCGTGGCTCCTCTTACTGCCCTCACCCGGAGGGGAGCTGACGCAGTGGACTGGCCAGCTGCTCCTTGTCAAGTATTCGAGACTCTTAAGGAGGCGTTTCTGCAGGTTATCTGTCTTCGCCATCCTGACCCTCTCCGTTAGTTTGTGGTGGAGGTGGACGCATCTAATGTCGCTGTAGGAGACGTGCTTAGTCAAAGCAGTGACTCCGGTCAACTCCTACCCTGCTCATATTTCTCCAGGAAATTCTCTGCTGCCGAGAATAATTACAGTATCGGTGATAAGGAGTTACTGGCCATCAAGCTCACCTTTGAAGAATGGAGACAATGGTTGGAGGGAGCCGTCCATCCTGTTACGGTGTATACAGACCATAAAAACCTGGAGTTCCTTTGCCATGCACAACGCCTGAACCCCAGGCAGGCTCATTGGTCCCTGTTCTTCAACCGCTTCAATTTCACACTCCACTACCAGCCTACTTCCAAGAATGTACGAGCAGATGCCTTGTCCCGCATAGCTGAGCTGGAGGAAAACGAGGATCAACCACAATATATTCTAGATCCCGCGAAAATTAATCTATCCAGTACCACAGTGAGTCCTCAAGGGAAGACGGTGGTTCCTCGGCGCTCTCGAAGAGGGGTCTTGGTCTGGGCCCACAACTCCCTCTCGGGGGGTCACGCTGGTCTCGAAAGGACCCTCGATTTGGTTAATCACTTCTACTGGTAGCCGACCATGAGGCGAGATATCCGCGCCTTCGTGGATTCCTGTCCTACCTGTGCAATACAGAAGCCCCGGACAGGGAGACCCTGGGGTCTACTTCAGCCGTTGCCCGTTCTGGTGGAACCCTGGACCCACATTGCCACGGATTTTGTGGTGGACCTCCCGGCCTCAGAGGGGAACACAGTTATCTGGGTAACCGTGGACCGGTTCTCCAAGATGGCCCACTTTGTTCCTCTACCTAAGTTACCATCGGCACCTGAGTTGGTTCACCTGTTCACACAACATATCTTCAGAATCCAAGGTCTGCCACAAGACATTGTTTCAGATCGAGGGCCACAGTTCACCGCCCGTTACTGGATTTCGATGTACAACTCAACCTCTCCACCGCTTTCCACCCTCAAAGCAATGGGCAGACGGAACGCACCAACCGTTCCTTGAAAACATTTCTTCGTTCATTCACAAATGAGACAGAATAATTGGGCGAAGTTGTTACCATGGGCTGAGTTCTCGTATAACAACCATACTCATTCTGCCACAGGAAGCTCGCCTTTCCTAATCGTTTTTGGGAAGCAGTTAAGACCGCCTTTACCTCTGCCTCTTCCCAGTGCGCTACCGGTAGTTCAGCTCTCCACCCAGCAGTTACAATCCCTGTGGACATCCATCCAAGGAAAACTCACCAAAGCAGCCAGGGCTATGAAGAAATGGGTGGATCAATGTTAGCGGCCAGCACCCAGCTTCCTTCCCGGAGATCGAGTCTGGCTCAGCACAAAAAAAACATTCAGCTCCAGATTCTGTCCCGAAGGTTGGCCCCGAGGTATTGCGGCCCCTTGCGTATAGCTGAATGTGTGGGTTCAGTTTCATACCGGTTGCGCCTACCATCCTCCATGCGTATACATAACGTGTTCTATGTCACCCTGTTAAAGCCTCTCATCCTCTCCAGGTACCACTGTCAAGTTCCTAACTCCACGGATCCGCCTGTACATGACGAACCTACATATCAAGTGCGGGAGGTTCTGGATGTCCGGTTCCATCTCCGATGTTGTGAGTATCTGCTTGCCTGGGAGGGCTGTGGTCCAGAAGACAACACATGGGAACCAGCCCGTAACATCCTGGATAAGTCTCTTCTGCAGCAATTTCACCATCTGCATCCCGGTAAACCTGGGCCTTCTAAGAGGGGGCGTAAGAGGGGGGGGGGGTACTGTTGCGGCCCTATTCGCAGCACTCGCGACCGGGACCTTACCTTGTTCCCCTGGGGTTCAGGGTCGGGAGCCCCGCGATAGTCCACCAGGTCTCGGGCTGGGGTTCTGGTGGCAGTCGCGGTGTTCGGGCAGGCCGGCACGGCCTGTTCTGCAGCCGCGTCTCCACAGAAACCTACTGGCCCCCAGAACCCAAGGACTCAACCTGCAGGGGATGGGGCTTGCTAGGCAGAAGTCTGGCCCTTGTCTTGCTCCAAGTACCACCTTGCAGTCAACTCCGGGGCCTGTAACACAAAATTGTGATCTACTTCAATCTTTCTTCCTCTTCACCGGGGCCGGAGCCGCAGATTTTCTGCCTTTCTTCGCGGCCCGGGACCGCCGCCGTCATATGATCTTCGCGGCACGGAGGCCGCAAGCCCCGGGCTCGAGTAGCGGCTGGAGCCGCCCCCGGGGCCTCCTGCAGTGGCTGGAGCTGCTGCCGTCATCGGGCCTTCTCCTCAGGCCCAGCCCTGCATCTGTGCGTGGAGTCGTCGGTGCACGCCGCTGTCTGCGGTCCTGCACAGCTCTTCCTGCTTCCTTAGGCGCCAGCGCGTGCCTCTCTGCTAGATTTAAAGGGCCAGGCACAGGAAGTGTGCTGGCCCCACCTAGGGAGTGGACTTCCTGCTCAGCCCTATAAAAGGGCTGCTCCATCATTCAGTCTTTGCCTTGCATTGGAGTTGCTTCACTCTGGAGGCTCCTGCCTGCCAGAGCTCCGTCAGGTCTTCTTCGTCTTCTCCATGGAGTTCTTGTTGTCATGCCATGTCAAGTTATGTCTTCGTTGCCTGAGGTCCCTGTCCAGGTGTCCTGGTGTCTCGCTTTGATCCTCCATTTCCTGATGTTCCAGGTTCCTTGGTGTCCTGTTCCTGTGTCTTCATCTTCAGTGCTCTTGAGCCTTTTGGTACCTGTTAGACCGGGGGTCCCTCGGATGATGTGTGCCCGAGTGTGGACTAGTCTACAGGTGGACTGGTGTCCTGTGCTCCTGAGCCATCATGCCCTGCCAGCCGTTGGTGGAGCTTCGGATGACATCGGCTCCGTCGGAGTTCTGCTTCGACTGGATCTTTCCCTGCGCTTGTCCCGCTCCCAGTGTGGTCCGTGACCAGTCTCCTCGGGCTGTGTAGGGCACGTAGTGGAACAGGGTGGTCTGCGACTCAGTCCCGCGGGTGGGCTGAGTAGGGCGCCCTGAGAGACAGTGCCAATGTCCTTCCGCCCAGCTTCTCGTCTCGTCTGGACTTCGTCAGTTCCTCATCTCATCCTGGATGCCGTTGCATCACTCTTGGTATCATGTCTTGTTCCTGATGTCGTCGCATCGACCCTGGTCCGGGATGGTGTCAAGTCTTCGTCCGCGATGCCGTTGCATCGATCCTACTATCGTGTCTTTGTCCGTGATGCCGTTGCATTGATCCTGCTGTCATGTCTTCGTGTCAAGGCCCGTCTGCCCTCGACCTCAGGCCAGGCCTGCTGCTCCATGCTGTTCCATGCAGCAGGTCCGAAAGGGCTCGGAATGGTCGGAGGACCATTCACATTCCAACATCATCTGTTGTTGGCCTCGGGAGCTTGCAGGCCTGGCAGAGGGTCAGACCGTTAGCCATGGTGGAAGACGCCATCAACCCTCGGGTCAGTCCTGGATCCGTCTGGGGTCAGGCTGAGGCCCAAGGGCACACTAAAACACCCAGCACATAACAATAGTGGAAGTAGAATCACAAATTTTTTTTCTTTGTACTTGAGATGAGGTATGTGAGTTGTAATGCTTGTATTTTTCACTAAGTTGCCCAATATTTTTCCAGTTTTCCCTCACCATTGATACAATTTATATTGATGAAATTGTAAACTGCATGTTTTAATGTCCAATAAACCATTTCATTTTTTTAACCATGTTCTGCTCTTCTTTTATGATTAAAATCAAATCATGAGTGTGAATATGTTTCAACTGAGACAATCTTTTATAGAGATCAGCAATCTTTTATCCCTCTTCTTATAACCCTTCTTAGCCTGCCCAGAGCCCACCCACTGCCCCCACACTGACTCCTCTAAAACCACTGCAGTGACACCAAAAGCAGCAAGAAGGCCTACCTGGCCTTGCTGTGACGTCCTTTCACCGGCACTGGCACCAGGGGATAGAGAGGGACATGCTGAGGATGCTTTCCCCGCCCCCCCCCCCACGCCACGAAACGAGGTGAGGAGTAAGCGGCAGCACCGAGAAGACCAGCCTGCTCAGAGCCTGCCCACTGCCCACCACCGACTCCTCTAAAACCACCGCGGCAATGCTGAAGGTGCTTGCGCCATGTCATGTGCGCCTGACGTGAAGTGGATTAACTCATAGATCCCTGAACCCAAAACTACAATCATGGGCCAGATGTTCTTCATTGAACCCATATCAAGATGGGGCCTGAAAGGAGACCTAAGGAGTGCCTCAAGTAAGAAGCAAAGAAGATCACAAATTTAATCTACCCAACAATAAGTACTAACGCTTCCAATATCTCATGTCTAATGTTACTCTGCTATTATTGAATGTCCAGTCTATCTGAAAAAAAATCCCTTTGATTAGCGACCTGCTAGAAGATTTAAAACCAAATATATTCTGTATTACTGAAACCTGGCTGACTAACAAAGATAGCGTACTGCTAAACCAAATTGTCCACCCTAATTATGAGGTATTTCACTTCCCTAGACATAAAGGAAAAGGTGGCGGTTTATTAATGATCTGTAAAAAATAACTTAAGCTAGTACCGTACAAAGTAGAGACTGACCCTCCCTATGAAGTGGAAATTCTAAAAATCAGCTAAACAAAGGTCTAATCTACTGTCCACCTGGTTTACTTCAAAAAGACTGCTCACCATTGATTGAATTATTCACTAAAGTGTTCCCATCTCCAGAATCTACACTAATTGTAGGAGACTTTAACCTCCAGTTGGAAAAAATACTAAGAACTGTAGCCTGTGAAATGTTTCTAGAAGTAATGGAAACCCTAGGTTTGTCACAATTCGTCTCAGAAGCCACTGATAAAGCTGGCCACTGTTACGATCGTGGATCCTTGGGCCGGCTAGAAGGTGGAGATGCAGTGCTGGAGGAGAACCCACAGCTGAGTCGTAGCCGGGAGGTGGACTTGAAGCAGAGATCGAGAGTCTTCACCACTGGAGACTCGAGATCCCCCCGGGAGGAGCCCTTGGGGACCCAAGCCGCTTGGATTTAGGCTCAAGGAAGAAGTCGGAGCTGTGAGATCAACAGGAACTTCACCATTGGAAGCCTGCGATCCCCCCGGGAGGAGCCCGTGAGGACCCGAGCCGCTTGGACTTAGGAGCAGTCTCCGGAGGATGAATGTTGAGAAGAACCCCAAATCAAGGTGGGCTGTAGAGATGCCAAAAGTAGAACCAGGCCAAGGGTCAGGGCAGGCGGGAGACAGCAGAGGCCGAGGACAAGCCGAAGTCAGGAGCCAGGAAGATGATCTGAAGTCAAAGCCAGGAGACAAGCCGAGGTCAAAGCCAGGAGACAAGCCGAGGTCAGGAGCCAGGAGGACACAGGAACAAGATGAAGATAGCAAATAGCCAACCTCAAAGAGGGAACCTCGTTGCAAGGCAAGATAAGGTTGGACTGCAGGGTTTAAATCCCTGCCGGCGTCTGACGTGTTGCCGGGTGGGGAGCCATCCTCTCCCAAGCTGGCCCCTTTAAATTTGGAGTCCTTGTGCGCACGCATACCTAGAGGGGTGGGACCCGAAGGATGGCAGCGGCGTCTCCCTCGCCAAGGGAGCACCGTGAACAGGAGCCAGCCAGGCCCAAACAGGCCCCAGAGAGGTCGCAGTGGCCCGGAGCGTCCCCGAGGTAGGAAGGGGGACCGGGGCATGGCCCGGGACCACAACAGTCTTTGATGACTCGGCTCATCAGACCGTCACTGGATCTGCTTTGCTTAATCTCCAGCAAGGAAATAAGCCACTCACAGACTATGTGATCGAATTCAAGACTTTAGCATCCAAACTACATTGGGACACTGGATGTCTACGTGTTATCTTCAAGGAGGGTCTCAACTCTCGCTTAAAGGATAATTGGTGGCTCGTGAATTGCCTGATACACTTGAGTCTCTGATGGAACTGGCCGGGAGAACTGACCACTGTTGTTACGAGCGCGTCCTCCACGCTGCTGAAGAACCGAGGGTTTGGAGGCCTTCAGGTTCTGTTGCAGGCGCGAGGAGCGCGGTCGCCTCTAGAGCAGGTGGTGTGAGCCCTTGGGCCACGGTGAGACTCAGGGAGGAGCCCCAAGCCACACCGGGGGAGGTGAGCCACTGCAAGCATGGAGAGCTAAGCAAGGCAAAGCTGAAACAAGAACTAGAGGACAGGGTCTGACCTTCAGCCGGACCTGCACGCCCCCAGCAACCAACAACGCAGTGTTGATTGATGAACGGTCCTCCGACTGTTCCAAGCCCTTTCAGACCTGCCGCTGGGTAACGGCATTGGGCAGCAGGCTGGACAGAGGACGAGGGCAGACAGAGTCCTAGGAACACAGAAGACATCATAGACGAGGGCTGAAGCAGAGACATCATAGACGCTGAAACAAGCAGGAATGTGGAGGGATGCAACAATGGCACTGTCCCTCAGGGCGCCCTTCGCTGCTAGTACGACTGGTCAGGTCACGGACCACCCTGTCCTACACCCGCAGGAGCGGGACCAGCGCAGGAAAGGTAAAGCGCTGCACAAGCAGTCTGAAGAGGGTACTGCACTCCTGGCAGTCTGAAGCGGGTTAAGAACATCAGGGTCAGGATCAGGAACAAACATCTGGAACCAACATCAAGGAAACAGGCCGAGACACAGGAGAGGGAGCCATCAAGACAAGCGAAGACCACGGTGGACCTGGATCAGCCAGCAAACACAGGCAACTGTGGAACCCAATCCAAAGGCAAACAGGAACTGAAGTGAAAGTCCTTTTATACTGCTGTATGCAGGCAACTCCCTGGGAGAAGTTCACCTGGACCGTCCCTCACCGGCCCTATAACTGAGGTGGAGTGCCGCGGGCCAGCCCTTAGGGAGGAGGGCATGGCCGAAGCAGGAAGTCCAAGCAAGCCACAGGCAGGCCTCAGGAACAGATAGGCCTCCCAGGCCCTGGAGCAAGTCCTGGATAGTTCACAGGCGAGGCCATGGCTTCGGAGCGGCCTCCAGAAGAGAAGGTAAGATGCCTCCTGTGGCGCAGCTACAGGAGGGATCGCAACAGTACCCCCCCCCCCCCTTCAAAGGGGTCCCCCCCCTTTCAGAAGGACCAGAAACAGAAGGCAAGCAAAGAAAACAAGCAAGCAAGCAACCACCACAAATCGCAAACAAGCAAGCAAAAGACACGACGAGAGACCAAAGAGCACGAGACCGGGAGCAGACGAGACCGAGGGAACATGGGACCACGCGAACACGAGACCGAGGGAGCAGCGACCGAATGAATGGAGACCGCACGAGCAGCGACCGAGCGAACGACACACAAAAACACAAAAGAGGGAGCAAGGGAACACTAATAGGGGCCCAGGAGAATATACAGATAATAGATGGGGAATTAGTCTCTGGGGTGGAGAGTCAAAAGCCAGCCCCCCCCCCCCCCTTTTTTGTACTCAAGAAAAATCTAGTATACAGAGTAGCAAAGGGGAATCTGGAGGGTGAAATGGTTGAGCAGCTTTTGGTTCCCCAGCTGTATCGTCAACAAGTGTTGCTGCTCGCCCATAGTCACCTTTTGGGGGGCCACCTAGGGGAAGAGGAAACACGAGAAAAGATTTTAGCCCAGTTCTATTGGCCTGGCTTGTATCGACATGTTCAGAACTATTGGACTGAGTCCCAGACCGGCAGCAACACACGTAGCTCCCCTAGTGCCTATGCCAATTATAGAGACACCTTTTGAGAGGGTCGCTATGGACTTGGTAAGCCCCTTAGAGAGGTCTAGTCGCAGAAACAAATATATCCTGGTCATTCTCGATTATGCAACCAGATATCCAGAAGCTATTCCCCTACGAGATATGAAGACAAACAATAGCCACGGCCTTGGTGGAGGTGATTTCCCGGGTGGGATTACCCAAAGAGATATTAACTGACCAAGGGACCCCGTTTGTCTCTAAAGCGATGAAACAAGTTTGCACATTATTGCCGGTTAAAACCCTGCAGACATCAGTTTACCATCCACAAAATGATGGGCTCGTGGAGCGTTTTAACAAAACTCTCAAACAGATATTGAGGAAGTTCATCACGGAAGATGGCAAGAATTGGGACTTACTCTTGCCATATATATTGTTCGCCATTCGAGAGGTCCCTCAAAGTTAGACTGGGTTTTCCCTATTCGAATTATTGTATGATAGAAGACCATGGGGAATCCTGGATGTAGTACAAGAGACCTGGGAGGAGGAACCCAATTCTTGACGGAATTTGGCCGACTATGTGATCCAGATGCAGGACCGACTGGAGAGGGCAGGAGAGGCTGCCCGACTATGCCTGGAAAAGGCCCAGGCTACCCAAGTCTGGCAATATAACCAGTCCGCTGTTCCTCGGGTCTTCCAGTCGGGAGACAGCATACTAGTGCTACTACCGACGTCGGAAAGTAAATTGCTGTCCCGTTGGCAAGGTCCGTATGAGGTGCTGGAGAAGATGGGCCCAGTGGATTATAAAGTGGCCCAACCTGACATACGGAAGAAGGCCCAGATCTTCCACGTGAATCTACTAAAAAAATGGGTTGCTCCAACTTGCAGTCTGGTCCAAGAAGAAGACTTTGCTTCAGACGTTTCGCTAACTTCCAAGCCCTAGATGATCCTATATGGGGACCAACTTTCCACAACGCAGAAAGTGGACTTGGATAAACTAGTGACTCGGAATAAAGATGACTTCTCGACTATGCCTGGGAGAACTCACTTAGCTTGTCACGATATTATTACAACCCCAGGAGTAATAGTTAAACAACGGCCCTACCGGATTCCTGAAGCCAGGAGGCAGGTGGTAGAAGCTGAGATGAAAGAAATGCTTCGACTTAGAATAATAGAGGAATCCAATAGTGATTGGTCCTCGCCTATTGTAATGGAACCTAAACCGGATGGCAGTATCCGGTTCTGTGTTGACTTCCAGAAGGTCAATGAGGCTTCCAAGCTGGACGCATACACGATGCCCCGCATGGATGAACTTATTAAATGCTTGGGAACTGCCCAGTTTATCTCTACGCTTGATTTGACAATGGGGTACTGGCAAGTTCCCCTGGCACCAACTGCGAAGGAGAAGGCGGCTTTTTCAACACCGAAGGGACATTTACAGTTTGCGGTCCTGCCTTTCGGACTTCATAGGGCTCCAGCTACCTTCCAATGCTTGGTGGCGCTTACTACACCCACATCAGGGTTATGCAGTGGCCTATCTTGATGACATCATCATTTACATTGGAGACTGGGAGACACAGCTAAGGCAATTACAGGCCGTACTTACAAGTCTACGAAAGGCTGGATTGACAGAGCCTCACATTGCCTTAACGGACCGGCTCCAGCTATCTGGCCCAGTCCACCTTAAGTCAGACAGGAAAGGGATCCTCAGGTGGGGGCATTTCCCTGAGGTAAGGGATACAAAGGTGAGGCCCTGAGAGAGTTAGAGTGGCCCCAGGGAGAAGAAGGAAACTGTAATGGAGTGCTGTGCTCTTTTGGAAAAACTGTTCTTGCATTGTCAGTCTACTGAGGTAAGCAGCCATTTTGATTCTGGTTCTGATTCTGTCTTGCTGAACTTTTTGTAATTAAACTGTTGAAAAGCAGAACAGACTCCAGCCTGGTCTGTTCTCTGACCTTCTCCTGTCTTAGACCACTCCAAGGGCATCACAGTCTCTCTGTTAAAACCCTTGATGCTCTCCGAGTTCTCTAAAAAGACCCCAGAACCAACTAATCTGGATATCGAGGATGACATCGAATATGCCGTGGATGACATCTTGGAAGTCCGTAAGAGAGGCAAGACATGGGAGTACCTCATCTCCTGGGAAGGCTATGGACCAGAAGAAAACTCATGGAAGCCTTTGGCGAACTTCATGGATAAGGACATTGTACGTCAATTCCATCTTGCACACCCATGAAAACCCAGACCACTGTTACTGTTGCATCCGTCGGTCGAAGATGGCTGCGACCGCTCTGCCTCACTTCTTTTTTGCCCTTCTCCTCCAGTGGCGAGTGCCAAAACCCTCGGCATCTCCAACTCAGCATGGGCGTCCCTGTCTGCCATGCTTCTTCCCGTGGCCTCTTAGGGTGCGTGCGCGTGCGCACGCTGCCTACACTTATCTACACGTCATGGCAGGAACTTCGAGGGCATCCCCACCGCATGACGTCAATACCTCCGGGTTTATAAGCCTCCGCTCCGCTCCTAGCGAACAAGTTAGCAAGGACTTCAGTTTAGCTACTCTGACTGCTTCTAAGCTGCACGCTTAGACTCCTTGCTACCCTCCGGGGAATCTCGCTCCTGAAGAAGCTCTGGACACCCGCTCCTCGGGGGTCTCTCGCTTCCAACTACCCTTCAGGGTTTCTACTAACTAAGACAACCGCTCCTCGGGGATCTCTCTTCTCTTTCAGGATTATCTGCGCTTCCAGGTACTCACTCCGAGGGCCTACCCTGCTCAGAGTATCCTGCACCACGGACCTCGGGTTCGCCTTCATCATCTACCAGGAAGTTTCCTGCACTACTCTTCAGTGAGTACCTTTATGATTCAGCTCTCCATTTCCACCCACCAGGTTCGACTTATCCCGCTGTGCGGAACACTACCAACCTTGTACATCTGGGTGAGACTTCTACATCTGAGGCTGTCTGAGCGTATTGGCACCTTGCTGGACTTCAGTGCCATTCCTTCCTGCATAATTTCCATCTATCTACAGCAGTACAATAAAGCTTTTCATCTCCAGTGTCTGCTCTCTGAGTCTAGCCTATCGCTGTGGTTCACCACGGGGCCCCTCCTCATGGGAGGAGTCATCACCACTGCGACTAAGAGTCCACACTATGCCACAAACCCAACATCCTCATTCCACCCTTCAGGTTCACGGCCTATCCCACACTGCGGAACACTACCGGACCTTTACTACATCTGGGTGAGACCATCATCTACAGAGACTGTCTGAGCTTACTGTGATATCGCTGGACTACAGCACTGTCCATTCCTTAGGCAAGATTCTACTCATCAACTGCAGTATAATAAAGCTTTCTCTCCTTAGTGTTTGCTTACTAGAGTCTAGCCATTCGTTGTGGTTCCCCATGGGGCCCCTCCCCATGGGAGGAGTCATCACCACTGCGACCAAGAGTCCACAATATGCCACAAATCTAACACACACTTAGATACATAACCATGGGGGTGACTGATTCTTAACCCTCTGTTGTTCATTCTTTTTATTATTTATTTTTTATTTTATTTTATTGTTTTTATATACCGACATTCGATCGAGATATCACATCGGTTTACACGTAACTAAAAACAAAAAAGACAAGACTTGCTTATTTTACATTATAACATGGTAACTATTTGTAACATGGTAACAGGAAGGAAAGAACAAGAAACTATACATGGTATTTGAAGAGAAAGAACAATCAACTGAACATGAGGCTAGCTAGGTAGCAAGATCTACTTATTTACAAAGGAAGCAGGTAGCTGCTAAGGGAGGTGATATTTACAGAATTGCTCTAAAATTGCACAGCAGAGATGCTGTAAAGTGAGGCAGGGAGAGGGAGGGGTTGTGGGAGGCTGTAGGGGGGAGATATGTTAAGGGAGAGTTGTCTGCGGTGGGGGTGAGTTAAGTATCTGGTGGGAAGGCTTTTCTGAAGAGCCATGTTTTGATTTGTTTTTTGAAAGCTTGAGTGGAGGGTTCATTTCTGAGGGGGGGAGGGAGGGAGTTCCAGAGTGCGGGGCCTGCCACGGATATGGCACGTTTGCGGGTTGATGAGCGGTTTGCTGTTTTAGAGTTTGGGACGGCTAGGAGTCCAGTGTTTGAGGACCTGAGGTTTCTATGTGTGGAATGAGGGAGTATGACATTGTTTAACCAAGTCATATCCTTGTTGTTTATCTTCTTATAGATGAGGGTGAGGGTTTTGTACTGAATTCTTTGGTTGATGGGAAGCCAGTGAAGCTCTTTTAGTGTGGGAGTGATGTTAACAACATCTCAACTATATGTGAAATAAATATACCTTTGCATGCAGATAAAAGACTCCTGGATTGCTGAAAAAATATATTCTGATTTAATTGACTAAATTGCAATCTGAAATTCAGTAAAATACAAGCTTATCTAAATTCTGCATTTTAATACCACGAAAAGATTACAGAAATGCTCTGGATGAATTTTTCAAAATTGACAATGAAGGAAAAGGGAAAGAGAGAGACAGAAAATGGGGTAAAAAAAAGTTAAGAAAACAAAAAAGGAAAGAGAGAATGGTTAGAAAAGAAGTGTGTGTATGTATGAGAAACCAGGGGATCTCAGAGAAGGGTTTCTATAAATTCCTTTGAAGCTGCCCACTTTCAGACACTAGCTAAGTAGTGTTCAATTGTTCTCTGATATGCTCATCCGGAGGCAACAGAAGCCATATTCAAAATGCCTGTACAGAGGTAAAATCTGCACTTAGTTTTCTTCATCTGTAGCTTTTGCATCTGTAGCAGGGATTTTCTAGGGTTCATAGTGGTATAGCTGATGTGGTCTTTTTGCATATTCTAAGCCTCCCCAGTTTTGGAGCCATCCTCTTTTTGGGGTTGGTCTCAGGATTATACATTGCCACTGAGCATGTGAAGAGTGTTATGCTCAGGCTTGTGGACTCTTGGGCCGAGGGGAGGATGGTATACCTTAGGAGGAAGATCCGTAGGTTCTCCCGTCGTGTGGCGAGGCAGGACAGAAGATGCGACCAGCTGACCCTTGGCACTGGAGACTGAGGCGACTGTGGAGGCAGACGAAGAGTCGTGGCATCAAGAAAAGGAACTGTGTCTTCACCCCTGGAAGTCCGTGGTCTCCCTAGGAGGAGCCCGTAGGGACCCGGACCGCTGGGACTTAGGCGGATCTTTGAGAGGTCAAGGAGTCGAGAGTTCGGTGCAAGGGCTAACTGGAGTTTCACCCCTGGAAGCCCGCGGTCCCCCCAGGAGGAGCCCGTAGGGACCCAAGCTGCTGGGACTTAGGTGGGCCCTTGGAGACGATGGTCCAGAAGAAGTCCGAGGTCAAGTGCCAGAGGGTCGTCGCTTACCAGTCCGAGGTCTTACACTGAGGGATCGCCACTTGCCAGTCCGAAGTCACACACCAGGAATCACCGCTAGCTGAACCGAAGTCACACAACAGGAATCACCGCTAGCCGATCCGAAGTCAGGAACCAGGAACACCAAGAAAAGACAGGAACAAGGATCTGAAGTACACGAACTCACCAAGGCAAGCAGACCTGACTACGTGGGACGTTGCCAAGTCGAAGAATGGGCAGAGGAATCTTCCCTTTATACTTCCTCTACTCTGGCCCATTAGAGACAGCTGTGAGTAGTTAAGGGGCCTGGCCCCTTTAAATCTGTGAAGGAGGCATGGCCTCATGCCTAAAGATGGCGGCAGCCATCTTGGATTCCCTCCGCGGAGGAAAGCCTGCAGAACGCTGCGAGGGAGGAGCGGGGACAGCTCCCCACCCGGCGGCCAGACCGGGGACCTGCACCGGGGCGACGGGCACGGACCCAGGGGCATGACTAGGAGTTGCTGCGGCGGGTCGCTGCGGCGGGTGAGGTAGGGGGCCGCGCCTGTGGCCGTCCACAGGCGCAGAACACAACAGTACCCGATGGAGCCTAGGCTTTGGAGTTTCCCAGACGTGTTGGACAACGGGCAATGAGATGACCCGCTTCTCCGCAATAGAGACAGAGGCCTGCCTTGCGGCGTCTTTGCCGTTCTTCTGGAGAAAGGGGGCTCCGTCCCAATTGCATAGGTTCCTCTGTAATTCCTTCGGATTTAGGTGCCGTTTGGGAGGCAGGAACCGAACGAGAAGAAGTGGCACCTGCTATGTGCCTTCTCGTGCTTGATCCCTCCCGTGCTCTTTCCTATAGTCTTTGATCGATTCGGGTTACTAAATCCACAATGGAATCCAAGGATTGAGGTAACTCTCGGGCTGCCATTTCGTCTTTTATTCTGGGTGACAGACCCTCTAAGAATATGGACCGGAGACAGTTCTCCTCCCAATGGAATTTGGATGCCAGAGTCCTGAATTCAATGGTATAATCCGCCAGCGGTCACCCTCCTTGCCGGAGTTGTAAAAGCTTGGAACCAGCAACCACTTGTTTCCCTGGATCATCAAACACTTTGTTAGGGCTAGACTGTGGTAAGGCAAGAAGTGGACCCTTGGGCCGGCCTGCAGGTTGATCACAGAGCAGACCAGGAGGCGGAGTCAAGGTCTGGCAAGGTCTCACCCGGAGCCGGGAATCCCCCCGGGAGGAGCCCGTAGGGACCCAGGCCCAAGGGGCTAGGGCACAGCCGAGAGAGTCCAGAGAGTTCAGAGGGACCTGCTGGGAACAAGTCAGGTCGTCACAGGCAGGCAAGTCAGAGAGGTGGGCGGAGTCAGGCCCGGCAGCAAACTGGCAGGCTGGGCCGCGGGCTGACCAGGACAGGAGCAGACGGCAGGCTAGCAGAGAGTCCCTTGAAATTTAAATGAGAGGGAGGTCCTATAGAAGAATTGGCAATAGATGAAAGGTGTGTGAGTACAGTTTTTGATGGGTTCAGTTTTAGACGGTTGTGGTCCAGCCGAGGTTATTGTAGATAGATACAGAGAGATTAAAGAAAGTGTATCTGTCCAAGAGTTTTTATAAGGGACAAGCAATTGAATATCATCCGCATAGATTCAAAAATAAACATTTAACGCTGCGAGAATTTGACAAAGTGGAAGTAAATATATATTGAAAAGTATAGGGGATAATGATGAGCCTTGTGGTACTCCAGATGATAATGAATAGAAATCTGAGCATTGGTTTTTGACTTGTATTTGTTGTTGTCGATTAGTTAGCACTCAATTTCAGTTTGAATAAATGGGTGGCCTTTAAATAGGAAACAGGAAGTGAATCATTTCTAGACACCGTCGGATTCAGTATTATATGGAGGCTTGTTGAGCACCGAGCTAAGATGGGAGAGCTGCGGAAGAACGCATAAGACACTGTTGGTGGACATTTGAAAAAAAAGCAAAAGAAAAAAGAAAAAAAAGGGGGGAGATAATCCCTGAAGAAGGCATTGGGTGCCGAAACTTGTACAAGTCGGGATCTTCAAACGGATTCTTGGACGAACATTTGGACATTTTAAAGCTAAGAAAAACAAGGTTTTGCAGTCATTATCCTGACGGATTAACAAATAAGAGGTGCGGCAGCACACAAAAATAAACATTGATATACGCTAAAATAAAAGGCAAGCTTCAAGCAGTAATAGGGGGGTAACCCTGTTGCCAATCTCTGAAAGTTTTTAAATATATATTGAAATAAAAAATGGAGGTCGGAGGGTGAGTTAATGATTAGAAAGTAAGGCACCAAGGTGGTTGCCCATTTACAAGCATATGAAACCATCCCCTGCCCTCTTAACAAATTTATTGATGTACCATTTGGCACTTTAACACTGAGTTTGGCAACAGTGTGTACCTAAAAAGACATATGTACCAGGTGCATTTTAAGGGTATAAATAATAGAACAACAGAAAGAATAATAAACTTGTGACCTCACTCTTCTAGCAAAGTCTCTGAATTCCTCTGGAAGCTCATTTCTTAACCCTTGATTTCCTTCTTTTCCCAATTACTCAATTCTCTCAGATTAAAGAGAGTTCAGTCCTCCTTAATCCCAGATTCTTTATTTTATTAGAATATAAATCCCAATTCTCATACCTTTCCTGATAAATACTTTAACTCTCCTTCTGAAGTACCAGTGTAGCACTGGTGTAGCACTGGTGTCAGAATCAAACAGTCCTTGAATATGTTCAGCTTTTTCCCTCAAGCAAGGGACAGGAATCCATTTCTTAGCTGAAAAAAACTTTACCCCTCAGGCTCTTCCTAAAAATGAAAACTGATTCCCTGGTTCCAAGGGCACTCAGCTCCAGGTGGAAAACCAATAGTCTTTGACTCCAAAAATAGGGAGAATAAACAAGAGACTGGAAGGGTGGAAACATTTCCTTGCCTCCAAAATGAGGAGATAGTTACTGATAGAAAAATTAACTGAAGCTTGAAACTTAGTTGCACTGGGTCACAGACAGGTCAAAATCCTGGAGGGGTTATAGCACACAGTCTTAATTTTCCCGCCCCTTGCTTTGCCCATACACAGGGATGCTCCAATCCTCTGTGCACCATTTGACCCAAGAGTTTTGCAATTGGAAGTCTCTCAAAAATGGATTAAGAGTAAACTGCAATTACAAGTAAGTCAGGTTAAACAGCTGGACCCACACAAGAGAAAATATATGATCCTTATAGGATAACTTAGAAAAAATAAAGAACAGGAGACAGACAGCTCCTGCCTTCAGGAAATCCAAACTAAAATCCACGAGGATTGATGGTGGTTGGGGATCATAAACAGCTAGAACATGGCATCTGCAGGTCCTACATGGGGGAGTAAAATTCAAACCTTTTTTTACTTGTAAAGGGCTCACGTCAACCTTTACGTGAGCCCTTGGTGCTACAGCGTGGTTGACACAACTTGTAGGCAAACCTATGAGGACTACACCGGCAGCTGAACACGCTCTGTAGCAGGATAAATTGAAGTTTTATCTGAACCAGTCACTTCTCCCTTATGTTGAGACCTTGGGTTCTGGTAGCTGGCAAGTCTTAGGCAGATCCCTAGGGTGGAAAAAAAGCAAGAGTCCAATAACCCACTAAAGTCAGGACAGAATCAGAGACAGGCCAATGTTGGAGTAGGCTGAAAACAGATGTGGTCCGGTTTAGGCAGAAGGTCAGGTCCAGGCAGCAGACAAAATATGGTCAGGTTCAGATAGAAGGTCAGATCCAGTTGGCAGGCAAAATGTGGTCAGGTCTAGACAGAAGATCAAGATCTAGAAAGTCAAGCCAAGGAAGGACGAAGGCACACTGAAGACACTGGACGAGATGAACAAAACAAAACTGGATAAGGCGGGCTGGACAAAAGAAGCAGAAAGAGGCAAAAAGAGCAGAGCAAGGCAAGAATGAAGTTGGAAGAGGCAAGGCAGGACTGCTGCGAGCGTGGCCTACAGCTGGTGTTGAGAGCACGGAGGTGCGGTCGCTAGCTCATGGGACAGCGTGAGACCATGAACCACGGTACGACTTAGAGAGGATCCCCAATGTACACCGTGGGTGGTGAGAGCATGCAAGCATGGGCGAAGCAGGAACAAAGCAGGACTGGAACCAAGGCAAGGAACCTGGAACAGGAACAAGGCAGGGTCAGCCCTCTGCTGGACCTACATGCACCAATGAGACCCAGCAATGCAATGCTGGTCTCAGGAGTAGCCCTCCGGCCACTTGAAAGCCCTTCTGGACCTGCCGCTTGGGAACGACAAGTGCGTGAGACCAGATGGAGGCTGAGGACTTGAAACTTGGGAGACTCAGACGAGGACTTGGAACTTGGGAGGACTCAGACGAGGCTTGGAACTTGGAAGGTACAGGTGGGCACTGTCATTCAGGGCACCCTACACAACCCCCCATGGGCTGATCATGGACCACCCTGTCCGCTTGCATGCCCTACACAACCTGGGAAGGCGGGACAAGTGCCAGGAGGGGATCCAACCAAACGAGGCTCCAATGACCGGAAACAGGAACCGGATCAATATGGATTTACCCTCGGGGTGGTCACCTGGAGGACTCGAAGAGCTGGAAGACTCGGAACTTGGAAGATTTGGAACATCAGGACTTCAGGAATGGAACAACAGGAAATCTGAAACCAGGACAAGGCAACAAAGGAGCTCCGATGAGGAACAAGACCATGAACATCGAAGACATGGAACGAAGAGTCATCTTAGACAAATGAAGACCACGGAAGACCTTGACTGGTGAAGAAGAACATGGACGACCATGGGATCTGATCTGAAGGCCCCCAGGAACAGGAACTGACCCCTTTTATAGGGCTGAAACAGGAAATGGACTGGGGCTAACATCAGGTGGAACTGCGGGCTTTTCCCGCTGCTGGCCCTTTAAATAAACTGAGGAGGCGCGTGCTGGCACCTAGGAAGTGCCCAGGAAGTGAAGTAGCACCGAGGACAGCGGCGTTCCCGCCACGAAGATGAAGGAGCATGCACCGATGGCGGCACTTAGGCTGCGAAGGAAGGCAGACCTGAAGGCGGCACTCCTGCCGCATAGAGACGAAAGTGAGTGGCAGCTTGCAGGCCTCGAAGAGGGGATCCCGGTGGCAGCTCCTGCTGCAATGAAGAACGGCAGCGGCCCCTCCTGCTGCACAGGGCGGCATCGGCGAGCCAGGACAGCATAGGCCGCCACAATGCATTCCTTCGGCGTCAGACAATGTTCTATGTAAAAAACCCCGGTCTAACCTCCCAGACCAGGGCAACCTTTTTGTTACATGTAAACCGGATTGATTTGTATTGCATACAGGAATTCCGGTATATAAAAATTAAAAATAAATAAAATAAATAAATTGGTAGAGTCAGGTAGTAAGTGAAGGGCCTGCTTGCGGGATGGGCTCCACAAGCAGGATCGTAACAAGGAGAAAGCAAGCTGAAAACGTAGGAATTCAGGAACGCTAGCAACACGCACTGCATGTTGCGTCAGAGGTGGACCCTTGGGCCAAGGTGGGGGTGACGCAACCCATAGGTAAGGACCTACGGTTCCCCACCGTCGGCAGGTGGAGTAATCTGATAGATAGAGGCCGCTGGAGCTTCACCTATTCCAGCCCTCGTTCCCTGCGGGTTGAGCCTTTGGGTGCTGGGGCCGGCAGGACTTAGGTGGGTCTCAATATAGAATAGCAAGAGAAGTTGGTTCAGCCCAGAGACAGGAGGCGAGTGATGGTGCAGTCCTACTCTGGACTGGGTAAGGTTCTGGAAACTTGGGCGTCAATGAAACGAAGGCAGACTGAGTTCGCTCGAGCAAAGGTAGGCCGAAGCCTGGTAAGTCCATGTCCAGGGAGTAGGCAGAAGAGGCGTCCAATGGTAGGCTTGAGTCAGGGCTGGCGGCAATCCAGGGGCTGTGGCAAGCAATGCTGAGGTCTGATCACGGAGATAGTCAATAGCGTAGTCAATCGAAGCTGAGGCCTGATCACGGAGAAGTCAATAGCGTAGTCAGACAAAGCAAAGTTCAGGGTCTGGAGATAGGCTGTAGCGTAGTCAGGCGAAACGAAGTCAAAGTCCGTGTAATCAATCCGAAGCATAGGCAGGGCAGGAATAAGGAAACAGGAACAATGAGGATCAGGAACGTAGTGACGAATCTCTTAGTAGCAACGAGTACTCGACCAGCGAGGAAACCTGTTGCAAAGGCAATGTATGGAGTGAGGCCTGAGTTTAAATACTATGAAGAGGTTGACGTCATCATCTGGGGCCGCAGCCAGGTTCCCGCTGCGGTCCCTACATAAGGATCAGCGATGCGCGTGCGCGCGCCTATGGAAGGCACGGTGCGGGTAGTGGCGTCTCTCTGCGGGCCACGCAGAGAGGCCCGACGAGCAGTAGCAACAGGACCAGGAATGCTGGGGACTGTGGCAGAGCCGGAGGCACCGGGGGAGGCCCGAGGTCGGAGCTGGCGGCCCACCACCGCTAGCGAGGAGGAACCAGAGGCTGGAGTCCTTGTGGAAAGGTGAGAGGGCCGTGCTGCGGGTCTGCCACGGACGGCACTCATAACACTGCAAAGCAGGAGACTCATTGCTGACTGCTGCAGGGCCTTGGCTTAAAAGAGGCTGACGTCATCTGAAGGCGTTTCTCAAGGGTTCCTGCCACTGCGCAAACACCTATGGGAAGGCCGGGTCACGGTGGCATGGGATGCTGGGTTCAAAGGCCTTCCTGCCATGTTGAAACAAAGCCACATTGGGGCTGACAGGAGAAACAAGGCAGCGTGAGAGGGTGCTCCAGTGGCTTTCAGCTACGTTGAAACTGACCAGCATCAGAGGTGAGTGCCATGAGCTGCAAAACTTAACATTACTAAATAGCTCTTAACCTTCCCAGCTAGTTAGTACATTCCTTTTAGAAAGAGAAATCAAAAGTTCCTGACACAACAAAAATAAATCATTAAATACATCACAATTTAAAAAGAAACATGAATATATTTTTGCAGCAGAAAAATTAGTGAATACTTTAACTCAAGAAATTAACCCATTCATGAAGGGCCAGATATCCATTACAGAAATGAGCCTGAGATGGTGACTCTGATTAGTGATATTATAATGCAGTACTGTTTTCAAAATATATTTTAAAACATCATAATAACCTCCAAAACTGATATATCAATGCATTGGCTTTTGTTCCATTAAAGCAAAGCAGTCAGGGGAAGCATTTGCCTGTATAGGATGAGGTCTGGTTCTTGACGTTCAAGATACATTAAACTGGGAAAAAGGGTGATAAAATTATAGATAGTAGTAAAAAATACAGTGCTATGTGTTTTCCGTGACTATTCATGGCTCAATAGCTGAGCATATATAATGTGATGTGATATTCAAATAAATATGCCTTTCTGTACTATATTTGGGGAGCATGAGGCTTTGCTAAATCAGTGAACTGATTGGGAAGTTATATACCAGGATATGGAGTTCATAAAAAGGGCAGATTCAACAGAAGAGGAGGAAGTGTGACTGTATGGTTCCGGAAACAGATTAGGCCTGGACAAGGAAATGGTATATTCAGTCTACCACTTCAGTAACAGACTAGACTTGAGAGGAATAAATAATAAAAATTGATATTAGGAAACTATTATGAGCCTCTAGGGTAGGATGGGAAAGCAGACCAGGAAATGTTTACATAGATAAAGGAAGTCTACAAAAAAAGTCAAGACTAGGGTCACTAGTATTTAAGTTAACTGGAAATTGACAAGAATCAAATATATTGCAATGAAGAAGTGGCATACCAGCATTTGAAAAGCAAACATTAAGCGAGAAACTAGAACAAATCCCTCCAAGGACATATGTGGAAATAAGTTCCACCTCATTCGCTATGGAATTTTGGAAAAATGTAAATGTGCATTGTAGATACTATACATGTACAATATACAGGATGAACAGTCCATAACAGATAAATGTACCATTGGACAATTATTAAACATATAGAACCATCATTCTAACCTTGATTATGGTCCCTGTGAAAAAGTGTATATTCCCAACTGGAGGATCTGGTCCTTGGGACCATGGTTGCCAGGCACTAATGGGCTCATTTCTGACTCAGAGGAGTTTACTACAAAAGGAAGACCAGGTAGAGGAAATTAGGTGAGACTGAGGGAGAGCCTGGCCCTAATCAGTGAGGTAATTACATGATTATGCATGTAGAGGATCATTTCTGGGAACTCTCCAGATTTGACCCAGATTTTAGAGACCCAACTCTGGATCTCTGGGAGAGCATCCAGGATTTCCAGGTCTTAAACATCCTCTTTTTCTCTATCATAAGATGAAGAAGGGGCAGGCATTAGGATGCAGGGGAGGCAAGCAGGAGTAAGCAGGGTGAAGTCTCTCAGCCTGCAGCTACTTGACTGCCTCTCACCTCTGATTGGCTCTATAGAATAATGAGCCAATCAGCAGTGAGAGGAAGAGGACACAAAAGCTGTACTCAGGAAATGCTTTCCCTGGGATGGGGTCCCTCCTGCTGATTCAGTCCTCACAGTGACTGCACTGGCCAATGGGGTCCCTCCTGCTGATTCAGTCCTCACAGTGACTGCACTGGCCAGTGGGGTATAGGAGAAAAGAAAGTGACTGACAGTGTGGAAATAGTGAGAGGATTGAGAAAGAGGAGGGAGGCAAGAGTGTGTGTGAGAGGGGAGACCAAGAGTTGGGTGCTAAAGAATAAGAAGAGGGTGGGGAGAGCAAGGTAGGGGATAGCAAGGATAAGACAACAAAGGGAGAGATGAGAAATAGGAGGAGGGGAGGAGGAAGATAAAGGGGGAAAACAGGACCAAGAATGCAGGAGATGGAGGAGAAGACCCTTGATTGGGGGAGGAATCCAGGAAGATAAGAATAAAAGAACATAAGGTTTGCCATACTGGGTCAGACAAAAGGTCCATCAAGCCCAGTATCCTGTTTCAATGGTGCCCAGTCCAGGTCATAAGTACTTGGCAGGATTCCAAACGGTGAATAGAGTCCATGCTGCTTTTCCCAGGGATAAATAGTGGATTTTCCCAAGTCTACCTTAATGATTTTTTTAAGGACTTTTCCTCTGGGAATTTGCCCAAACCTTTTCTAAACCTAGCTACACTAACATCTTTCACCACGTCCTCTGGCAATGAATTCCAGAGCTTAATTATGTGTTGAGTGAAAAAAATATTTTCTCCTATTTGTTTTAAATATACTAATTAGTAACTTCATTGCATGTCCCCTAGTCTTTGCACTTTTTTGAAAGAGTAAACAAATGATTTAGTAAACAGTCGATATTATAGGAGGAAGGGTAAGAGGAATGGAGAAGAGAGTGCAGAAGAAAGAGAAGGTAAATGGTATGTCATGGTTACATCTGCTGTGCAGCCTCACTGTGCCCTGATTCTGCCTGCTATGACACCTCCCCACCAACAGAGGCTTCCAGTGAGCTCTATTCCTAGTTACATGAGCCATGTCCTCACTGGCCACCTGATCCAGCCTGTTGAACAGCTTCCGCTCCACCAGGGGTCCTCAACAAGCTTAACCTACAGCCTTGCCTAGCTCCTCTTCCCAAGCTCCAGACCCATTTAACCTTGCCTTGCCAAACCCAAGATGCCTCTTCAAGGAGTCTCCCTTGGCTCTCTGACCTGGCCACTCCAGGCTTCTACCTTGCCTTGTAGCCTCTGAATCTTCTTGTTCCTTGCTTTGTGGCCTCTCTAGGCCCCTCTATACCTAGAAACCTTTGGACCTTTAGCTTAGTGGCCTACAGATCTCCAGCCTTGCTGGCCTTTGGGCTTCTATGTACTTTGTTCTGTGTTGTCTTGCCTATTCCTTGTCTGGTCCTGTCCTAGTCTGTCTTGTCCAGTCCTGTCTCTGTTTGGTCTTGCTGTGCTCAGCCAGGTCCTGTTCCTGGTAATCACTCCCTGTCTTGTCAATACCTTGTTTTGCCCTAGTCTGTATCTAGTTCCAGTTCCTGTCCAGTAGCTTGCCTTGCCTTGCCTGTGTCTCTCCCAGTCCGTGCTCAGTATCTTGCTTTGTCTCTGTCTATACTCAGCTCCAGTCCTTGCTCTGTGTCCAGCTCCAAAATCCAGTCCAACCCAGCTCTAGCCAGTCTCTGTCTACAGTGCCTGCCTTGCCTCGTCCAGCCTGTCCAAGCCTTACCTCACTCACCATGATGTATTGCGCCGCAGCCAATACCTGCCAGCCCCCAGACCCAAGGACTTAACCTGCGGGGTGAGGGTGCTGGTTAGGTGGAAGATCGGTCCATGTCTTGCTTTGCAGTCCTGTACTACTCCTGGGGTGGTGTACCCTGAGTCCAGACCAGCAACCCATGATATGTGAAAAGAGAGAACATAGGAAGAATAGGAAGAAGAAAAAGGAAAAAAACAGGAGAAAAGGATAGAAAAAGGAAGAGAAAGTATTAAAATAGCTGCTGACAGAAAGAGACAAAGAAGGAAGAGATAGAACTGAAACAGAAAAGGAGGGAAGACATCAGAGAGAAAAAGAAAACCAATAAAAAAAAGAATAGAGAGACAAGGGCAGATAATGAGAAGAGGGATGCAGAACCAAAAAAATGAAGCTGGAAACACCAAAGGTTGGAAATTATTTTATCTGATAGAGAATATTAGATATAAAGAAAGAAGTTCCTTTTGGGGGAGGGCAGGAAGGAGGAAGCCAAAAAGTCATTATTGCAAATAGGGGTGCCAAATGGCTCCAGATTTTCAGGACAGGTTGATCCAGTCCTGGTTTTACCCCATTGCATGCAGGGACTTGTATCTTGCTCTTCTAAGGAAATGTAATAGGGAAGTCAGAACTACAAATCCCTGCATGCAGTGGGATAAAACCAGGACTGGATCAGCCTGTCCTGAAAATCTGGAGCCAGATGGCAACTCTAACTGCAACCCCCCCCCCCCCCCCCCCCCCCCCCCATGCTAATCTCAGGGTGAGCATAACTCAAAAGTTCTCAGGTATGGCTAGAACTCAGACAGAGCCAAGTCTTGTGTATATGATTTCATTTAGCATTGTATTGATGTGTTTTTTCCCCTTTGATAATTTTTTTTTTTTTTTTTTTGCTGTCTATGGGCTGATGTAGTAAGCCGCACTGAGCCTACGGTGGGTTTTTACTCTGGTTTTAGCACAAGTTTCTTGGTGCTAACCTTACTCATGAATATAATATGGTTTTTAGCATTAAAAAAAACCCCACACTAAGAAACCCGTGGTATACCTTGCATGGAGGCATGCAAATAGCTTTGGGCTATTAGTACCTAATAGCCCAAAGCTATTAGGTACTACAGGGCAATGCAGAGAGCCTCGTTAACAGGAAGACATTTTAGTGTGTGTGGTTTTTTTTTTTAATGTGGGAAATGTAATGCCTGGGTCGGGCAGGAGTAAAAGTTAATTTGTTTTTAGTGGCCATTGTGGTGTTGGGTGTAGGAGCTTCTCTGAGTTTTTCTATGGCAAACATGGATTATGAACATTTTGTTTTTGATGCTTTGGTACATTTTGCGGGTGGGTTGAAGAATTAGAGTAGGCAGAAGCTTTAAAGCAAAGAAGAGAGAGGAAAGAGAGAGAGAGAGAAGGCATTTTATTGCTGCGAAAGAGAGGAGGGTCCGAGAGGAACAGGCTGTCCTGACTCAATCCATTCACAGAAGACCATGCAGGCAGTGGATATTTTGTGGTGTGGATATATAGACTAAGCTCCAGGGCAATTCTTTCTCTCCCTATGAAGAAATCTAAGATGGACATGCTGATCCATGCTTGATCAAGCTTCTCGGTTCCTTGCATTTTCTTGCTATTGGCTTTTTCCAGAATACAGTGACTGTAGTGGTAGGTATGGACCAGTTATCATTTTCAAGTATTTCATCCAGGTACCGAAGGCCATGATAAATTGGATAAGGGAGTTTATCAAGTACTCTTCTCCTGCTCTGACCCCTTGACCTGCTTTCTTTCCTTTCCTCCCCTAATTGCCCGCTCTAGCTCCCACATGCCACTCTCTTCCTGCCCCATCCCTGCTCCCTGGCTACACTCCATTGATTCATGCAACTAGACTCCTCCTATCTACTCTGTCACCATTTGCCCGCTTGTCATACTCATCCGCTTTCCTATTCGCACACCCTCTGTCAAGCTCCATTCTCTCCAAAATCATTAACATCCACTCTCCTCTTTCAGGA
The DNA here is from genome assembly GCF_901001135.1 of Rhinatrema bivittatum. Taxonomy (NCBI): domain Eukaryota; kingdom Metazoa; phylum Chordata; class Amphibia; order Gymnophiona; family Rhinatrematidae; genus Rhinatrema; species Rhinatrema bivittatum. The sequence goes on from NC_042616.1 coordinate 266,148,153, forward strand.
ACCTAAATGTAACCTTGCAATATATATGTGATATGGGTTTCTTCTGTAGGTTATTAGTTCAGGGTTAACCAACTTCATAAGAACATAAGAAAAGAAATTGCCATACTGGGTCAGACCAAGGATCCATCAGGTTCAGCATCCTGTTTCCAACAGTGGGCCAAACCAGGCCACAAGAGAACACAGAGGAGTTTTGGCGTCTGTTATTCCCAAGTTTCAGTAAGCATATCTGGGAGGGGGACAGTGGAGCCTATTCAAAGGAGGTATGTGTTAATGCTTGGCTGAATTTTTTTTTTCTGGTAAGACACCTGGGTACGCAGCCAGGACATGGGACCCCTTTGAAAACTGTCTGCACTATATCCCGAGTTTTTTCTGAATTCCAAGTTAAGTTGAGGGGACAGCCAGAGCTGCAGGAGAGGTTCTGCAGGAAGAGCAGGCCCGGCGCGACCGGGTGCGCATCCCATGCATTTGCACAGAGTGGCACACCCGGGGAGGCGGTGGGCCAGCGGCAGCAGGAGAGGCCGCGGGCTCTCTCCTTCTTCGACCGCTGGCTGGTTAGGCTCCACCGGCGGCCAGCGGCCTTGCCTGCTGCCATAGGGCATCTTTCGGCTTGAGTGGGGAGAGAGCAGAAGCTGTGTGCAGGCGTGCATACCCGCCCGTGCACAGCTTCCTCTTCTTCACCTCTCCCTTCCAAGCAGGAAGATTGGTGGGCTGTCCAGCCCGAAGATAGCAGAAGGCCCTTGGGCTGTTGTGGAGTTCATCCCACCACGGCCAATAATCATTTTCTAAAAGATAAAGATGGATTCTTTCTACACAGCAGAGGCAAAAAGGTCCAGGAGGGGCAGATTCAGGGAGAGTTTTGATCCTGGCTTTTTTGTAATTATTTCTCAAAGAGGATATTTTGGATCTATTTGGGCAAGTAGCGCCGGCGCCATTTTGAATATTGGCAATACGGCCCGAGTGCAGGAGGTCGCTCCCGGACCCCTGCTGGACTTTTGGCAAGTCTTGTGGGGATCAGGAGGCCCCCCCAAGCTGGCCAAAAGTCCCTGGTGGTCCAGCGGGGGTCCGGGAGTGATCTCCTGCACTCGTGACGTCGGGTGACAGGAACCAAAATGGCGCCGGCGCTACCTTTGCCCTGTCATATGGTAAGGGCAAAGGGCCACCGGCGCCATTTCTATTAACGCAGCCGTGGCCCGAGAGCGGGAGATCGCGCTGGGACCCCCCCACTGGACCCCAGGTAATTTAAAACATTTTGGGGCGGTTCGGGAGGGTGGGGGATTTGTTTTAAAGGGTCGGGGTGGGTTTTAGGGTTGTCCAGGCGGGCGCTCAAGGCAGCAGGAAGATGCATGAATGCATGCCGCGCCCTGACCGGCTACGACAGCAGTAGCAAGCCCAGCAGCAACTGGTACAGCGGCATCGGCATGGGCTTCGACCAGTGGCACATTGGCCTTCACTCCAGCTACTCGGACTCGTGCTATGGGGGCCCGGGCGACCCTGAGGCTGACGGCGTTGGCCCGCCACAGGCCAGTCCACGCTCCAGCCTGTGTGGTCAGTCCCTTGAACTGGAGAAGGAGCTAGTGCTGCACATGAAGAAAGAGTATTTTGGTGAGTAACTAATGTGTGGTACTTGCTTCAATGCCGACAGATGTTCATGGGCCTTCCCCCTGCCTTGAGTGCCCAAGCTGGACGTCCAAGCTGTGACCTCGGACGTCTGGCTTGGACGTCCAGCCGGGCGCTCAAGGCAGCGGGTCTGTAGGAGAACCATCCACTTTCCTGGTGGAATGACATTTCAAATGACATTTGAAATGACATGTACCGCTTCATGGATGCGCTTGCATTTGCGTCTCATTTGAATACTGTATCGAGCGGTATGTGAACCAAATTGTGCGCACGGCAAACGAGGGTGCTCCCGGCACTGCCGCACTCTTTCTTACGCGTCCTTACTGTATCGGCCTGATAATGAGGTTTGGGTGGACCCTTGGACACTGTGGCAGCTGACTACGCCCATGGGGGGAAGTCCCGTGAGGAGCCACAGGTCAGGCTCAGCTCTGGACACACAAACATAGATAGTTCTTTATTTAGACAGTTTGACAGTTTGACAGGCCACCAGAGGTGACAGTAGTGAGTAGATGTTGTAGCCCGGGGAACAGCGGTTTCTCCGGTAGCAGTGCTGTAGTGGAGAGAACTGAGAAAGTGAGTACAATAGAACATTCACAGAGTCCCAAACATGGAGAAGCCCCGAGATAGGGAGAGCTGGCCCTCGAGGAGCGAGTACCAGATCCTTGGAGGTAGAGAGACTTGTTGGCAAAGTACTCGCACAGCGGTTCCACGTAGGAGATGGAACTGGGGCTGGAACGGGGGCTGGAGCGAGTACCTGGTTCCAGGGAGACAGCTCTGAGGAGTAGATGATGATAGTACTCACTGATGGTGTCTGTAGCGATTTCTTCCAAGTAGAAGAGGAGATAGATGCAGGCAGCGAGTCACAGAACATGGACCCTCAAGGAGCGAGTACCGGTTACCTGATAGCGACCTGAAAGAAACAATGAGGCCCCCGAGGAGCGTGTACCCCGTTAGCAGAAAGAGTCTAATAGGAGTTGGCAGGCAGAGTAGCTGGGTACGGCGAGCGAATCCTATCCGTAAGATCACCCTTGCTAACTCAACGGCTAGCAATAAACAGTAGGCTTAAATATCCGGGCAGTGTGACGACATCACAGGGGGACGCCCCAGAGGAACACGCCAATGAGGAAATAAGAATGAGGGCCGCGCGGTGCGCGTGTCCTAAGCTACCTGAAGAGCAAGGCGGGAGGCAGCGCCCAAGCCGGCCCGGGAACGCCGGAGAGGACGGCAGATGGACACTGCAGCAGCCAAGCATCCATGGGGAACAGGAGGAGTCGCAAGAAAGGAAAGGTAGGTGGAGTGAAGCCGTCGGGCAGCGACGGTCGCAACAATACCACAGGGAGAGAGGGGACTCTAAGAGATAGAAGATGAAGAGGACCCAGGCAGGGAAAGAGATGGTGAGAAATCTTAAGGGGAGGAGAAGCTAGTAACAGTGAGATCAACTTCACGTCCTTTCAAAAGGTTAACTGATTGATCAAAAATGCAGAAACAATGTTCAAAAATGCACTGCATCAAATAATGTGAATTTTGGTTCTGCAGACCCAAAATTCAACCACAGGTTGGACGGTGTGGATTTCCATAACTAGAATTGCTCCATCTCCTTATTAATTCGGTTCAGAAGTTATTCAATAACTTAGGCGGCTCATTCTGCAATTTCTGCAACATGCCACCGGGGGCTCGCGGGCGTGTTCTTCTGCCACATGTTTGGAAGCAGATTCTTGGGAATTCACCGCAGGATAACTTGCAGAGCTGTCACTTTAGACCAAGTTTATGATTTGCGATCGGAGTTCTAATTTTGTCTATAAATAAGTTTCCTCCCATCAGAATCGCATCTTTAGCAAACCAGGGGGAGGCAAAGTAATGAGGTCATTTTTCTTTTTTGTTAATGGGTGGGAGTAAAAGTTTTAGGTAGGGAAGTAAAACAGAGAAGAAAATGTTTTAAAACTGGACGTTAGCATTATGCCGCTGAAAAATTTTAAACGCATTCCAAGGCACGCAAGATGATGAAAGGTGGGGTTCATATTTTATCCAGATGTATTACGTACATACATACACTCCCGCCCCCAGCCAGTTCCGAAACCGTACGAAATATCGCGAAACATTTCCTGGTCCGAGGGGGGGGGTGGGGTCCTAATTCTCGAGACAACACCTCCTACTAGCTCTGGAAAGAAATGCCATTGAGTGCCGCACGGCGTAAAAGTTTGACTCCAAGTAAAAAAAATAAATAAAATAAATAATAATAAAATAAAATAAACGCGCAGGCGCGAATTCCGTTGAGGTGACGTCTCCACCGAACGAGTGTAGCGGCTATTCAGAATCCCCCTTTTCCTTTCCCGCTGCGCATGCGCGAGACGGGGGTGGGGCGGCGGTGGCTGCAGGAGTTGGGGGGGGTGGGGCGGCGCCGGCAGCGGATGTGGGTTCCCGGTCAGAGCTTAGGAGCGAAACAGCGGCGGCGACTGCAGCAGAAGTAGCAGCAGCAGCAGCAGCGGTGCTAGCGGGCGGCTGAGCGCGGCATCATGGGTGAGTGTCTCCACCCGGAGGGAGAGGTGGTAGCGCCGGTGTGTGTCCCTGTGTTTTTGCGGGCGGGCAGCGTTTGAAACTTTGCGCCGCTCCTGGTTGGTGACAGTTTGTGCGAGAGCGGCGGGGTCCGGCTTCTCTCGCTCGCTTCTTGTTACCAGCGGGGGCTGCGAGGCTCAGGAGGTGTCGAGACGTTTCCGCGTTGCTTGTGCTCCCCGCCCGGCTGAATAGAGTCGTGGTGCTAGTGATCTCTCCGTACACAGCTGACGGCGTCCCTTCGTTTCTCATCCTTGCTGCGGTTTGCAGGAACCGTCGAGAAGGTCCCGGCCGGGGTTCGTGCAGATGGTTATTTATTTATTTTATTTATCTCCGGGCGTGCGGAGCAGGACACTTTTTTTTTTCTCTCTCTCTCTCTCGTGTGTGTGGTTAGTGCCAGGAATGCACTCGAGTGAGCCCTACAGTTTATTTTAATCTTTAAGTGATCGTTAGTGTATTTCTTATAGTAAACTCCCTTTCCTTTCACTTAATTATGAAGTCTTCGGCGTGTAGTTTTCGTCAGAGCCTCTTACCACCCACCCATCGTACTTATTTTTGAATTTATGGAATCGGTGGTGGGGGAGGGAAATCAAGCTGCAGAATAACTTGCTGTCTACCCTGCTCATTTGAAATGTTTTGATGTTAAATAGTTGCCAGTTCTGTAACTTTTTTTTTCTAGTAAGGATTATAGAAATACTAGTTTTTTGCTATTCATGTTTGTAGAATACAAAACAATAACTGAATGTAAGGCTTATTTAAAGCATTATGGCAAACTTTTTTTTTGTTTCTTTTAATTCTACGTTACAGTCTTGGAATCCACAAACATATTTATCATTTTGCATATTATGTATAGTGAAATAAGCAGTGACCTTAATTTCGTTCTCCTTTTGTAGATCTAAATATCCTGGAGATATGCAAGGGCCTGAACAGTGTCTTGACGAGTATGAACAAGACCAGGTGTAATTGCTGTCCTTAGTATGACGATGTCTAATGTAAAAATTGAGTAACTAACTAAGGGTAGTCCCTTCTTGGTCTTAGCAGAGATTTGTGAACCAGTATAATGCTGGGATAGTTTTAATACCTTGCCACTCGACCCTACTAGAGATATAGCTATTAAATACATGACTATAAACTCACTAAGATTAGGTTAAGGGCACACTGCCCTGTAAGATGTGTGCATCTGTGTGTGCGCACACAGGTCTTGAACTTGTGCACAAGGAATCCCGATATTATTTGCATTATACTGGTTCATAGCCTACAAATTTCACCTCTGTTTATAAAAAGTTGCATAAAATAGCATTTTTGCACAAGTAGTCTTTCAATAATTAGAAGGAACATTTGGTTAAATGTAGTGGGCATATTAAAAGCTCATTGACTCTTTTTTAGGGTGGGACTGAGTGCATTAAATGTGTGAAACTGATATTTTTAATGGCGATGTTGAACAATCAAAGCTTGGAGTTGGTGGACAGGCCAACAGGAGAAAAACTGCAAGGGTATAATGGATACCCCCTGTTGTCCTTTCCACCTTAAGGGGTGGCCAACCTGTGGCTCTTTCATGTGCAAAATGTGGTTTTTGCCCTCCTTTCCCCATGGCAACTGAGTACCACTGCAGAAGACAAGACAGGTCGGGGGCTGCAAGCAAGCAGCAGAATGACAGAAGTCATTCTGCTGCTTGCTCCAACACCTCTCCTACTGTCCTCATAATGCTGCTGATCACACCAGAAACGAGAATGTCTGTCTGGAGAAGGCTGTAGAGCCTCCACCTCCTGTCTACAAGTAGTAGTACAGGAGGACAGCAAGGAAGAGCCAATCAACTGCCTGGTGCTGCCCATCTCCCACTCCACCTGGTGCTTGGAGCACAGGTGGTTTCTTTGTTCTGCTATCTAGAGGTGAGAAACTGTAGTGAGCACTGCCTCAGGCTTAGCAGATCACTGTGCTCCCAGGACTTGGGATTCTGCTTACAGCAGAGGAGAGGATGGAGTTACCCAGAGTTCCTGTCAGGCCACAGTGATTTATGGTGAGAAAAAGGGGTGAATACTTGGGGTGGGGCTAGGGCAGGGGTGTGAGAAGTGAATTTTGGAGAGGTGAAAGGTGCAAATGCTTGAAGGAAGAGCAATGACAAGAGAATGAAGGCTTCTGTGAACAGTGATATGAAAGGAGTGAATATTGGGAGAATTGGGGATGAATGTTGGGAGGAGGTGAGGATGGGGTTGAATGCTGGGGACAGCATAAGATGAAGCTAAATCAGGGCTTCCCAAATCTGTCCCGGGGACCCTACAGTCAGTTGGGTTTTCTGGATATCCATAATGAATATGCAGAGAAAGATCTGCATATAGTCTCTGTCATGCAAATATCTCATGTATATTCATTGTGGATATCTTGAAAACCTTACTAGCTGTGGGGTCCCTGGGACAGATTTGGGAAGCCCTGAGCTCTAAATGCTGTGGGAGTTGAGGGGAGGGGGTAATTTTCATCTTACTCCCCAATTCCCTGAAGTCAATAATACAAATTTGACTGTCTGGCATCTTATTTCTAATGTCTACGCTGCCACCTGCTATGCAACAGGTTTGAAGGAGACTGGGGCTCGGGTTGGGGGAATAGGGAGATAGAGCTAGGATAAAGTTGAATTAGAGCCATGCATGCGGGAGTGGATTGTGTGTGAAGTAGTGTGGGGAGAATAGAGGGAACTTGATTTAGTGAGGGATGGGGGTAGAAACAGTTCAAAAGAACTGGGAGAAAGCCAGAGGGAGTTTGTGTGAAAGAGAGGCAAAGGTGGGGATGGGGGGTACAGAGGAGTTAAAGAGCCAGAAATGGTGTCTTTGCTGTTGGGGCAAAGGTGATGACAATATGTAAAAGAGCAGAGAGGGTGAAAGGGGAGCAAGGATGGGTGACAGCCAATCTTACGTTCAGAGATAGCAGCTAGAGGTGAAGGGTAAAAGGGGAGGGTACTAGACCAAAAGTGAATGAAAGGGGAGGGAATGAGACAGAGGTGAGATGGTGGTTGAAGTGGGGAAGAGTTTGAGCATGACAATTGGGTGTGATTTGAGGGAGAGTAGAGCCAGAAGGAGTGATGGCAGAGTATATATGAGAGGGCCAGATGTGGAGCAGAGGGGTGGGAGAGGAAAAGAGAATGGGAGGTTGGGGACAGAAATACTGGGATTCTGTATAGGGTCTGGAGAGGAGAGAGAGATGGGGCAGGGAGAAGAGAGAGGGTGAGATGGGATACTGGTGCTGGGAAGACTGTGAAGTTAGAGGGGGGGGGGGGCAAAGTAGCACGGGAGTGCGGTTGGAGGCAATGCTTTTGGGCTGCCGAGCCCACCATCATTGTTCTTGAAGTTGGAGGATGTTATGCTGATGCTGCTGAGAGAGAGGCTGGAGGAAAGGGGGGAATTGAGAGAGACTAGTGGAAGAGTAGCGTGAACCCCCCCCCCCCCTCACACACACTCACAATGCTTGAAAATGTTTTGCTCTTTGATGCAGTAAAATCATTCTGATTCCTTGGCTCTTAGAAACATAGAAATACATCAGAAGAAGACCAAACGGCCCATCCAGTCTGCCCAGCAAGTTTTCACAGTTATTTTTCTCATACTTATCTGCTACTCTGACCGCTGAGATCAGGGCCCTTATTGGTAACTTTTTGGTTCTAATTTCCTTCCATTCCTTCCACCACTGCCATTGATGTAGAGAGCAGTGCTGGAGCTGCATCAAAGTGAAGTTTCAAGCCTAATTGGTTAGGGGTAGTAACTGCTGCAGTAAGCAAGTTACTCCCATACTTATTTGTTTACCCAGCCTTAGTGTGTGAAAGATTGGCTGCTTCTGCACTAATGTTTCAGTTGTGCCAGGAGAGTGAAAAAAAAAATGTCCTTAAATGTCTGTGATACCCGTTCATATAGCTGCAGGGTTTGCACTGCTGCTGCTCATTGGCCATGACATGAGAGAGTACATACTGTTGGACCACTATTGAGGTATATGCTATAGATGAAATGATGTTAATATGACTTTTTTTTGTCCAAAATGCAGATAATCATATTTTCAAGACAGGTTTTGTCACATTTCCTCTTGTGACCTGTGATAAACTAACATGGCATGATTTGTTTCAGCTAGGTTTGTGGGTTTTTTTCACCCATAAGAGTAAAAAAAATAAGTTGACAATATCTCTTCCCTAGACTAAAATGCTTCTAGATACATCTGTCTTGTACTGGAGTAAATATTTGAGGTTCAGTCATGTCAGATACTTACAACAATTACTATGTGGCAGAACCCAAATTTCTTAAATTCCAGATACAGGAAGTTAATCTTCAAAAGGATTTATGCATGTAAAACTGGGTTTTACATATGTAAAAGAGCTTTTAAAAATTGCTAGTTTTAGGCATGTAACACTTTTGAAAGTGTATTAAAGAGGGTTGAATTTTCAAAAGGTTTTACATGCATAAATGGGCTTTTGAAAATTGCCTTTATCTGCTACTTACACGTAATGCCATTGAACTTCACTCCGCAGTGTGGGGAATGGGCTTGAATGGAGCCATTCATTTGTTTGAATTGTGGTGGTATATTGGTTTTCGGTTAATATCCTGAAATATTAAAGAATAGCCAATAGGTGCATGGGCAATAAAGTTGTACAAAGTTGTAATTTTATACTATAGGAAATGTGAATATTACACTCATAAAGATATCAAACTAATAGATAACTATTTTCCCATATGTAGTTTTAGTTACTGTTGCAACTATACTAGTGACCTTGATGTGCAATCATTTTTTCATAACTAGTATGCTCATAATTTTTTTTTGCATGCCTTTGAAAATAGCTGGATTTTTGCTGGGATTTTTTTCCATTTAAACTGTGTGATTTAGATCTGGAGAAGGTCAGCAGTAGTCTCAAGTTGAACTTTTTTTTTTTTTTTTTAAATGCAAATCTGTGATCTGCGAGACATAATTGACAATAAGTGACAGGTTTTTTTTTATCCCTGGACACTCACCTTTCTTGTCTCTCACCCCAAGTTGTAGTGGCTGACTTGGGGTGGGAGTCTGTTGGCTGTCCAGCCTTTGCGTTGCAGTGTTTGTCTTGCAATGAAAACTATAAAGATGGCAGGTGGGTTGATAACTGTCAGTTTTCCTAGTCTCATGCAAATTACTGGTGCTGTGAAAAATCTGCTTCTCTCAATGGGATACACAATTGTATGATATTGTCTATTATAGGGCATCCTAAAATTATCCTGGTGAACCCAAAGCCAGTTGGATTTTCAAGGTATCCACAAATTTGCATGAAACAGCATTTAGCGAGTCAGTGTGAATTTTGCGTCTTGTATATTCATTCTGGATATTCTGAAAAACCAACTGGCTGTGATTTCACCGAGGTAGGTTTGGGAAGTAATGGGGTACTGTCCTAAGTCTGCTACACCATTTTGTGACTTTTGGAACCTTGCCGGCCCCAGAATTATTGCTGTAAGCACAGGCCTAACTAAAAACATATTAAAGATATTTAGAGCATGTGATATATATAGTTCTTTGTGTGGTCCTGAGGTTGTTTTCCTTATGTAGTAAAATGTTTTTATGTATTACTTGAAACTGGTCAACAGTATTATACTTTTTCCTTAAAATGTATGGAATCCCTTTTGAAAAAAAAAAATTCTGCTGCTTAAAAGGGTAGCCATAACATCATTCAGGTACAAAAATTGCTTTTTGGATGAATCTGGTATAAAAAAATTGGTTTTCTGTTGAGCCAACTTGCAAATTCCCCCCCCCTTTATTTGTAGAATATATTTACAGTGTAGCCAGCAGCTGTAGCACCAATATTAACTCATCCACTCCATTTAATAAAAGGGGGACAGGTCATAAGAACATAAATTGCCGTACTGGCTGAGATTACGGGTCCATCAAGCCCAGCATCCTGTTTCTAACAGTGGCCAATCCAGGTTGCAAGTACCCAAACATTAAATAGATCCCATGCTACTGATGCCGGAAATAAGCAGTGGCTATTCCCTAAGTCAACATGATTAATAGTTTATTTCACTCTCAGGGTCTGTAAAATACCACAGACTCCTAGTTAGGTACGAGGCCACCTTACTTTAATTATAACATTTTTAAAGATTTTCTTTTTGTGTATTAAAATTTCCCCATGTCAGTCCAAATATTCAATAATCCACATCGCTTTCACAACTTGAACTCAAAGGATACAAGAGGAACAATCACTACTTATCTATTCCAGTCTTGGCTGATCACCCGACACACGCGTGTTTCAAACAGCAAGTTCTGCTTCAGGGGAATTTCCTTCTGTATCTGTCTCTTAGATGTGCTTCCCAACTTCAGTGCTGCGATTTTTCATCTTCCATATATCTCCTCTTGGCTCAATTACCACAACTTCAATTTTCCGTGGCCCCCTTGCGCCGCGTCCATCTTTGAATTGGCACACCCACCCGAGTGTTCCTATTATAGCCTGGACCGGAACCTACGTCATCAGAGGCAATCTCCCTTCACGTCCGGTTCCTCGTTATTCAGAATACACAAACCCCGAGGCACTTCTCATTATGTATACGCCAAACAGTCGTATATCCTATTGTTGCCACTGCAAATAACCGCTTCTTTCTCTCTTGTTTGTGTTTAGCATAATGATGCTGCCCCGATGAAACGCCGTCTTCCATCACGTCCGCTTCAACGTCATTGCGAACCTAAATCACATGACCTTACAGATCTCTGTTTCTGAATTTTGGAATCCTTAGTCCTCCTGATTACCGATCACCATCAGAGATCTCCTTCCCTGATGTTTGTTCAAATATAACCGTATCCATTTATATCTGATATTTCATCATAGCTGGGTTCACCTCATTCGAAGGATAAAGCTCATCGCTGTGTCCTGAAAAACCCTTTCAACCTTACATACAAATATTCAACACCCTGTTTCTCCTAGGTGGCAGTAATCCACGGGAGCTTCTAAATGAAAGAGTACCAATTTATTTTTTCATTAAGATCTCCCGGATCCATTGTGTTGAGCCAGTAAATCCAGAACTGTTCCCGCATATTCAAACGTAATTGGATATCACCGCCACGTGGGCCACAATGCACCTGTTCTAAAATGAGCCATTTCAGATCTATAAACCTGTGTTGTAAAGTGATAGTGCTGTACTAAAGGGGGCTGTGACCTTCCCAGTCCTGATACAGCTTCTGTGCTCGATGAGCCTGGTTCTGATCTTCCGTTTTGTACGCCCGATATACAAAAGATTACACGGACATAATATAGCATAGATGACTTTCTCTGATTCACAATTAGTAAGTCCATTCAATCTTAGAACCTTATCTGAGTTTGGTACTTGCCACTGGCACCCTGTAACTGCCAGGGCACACATATCACAATGGCCGCACTCCTGGTGGCCTCCTGTTGGTTGGGACACTCTTGTGGATGTAAAAGTGGACTTCACCACCATGTCTCTAATATTTTGGCCCCTAAAGAATGCAAACCTAGGGCCCGCTTGAAATATAGAATGTAAAGTCAAGATATGCCAGTGGGTCTTAATGATATTCATCACTGTGCTGGCTTGTTTACAATATTGGAGAGTGCATGTGGTCTTTTGTGAGAACGAGCGTTGTTGGTACTGTAATAAATGTCCTATTAGCATATAACGCCCTCTTATATGCTTTTTTCACAACTGAATTTGGGTAACCCCGCTGACTGAATCTTGCCATTAAATCTGGCGCTTGTGCCCGAAACTCATCTATTGATGAACAGATCCTCCTCAATCGCAGGAATTGGGAGATAGGTAAACCATTCTTTAAACCCAGGGGGTGGTCACTGGAGTATCTCAAATAATTATTTCGGTCTGTTTTCTTTCTATACAGAGTTGTTTTGATATGGTCTCCATCACGTTGTATCAAAATGTCTAGGAATGCAATAGACTGTCTATCAAAATGTGCTGTAAACTGCAAATTTTTATCAATCGTGTTTATCCATGTCAGGAATAGCTTTAAATTGTCCTCAGATGACACCCAGATAAAAAATGTCATCGATATATCTCTTGTATTCTCTTATGAATTGAAACCAATGAGAGCTGTACAATTTTAGAGCTTCGAAATCTGCCATATATAAGTTTGCAATGTCGGGGGCAACTGTGGCTCCCATTGCCACCCCTCTCACTTGGAGGTAAAGCTTGTCATCAAATCTAAAGAAATTCCTAAAAAGTACTAGCTAGAGAAGATTCAAAAAGGAAACCAGAGGGGACCGAGTGTGGACGGGGTCGAGACTGAAAAATCTTTTTCAGTAAAATAAAAGCTTCCTGCTGCAGAATATTAGTGTATAATGCGGTGACGTCTAGGGTGACCAACCAATATTCTTCCGGCAGTTCTCTCACTGCATCAAGGATTCGCAACATGTGAGATGTATCTTGTAGGAATGAGAGGGCTTCCTTTACATATGGCTTCAAAAAGAAATCCAAAAACATTGACAAGGGTTCCAATACTGAACCTTTGCTCGAAACTATCTGGCGTCCAGGGGGAGGTTTAACATCTTTGTGTACCTTCAGAAGGGTATACAGTACTGGAACTACTGGTTGTTGAACTTTTAACGCCCGAGCTTCTCTAGAGGTAATGTACCCTTCTTGAAGACCATCCTCCACCAACTTCTCAATAATCTGTTGTAATTCCTCTGTTGGGTCAGTGGGGATAATTTGATAATAATCGCTTTGATCCAATTGCCTGTGTATCTCGCTTACATAATCCTCTATTTGGATCACAATAGCCCCACCTTTGTCTGCAGGTTTAACTATAACCTGTGAGTCGGATGCAAGTTGTCTTAAAGCATGATATTGATTGTATGACCAGTCTGATGCTCTGGAATAACCCATCATCAAACCCCGTGTCTCCGACTGGCCCACGTCTCTTAACACTAGCTGCATAAATGTCACTATTGCAGAATCAATAGGACCTGGTGGCATCCAGGTGGATCTAGGGGTTATAATAGAATGATCGCGGTTATCCTGATCTTTAAAAAACAATTGTAATTGCAATCTCCTAAAGAAGCGATGTAAGTCAATCCGGGTTTTAAAAGAATTATATTTACAGAAAGGGATATACGATAATCCCTTTTCTAACGCCTCTAAAGTGTTGTCAGATAATTCTACCTTCGAAATATTGATTACTCCTACATCCTGATGTATACCTCTTGTCTTTAAAAATTCTGCTGGTTGCGGTATTGTGACAGTGTTGCTGGTCCTTGCCAGTTGGAAGGCTTCGTCCCTCTGCGTCCTCTGTACGGTCTTGGATAATAGGGCTCTTTGTTTGCTCCTAAAAATGTAGCCGGTTGTACCGTATTCGAATTTTCTCCTCTCCTCTTCACTGTGACTCGAGTCGTCAGATGAATCTTGAAACGTAACGTGAGGTCGTCTTATTTTCTCTTTTGTTTTTCCAAAAATAGATGTTATCATTTTTGTAGTCCGTTTCGTCCCTGCGAAACTTCTGTATTTTAAACTGCTTTAATTGATTTTTGAACTGTGCTATATCCTGTTCTAATTTAGTAGTGGATGCTTCCACTGTTTCCAAATCCACCATAGTAGATAGTTGTGTGCGTATATCATCAACCTCTTTTTTGTTTTCATTCACTGAGATAGCCAGACGCTCCACTATCAAGACCATCAGGTCTAGTGAGCATTTGTTCAAAATTGCTATCCACCGGGACACGAACTCTTCGTCATCCTGGAACATCAAGGGACCTTTTTGTACCCTAAGACCCCTTGGTATCCTATGTTGCTTAATATATTCTACGATCGTCGCCTGATGTAATTCTGACCGGATCAATGTTTTGGAAGAATTACATCAGGCGACGATCGTAGAATATATTAAGCAACATAGGATACCAAGGGGTCTTAGGGTACAAAAAGGTCCCTTGATGTTCCAGGATGACGAAGAGTTCGTGTCCCGGTGGATAGCAATTTTGAACAAATGCTCACTAGACCTGATGGTCTTGATAGTGGAGCGTCTGGCTATCTCAGTGAATGAAAACAAAAAAGAGGTTGATGATATACGCACACAACTATCTACTATGGTGGATTTGGAAACAGTGGAAGCATCCACTACTAAATTAGAACAGGATATAGCACAGTTCAAAAATCAATTAAAGCAGTTTAAAATACAGAAGTTTCGCAGGGACGAAACGGACTACAAAAATGATAACATCTATTTTTGGAAAAACAAAAGAGAAAATAAGACGACCTCACGTTACGTTTCAAGATTCATCTGACGACTCGAGTCACAGTGAAGAGGAGAGGAGAAAATTCGAATACGGTACAACCGGCTACATTTTTAGGAGCAAACAAAGAGCCCTATTATCCAAGACCGTACAGAGGACGCAGAGGGACGAAGCCTTCCAACTGGCAAGGACCAGCAACACTGTCACAATACCGCAACCAGCAGAATTTTTAAAGACAAGAGGTATACATCAGGATGTAGGAGTAATCAATATTTCGAAGGTAGAATTATCTGACAACACTTTAGAGGCGTTAGAAAAGGGATTATCGTATATCCCTTTCTGTAAATATAATTCTTTTAAAACCCGGATTGACTTACATCGCTTCTTTAGGAGATTGCAATTACAATTGTTTTTTAAAGATCAGGATAACCGCGATCATTCTATTATAACCCCTAGATCCACCTGGATGCCACCAGGTCCTATTGATTCTGCAATAGTGACATTTATGCAGCTAGTGTTAAGAGACGTGGGCCAGTCGGAGACACGGGGTTTGATGATGGGTTATTCCAGAGCATCAGACTGGTCATACAATCAATATCATGCTTTAAGACAACTTGCATCCGACTCACAGGTTATAGTTAAACCTGCAGACAAAGGTGGGGCTATTGTGATCCAAAATAGAGGATTATGTAAGCGAGATACACAGGCAATTGGATCAAAGCGATTATTATCAAATTATCCCCACTGACCCAACAGAGGAATTACAACAGATTATTGAGAAGTTGGTGGAGGATGGTCTTCAAGAAGGGTACATTACCTCTAGAGAAGCTCGGGCGTTAAAAGTTCAACAACCAGTAGTTCCAGTACTGTATACCCTTCTGAAGGTACACAAAGATGTTAAACCTCCCCCTGGACGCCAGATAGTTTTCGAGCAAAGGTTCAGTATTGGAACCCTTGTCAATGTTTTTGGATTTCTTTTTGAAGCCATATGTAAAGGAAGCCCTCTCATTCCTACAAGATACATCTCACATGTTGCGAATCCTTGATGCAGTGAGAGAACTGCCGGAAGAATATTGGTTGGTCACCCTAGACGTCACCGCATTATACACTAATATTCTGCAGCAGGAAGCTTTTATTTTACTGAAAAGATTTTTCAGTCTCGACCCCGTCCACACTCGGTCCCCTCTGGTTTCCTTTTTGAATCTTCTCTAGCTAGTACTTTTTAGGAATTTCTTTAGATTTGATGACAAGCTTTACCTCCAAGTGAGAGGGGTGGCAATGGGAGCCACAGTTGCCCCCGACATTGCAAACTTATATATGGCAGATTTCGAAGCTCTAAAATTGTACAGCTCTCATTGGTTTCAATTCATAAGAGAATACAAGAGATATATCGATGACATTTTTTATCTGGGTGTCATCTGAGGACAATTTAAAGCTATTCCTGACATGGATAAACACGATTGATAAAAATTTGCAGTTTACAGATCTCCCAATTCCTGCGATTGAGGAGGATCTGTTCATCAATAGATGAGTTTTGGGCACAAGCGCCAGATTTAATGGCAAGATTCAGTCAGCGGGGTTACCCAAATTCAGTTGTGAAAAAAGCATATAAGAGGGCGTTATATGCTAATAGGACACTTTTATTACAGTACCAACAACGCCCGTTCTCACAAAAGACCACATGCACTCTCCAATATTGTAAACAAGCCAGCACAGTGATGAATATCATTAAGACCCACTGGCATATCTTGACTTTACATTCTATATTTCAAGCGGGCCCTAGGTTTGCATTCTTTAGGGGCCAAAATATTAGAGACATGGTGGTGAAGTCCACTTTTACATCCACAAGAGTGTCCCAACCAACAGGAGGCCACCAGGAGTGCGGCCATTGTGATGTGTGCCCTGGCAGTTACAGGGTGCCAGTGGCAAGTACCAAACTCAGATAAGGTTCTAAGATTGAATGGACTTACTAATTGTGAATCAGAGAAAGTCATCTATGCTATATTATGTCCGTGTAATCTTTTGTATATCGGGCGTACAAAACGGAAGATCAGAACCAGGCTCATCGAGCACAGAAGCTGTATCAGGACTGGGAAGGTCACAGCCCCTTTAGTACAGCACTGTATCACTTTACAACACAGGTTTATAGATCTGAAATGGCTCATTTTAGAACAGGTGCATTGTGGCCCACGTGGCGGTGATATCCAAATATGTTTGAATATGCGGGAACAGTTCTGGATTTACTGGCTCAACACAATGGATCCGGGAGGTCTTAATGAAAAAATAAATTGGTACTCTTTGATTTAGAAGCTCCCGTGGATTACTGCCACCTAGGAGAAACAGGGTGTTGAATATTTGTATGTAAGGTTGAAAGGGTTTTTCAGGACACAGCGATGAGCTTTATCCTTCGAATGAGGTGAACCCAGCTATGATGAAATATCAGATATAAATGGATACGGTTATATTTGAACAAACATCAGGGAAGGAGATCTCTGATGGTGATCGGTAATCAGGAGGACTAAGGATTCCAAAATTCAGAAACAGAGATCTGTAAGGTCATGTGATTTAGGTTCGCAATGACGTTGAAGCGGACGTGATGGAAGACGGCGTTTCATCGGGGCAGCATCATTATGCTAAACACAAACGAGAGAAAGAAGCGGTTATTTGCAGTGGCAACAATAGGATATACGACTGTTTGGCGTATACATAATGAGAAGTGCCTCGGGGTTTGTGTATTCTGAAGAACGAGGAACCGGACGTGAAGGGAGATTGCCTCTGACGTAGGTTCCGGTCCAGGCTATAATAGGAACACTCGGGTGGGTGTGCCAATTCAAAGATGGACGCGGCGCAAGGGGGCCGCGGAAAATTGAAGTTGTGGTAATTGAGCCAAGAGGAGATATATGGAAGATGAAAAATCGCAGCACTGAAGTTGGGAAGCACGTCTAAGAGACAGATACAGAAGGAAATTCCCCTGAAGCAGAACTTGCTGTTCGAAACACGCGTGTGTTGGGTGATCAGCCAAGACTGGAATAGATAAGTAGTGATTGTTCCTCTTGTATCCTTTGAGTTCAAGTTGTGAAAGCGATGTGGATTATTGAATATTTGGACTGACATGGGGAAATTTTAATACACAAAAAGAAAATCTTTAAAAATGTTATAATTAAAGTAAGGGGGCCTCGTACCTAACTAGAAGTCTGTGGTATTTTACAGACCCTGAGAGTGAGGGGCCTACATATAATACTTGGCATAAACCTGTTGAGTTGAAATATATTGACCAGTGATACGATTGGGTTGAATTTGTGGGTGCACATTTATAGACCTCCAACATCTCTCCCTTCCTCCCACAACAGTCTCTTCTCCAAGCTGAACCAAACCCTAACCTCTTTAGCCTTTCCTCATAGAGGAATTGTTCCATCCCCTTTATCATTTTGGTTACCCTTCTCTGTTCCTTCTCCAGTGCAGCTATGTCCTTTTTTAGATGCAGTGACCAGAATTGCATACAATATTCAAGGAGTGGTCTCACCATGGAGCGATAGAGGCACTATTTCCTTCCTAATAATTATTAATATTCTGTTAGCTTTTTTGACTGCTGCAGCACATTGAGCTGATGATTTCAAAGGGTTATCCATGTCTGCATCTTTTTCTTGGCTGGTAACTCTTAATATGGAACCTAACATTTAACTTTTAGCATGGATTATTTTCCTCTGCAAGCATCACCTTGGACATTAAATTTCATCTGCCATTTGGAAACTCAGTCTTCCAGTCTCGCAAGGTGGTCCTGCAATTATCACACTCTGCTTATGATTTATCTACTCTGAATAATTTTGTCATCTACAAATTTGGTCACCTCACTCTTCATACCCATTTCCAAATAATTTATACATATATTAAAAAGCACTGGTCCAAGTAAAGATCCATGAGGCACTCCACTGTTTACCTTTTTCCACTTAGAAAACTGACCATTTAATGATCCCCTCTTTTTCCTGTCTTTTAAGCAGTTTGTAGTCCACAAAAGGACATCTCCTCATATCTCATGACTAGTGTTCTTAGAAGCCACTCATGAGGGACCTTGTCAAAGGCCTTGTGAAAATCCAAATGCTGCAGATTTTGCAGGCACTAAGCTCTTTTTTTGAGGATCTTGAGTCTGTGAAGTCCAAACCACTGATGTAGTCTCCTCAACCTTCACCACCTACATCACCTCAGCTTGGGCTAGATGTCCCGGCCAACTTCCCATCGCCAACTCCTGTTCTTCCACGCAGCCCTGATTCACTGATCTCCTTCTCACAGAGTTCCTCCACAGGCATGCCTTCAGATCCACCAGAAGGCTTGCCAGAACCGTATTCACAACTGGAGGATCTCTCATACGTGAAATTCATTGAAAAAATGGGGAATCTTATAAATGTGGAGACTGGGAATTCAAGATCCGAAGTCTTAGGTATCCTAAACATTTTTTGAGATGCCACCAGAGCAGATGGCTTTACCACCTCGTTCGGTTTTAGACTGGGTCCTCCACAAGATGTGGGAAACCCACTTTTTCCACCATAACTGCATCTCTGAAAATAGACCTAAAATATAGAATGAGAAATTCAACCATCTACGACTCCACTCAACTAGCCCACAACTCTATTGTAGTTGAGTCTGTGTTGGCAAAGGCAAAATGGTAGAAACTCCATTCAAATGCACCTCCCGAAAAGGATCATAAGTACTTGGATGACTTTGGCCATAGGGTATACCATGCTTCCTTGTTATCCACAAAAATACAACTCCATCAATTCTATATGACACAATATTTATATGAATTTCTACAAAAATTGTGCCTAATTTTGTCTAGCTGCTGACAACACCTTGCTGCAGGCCTTCTTGGACATGGAAGGAGGTCTATGCCACTTGCTTCGGTCAGTTTACGAGGCATTTGAATCCTCTGCGAGATCTTCGACTGCTATTGCTGCCTGGCGCCTTGCTTGATTAAGGGCAAGCACAATTCATGAAGACGTTCATGACAAATTAGCAGATATTCCTTACTTGGGGTATAACTTCGGTGACAAATTTGGGGAAACTGTTTCCCATCTAAAAGAGCAAAGTACGGCAGTACTTTCTCTCACTTCCCCCTCGGAGCGTCATGCACCGCCTCGAAGGTTTTACCCTTCCTACAAAAGAAGATCCTACCCAAGGGGACCATTCAGACCTTTTCCTGCATATCGGTCACAACACTACGGTCAGCCAAGACCTTCAACTCTGCCACATCAGTCATGTGGATGGCCATGCCAACAGTGACAGCCTAAACAAGGGCCCACAGCTCCACAAAAGCAGTCACCTGCTTTTTGAGTTTCATCGAGCCACCTCCGCTGCCATTCATAGGAGGTCGCCTTCAATATTTTTACAGCAATTGGGAGGCGATCACCTCAGATCGTTGGCTGCTTGATATCATCAGAGAGGATTATCACCTGAACTTAATGGCTCTTCTATCCCTTCCTCATGTACCTCCTCTTCAAAGTACATCGACCCAATTATCCCTCAAAACAGAAATTGCAAACTACAGCTTCAAAAATCTGTTCAAACAATCCCTCTTCAACAATAGAATTGGGGATCTATTCCCAATACTTTCTCATCCCAAAGAAATTGGGGGCCCCCTGCCCCATCCTAGATGTACGAAATCTCAACACACAAATCCAGAAGGAAAAGTTCAAGATGACCTCTCTCAAAAACATCCTACCTCTCCTGCAGCCCAGTGACTGGCTGTGTTCCATCGACCTGAAGGAGGCTTACTCCCATATACTCATGCACCCCTCTTCCTGGCGCTACCTTTGTTTTTGCATTCAGAACAGGCACTATCAATACAAGATTCTACCTTTTGGCCTTTCTTCAGCCCCAAGAGTATTCACGAATTGCTTAGCGGTGGTGGTGGCTCATCTCAGGCAACTATCGATCCAGATTTTTCCTTATCTGGACGACTGGCTACTAGTGGCATCAGATCAGACTACTCTACGAGCACACACGGTGCACACAATCAATTGTCTTCAGACACTGGGATTCCTAATTACGAAAAATCATATCTACAACCTAACCAAACACTGCATTTCATAGGAGCTCTCATCAATATAGTGGAGGAGAGTCTACCTTCCGCAAGACAGGATGCAAACTCTCTCATGCCTAGCACAGAAATTATGCAGCCAATCTCATGCATCGGCACGCCAAATTCTTCAGCTGCTGGGTCATATGGTGGCATATAGTTCTTCAGCTGCTGGGTCATATGGTAGCATATAGTTCCCCACATGAGACTACACATGCGCCGCTTACAATGGGGCCTAAAAAATCAATGGTTGCAGTTCCTGCAACCCCTCACCTCCAGAATACAACTCACTAAACGGATGATCAGACATTCAATGGTGGCTCTCTCCCACCAACCTATCCTTAGGAGCTCCCTTCTGGTATCTCCTCATTCTATATTTTAGGTCTGTTTTCAGAGATGCCTTCAGGAAAGGTTGGGGAGCCCATCTCGCCGATCTCAAAACTCAAGGATTTTGGTCTCCCCAAGAATCCACGTACCAGATCAACCTCCTGGAGCTGCGTGCAATTTGGAGAGCACTTCAGGCCTTCTCTACTCAGGTCTGAGGAAAACGCCTCATGGCGTACACTGACAACCAAGTCGCCATGTTTTACATAAAGGAGGGTCCGGTTCATGAACACTCTGTCGACAAGCACTTTGAATACTCCATTGGTTGACTGCAGCCGAGGTAGCTCTCACCATAATCTAACATTGGGGCTTCCCAACAATCAACCTCTTTGCCATGGGAAAACAGTTGACAAACAAGTCTTTTGCTCCATCTACCCCAGCAACCTTCGGTACGCTCCAATGCCTTCCTCATTCCATGGATGGAGGGCTTGCTGTATGCCTACCCTCCCATACCGCTCATATCCAGGACAATTCAAAAATGTATTCAAGTCATAGCAGACATGATCCTCATAGCTCCAGCCTGGCTGAGACAACCATGGTTTGCATATCTCATTCAACTTTCCGTATGCCCACTGATTCCGCTGGAAGACCACCAACAGCTACTAACACAAGAGGGAGAATCCCTCCATCTGACGGCGTGGAGATTGAAAGGCAAATATTGAACCACCTCTGCCTACCTTCGCAGGTAGAAGATATCCTTATTGCATCCAGGAAACCTTCAACCAGACGCAACTGTGCAGTCAAATGGCATCGCTACATGGCATGGTGCAAACCACGGAACCTAGAGCCGTTCTCCTTTACTGCCATACAGTTGCTGGAGTACCTCCATACTCTTTACCAAGTGGGTCTTGCTACCACATCAGTTCGAGTGCATATCAGTGCTATTGCAGTTTTTCATCACTCTCATAATGGTCTTCCCATTTCCAACCATCCTTTGGTATCCAGATTCATGCGAGGCATGCTCCACCAGTGACAAAGCCACCTGTACCATGGGATCTAAACATTATCCTAGAGCAGCTTATGATGCCTCCCTTCGAGCCTTTAGACACATGCCACGTAAGATACCTAACCTGGAAAACAGTATTCCTGGTAGCCGTAACATCAGCTAGGAGAGTAAGTGAATTACAAGCCTTAGTTCACTACCATCTTTACTTGGAATTTTACCACAACAAAGTTACCCTTCGAGCTCATCCCACCTTCCTGCCCAAGGTGGTCTCCGCTTTTCATCTTAATCAAACCAGAACTCTACCAATCTTCATGCCAAAGCCTCATAACAATGAGTGAGACTGATTCCTACACTTGCTAGACTCTAAACGAGCTCTAGCTTACTATAAGCAAACTCAATCTCCTTCCAGACCTTCTCAGCTCTTTCTTTCCTTTAATCCAAATGATCCGGGCCAACCAGTCTCTAAGAAAACCATCGCCAGTTGGCTATCACAATGCATTCAGTTCTGTTATAACAAACGTTCAATCAAACTAGACAAGAAGCCTAAGGCGCACCAGATAAGTGCCACAGCAGCATCAGTTGCACACTTAAGGAAGGTTCCGCTACCGGACATATGCAAGGCGGCAACTTGGTCTTCCCTTCATACCTTCACATCACACTATTGTCTTCAACAACAAACGGCCTCTGATGCAGCACTAGGCTCAGCAGTCTTGTCAACCCTTCAAAATCGATGAGACTGTCTGCTCTTCCTAAGGGTTGGTGTCCTGGACTTCTAAAAGACATACTACATGGACACAACCTGGGAGTTAGGGACTCCCAGACAGCATGGCTAATTCAGCCCTGCTATTGACAGGAAAAAGCAAGTTTGCTTACCATAGGCGGTGTTTCCATAGATAGCAGTATGAATTAGCCATGCGATCCCTCCCTCCTCCCTAGACGGTCATACTTAAATTGTTACCTCTTGCTTGGCTACAAAGAGGCTGAGGGAAATGGAGAATCGTGCGGGAAGACGACCGTGCAGCCGCACAGTCAAAGCTCTGTGACTCACTGAGGAAAGCGCCACCTACTCCCGGTCGCGTGCACGCTCCCAGACAGCATGGCTAATTCATCCTATCTACGGAAACACCGTTAACGGTTAGCAAACTTGCTTTTTTTTCTGTTTAGTATTCTTCGAAGGCACCTTCCCCCTGAACCATGTGCTGCTGAGTGACTTGGCTTTCCCCTTTTTTCTAGTTTAAAAAGCAGGTAGTACTGCTTTTAAAGGTTAGTGCCAGCAGCCTGGTTCCACCCTAGTTAAGGTGAAGCCCATCCTTTCAGAATAGGCTCCCACATCCCCAAAATGTTGTCCTGTTCCCTGCACCATAATCTTATCCACACATTGAGAATCCAGAGCTCTGCCTGCCTCTGGGGTCCTGCGCGTGGGACAGGAAGCATTTTGGAGAATGCTGCCATGGAGGTACTGGATTGTGCCCATATGTACCACAATTGGCTCCTCCCCAGCACTGGGGAGGAGCCAATTTCTTTCTAAGTCCACCACCTTCACACCAGGCAAGCAAATTACCAAGCATAAGAACATAAGATATGCTATACTAGGCAGACCAAGGGTCCATCAAGCCCAATATCCTGTTTCCAACAGTGGCCAGACCAAGTCACAAGCAATCCTTGCATCCACCAGCCACTCAGCTATTTACATTCCTAATAATCGAATCACAGTTATGGCAACTCTAACTCTTCCCTCCTGGGCACAAGTCCTTGAAGATGTATCCTCTGCGCAAGAGAATCACTTGGCGAGCAGGTCTTTGCTACAGGATCACTTCCTACAACACCAAGGTGATGCTCTCTATCCATGTGACCTTGCTGCTCCAAGGTAGCACAGGAGCTCCCTGACTAAGAGTTAAGACTTTTTTCTACTATGTCCTTGAAGGTCTCCTTTTTATATACCTTTCTCTCAGTTCCTCCAAGTCTGCCACTATAGCCTCCAGAAAACCGGCATTGTTCTGAGAGTCAGCAGCTCTTTGCATCATGCGCATGCATACAGCCTCTCACCAACTGGTAGATAATTATGCATGTGGTATTGGTCCAAAAAGATTGGAAGGCTCCCATCTCACTGCTGGGACTACTCTCTGTTATCGTAATATTGAGTGAATAGTTTAGGTTGCTAAGGGAGTAGGGATGTATAAATTAAAGTTCTCTTAAATTTGTGGTGTATTTAATGTTAATTTGGTGTTGACCTGCAAGGGATAATAGTTAATCCATTGATAAGGGCTGAACACTCACTTGTTTTAGATAAATTCCTGGTTGATTTTTGGTGTGAAAATCTTTCTTGCCCTTTAAAATAGGACAAGTGTTTATAAATCCAAGAGGCTGCTTAGAGGTGCCTGGGAGGGAAAGAAAGACACTAAAAATCATCTACCTTTTTTGTTTTATCCGGCTACAGCTTTTCTTCTGCCACTGAATCTTGAATTTGTTTTCAGTGGAGAGCATGAGAGGGAGTCTACAAACTTCATCTTGGAACATGCTGAGGATGTTGGGCTTTATGACATTGAGAGTGTATATTAATGCCTGGGCATCTCATGTGGAGACATGCCATTGAAATAAGGTTTCAGTGAAATTTGTCCACTCCAGGAATGCATCTGTGTGCTAGAGGTGCTCAGACTCCATCTTGGTGGCTTTCCCAGTCTGAACAAGGACAGGCTTCCATATACAGCCTCATTCAGTTATCCTCGCCACAGATGCATTTATGCATTTGGGCACAAGGGAGGGTAGAGTATAGGGCAGGGGTGGCCAACTCGGGACCTCAAGAGCTACAAACAGGCCAGGTTTTCAGGATATCCATAATGAATAAACATGAGAGAGATTTGCATGCCTGTTTCTGAGATGGTTTTCAAGGGTGACTATTAAGGTGAACTGACCTAAATCACTGTGATCCTGGAAAATGTAGTAGGCCAGGATGACAAACTGAAGAGTAGCAAATCACCTGGATCGAATGGTATACACACCAGAGTTCTGAAAGAACTAAAAAATGAAATTTCAGACCTATTACAACTTGTAACCTATCATTAAAATCATCCATTGTACTGGAAGACTGGTAGGTGGCCAATGTAACCCCGATCTTTAAAAAGGACTCCAGGGGTGATCCAGGAAACTATAGACAGGTGAGCCTGACTTCAGTACTGGGAAAAATCGTGGAAACTGTTACAAAGAATAAAATCACAGAACATTTAGCTAGACATGGTTTAATGGGACACAGCCAGCATGAATTTACCCAAGGGAAGTCTTGCCTCACAAACCTCCTATATTTTTTGAAGGGGTGAATAAACATGTGGACAAAGGTGAACCCGTAGATGTGGTGTATCTGGATTTTCAGAAGGTGTTGGACAAAGTCCTGCAAGAGGCTTCTAAGAAAAGTAAAAAGTCAAAGGATAGGAGGCGATGTCCTTTTGTGGATTGCAAACTTGTTAAAAGACAGGAAATAGAGTAGGATTAAATGGTCTGTTTTCACAGTGGGGGAAAAAAGGTAAACAATGGAGTGCCTCGGGGATCTGTACTAGGACCAGTGCTTTTTAATATATTTATAAATGATCGGAAAAGGGACATGAGTGAGGTGCTTAAATTTGCAGATGACACAAAATTATGCAGAGAAGTTAAATTTCAAGTGGATTGTGATAAATTGCAGGGGGACTTTGTGAGGGTGGAAGACTGGGTTTCCAAATGGCAGATGAAATTTAATGTGGACAGATGCAAAGTGATGCATATAGGGAAAAATAACCCTTGAGGTAGTTACACATTTAAGTTCTATCTTAGGAGTTACCACCCAGGAAAGAGATTTAGGCCTCATAGCGGATAATACATTGACATCATCAGTTCAGTGTACTGTGGTGGTCAAAGCAGTGTTAGGAATTATTAGGAAGGGAATGGCAAAACGGTAGATGACATGCCTCTGTATCGCTCCATGGTGAGGCTTCATCTTGATAAGTGTGCAATTATGGTTGTCACATCTTAAAAAAAAGTAGCTGTACTGTAGAAAGGCAGAGAAGGGCAACTGAAATGAGGGGCATGGAACGGCGCTCTGAGGAAAGGCTAAAGAAGTTAGGGCTGTTCACGTTGAAGAGAGAGCTGAGGGGGAGATGTGATCATGGTCTGCAGAATCCTGAAAGGATTTGAACAGGTTAATGTAACTCATTTAATCTTTCAGATAATAGGACTAGGGGGCATTCCATGAGCAAGTAGCTCATTTAAAACAAATGGAAGAAAATATTTTTCACTCAGCACATAGTTAAGCTCTAGAATTCATTGCCAGGGGATGCGGTTATGGCAGTTAGTGTAACTGGAATTAAAAAGGTTTGGATAAGTTCCTAGAGGAAAAATCCGTAAATTACTATTAATCAGTAAGGAATAGTATTTTGAGATCTATTTAATATTTGGGTACATGCAGGTACTTGTGATTTGGATTGGCCACTGTTGGAAACAAGATGTTGGGCTTGATGGACCCTTGGTCTGACCCAGTAGTGCATTTCTTATGCACTGCCTCCATTGTACTCAAAATAAAGACCCAAAGATGTCGCAAGTATAAGAAACACAAATATATATGACTTGCTAAATGGAATATCTCTATTAAAGAATTAGTTAACCTTCATACGATACCAAAAGAAATTGGTTATCATGCTGATAAGCCCTTATGGTTCAAGGGCTTTGTAAATCATTAGGTGACTGAATATTGTGCGATTTAGTCCAGGAAAAATAATCCTTGAATGAGGGGCTTCTAGCACTTATCTTTAAATCCACTTTCAGTGATGGTTTTCGCCTGGATTTAAAGATAAGTGCTAGAAGCCCCTCATTCAAGGATTATTTTTCCTGGACTAAATCGCACAATATTCAGTCACCTAATGATTTACAAAGCCCTTGAACCATAAGGGCTTATCAGCACGATAACCAATTTCTTTTGGTATCGTATGAAGGTTGACTAATTCTTTAATAGAGATATTTTGTTTAACAAGTCTTATATATATTTCTGCCTCCATTGTATGCAGATATCTCAATCATATTCATTGTGAATTTCCTGAAAACCTGGCCTGTTTGTGACTCTCGATGACCAGAACTGTCCACCCTGGTAGGGAGCAAAATTCTATGCATGAAACAAGAATAGGATCTGTGCTTCATCATATCTGATCTTAAGGGGGCAAAGCAGGAGGTCAAAGTGAAGGCAAAAGCCAGAAAGATGCTTGGCTGCATAGGGAGAAGAATGATTAGAAGGAAAAAAAAAAAGTGAGTATTCCTTTTATAAGTCCCTGGTGTCATCTCAATTGAATTATAGTATACAGTTCTGAAGACCACATATTCAAAAGAATATAAACCAGATGGAGTCTGTCGCGAGGGTGGCTATTAAATGGCCAGTGATTTTTGATGTAAAGCATATGGGGGCAGACACAAATATCTAAAAATGTATACCCTAGAGCAGGGGTTACCATCTTTGCAAGGATCACAGACTCCTTTTCAGCTTCAAAAAGTTTCATGGACCCACTTACACTTCTCTTTCATTTTTGCTTTCCATAACAACAGAAATAATGGTATGCATTCCAGATTTATACAACTTTGATCTAAACTGAATATGTAGGGAGGGCAATTTCCAAAGCTATTTAAAAATTGCCTTTATAATTGAAAGTTGAGGCTATTCCGCCTTCCAAACCAGCTTCAATGGGGAGAAGGAAGCAGGTTGAAAAAAAGTTCCAGGTTGGCAACTTGGGATGGCCCAAAAGAAAATCAGCAGCAGTACCTGCAAACCTGCAATCTGGTTTTCCAAGGGAAACTGCCTGTGGAGTTTCCTTTTGAAAACTCAGGCCAGCAGGGGAAAGCCAATACTTTTGTTCCTGCATACTTCGTTTCAAAGCAGACACAGTACATGCATGAAAGTATGCATGAGAATTTCAAAATGAAATCTCTGTATGTAGTCTCTCTCTCTCTCTCTCTCTCTCTCAACTTAGCCCTGTTCCTTTTTTCCTCCACAGGTAAATGTATGCTGTTCACAGAACTGGTACTTTCACTGTCAGTAACGAAAAACAGCAATTTTTTAAAGGCCTTTTTATCTTGGTAAACAGGTATTTACCTAGACAAAAAGTTTTGAAACTGACCCCTGTTTTAGGCTGCGTTTGCTTTTATACTTTTATGATTCTTACAAACACAGAAAATAATAGTCACAATAACATTGAGGTCCATATTCAAAAGCCATTTAATCAGCTAACTTATCAGTCTGTTTGGCAAAACTGGCATTTTCCTACCTGGCGAAATTCTAGCTGGATAACTCCGATATTCAGTCCCATTTCCTCCTTTATTGTTTTGAGCCATTCTGCTCACTTTTTTACTGCAGCTCTCCTCTCTCCCTGTCAGGCCAGTGGCAGAATATGGTAGTAGTGGGAAATATTTCTCACTTCTGTGATAACCCTGCTTTTCTCAGTGTGCAGCAGAAGTTTGTAAAGGTTCTTAGAGTTAGTCAGCCCCGCTTTCCCACATCCTCACAAAGTGCAGCAGTAAAGTTTACAATTGGTTTCTCTTCCCTATCCTAAACATTCAGTGGTGCAGTTTGAGACTTCTAATACTTGCGAATGTCTCTGTCCCTCCTCTTCCTGTTCTGCAGCAATGTGGGGTGAAGTTTTCAGGGCCGTAGTAGGCCCCACTCTCTCTCCTGCTCTGTGGTAGCAGTAGCCTGCTCATTTTCTCCCTATCTAAACTTTCGGGTACCCTTCTGGAGGACCCCTGGGACGATCTTGTGGACTATTGGCAGTTCATAGCCCCCAGGTTGAGAACCATTGCCCTAGAGCAGTGATGGTGAACTCCAGACCTCGGAGTGCCACAAACAGGCACTCCCACTATATGCAAATCTCTCATGCATATTCATGGTGGATATCCTGAAAACCTGGCCTGTTTGTGGCACTCGAGAACTGGAGTTCGCCATCACTGACCTAGAGGAAAGGTGGCATGGGGGAGATATGATGACATTTAAATATCTCAAATGTTTCTATGCACAGGAAGTGAGCCTCTCTTTCAAAGGAACGGAGACTGTTGAACAAGGAGTTATGGGATGAGGGTGAAAGGAGAGAGACTCAGGAGTAATCTAAGGAAATTTCTTTACAGAGGGTAATGGATACATTGAACAGCCTTCCAGTGGAGGTAACATAGACGAGGACAGTATCTAAATTCAAGAAAGCATGGGACTGGTGGAGATTATTGCAGATCCAAGTATTTGGTGTGCTTAGACAGAATAGATAGGCCATATGATCTTTTTTTTGTCATCAAGTTTCTGGATTTTAAATCTACTTTCTGTATACTATGCACTATTTGATTAACAAGTAGTGAACACTATATTCTATATTTTATAATTGAGGCATTTTGTTGGGGGAGTGGGAGGGCTTCCCCCAATAGTTCCTCGTAAAATTCCTCCTTTCTCTTTGCTCTTTCAGCTCAGTTTAAACAGTGCTGGGATTTTGTTACCATGAGCCTTCTCTCAACGTTTTTCACAGGGATTTTTTCCCCCTATATCCCCTTTGTATACCTAATTTGGCATGTGCAACAGTTCTGAGGCTGGGAGCCATGTAGTAGGGTTCCTTCCAGAAATCTATATAAGGGGCTTTAATTCTGGCTACCAGCTATCACACTTAATAATTTAACATGTTTGAAGAGTCGTTTTCTAGCAACTAAGTTTTTCGGTCCAAAGTGCAGTTTTTCATTTTGGGTATAGAAATCTTTGGGAGCAGTAGTGATATCCACAGAATAGGAAAGAGACCTTTGAGTGATTATAGCCATTAATTTCAAGGAAGAGAGTAGTGGATCAAATCAGTGGCTAGAGTTGGTAGCATGCATAAGGAGGGATATAACTAGTAGAAAAGAGGCAGTGATTAAGCTGTGTGTGGTTCATTTTGGAGAGATCTCATCTGGAGTATTGTCTCTAGTTCTGGAGGCCTTATCTCCAGAAGGATATAGATTTGAGGTGGTCCACAGAAGGGCTATCAAAATGATGTAGGATCTGCATCAGAAACACATATGAAGTGACTGACTTCTCTAGAATGTATGTGTTTAGATTTGTAAGACAGAAAAAATGAAACATTAAAATATCTAAGAAGAAGCAAACCTATTTTCAAGGCAAAAGAAGTTCTAGAACAAGGGGGGTCATAATATGAGATGCCAAATGAGGACAGATGTCAATGAATATATTTTTTTTTTCATAGAATTTGTGATGGAAGTGTAGCATGTCCTCCTGGTATGAGTAATAGTGATGGCTAAAACAATAATAGGTTGTGTAAGAGCTTGGGATGAGCACAGAGGATCTTTAATTGTTAAAAGCGGAGAGAGCACAAAGCAAGACCTAGTGGCACATATAAAGCCTTCATTGCGCCACACTTGTAGATTTCAACAGTGAGTGCTGGGGCTACCAAAATGTATGCAAGATGGTTAATATGAAATGTTAGGATTCCTAATGATAACACAGGCATTCATATAACTGCCTCTTAGTCTCCCTGAGGGTAGAAGGAGAGGGTGGGGAAGTTATCTGCCACTCTGCCTCTAAACAAGCATCAGCCACAAGAAAAAGCCCAGGGTTCAGCTAGCACTGGATGCCTTTTTTGTTTTCCTCTCATGGTCAAAGGTAAAGGTACATTTTAATACACTTTTGTGTCGGTGAATGTTGAAAAAGTCTACCTTCATAAAAAAGTTTCCCTTGGATAACAGGTCCCATTATTATTGTACAAGAAAGACAACACTGTTCTGTTTTTTAATCCTTTCAAACTGAATGTAGTTGATCAATATACATTGTAAATTATATTTTGGAGAGCATGCATCTGGCCCTGATCCTGAAGAAGACAGATGGGGTAGATATTCAAAAGCCATTTAGACAAATAACTCACAAGTCTAAATGGATTATATGACATATTCAGCCTCTTATCCAACTAAATTGTAGCTTGATATGTTATCTGGCTATAATTTAGCAGGGTGTTCTGGGGTTGTACCAGGGAAGAGGTCCTGTTATCTGCTAATTTAGCCAAATATCAAGTACATCTGATTGTTAGCCGCATATCTTTAGATCTGCTCAGAGGTAAGTTTAAAGTTATCTGGCCTTGTATGGCTGGATATCTAGCTACTTACCTGGATGTCATCAGAGATATCCAGGTAAATAGTGCACATTTAAAAAAAAAAAAAAAAAAGGGGGGAGGGAGGGGGGAATTAGCAAGTTGCGGGTCTCCCAACCAATTCCTATGACCTGTTTCAACTCTCCTCTCCCACTCAACAACAAAAAGGGCACCAATTTTTAAAAGCACCCTAAAGTGCAAGAAGGTGAGTACTCATGACCTGGGCCTCCAGCCCCCCCCCCCCCCACCACTAAAAAAAAAAAATAAAAATTTTTTTTTATCCCTTATGCCTCCCCCCCCCCCAAAAAAAAAAACAAAACATCCACTCACCCAAGCCAGGCACTCCCCACCCCCCCTGTTACTTGCAAATCACCCCTCTTGATCTGCCAAGACTGTATGCTTTGTGTTATTATCTAAGTAACCCTGGAAGCATATGCCGGCATTGTTTAGTTTAGCACAGCGATCCCAGCAGAACAAAAGGGATGACTTGCAAGGTAACTAAGTGGTTAGGAGGGGGGGCGTAAGTGGATGTTCCGGTGGGGGAGTAGAAGGGTTAAAGTTAATACTTTTAGCAAGGCCGGGGGCTGGAGGCCTGTGCCTGTAGCGCTCAATGTCTTTCACTTTAGTATGTGTTTTAAAGATTGGCCCATTTCTGGGGTGGGGGAGGTGGGCATAGGGCCAGGAGGCTTACGACTTGGTGCATTTTTTTAAAAGGTGTGTGACTTCCCTGGCCACACTAGGCCAGATAACTGTCTAATTGGCCATATTCAGCTAGTGGCCAGTTAACTTTAACCCTATCTGGCAAATTGTAGCCAGATAACTTTATATTCAGCAGGACATTTATCCTGCTGAACATACTGGACAAGTTAGCTGGATAACTTCTCCTCTAAACGGCTTTCTGAATATTGGCCTCGGACATATCTAAAACAGATCTAGGCTTCCTTTTAGTCTCTCAACAGTTACACTATAAGGAACAGCATACCTTCTGTAGCTCCAGTTTGTAAACCTGTGCTAGTTATCTGACCCATTTTCAATTTTTCCATATGTTCCTTAAAGGTAACACCATTTGTCCTGAAATTTGGTGAAATTGAGCTCTGTTACATTTTGCCAACTTGTTCATAACTATGTTCCTCATGTAGCACAACGACATGTTTTTTCACTCCCTGACGATCTTGCATGATGTGAATCAACATCCTCCAACTTCTGCCAGCCTGTCCTGCTATTAATCCCCCTGGTGTCGAGGAGAAATCAGGCTTGGCTAGGGGTTTACTGAATTTCCACTAGGGTGTGGGTGGAAGAGGTGAGCACTATCCAGTGGGAGCACTGAGAGGAGAGGATCACCTTGCTGGTGGCTGAAAGGAATCAGTAAGTTCTGCTTGTTTAAAAAAATTTCCCTATTGGGGTAGATTATTTAGTGTTTGTATTTTCCAACCCTCCCTCCCACCTACCCCCTAGCTCATCCTTTAATTTATAGGCAGGTGCCACTTTTACACTAAAAAAAAAAAAAAAAAATCAGCCTTTTAACTTCACTTTATGAATTCCCCACACCTTATTGAGAGATCATTCTCCTGTAGGTCACAACCAGATATTCAGGCTAATACAGTATCGTGTGCTCCAGAGCGCACTGTTAACCTGCCCTTGGTTGCATGTTTTCCCTTAACCCTTATTCAGTGAGGGGCGGAAAACGCGTGTTCAACCCGCGGAACCTAATAGCGCCCTCAACATGCAAATGCATGTTGATGGCCCTTTAGGTATTCCCGCACGATACAGAAAGTAAAATGTGCAGCCAAGCCGCACATTTTACTTTAAGAAATTAGCGCCTACCCAAAGGTAGGCGCTAGTTTCTGCCGGCACCGGGGAAGTGCACAGAAAAGCAGTAAAAACTGCTTTTCTGTGCACCCTCCGACTTGATATCATGGTGATATTAAGTCTGAGGTCCCGAAGGGTAAAAAAAATAAATAAAATGGGCCGGCAGCTGTCGGGTTGAAAACCGGATGCTCAATTTTGCCGGCGTTCGGTTTCTGAGCCCGTGGCTGTCAGCGGTCTCGAGAACCGATGCCTGCAAAATTGAGTGTCGGCTGTCAAACCCGCTGACAGCTGCCACTCCGGGCTAAAAGAAGGTGCTAGGGATGCTCTAGTGTCCCTAGCGCCTCCTTTTGCCTGTTTCTACCCCCGGGCCTCATTTAAATAAAGAATCGCGCGCACAGGCGAGTGGGCGTTCGTCCGCTCTCCCGCGGGCTTTACTGAATCGGCCTGATTGTGCATACACTAATGCATTTAAAAGGACCCTAATTAGACACATTCCTACTCCCATAGCAACCTTAAAACTTAACTAGGAACTGAACAAATTTGAGATGAAGGCAGCAGTCCAGGAGCAAGAGAGGGGGATTCCCAGTCTTGGGCATAGTGTCACGTATAATTTTTTTACCTGCTGGTGAGAAGTTGTACATGTGCATCCAATGCAAAGAGCTCCTGGCTCTCAGAGAAAGAGTCTGATCTCTGGAGCTAGAGTGGCAGAACTGGAGGAGCTGAGGCAGACAGGTATATAGATGAGACCTTCAGAGACATAGAAACAAAGTCCCAACTTCAGACTGGCACCCCTGGTGCTGCCTTGGAGGAAGAAGGTCTCATGAACAGAGAGCATCAACCTGGTGCAGCAGGAAAAGATCCTGTAAGCAAGGACTTGCTCTCCAGGTGGTGCATTGTCCTCTTGCACAGAGGATGTTTCTCCCATGGCTACTGCCCAGGAGGGAAGGGTTAGGTTGGCTGTCATAATTGGTGATTCAGTTATTAGGAATGTAGACAACTGGGTAGCTGGTGGGCATGAGGATCGTCTGGTAAGATGCCTACTTGGTGTGAAGGTGCGGACCTCACGTGTTACCTAGATAGGATTTTAGACTGTGCTGGGAAGGAGCCAGCTGTTGTGGTACATGTGGGCACCAACAACATAGGAAAATGTGGGTGGGAGGTTCTGGAAGCCAAATTTAGGCTCTTAGGTAGAAAGCTTAAATCCAGAACCTCCAGGGTCGCATTCTCTGAAAAGCTCCCTGTTCCACACGCAGGTCACCAGAGGCAGGCAGAGCTCCGGAGTCTCAATGCATGGATGAGATGATGGTGCAAAGAAGAGGGATTCAGTTTTGTTAGGAACTGGGGAACCTTTTGGGGAAGGGGAGAGTCTTTATTTTTTTTTCCCCCCAAAGGGATGGGCTCCACCTTAATCAGGGTGGAACCAGACTGCTGGCACTGACCTTTAAAAAGGAGAGAGAACAGCTTTTAAACTAGAACAAGGGGGGAAAAGCCAAGAGTCACTCAGCAGTGCATAGTTCGGAGAAATGTATCTTTGAAGGAAACTGATGAAACAGGAGAGTTATGGCATCCCAACAGAGAGGTTCCAATAAAAGAAAAAGTAGCCCATGTGCCTATAAGTAAAGAATTGCCTGAGCTAAAGAATTTCAAATTATCCATATCAACTGAAAAGAAGTTTGTTAATACAAACAAAACACACTTTGAAATGTCTGTATGCCAATGCAAGACAACTAAGTAGTAAGACGGGAGAAGTAGAATATATAACACTGAATGACAAGATAGACATAACTGAAATCTCAGAGACCTGGTGGAAGGAGGATAACCAATGGGGCAGTGCTTTATCAGGATACAAATTATATCACAATGATAAGGAGGAGGATCAACTTGGTGGGGTGTTGCACTTTGTTTGGGAGGGTATTGAGTCCAAAAGTATAAATATTATACAAGAGACTAAATGCTCAGTAGAATCTATAAGGGTAGAAATTCCATGTGTATTGGGTAAGAGTATAGTAATAGGAACATACTACAGTCTACCTGACCAAAATGATGAAACAGATGGTGAAATGCTAAGAGAAATCAGGGAAGCTAACCAATTTGGCAGGGCAGAAATAATGGGAGATTTCAAGTACCACATAGTACAAAAAGTGCAGATAAATTGTCAATCCTGACAAAGGACTCAAAGCTGGTTTCAAAAGTGAAATGAGTTTTTATTAATTCATTAGGCAACTCCACTGGTTTATATCACAGAAAGCTTTACGGCGTCCCCCAACACGGTCCCGTGTTTCGCCTTAGGGCTGCATCGGGAGGGCACGCCAGCAGGGATTCACATATGAAATACTGAAATAAATCAATCCAAAGTCAGGATGCTATATAGGTCTTACAGCCGAATAAAGATAAAAACAAGTTAAACCACAACTCTTACCTGACAGCTGATGTGCTTGATTTTGACAGGGAGCGCACTTACCCTAAACGCTGTCAGGTATTTAAAGAATGGCAGTGGCGCCAAAACTACAGGTGAACCAATGACGTGGATCTGATGACCTCGTTCATTGGTTCCCATTCCTGTAGCGCGCCCTAGCAATATTGTATGCGACCAGCCTTAACTGTGAGAGGTCTAAGTAAACAGGAACCATTCTATCTCCCGGTTAAGTCCCTTAGGGGCAACTGAGTCTAAAATGAAAATCCAACGCTGTTCAATGCGACCAAGCTGTTCAGCATAGCAGCCACCGCGAGCAGGTCGTGGAAACACCTCAATGACACTGAACATGAGATCTGAGAGATTATGAGATTTTTTTACCCAGTGGTC
Organism: Rhinatrema bivittatum; assembly: GCF_901001135.1. Taxonomy (NCBI): domain Eukaryota; kingdom Metazoa; phylum Chordata; class Amphibia; order Gymnophiona; family Rhinatrematidae; genus Rhinatrema; species Rhinatrema bivittatum. The sequence goes on from NC_042616.1 coordinate 266,183,619, forward strand.
TACCAATGGTTCATTCTCTCTTGAATGCCGGATGTTAAAACACGTATCATAGAGCACTGCTCTAACCATCCTTGTGGTTTTACCAACATATACTAGTGGGCACGGACAGGTGGTCACATAAACAACTCCGGAGGTAGTACAATCTGAATATGAGCGAAGTTGAAAAACTCTTTTAGAAACCGGATGGATAAAGGAAGTGGTAGATGCTGTGTGGCAGCACACTGTGCAGTGGCCACAGGGATGGTGTCCCAGTACATTTGGTGGATTTTGTTGCTGTGCAAGATCTGCGTGGACAAGTTTGTCTCGTAAATTCTTACCCCTGCGATATGTGAACCGTAGGGGACCCGGGAACACCATCTCCATGGACAGTGCACGCCAGTGTCTGCGGATCATAGTGGTGATTTGTCGACTAAGGGTAGAGAAAGGCAAAATGCAGTTGGTAACTATGGTGTCAGAACGGGAGGATGGGAGAAACAGCAGGTCTCGATCAGTAAATAATGCACGTTTCATAGCTTGTCTTACCACCCGCCTAGGATACCCCCGAGATAAAAATCGGGCTGACAATTTCGGCTTGATAAATAAATTCTCTCCGAGTGGAGCATAACCTGCGTAGTCTAAAAAATTGACCCGTGGGAATGTTGCCTCTTAGGGTGCTCGGATGACAACTTTGAAAAGCTAACAAGGTGTTTCTGTCTGTGTCTTTGCGATGAATGGTAGTCAGAAATTGGGCATTGTGGACTGAGACAGTGATATCTAAAAAAGCCATCTGGGATTGATGCCAGCAAAAGTTAAATTGTAAATTAGAGTCACGGGTGTTGAGCCAGTCGATGAACATAAATAATTGTATCTCGGTGCCCCGCCAGACCAAAAAAACGTCATCGATGTATCTTAACCAGGTTACAATGTGTTGAAACCCCTCTGAAGGATATACAAAGGAGTCTTCAAACTCTGCCACAAAAAGACAGGCCAAACTGGGGGCCATAGTGGCCCCCATCGCCGTGCCTTTTACCTGTAAATAAAATGTGTCATGGAATCTGAAATAATTTTGTGTGAGTGCTAGGGTTGCCAGCGTAACTAACAGTGAGGTCGGGACTCTCTGGGGATCCGTGCGAGTGTTTAGAACTTTTTCAATGACCCTAAGCGCAGCAGGTTGAGGAATGTTGGTATAGAGAGAAATGATATCAAGGGTAACTAGAAAAAACGGCTCGGTTGGGAACGGAATCGAGTGTAGAAGAGTGATGAAATGTGCCGAATCCCTAATATAGGACCGGATCAAAGGTACAAATGGCTTTAGAAAAAGGTCCACAAATTGGGACAAGGGTTCCAATAATGAACCGATGCCAGCCACAATAGGACATCCAGGGGGGTGTTGAGAGTCCTTGTGAACCTTAGGAACCGTATAAAAAACTGGAGTAATAGGATGCTGAGTCACCAAAAATTTGGCCTCTCGAGGGGTCAAAATGCGGCGTTCCACTGCCTGCTCGACAATGACTTTAATCTGCTGTGACAGCTGGGAAGTGGGATCCTCCAGTAATGGTTGATAAAAGGAGGTATCAGAAAGTTGACGCATGGCTTCTGATATGTAATTATCTCTATCCTGGATAACAATCCCCCCTCCCTTATCCGCTGGCTTTACTACAATCGAGTTATCATTCTGAAGAGTCAGTAACGCTTGTGATTCCAGTTTGGAGAGATTAAATTGGGTATAATGACGAGTGGAAGCGAGCGCCCTCATGTCCTGGTCCACCAGCCTCTCGAAGGTTAAGAGAAGCGGATCGCCAGGGCCTGGGGGGACCCATCTCGACTTTGCCCGAACTAGTGAAAGATCTGGAGGGGAAGGAACATCTGCAAAGAACTGCTTAATTTTCAGCAATCTACAAAAGCGGTGAAAATGTACTTTATAATCAAATAAGTTCATTTGCACCGTAGGCACAAAAGACAGACCCTTGGTTAATACATTTAATTCAAGCGGTGAAAGCAATCGTGATGACAAATTAAAGACAGAGGGACGATCTAAAGCCATGGGTCGGATGCCTGATTCATGGCCCGGGTGGTCCGTTGAGTCTGTTGTGCTCGACCCCGGGAGCGGGTGTTGCGGATGGTTTTGGAGGGAATGCCTGGGTCCGGTGGACGCTGGCCTGAATCTAAAAAAGAGGCTGCAATAGAGGCATAGCGTGATGACGATCCAAGTGTAGAAGATGAACTTAGGAGAGCCGTAGAGGTAGTTGCCGCGGAGTCCTCGCGTGAAGACTGTGGATGCGTAGCTGGAATGTCCTCGCCCGAGGAATCGCCAGATGAATTGTGCGCAAAGGTAACGGGATTGGGACATCCATTTATATACAAAACCAGACTTATAATCGGTTTCGTCTCGAATGAATTTTTGATGTTTTATCGTCTTTAAATCAGTTAAGCTGGGTTAGAAATTCTGAATGTTCCTGCTCAAAAGTAGTGCTCAACGTAGAATTCTTGATAATTTTTATTATCAAGATAATATTATCTGGCTGGCATCGGTTCATTATTGGAACCCTTGTCCCAATTTGTGGACCTTTTTCTAAAGCCATTTGTACCTTTGATCCGGTCCTATATTAGGGATTCGGCACATTTCATCACTCTTCTACACTCGATTCCGTTCCCAACCGAGCCGTTTTTTCTAGTTACCCTTGATATCATTTCTCTCTATACCAACATTCCTCAACCTGCTGCGCTTAGGGTCATTGAAAAAGTTCTAAACACTCGCACGGATCCCCAGAGAGTCCCGACCTCACTGTTAGTTACGCTGGCAACCCTAGCACTCACACAAAATTATTTCAGATTCCATGACACATTTTATTTACAGGTAAAAGGCACGGCGATGGGGGCCACTATGGCCCCCAGTTTGGCCTGTCTTTTTGTGGCAGAGTTTGAAGACTCCTTTGTATATCCTTCAGAGGGGTTTCAACACATTGTAACCTGGTTAAGATACATCGATGACGTTTTTTTGGTCTGGCGGGGCACCGAGATACAATTATTTATGTTCATCGACTGGCTCAACACCCGTGACTCTAATTTACAATTTAACTTTTGCTGGCATCAATCCCAGATGGCTTTTTTAGATATCACTGTCTCAGTCCACAATGCCCAATTTCTGACTACCATTCATCGCAAAGACACAGACAGAAACACCTTGTTAGCTTTTCAAAGTTGTCATCCGAGCACCCTAAGAGGCAACATTCCCACGGGTCAATTTTTTAGACTACGCAGGTTATGCTCCACTCGGAGAGAATTTATTTATCAAGCCGAAATTGTCAGCCCGATTTTTATCTCGGGGGTATCCTAGGCGGGGTGGTAAGACAAGCTATGAAACGTGCATTATTTACTGATCGAGACCTGCTGTTTCTCCCATCCTCCCGTTCTGACACCATAGTTACCAACTGCATTTTGCCTTTCTCTACCCTTAGTCGACAAATCACCACTATGATCCGCAGACACTGGCGTGCACTGTCCATGGAGATGGTGTTCCCGGGTCCCCTACGGTTCACATATCGCAGGGGTAAGAATTTACGAGACAAACTTGTCCACGCAGATCTTGCACAGCAACAAAATCCACCAAATGTACTGGGACACCATCCCTGTGGCCACTGCACAGTGTGCTGCCACACAGCATCTACCACTTCCTTTATCCATCCGGTTTCTAAAAGAGTTTTTCAACTTCGCTCATATTCAGATTGTACTACCTCCGGAGTTGTTTGTGACCACCTGTCCGTGCCCACTAGTATATGTTGGTAAAACCACAAGGATGGTTAGAGCAGTGCTCTATGATACGTGTTTTAACATCCGGCATTCAAGAGAGAATGAACCATTGGTAGACCACTGGGTAAAAAAATCTCATAATCTCTCAGATCTCATGTTCAGTGTCATTGAGGTGTTTCCACGACCTGCTCGCGGTGGCTGCTATGCTGAACAGCTTGGTCGCATTGAACAGCGTTGGATTTTCATTTTAGACTCAGTTGCCCCTAAGGGACTTAACCGGGAGATAGAATGGTTCCTGTTTACTTAGACCTCTCACAGTTAAGGCTGGTCGCATACAATATTGCTAGGGCGCGCTACAGGAATGGGAACCAATGAACGAGGTCATCAGATCCACGTCATTGGTTCACCTGTAGTTTTGGCGCCACTGCCATTCTTTAAATACCTGACAGCGTTTAGGGTAAGTGCGCTCCCTGTCAAAATCAAGCACATCAGCTGTCAGGTAAGAGTTGTGGTTTAACTTGTTTGTATCTTTATTCGGCTGTAAGACCTATATAGCATCCTGACTTTGGATTGATTTATTTCAGTATTTCGTATGTGAATCCCTGCTGGCGTGCCCTCCCGATGCAGCCCTAAGGCGAAACACGGGACCGTGTTGGGGGACGCCGTAAAGCTTTCTGTGATATAAACCAGTGGAGTTGCCTAATGAATTAATAAAAACTCATTTCACTTTTGAAACCAGCTTTGAGTCCTTTGTCAGGATTGACAATTTATCTGCACTTTTTGTACTATGTGGTACTTGAAATCTCCCATTATTTCTGCCCTGCCAAATTGGTTAGCTTCCCTGATTTCTCTTAGCATTTCACCATCTGTTTCATCATTTTGGTCAGGTAGACGGTAGTATGTTCCTATTACTATACTCTTACCCAATACACATGGAATTTCTACCCTTATAGATTCTACTGAGCATTTAGTCTCTTGTATAATATTTATACTTTTGGACTCAATACCCTCCCAAACATAAAGTGCAACACCCCACCAAGTTGATCCTCCTCCTTATCATTGTGATATAATTTGTATCCTGATAAAGCACTGCCCCATTGGTTATCCTCCTTCCACCAGGTCTCTGAGATTTCAGTTATGTCTATCTTGTCATTCAGTGTTATATATTCTACTTCTCCCGTCTTACTACTTAGTTGTCTTGCATTGGCATACAGACATTTCAAAGTGTGTTTTGTTTGTATTAACAAACTTCTTTTCAGTTGATATGGATAATTTGAAATTCTTTAGCTCAGGCAATTCTTTACTTATAGGCACATGGGCTACTTTTTCTTTTATTGGAACCTCTCTGTTGGGATGCCATAACTCTCCTGTTTCATCAGTTTCCTTCAAAGATACATTTCTCCGAACTATGCACTGCTGAGTGACTCTTGGCTTTTCCCCCTTGTTCTAGTTTAAAAGCTGTTCTATCTCCTTTTTGAAAGTCAGTGCCAGCAGCCTCGTTCCACTCTGGTTAAGGTGGAGCCCATCCTTTCAGAAGTGTCTCCCCCTTCCTCAAAAGGTTGTTCAGTTCCATACAAAACTGAATCCCTTTTCCCTGCACCATCATCTCATCCACAAATTGAGACTCTGGAGCTCTGCTTGCCTCTGGGGGACCTGCATGTGGAACAGGGAGCATTTCAGAGAATGCCACCTTGGAGGTTCTGGATTTTAGCTTCCTACTTAAAATCCTAGATTTGGCTTCCAGAACCTCTCTGCCTCATTTTCCTACATCGTTGATGCCCACATATATTACGACAGCCGGCTCCTCCCAAATACGGTCTATAATCCTATCTAGGTGTGATGAATAAAGTCTGGCACTTTTGCACCAGGCAGGCAAGTTACCAGACGGTCCTCATGACCACCAGCCACCCAGCTATCTACATTTCTAATAATCGAATCACCAGCTATGTTGGCTGACCTAACACTTCCCTCCTGGGCAGTAGCCCTGGGAGACTTGTCATCAGTACGAGAGGACAATGCATCATCTGGAGAGCAGGTCCTTGCTACAGGATCACTTCCTGCTACACAAGAGTGATGTTCTCTAATGGGGAGACCTTTCTGACCCAAGGCAGCACCAGGACTGCCAGACTGGATTTGGGACTTGGCTGCTACGTTCCTGAATGTCTAATCAATGTATCTCTCTGTCTGCCTCAGCTCTTCCAGGTCTGCCACTCTAGCCTCAAGAGATTGGACTTGTTCTCTAAGAGCCAGGAACTTTTTGCACCGGGTGCACACATACAATCTCTCACTGGTGGGTAAAAAAATCATACATGTGACACTCAATGAAAGACTGGAAAGCCCCCTTCTTGCAGCTGCACTGCTGCCTTCATCTTAATTTTGTTGAGTTCCTAATTAAGTTTAGGTTACTAAGGGAGTTGGAATTAGAGTACTTTAAATTTATAGGTGTATTTACTAATTAATCTGCTAGTGTCCTACAAGGGGATGATTAAATTCTCAAGGGCTGGCGCAATATTATAATTTAGATAAGAGCCTGTGATTTTTAATGTCGGTTGCCTAAAAATCAATGGTTGAGCTGGAGTGGGTGGGTGGGAAAGACGCACTAGAATTAACTCAGTCTAGCTTGCTTATTATCTTACACACGCACAAACTCTAAAGAATACATCCCACTATTTTAGCTCTCTCCAAACTTTGTCCTAAGACTTTCCAAAACTATACTTACCAATCCTCTTCAACCATCATTAAGTTGATCCTCACTCAAAGGATTGAGAGGTTTTGGCATGCGTTCCCAGTGCTCTTCTACTGCAAAGAGTGCGGGGCCTCTGGAAGCTGGGGCTGTGGAGTTCAAAGCCTGGATCACTTACTGTGACCTGTGGAGTCCTCTCCCGAGGGATGCTGGGAGCAGTATGCAGATGAGCCTTATAGTCCTCTTCTACTGCAAGAAGCAGTTGTTCTGCCCAGATTGAGATTGGTACCCCATCTTTTTTTGTTGTCCCGGTGGTCATTGTCTTGCTGGAGAACAGGGAAGTCTGGACTTGAAGTTTTTTAAATATTTTCAAGCAAATTAACAAACACAGCCTGCTTACCTCAGCAATGCTGGCAACAGAAATGTAGTAGTTTACAAATTTCTAGCTTCTGTTCTCATCTGGGGTATCCTTTTCACACTGGGCCCTTGCATCTTATCCTTCTCCCCAGGGGAAATGCCCTGCAACCAGAATCCCCTTGTGACTGTCTTAGGGTGGACCGAGCTAAATGCCTGGTCCTGGATTTTTAAGGAGGGTCTAATGTACACTCATTTATAGTCCCAAAAAAGGAAGGTACTTTTTGTCTTATCTTGGATCTCAGAGGGTTAACGGGCATCTCAAGGTCCCCTGTTTTGTATGGAGACTACATTTGATGATGATAGTCTGGGGGACAACAGGGGATAGAGTTCCTGTCCTTGTTGGTTCTGTCAGAAAGCGTTTCTCCTTTGACACCATCATTCTCTGTTCCTCCATTGGTGAAACCTGAGACACTGATGATGGAGGCTATATGGTCTGCAGTTGCCATTCTTCATCAAGCTATTTACTCTTTTGGCCTAGTTAAGTTTCAAAATGCAGGATTATTTTCAAACTCAGGAAGCCAGTGCAACAGTTCAGACCCAAGAATTAACCTATATTTCTGTAGAAGTAGTTTAGTTAGCCAAGGGCCAGACTGTTAATTCGAAATAAGTTATCTATTGATAGGAAGTTAGAAAATTTTTGAGAAACTTGAGGCACCATAATTTGAGATTTATAAACTTCCCCAAGTTGCATATGGTTTCTCTATTGGAGCTTTTTAATATATATCTAGAGGGAAGTACTCAAAGTACTAGATAATGCTAATAAGTAAAGTCTCTCTTCTTAAAGATAGGAAAGTGGAATGGGAAGTTTAGTGGAGGGAGCGTTCTTTAACATTCTGGACCAGACTCTTTGGAAAGATCATAGGAGAGAGACTGAAAGGGCATTGCTCCTGGTTTTTTTATTTTTGAATAAGATAAATATTTTCCATCCTTTTTTTCTAAATAAGGACACTTTCTTTGGGAGATGATATGGGTATATCCTGATTTATGTAAGAAAACTCAAGAGCATCATAACATTTCTTGAAATAAACTATATATGTATGTATGTGTGTGTGTGTACAAACGTACAGCAATTAAAAAAAATATATAAAAGGAAAATTAAAAAACCCTCAACTTGTGGATATACTATAATAACTAGACCAGCAGACTCGTCTGATTACTAAACCATTCCAGTTACCAACTTCTTGGAATCTTAAAAAATAAAAAAAACACACACACGTGTGTATGTGTATGTGTGTGTATGTGTGTGTGGTTTGTGTGTATGTATATGTATGTTTGTGTGTGTGTGTATATATACACACGTACACGTGTGGGTTTTTAAAAAACTTTTATATTTATGCATTTTTACAATTACCATATTTTTCGCTCCATAAGATGCACTTTTTTCCTCCCAAAAGTGGGGGGAAAATGTATGTGCGTCTTATGGAGCGAATATAAAAAAAAAACAAACTAAAAATCTAACAACCCCCCCCCCCCCCAAGACCTGCCAGAAGCCCCTGGGGGTCCGGGAGCGATCTCCTGGGCTTGGGCCATCGGCTGCCTGTAAACAAAATGGCGCTGATGGCCCTTTGCCCTCACTATGTCACAGAGGCTGACCAATGGCAGCGGTTATGGGGGTGGGGGGTTGTAGTAAATTAATTTGGCAAGCGTTGGAGGTGGGTCAGGAGGGTGGGGGGTTGTTAATTAATTTAAAGGGTTGGGATGGGGTTTTTTTTTGGGGGGGGGGAGGGGTTCCCAGAGAGAAAAGTTTTCTGATCTGGGGAATGGACCGAAATGGCCTTCCCCAGACCCGAAACAAAATGGGGAGAGAAAAAAAAAACTATGCACTCCCCTAATTTGCTCCATAAGATGCACAGACGCCCAGGAATAGAGCCGGTTTAGCACAAAATTGTTTTGTTTTTTTTTAATTTTCCCCCTCTGAATCCTAGGTGCGTCTTATGGCCAGGTGCGTCTTATGGAGCAAAAAATACGGTAATCACAGAGAGTGTTTCCAGGTTTACAGCATTATTCTTTCCAAATAATCTTAAGACATTTCCTGTCTATAACTTATTCTCTTAATGATTTTTAAATAGGTAGGTATATAAGATTCCATCTTAAAACAGAACATTACAACAAATATGGAAAAAGAAAGTAACCTTTTTCCAAATTATCCTGAGTTGGCTGAATTACATACAGTATTCCCAATTCCCTGGTTATCCAGCAAAAATCTTAATTGGGATGGCTCAAAGAAAAAAAGAGTACATTATTCAGGTATACCAAACATTTACAGGAGTGTCTGACATTTTAGCCCCCAGCTGCTTAGCTTCCTTACTCATCTCCAGGAATTTCCTCCTTTGGATTTGAGTAGACTTGGTTAGGTCCGGGAAGACCCAAATCTTGTGCCCCAGGTACAATTTTTCTCACAGGACAAGTAGTATGGTAGTCCTCACACATGGGTGACATCATCAGGATGGAGCCCAATCATGGAAAAAAAAGAGACTCCATCCTGATGATGTCACCCATGTGTGAGGACTACCATACTACTTGTCCTGTGAGAACACCTGTTACAGGTAAGCAATTTTGCTATTCCTGTTACGAAAAAACAAGTTTAATACTGAGTCTCTGTCAGTTGATAACACAACTGTCACTAGAAGAGTGCCTCGGTATTCAATTTGTTCTTCTGTTTCCAAAAAAGCAGTTAGGTTAGCTTCTGCTCCCAGTAACTGCACAGCCGTTGTTCCCTGATCTTTCTTTGTTGAAGTTACAAAATATATATTAAAAATTGATGGTAATGTTTCCTTTGAAAATTGAAAATCTTCAATCAGATATCTCTTAAATTGTTCTCTAGGAGAGATTAATTAAACTTTAAGAAAACGTAATACCCATAGGTTATGATATCTGGCTGAGTTTCCTAAATTCTCAATCTTCATATTTTTTTCTTGAATCAAGTTTGAGTTTCCTGACTAGAAGAAGATTTTACATCCAATTCTTTTTTTTTTTTTTTTTATTCCAAGAAGTTGGTAACTGGAAAGGTTTAGTAATCCTATGAGTCTGGTCTAGTTATTGTAGTATATCCACAAGTTGAGGGTTCCTTTTTAATTTTCCTTTTATATATTTCTTTAATTTAATAGTTTTTTTTTTCTTTTCTTGAATCCCATTCTATAGTGGGCTATTTGGAGATTTGTGCTTTGTTTTTCCTCTTATTTACTTTTCTTTTATGTCTGCACAACTGCTTTTATTTCATGTTTTAAGTGTATGCTTGTACAATAATTTGAAATATATATAAATACAGAGAAAAAAGCACTTATTTACACAGTCATGTTGTGATTGACCTGTACTGGGTATGTCCAGTAACCTCAGATTGATGTGTCTTGATTTTGGGAGTGTTTTTCTCAGTGGTGGTATCTTGATGCATTGGCCAGATTCATCTGTTGGTTGAAGCAGATTATGGCTGTTTTTACCATTGCATTTTTATTTATTTATTTATTTATTTAAAGGCTTTTATATACCGGAGTTCATGCACTAGTGCATACCACTTCGGTTTACACGGAACAAGGAACAGAAAATTACATCAAACAGATTGAACAATTAAACAAATATACAATTACATCCAACAATTGGGTATAAATAACATGGCTAACTTAGTAGGAACTTAGAGTTAGAGGTGAAGGAGAGAAATAGTACCAAGTGGTAATAGAACAATGTTAATAGCTGAATAATAAATATAAATAGTAAATACAAGTTCTTATAATAAATACAGGTGTTTACAGATTACAGTCTTCATGAAAAGTTTACGTCTACAGAATAGGGTTAAGTAAATAAGAACTGGCGGTTATTTCTATAGGAATGAAGACTTCAAAAACTAAGGTTACATCTGGATTAAGAGGTATTGGTGTAGCATGTTCAAATATTTAATGATTTGGAATTGTGAGACCAAGGATAAAATTAGGAGTTGTTTGATATGATTATAAAAGCGAGAATGATTCAAGTTCTGGGATGTGGTTCTGAGCTAGACCTTTAAGTGTAGGCTTTTGTAAAGAGCCAGGTCTTGAGTTTCTTTTTGAATGTTCGAGTACACGTTTCGAGGCGAATGTCCGTGGGGAGGGCATTCCAATGAAGGGGGCTGGCAGTCGAGAATGCACGTTTCTTGAGTGAGGACTTGGCTGAAGGTACGTGTAAGGTGCCTAAGTATTTGTTTCTGATTGGTCGTGAAGACTCGTGTAGGCGAAGTGGAAGGCTTAGATCTAGCGACGTTTGTGAATGGATGTTCTTGTGTGTTATAGTTAGCACTTTGAAAATGATTCTGGATCTGATGGGGAGCCAGTGTAAGTGTTTTAGTATGGGTGTTATGTGTTCACTTCTGCTGGTGTTAGTAAGAATCCTTGCGGCGGAGTTCTGCAACATTTGTAGAGGTTTTGTGGTTATGGTTGGAAGGTCTATAAGCAGAGAGTTGCAGTAATCGATTTTGGAAAATAATATTGTTTGGAGGACTGTTCTGAAGTCCTGAAAATGCAGGAGAGGTTTCAGCTTTTTCAGAATATGTAGTTTATAATAGCATTCTTTCGTTGTGTTCTTGACAAATTCTTTGAGGTTCAGCCTTTTGTCTAAGGTGACCCCAAGGTCTCTTACTTGAGTGGAATTGATCATTGGTGGTGAGGTTAGGTTGTTGGTAGGCTGAAGGTTCTCATCTGGAGTGATAAGCAAAAGTTCTGTTTTTGACGTATTAAGTACTAGGTTAAGGCTAGATAGGAGTGAGTTTATGGACTGTAGACAATTGTTCCAGAAGTTGATGGTGCTGGAGATGGAGTCAGTGATTGGCAGCAGAATCTGAACATCGTCTGCGTATATGAAGTGTGTGACCTTAAGACTTGAGAGTAGATGACATAGGGGGAGAAGATAGATGTTAAAGAGGGTGGGGGAGAGAGAGGATCCTTGGGGAACTCCGAAAGAGGATTTGACCGGGAGGGAATCCTTGTTGCTGATTCTGACCTTGAAAGTCCTATTGTGTAGGAAGGATCTGAACCATTCCAGGGCTGATCCTGAGATGCCTATGTCTGAGAGCCGGTCGATCAGGATAGAGTGTTTTACGGTATCAAACGCAGCTGATAGGTCGAGGAGAATCAGGAGGTATGGGGTCTTTTTCTCCAGACCTACGAGGACTCTGTCAGTTAGAGAGGTTAGGAGGGATTCCGTACTAAGGGATTTGCGGAATCCGAATTGGGCTGTTGTGAGTATTTTATGCTCTTCTAGGTATTCAGATAACTGTTTGTTGACTATCCTCTCCATAAGTTTGGCTACAAATGGAAGGTTAGCTATGGGGCGAAAATTAGCTGGGTCTGTAGGGTCCAAGTTGGGTTTTTTGAGGAGAGGTTTGAGGGTGGCTAGTTTCAGGATGTCTGGTACTAGTCCTTGGGTTAGCGAGCTATTAATTATCTCTGCTAAGGGCTTCGCTATGATGTTCGGAATGGTGAGTAGGAGTTTAGAAGGGATGGAATCTGTCGGGGTGAGTGGAGGGTTTCATCTTTTTGAGAGTCATTTCTATTCAAGTGAGGAGATAGGTTCGAATGAATCTAGGTTTATGTTCTGGTTGCGTGAAGGAGTGATGATAGAAGGAGGGTACTGTGTTACTGGTTGCTAGAGGGGGCCATTAGCTTGAGAATTTTGTTTTCAAAAAAATTGAGCAAGTTCTGTGCATCTTGATTGTGCTTGATCATCTGGGATAGTTGGTGAGGTGGGTTTTGTGAGCTCTGAGACATATGTGAACAGCGCTTTGGGATCAAAGGAAAAATTGTGAATTTTGTGGGCATAAAAATCTCTCTTTGTGCGAAGGATGTTGTTTCTGTAGTTGTGCATGAGGGTTTTGTACTCATTCAGTGTAGTGTTGGAAGGATTCCTCCGCCATGCGTGTTCTTTTTTCTCAATTCTAATTTGATGGTTTTTAGTTCCTGCGTGAACCATGGTTTTTTGGTTTTGCAGGCTGGGTTGATCTCTTTGGTTTTTTGGGGGCAAAGTTTTTCTGCCACCTTGTTCGTAATGTTGTGCCATGACGAGGTGGCTGTTTCTGCGTCTGAAAGGTCAAGATTGGCGAGTTCCGAAGATAGGAGAGAGGTGAGGTCCTCTCTAGAGCATGAGTTCCTGTAGTGAATTGTGGTTTTGGTGTTTGGAGATATGGGGTTGTCCTTGATACAGAGATTAGTTGTTATCAGGTGATCTGACCATGGGATAGGGGAGCATTGTGGTGGGGAAGATTGTGAAAGGCCTGAGTTGATGAATATAAGGTCCAGAGTGTGCCCTGCTTTGTGTGTGGGACCTTTAACAATTTGAGAGAAGCCCATAGCCTTAAAAGAAGATAGTAGCATATCGCAATTAGCGGATAAAGGGATCACGTCTGTGTGAATGTTAAAGTCTCCTAGGATGACAGCTGGGGTGTCATTTTTTAGGTGTTTGGCGATGAGTTCAATGAGTGGTGATGGATCTGAATCCAGGAGACCGGGAGGGGCATATATTAAACAAATTTGGAGCTGTTTGATTGCAAATGTATGCTTTTATTATAATTTGTCTAGCTTTATAGATAGTGTGGGCTATAAATATTTTTAATCTTTTTTTTTCATTTTACATCAGCCACTGTCTTTCTATATGTATTTATCATTACAGATTGAGATTCTCCAGTTAGGCAAATATTGAAATATGGACAAAGTACTGAAAGGTGCAGAAAATCCATTAATCTAAATAGCTAGCTGCTAGGCATGTGTAATACAATATGAAATGGCAGAGAGTGGAAGATTTCTCCCTGACCACCAGAGCTTGAGCTCAGACAATCTGTTTGCCTGTCCAGCCCTTGTTTTTGAAATCTCAATAATTATCTGTCTATCCTGCTAGACTAGGCAATAAAAGTGGATTTTACTTGGGGGGCGGGGCCCAGCCAAGCTAATGAACATAGAGAACTTTTTTTCTTCTGACATCACTGGATAAAGTGATTTGCAAGCCTGGGCATCTTGCCTGTAGTTTTATTTCCATCAGATGTACAGGTGGGTGTGCAGCAAGATTGCCTGTTTGCAGGGTCCTTGGTTTATGCCTTAGCCTAGTTGGTCACAGGATGGGACTGTTCCTTGGGCAACAGCTCTTCTTTGGACTGCTTTCTCTTGTTGAACAACCTTCTTTCCATGGTCTTTTAGCTTTAGCTTTTCCTTAGTGGAGTAGGCCTTGAGTCTGATCCCAGGTTCTTTAGTGGTCCTGGTTGATCACCTCTTGTAGGGTGGGCAACCAGTCATTTTATCCTGTTTGACTCCTTGGGAGAAAGGGCCCCCCCTGCCTCATTGAACCGTTTAGTATCAAAACATCCTCACCATGTGAGTATAATATATTTCACACACAAAATTTCACCCCGGTGCCTATTTTTATATTATAATGGGTAATTTCCTGTATAGCCACTCAGCAATTAAATTTATCAATGTATTCTTGTATAATATTTTAGGAAATTATTTAGGACGACGGGGGAGAGTTTCATATGCTTAGTCACCACCCAGGTGCCAAGTTTGTGATGTAATCATTAACACACCTTCCACCTCCAATTTTATTCAAACTTATATATTTTAAAAATTACTGAACTGAATTACAGGAATTTAACTCGTTTTTTTTGTGTTGGTTTATATTTTTTTTGTTTTTCATTACTTAATAAAATAATCTGCGACTAGCACTTTTTCCAATTGTTTTCATTTTTAAAGCCGCCAAAGGAAAACTGCTATTACTTAGCTTTAAAGAATGTCTCTTGTACTCCCGACTTGCGCAAGTTTCGACATTTGCTGTCTTCATCAGGGTCTGTTCATTCTTTAATAAATGTTCTTCCAGTAATGACTTTTAATTTCAAATCAGTGAAAGGAGAGAAAAAAAACATCACAGAAAATGTGGCAAATGCACATGCTCCATCGAACCTCCGTTCTCCTTTGATTCCTGATGGCGTTTGTTGCTCTGTCTGCTTCCTATCTGTTTTTTTAAACCCACTTCCTGGATACTGGCCTGACCTATCCGCAGCTTTAAATCAGAGAAAAACCAATCCAATTGGTCATTGAGTCCCGTTGGTTGCTCCGTATGCAATCTGACTATCCATGCCTGTTTCCCGGCGATTGAGGGCTAGTTGTCCACCCTGATTATCCACAATACTATCAATGATAGTCCAACGCAGTCGCCTCAAAAGTGTGTTGATATCTATACAATGCTGGACAATAGGGGCTGTGATGGTTACATTATTTATACGGATCGATGTTCAGCTATTCTAAGTTTTACTGCCCTACTGGTACGACCCACGTACACCTTCGGACAATTACATACAATAACATATATTACAGATTTAGTAGTACAGTCAGTGTTTGACTTTCTGAAAATTTTATATCCTGTAACAGGATCCATCCATATGTCTCCCTCAATGGTAAATTCACATACTGTGCATTTGCCACATTTTCTGTGATAGTTTTTTTTCTCTCCTTTCACTGATTTGAAATTTAGAATGGATATACATCAGAGTGGTGGAAGCTCATTAGTAATTGGTACAGATTCATAGACGACATATTCTTTGTATGGCGAGGAACGGAGCAACAACTTAGTAATTTCATCGAATGGATTAACCTACAGGATGATAATTTAAAATTCACGTATACAAGTAGTGCAAAAAGCATTGCATACCTTGACGTTTTGATACAGCTTAGGGGAGACACGATTCATACAACGGTTAACAGGAAATTAACAGATAGAAATAATTTACTACGGTATGAAGTTTTCACCCGGTTGGATTCAAAAGGGGTTTACACGTTTCCCAGTTCTTTCGTATACGAAGGATTTGTGCTACATTAGAGGAATTCAAAAAAACAAGCGGAAATTCTTAGTAAAATTTTTTTTGAAAGAGGGTATCCCAAGAAGGTCATCCGCAAAGCTTACAAGCGAGCTAGATACAGTGACAGATTCTGTTACAATATCGACCAGCTAAGACACAGAACAGAATGGTATGTGTATTATCCCAGGACAAGCAGGATGCTAGTCCTCACATATGGGTGACATCAGTAATGGAGCCCTATGTACGGAAAACTTCTTTAAAAGTTTCTATGAAACTTTTGAAAGGCACCGGAGTGCCTACTGAGCATGCCCAGCATGCCATGATATTCCCTGCCACAGGGGTCTCTCTTCAGTTTTCTTTTTTCCGCGAAGCGGTTAGCCTCGCGGTTTGATTGGAGTCTGAGGTGAATTTTCATTCTCCAAAAAAATTCGGAAAATTTCAAAAAATATTACCTTCACCGCAGGGGTTTTCCCCATTTGTTACCGGCGGTAACTTTTTTCTCTTTCGATTCCCGGCTGGGAACGATAAAATTCGGGTTTTCGCCGTCGACGGCCGTCCGGCGCCATGGCCTCCATGTTTAAAAAGTGCCCGAATTGCTCTAGAAACAATGTCGATTACCGACCCGCATTTTGAATGTGTTCTTTGCCTAGGCAAGGATCACAACATTCAGGCATGTTCATCTTGTGCTGAAATGACCAATAAGGGTCGGCGACTTAGGGCCGAGAAGATGGAGCAGCTTTTTTCAGTTCAGCTGCTTCCAAGACCTCCACTTCGGCTCAGTCTTCGCCATCGGCCTCGGTTCGGCAACTGCTATTAAAAAAGAAACTTCCGGCTGCGGGAGACGCTTCCACTCTCCATCCCCCGCGATTTCATCGAAGGCATCCACTTCAGGAAGCGACAAACAGCCCTGAGAAGCATCGCCATCGACGGCGGGAGTCGGTGTCCTGAGACACTACCACAGGACGGCCTCTCCGCAAAGAAAACCCGGGACGGAAGCAGAGGCTCCAAGGGCCTACTGACGGCGATCCCCACTGATATCGGTGCCGGGTTCCGAACCTCCTCAGGGCCCTGATGGAGGAATCGGCATCGCCAACAAGCCGCCTCCCAGGTCCACAAGCTGCGCGAGTGGAACTTGACTCCCTCATACGTCAAGCGGTGCAACAGGCTCTCCGAGACGCGATTCCACAACCATCGATGCCCATCTCCGCACCAACGATTCCGGGGTCATCGACGATGCTGCGGGAACCGACATCGATTCCAACCCCGGTGCATTCACCGATACCACATACGCCCCCATCCGATTCCGTCTCGGTGCCACCGATGCCCATGCCGGTGCCTCACCAGAAGGCCGATTCCAGCAAGCCGATTACTCAGGAGGATGTTCCCATTCTGCACCCAGTTTTCAACAAATTGGACACACTACTGGGAATCTTGACAAGACAAGTACCACAGGATCCACTTCCAGGCCCTCAGGGGTACCGGGGCCCCCTAGGCCACACTCACCTGTAAAAGGCGTCAGTTCCTTACCCCAGGCCCACAGGATGAACCGGATGATTCCAATTCTGAAATATTCTTCGGAGGAGATTTATTCTCGGAAACCGTCTCCAACTGAGGATCACAGAAAGTCTCCACCGGAAGACCTCTCCTTTACAAATTTTGTTAGGGAAATGGCTGATACCATTCCATTCCCTATACAAACAGAGGTGGATCAGAGAGCAAAAGACTTTGGAAGTCTTACAGTTTGTAGACCCTCCAAAGGAGATGTTGGCAATCCAGTTCATGAAGTCTTACAGGAACTTCACACAGAATCTGGGAGCATCCAAGTTCTGTCTCACCGGTTTAACAAAAGAGCTGAAGCCACGTACTTGGTACAGACCAACTCCAGGATTCCAAAGAACACAACTCCCCACCAATCAGTGGTAGTAGAAATCCGCCCAAAAGAAGGCAAGAGACAAAAATCTCATGCTTCAGTGCTGCCTGGGAAAGAGAGTAGGTTGTTAGACAACCTAGGCAAAAAAGTTTTCCAGGGTTCCATGCTGGTATCAAAAATTACATCTTACCAGCTGTACATGAACCAATACCAAAGGAACCTTTGGAAACAGGTTCAGGAAATTCTCTTGCCCTTCCGGATCAATACCAAGAGGCATTTCAAACACTTGTACATAAAGGCCTTGACTCTGGCAAACACGAAGTCAGAGCAACTTACGACTGTTTTGAGACAGCAGCAAGGTTTGTCAGCATCGGCTATAGCGGCAAGACGATGGCATGGCTGAAGGCCTCGGAATCTTCGCCCAGAAGTCCAAGATCATTTATCTGATCTACCATGCTTAGGGGATAATCTCTTCGGAGACAAGATAAAAGAAGCTGTAGCGACACTTAAGGACCACTCGGAGACGTTAAAGCAATTGTCGTCTCAGCCTCAGGAGTCGCAGGCCTCTTCTAGAAGTTTCCAAGAAGAGAACCTCGACTTGCCTTACTATCGCCAACGTAGATACTACCCCCCAGCAGGTAGACAAAGACCTAGCCGCCCAGCACAACGCCAGCAGCCTAGGCAAAGGCAGCCGAGGTCTCAGCCACCTCCACAAACGACAGCCACTTCTGGTTTTGAACATCCCCAGAGAGCAGCAGCATAAATCCGTTCCCAGAAACACCTGTAGGAGGCCGCAATTCAACACTTCCTCAGCAATTGAGGCCTCCAGCACCACCGACCAGTGGGTGGTTATCCATCACGAACTCACGGTTACAGGTTGGATTTCTCAACTACCCCTATAGGAGAATCCACCACTTCACTCTCACTCAATAAATCAACACTCCATAATTCTTCAAACAGAATTATCCACCCTTCTGAGAGCCAGGGCCATAGAACCAGTTCCCTGGTCCTCAAAAGGGCAGAGGATTCTACTCTCGATATTTCCTCATTCCAAAGAAAACAGGAGGCCTTCGCCTATCCTAGACCTCAGGAATCTCAACAAATTTCTCAAAAAAGAAAAATTCAGAATGGTATCCCTAGGCTCCATTCTACCTCTTCTTTCAAAGGGGAGATTGGCTCTGCTCTCTGGATCTTCAAGATGCCTACGCTCACATCCCATCTACCCTCCTCATCGCCAGTACCTGCGATTTCGGGGTACTAGATCAACACTTTCAATACAGAGTGCTGCCATTCGGCCTCGCATCAGCACCAGAGTATTAACGAAATGCATGGCTGCAGCAGTGGCACACCTACACAAACAAAAGGTGCACGTGTTTCCTTATCTGGGACGATTGGGCTCATCAAAAGTCATTCAAAAGAAGGTGCTGGTCACTTCCCTCAAGCTCACCATCCAAGTCCTTCATTCCTTGGATTTCTCATCAACTACCAGAAATCCCATCTGTCCCAACTCATCTACTACAGTTCATAGGTGCAGAGCTAAACACTACGCTAGCGACTGCTTTTCTACCAAGAGCCGTGCTCAGACACTTGTCCTCTTAACTCACGATCTCCGCAACCGATTCAAGGTGACAGCTCACCAGTGCCTCATTCTTCTAGGGCACATGGCTTCCACGGTTCATGTAAACTCCCATGGCCAGACTGACCATGCGACTTCTACAATGGACACTCAAGACACAGTGGATACACGCCACTCAACCAATGTCCACTCCTATTTACATCACACCAGAGCTCAAAGCTGCACTTCTCTGGTGGACGTTAATGCCCAACCTGCTCAAAGGGTCTACCTTTTCAGCAAACCAGTTCCACAAGTGACGTTGACTACAGATGCATCCACCTTAGGGTGGGGAGCGCATATTGGTCATCTAAAGACACAGGGCAAGTGGACACGACTCGAAGCCACTTTCAGATAAACTTCCTAGAGCTTCGAGCTATACGCTATGCGCTGCATGCATTCAAAGACTGCCTATCACACAAGACTGTTTAATCCAAACGGACAACACAGTAGCCATGTGGTACATCAACAAACAAGGAGGGACAGGTTCGTACCTTCTTTGTCAAGAAGCAGCACAAATTTGGGACTGGGCCCTGACACATTCAATTCTTACGGGCCACCTACCTAGCGGGCATCCACAACACAGTGGCGGATCGCCTCAGTCGTCAGTTCCAACCACACGAATGGTCCTTGGATCCAACAATAGCATCCAAGATCTTCCAGCGCTGGGGACAACCGACGATAGATCTCTTTGCATCCCAGCTCAACTACAAGTGAACAATTACTGCTCTCTACTCCGACAGCAGCAGAACAGCCTACCAAAGGACGCATTTGCTCGCCATTGGAACTCAGGCCTGTTATACGCGTATCCTCCGATACCACTTATAACCAAAACACTAGTGAAGCTACAACAGGACAAGGGGACTATGATACTCATAGCCCCATATTGGCCTCGACAAGTATGGTTCCCCACACTGCAGATCTCTGTCAGGGATTCCCATTCGCCTGGGAGTAGCTCCCAATCTCATAACTCAGGAACAGGGTCAGTTGCCGCCATCCCAACCTTCAATCCCTGTCCCTGACAGCATGGATGTTGAAAGCTTGATCTTACAGCCATTCAACCTCCCATCCACTATATCTCAAGTACTTATAGCTGCACGTAAACCTTCCACTAGAAAGAATTATTCCTACAAATGGAAACGGTTTACGCTGTGGTGCACTCAGCAGGATTTAGATCCTTTCACTTGTCCCACTACATCGCTACTTGATTACCTTTACCATCTTTCAACTCTGGTCTAAAGACATCATCTGTAAGGGTACACTTAAGTGCAATCTCAGCTTACCATAATAAGCTGGACGACGCTCCTATCTCCACACAGCCTCTCGTCAGTACATTCATGAGAGGCCTAACTCACATTAAACCTCCAGTTCATTCCCCAAGCATAGAATGGGATCTGAACGTAGTACTCACTAGACTTATGCGTTCTCCCTTTGAGCCCATAAGTACCTGTGACCTTAAATACCTTACTTGGAAAACGGTATTTCTCATAGCCATCACTTCGGCCAGAAGGGTCAGTGAATTACAAGCACTAGTCACATACGAACCTTTTACAAAGTTCTTACATGACAGGGTAGTCCTCCGGACACATCCAAAGTTCCTTCCTAAGATTGTCACAGAATTTCACTTAAATCATCCATAGTTTACCTACATTCTTTCCTAGGCCTCATTCCCATCAAGGTGAAAGAGCCCTACATACGTTGGACTGTAAGCGTGCGCTCTCCTTCTATTTAAAACCTCACTACAGCCCAAAGAAAATCCAGTCAGCTGTTTGTATCCTATGATCCAAACAAACCAGGCAAAGCAGTGGGTAAGCATACTCTGTCAAAATGGCTAGCAGATTGCATACAATTTTGTTATGAAAAAGCAGCCTTACTCTTCAAGGGCGAGTAAACGCACACTCAGTCAGAGCATGTCAGCCTCAGTAGCACACCTTCGCTCTGTGCCTATTCTGGACATTTGTAAAGCAGCAACATGGAGTTCTCTTCACACCTTTGCAGCTCACTACTGTTTAGACAAGGAAGGAAGACAAGATTCAGCATATGGACAAATCCGTCTTAAAGAACTTGTTTCCAGTATAATCCCAACTCCTTCTACATCCAACCTGCTGTGATTTCGGCTGATTCATTTCAACAACAATACCTCACGGTTACTTCAGCACAAAATGACTCAGCCTCTAGCTTGCTAATCACCCATATGTGAGGGACTAGCATCCTGCTTGTCCTGGGATAAAGCAAAATTGCTTACCTTGTAATAGGTGTTATCCCAGGACAGCAGGATGTAGTCCTCACGAAACCCACCCGCCACCCCGTGGAGTTGGGTCCGATACGTTTATTTTATTTTTGGCTAACGCTAATTGCTACAAAACAAGACTGAAGAGAGACCCCTGTGGCAGGGAATATCATGGCATGCTGGGCATGCTCAGTAGGCACTCCGGTGCCATTCAAAAAGTTTCATAGAAACTTTTAAAGAAGTTTCCGTACATAGGGCTCCATTACTGATGTCACCCATATGTTGAGGACTACATCCTGCTGTCCTGGGATAACACCTATTACAAGGTAAGCAATTTTGCTTTACCTCGCAGTACTTCCACTACTGCAATTATTAATTCTATTAAGAAACATTGGCACATTGTGGCGCGTCATAGTGTTCTGAGTGAAGAACCTCTCATAACAACCAGTAGAGGAAGAAACATTAGGGATCAAGTTATCCATTCTAAATTTCAAATCAGTGAAAGGAGAGAAAAAAACTATCACAGAAAATGTGGCAAATGCACAGTATGTGAATTTACCATTGAGGGAGACATATGGATGGATCCTGTTAAAGGATATAAAATTTTCAGAAAGTCAAACACTGACTGTACTACTAAATCTGTAATATATGTTATTGTATGTAATTGTCCGAAGGTGTACGTGGGTCGTACCAGTAGGTCAGTAAAACTTAGAATAGCTGAACATCGATCCGTATAAATAATGTAACCATCACAGCCCCTATTGTCCAGCATTGTATAGAATATCAACACACTTTTGAGCAACTGCGTTGGACTATCATTGATAGTATTGTGGATAATCAGGGTGGACAACTAGCCCTCAATCGCCGGGAACAGGCATGGATATTCAGATTGCATACGGAGCAACCAACGGGACTCAATGACCAATTGGATTGGTTTTCTCTGATTTAAAGGCTGCGGATAGGTCAGGCCAGTATCCAGGAAGTGGGTTTTAAAAAAACAGATAGGAAGCAAGACAGAGCAACAAACGCCGTCAGGAATCGAAGGAGAGCGGAGGTTCGATGGAGCACCGCAGAAATTAAGTCATTACTGGAAAGAACATTTATTAAAGAATGAACAGACCCTGAGGAAGACAGCAAATGTCGAAACTTGCGCAAGTCGAGATTACAAGAGACATTCTTTAAAGCTAAGTAATAGCAGTTTTCCTTTGGCGGCTTTAAAAATGAAAACAATTGAAAAGTGCTAGTCACAGATTATTTTATTAAGTAATGAAAAACAAAAAATAAAATATAAACCAACACAAAAAACGGGTTAAATTCCTGTAATTTAGTTCAGTAATTTTTAAATATATAAGTTTGAATAAAAATTGGAGGTGGAAGGTGTGTTAATGATTACATCACAAACTTGGCACCTGGGTGGAGACTTTAAGCATATGAAACTATCTCCCGTTGTCCTAAATAATTCTTAAAATATTATACAAGAATACATTGATAAATTTAATTGCTGAGTGGCTATACAGGAAATTACCCATTATAATATAAAAATAGGCACCGGGTGAAACTTTGTCAGTGAACCTTTTGGCAATTTCTTTCTCTTTCTGCCCCCTTCCTTTATTTGTAGTTAAGCCCTCCATAAAATCTTATTAGACAGAAAGAGCTGAATTATCGGGAGCATAGTTGACAGAGCATTTGTGGGGCTCTCCTGCTTGTCAAATGTTAGCAACCTTAACCAGTGTAAGCTGGGGTGACATTGCTATCCTTGATGCAGTTCTCTCCCATAGCCCTCATGCCTGCCCAGTCTCTGGTGCCCCTTAACAAAAAAAAAAAAGGGGTGGTGGAGAAGAATAACTTGCCACTAGAAAGAACCTGTGGCTGTAGATGTGCTGTCTACGAAGTCGTCATGGTCATAGCATGGCTGGCTCATTTTGCCTCGTATGCATTGTTAATGCAGGGGCTGCTTCCTGCAGATTTAGTTTTGGGCCTTTGTGTTCCTCCTCTCCTGGAGAGCAGATGGCCAAGGCTGGGGATTGCACGGCAGTAACAGGATATGTAAGTTTCCAAATCCCTCATTGTCCATCTTCAGTCCTGCTCTCCAAGGTCTGCCTCAGAGACAGGGACTTAGAGCTCCTAGGTTGGGTGGTTAACTATTCAAGGTGCTTGCTAAGTCCTTCCCAGTCCTTAAGAGTTTTCAGGAACCTGGTTTGATATGAAAATAGGATATGTATTCCTAACCCAAAAAATGGACCAAAATAGAATTGCTCATACTTGCATTCCTATCTCAAAAGCTTCCCAAAGTGTGGGACTATCTTCAACTTGCTTTTTTGATTGATTAGATTATGCCATTTATTGATACAGTTGCATACATAGAAGCAATAGAACTTATCTTTTGGTATGGGAAGCTTTTTTTTTTTTTTTTTTATATTATATAAATTTAGAATTAACTTCTAATCTGTTTTTCTGGTGATATAAAAGCAACATTGAGGGCTACTTTTAGCTTGCCTGAGCCATAATTACTGCAATGAGTAAAATAACTTATTTGGCCCAGTGGCTATGGCATGGAGAATCCAGGTATAGATTCCTTTTATGGCAAGTATAGATAAGGAGGGAGAACGGCTGTTAAAGTGGCGAGCTTTTGCAGACATTGTGTGGCACTGAGGGGTGTGCCTGAAGGAGGCATTTCATGTTCTCCAGCTGGTGATGGCTGCTACAGCTGCCCAGGCATGCCATCTAGAGAGATGGGGGAAGGGGGGGGAATACAAGGTGAAGGGGTGGGGGGGAAGAATACAAACTCCAAGAAGAGAACTTGCACAGCAGTATATTTTGCTGATGAAGCTAAAAATTACAGTAGAGTATCAAAATATTCGTGTATATGCTCACACTTTTTTGTTTCAGATTGATTACTACTAATATAAAGATCTATTCCTTTTTTTTTTTTTTTTTGCACAAGGAAATGTACCAAATGTTCTAATCTTGTATTTTATAGTAAATTCACAACTTTTAGTGTGTGAAAACATGAAGGTAAGCATTTTTCTCATAAGAGAATGCAACAAACATAATTCAATAAAATAAAAACCCTTTTTGTTATCACACTTATTGGCCCTAACATATACGTAATTTTTAAAAAGTACCATACTCATACTACCAAAAAACTGGAGCAAATTTGAGTACTAAATAGAAAGGTAGAAAAAGTATCAACTGCCTGAGTGCTTAAATGTTTGAGCATACAGTTTTAGTCCTTGAGACATCTTGACATAGAAACAGGCTATAAAAGTGGTAATTGTGGCAGCAGTGAAAGATAATTGGATATTGAGCTCAGCAGCACATTCAGGCCGATACTGTAAGGTCCACAGGAAAATGGCGCTCGGTATTGAGCGCCTGCTTTCCTAACGCGTGCCCAGCCACCTCTTCCTGGGTGCGCTATACTACATATAAATGAGGGGTTGTGCTGAAAAGAAGGTGCAGGGGCAATAGCATGCCCCCTAGCGCCTCCTTAGCGGGTGCCCAGGAGAGGTTGGCTGTCCACGGGTTAGGAAAGTGGATGTTTTGTAAAATTGTCTATTTTCCTGACTTTTTTTCTGCTTTTCTGTATACTGAGTGTAAAATGTGTGGATCAGCCGCACATTTTTTTTTGTATCCCAGGCAAATGACTAATAGCCTCATCAACATTCATTTGCATGAGATGAATGCTATTAGTTTCGGGGGGGGGAGGGTTGGATGCACGTTTTGGATGCATTAAATCCCTTACTGTATAAGGGGGTAGTGGATGCGTTTCGAAAACTGAGTGCACTTTAGAGTATCGGCCTGATTGTGAATTCCTCCTGGAAGTGCAGTACAAGTCTGAAAGGCCAGCAGTGAAGGCGGAGTATTCTGTGAAACTGATTTGGAGCCCATTGCAGACCAGTAATCTTTTTTCAAGGGCTTATGTGTTCATAGAATGCAGCAGATGTTTCAAGCAAAGGACTCAGATGTTACATCTCCATGGAATGTTTTTTCTACTAGAATTCTAAAGTCTCTTGGAAACTAGGGGAAGAACATTTGTTTTTAGGTTGCTAAATATATGCAGTACATGTGTGCAAACTAGAGACCACTTATGAAACTGGAAATTGTTTATAACTAGAATATGGACCACAAACTTTTTTTTTATTTTATTTTATTGGCATTTTCAGATAAGTACATTTAAAGTGTAATACAGAACATCACATTGAGCAATATCAATGAAATAAACAATGGCTGTAAAGTTGTTTCTCGTTCTTCATTAACAAATGTAACAAGAATAACCCCCACCCCGTCTCGTTATATCCTCTAATGTCCATCCTCTGTTGTATACTGTAGGAATAGTTTCCGCAATCCAACGTTATTGTAGGTGGCCCTATGGTTGTTTGTCCTTTATTTGCAGCAAGAGTATTATGAGTCCTCAACAGTCCGTGAAGCATCCAAGGCATGTGCTTGTCAGCAAACATACAAATACCCCAGGCAGTGTAAATCAAGTGAGACATTTTCTCCTCAAGTTGCAGATCTTTCTATTTGCACTTGGGTTCTTAAAGATAGATGTCAGTGGTCTAGGGATTAAATGTGTATGTCGAAGAAACTTAACTAGCACCATCTGGATAGCTTAATGGTTGCCACACCAATCTATGGGCAGATAGTCTATCATGTTGCACCGCTGTTTTAAAAAAAAAAATCTAGGCGACGATGTGCTTGTAGTTTGAACACCTCACTCAAGGTGGGTAGTCTTATGGACTTCCAACATTGGGCAGTTGCAATTCGGGAAGCTAGCAAAATATACATACATAGTCTTCTGCTGATACCTATTTAAAGCTTCAATGGGTGCATTTAATAAAGCTGACAAAGGGGCTAGGGAGAGACCTGGGTCTGGAATATCTGATTCATCCATTGGTTAATAGTACCATTTTGGCAATCAGCTTGCATTCCCCACCAAATATGATAAGAACCATTAACTCCACATTCCCTCCATCACTTTGGGGACAACAACAGGATATACTTATGCAATTTTTCGGGATCTAGATGCCACAGATAGAGCATTTTATAACTGTTTTCTTGTAGGCAAGCGGATATAGACACTTGCTCGCCCTCTGAAATATAATGTCCCGTAATTTAGCAGAGAGGCTCTCCTGTGTGCTGCTTCCCATTTTAATATGATGGGGTGTAGAACTGAAGTTTTCAACTGTTGTAAGCATGCAATATAATTTTGATACCACTTTGTTAAAGTATCAGCCCTAATGCACATGTTCTCAAAAAGAGAGGGGATTCCTCGTAGTTTTTGGGTCCTGTCAATGTCTTTAATGAAATGCCTAACTTGGGTGTAAGGGTAAAAAGGCATTCGGCGGTAATGCAAACTTCTGTTAATTGATTCAAGGTCATTATCCCACTCCCTGATACAATACGTCATATAGTGGAAATGCCTGCTAGATGCCACTTCTGGAAAAGCTTCTGACTGGTAACCAATGGTAAACTCTTTGTTATGAAATAAGGAAGTTGGTTAATAGGAGACGTTCCCTACCACTTTTCCTTCCATCTTCCCAAAACGTGAGCGTGATATCCAGGGACCAGGGTAGACAGTGAATGTAAGTCCAGGTATTTCCTGTGGCTGCCAGGGCATGGCAGCAATAGATATTGCTCCAATCAACTGGTTAGCAGTGACCCATTATTTAGAGGTGTATACTTGTGCCATATCAATTAAGGCTTTGAGTTGAGCAGCAACATAGTAGGCTTGAAGATCGGGTACCCCCTAGTACCCCTTGTTTCTTGTGGTGGTGCAAGATGCGCCTGGCCACCCTAGGTGGTCGACGTTGCCAAATAGTCGAAAATTTCTTTTGTGTCTTCCGCAAAAAAAGCTGAGGGGCCAGAATTATGGGTAGTGTGGGTGAATAAATATAAATAGGTAGGATTTCATTTTTATTGTCGCATACGCCTGGGCCATGTAATGGACCCTTGTGCCATTTATTCAGATCCTTATCAATGATTCTAGAGAGAGGTGTATAATTAAGATTATTTATTTATTGTAATTTTTAATATACCGACCTTCTTGCATGAAAATGCAAATCAGGCCGGTTACAGTGAACTGAATAAGCAGGAAATCGAATTCCTTAGTCTGATACATTGAACATATAAGATCCTTCAAAATGAGTATTAATATAAATCCCTAAGTATTTGAAAGCTTTTTTGGCCCACCGAAAGGGAAATTCTGAGAAACATATTGTATGTTGGTCTGTGGCAAATTAATACTCTAGCTTGGATTTTTCCAAATTTACTTTGAATCCTGAAACATTGCTAAACTGAGTTAATTCAGATTCTACCCTATTAATGATTAAGTGGGATGCGCTAGTAATAAACATGATGTCTGCGAAAAGGGGATAGTTTAAAACTGCTGTCCTTTTATGGGGATTCCCAGGATGTTATTAGATTGCCTGTATCCGGGTTGCAAAGGGTTCTAGAAAAATGGCGAATAATAATGGGGAGAGAGGACAGCTGTCGGGTACCTCTTCCTATCGTAAAACTGTCCTCATAACCCCCGTTTATTTTGACCATGGCACTGTGGGATTATTATATAGCTTGGAGTATTCATTGTAGAAAGGATGGGCCAAATCATTTTAGTTAGTTTGAAACAAAGGCCAATGAACCATGTCAAATGCCTTTTCTGCGTCTATGGAGAGAAGCGCAGCCAGAATGCTCTCCTTCTTTGCCAACCATACCAGATCCAAACTTTTCCTGACATTGTCCACCGCCATATGGTGTGGCATGAATCTCACCTGAGCTGAGTGTACTAGGAGAGGTAGATATTTATTTAATCTCAAAGCTAATATCCTAGCCAATATTTTTTAATCTTGGTAATTAATGAAATCTGCCTATATGAACCGCATAGAGTAGGATCTCTGCCTGGTTTAGGCAGCATGGGTAATGCCGGCTGTTTTAGATTGGGCAAAGAGATTGCCACGGTCTTGGAGATAATTAAAAGCTCCATTAGATGTGGGGCCAAGCATTCTGAGAGTGCTTTATGGTACTTCCTGGGTAGACCATCTAGGCCGGGCGATTTATTTATTTATTTTTTTTTTAGAGATTTGATCACCAGTGTCACCTCCCTTAACGGAAATAGGAGTATCTAGTGCCTGTTGTTGCTTTGGAGTTAGCATAGGGATTCTATGCTGTTCAAATATTCTATTTTGTGATCTTGAATCTGTTTGTTAGCACTGTAGAGGGTGGCATAAAAATTTGTGAAGCATCTTCTAATTTCCATGGGATCCCTAGTAATATGATCATTGGTATCTTTTATTTTGGAATTTTACTCTGAGATATGCGTGCCTTCAATTGGCGACCTAACAGTTTCCTGCCTTGTCGCTACCCTCAAAATATTTCTGTTGTGTTCTCTCTAGATTTGTAAGCCAATTGAACATCATCTAATGCAAGCGGTTCTCAACCGGTGTGTCGCGACAAACTAGTGTGTCGCCAAGCACCGGCTGCTGTGTCGCAGTGCTCCCGGTCTCTCCCGCAGCTCTTTTCTTCCCTGCTGCCGTTGCCGCCGGGTTGTCAACACGTTCAAAGCCCAGTGGGAAACAGCATCAGTGCTAAAAAAAAAAAAAAGCCTGTGGCACTTGTGGCTGGCCTTTTCTTCTTCCCGCGCCTGCCCCCCCCCCCCCCCCCCCCCTGTGACCCGGAACAGGAAGTGATACGCGGTGTGCGGGAAGGAGAAAGAGCAGCGGTGGGTGCAGCATCGGCCCCCGAGCAATTGAAGCAGACGGTAATCGGGAAAGGAGACAGCAGCTTGAGCCTCCCGCGGCCGATGGGATTCTTCTTTCTTGGCTTGCGGGGGCTGGAGGAGGAGGCTGCTGCAGCTACCATTTGTGCTCGGCGGGGGGGGGGGAAGAGGAAGTGAGTGAGAGAGAAGCAGCCAGCCTGCGTGTGATTGAGAGCATGTGTGTGAGTGAGAGAAACTGGTCAGAGAGCTGATGTGTGTGTGTATATGTGAGAGACAATGAAAGTGACTGCTCAAGGAGATGACTGTGTATGTGAGAGTGTGAGACATTAGTCAGGGAGGTGACTGGTGTGTGTGTGTGTGAGAGAAAAAGCATTGAAGTGAGAAAGCATGGGCATAAGAAGCCTGCTGTTGTGGGGTGGGTAGATGTGTGTGAAAGAAAGCATGGGAGTGAGAAGCCTGATTTATGTGAGAGAGCATTGGAGTGGGAAGTCTGTGTGTGTGCATGCATATGAGAGAGAGAGACTGGTTGGTAAGGTGACGGGATGTGTGTGAGAGAAAGAGACTGGTGTGTGTGAATGTAAGAGAGAGAATGTGATTCAGGGAATGAGAAGCTTGTGCACGTGGAGAGCGAGCATGGAAATGAGAGAGAGACTGGTGTGTGTGTGTATGTATGTGTGTGTAACAGAGAGAAAGTGATCATGGGAATGAGAAGCCTGTGCATGTGAAGAGAGTGAGCATGGGAGTGAGAAACCTGGGTGTGTGAGACACACCATGGGGAGTGAGAAGCCTGTATATCTGAAAGAACATGGGAGTGGGAAGCCTGTGTGTGTGTATGCATGAGAGATCAGGTGACTGGTGTGTGTGAGAGAAAGAAAGTGATTATGGGAATGAGAAGCCTGTGCATGTGGAGAGAACAAGCATGGGAGTGAGAGACTGGTGAGTGTGTGAGACAGAGAAAGTGATTATGAGAGTGAGAAGCCCGTATATGTAAGTAGAACACGGGAGTGGGAAGCCTGTGTGTATGGCATGAGAGAAACTGTTCAGGAAGGTGACTGGTGTGTGTGTCAAAGACTGGGAGATGATTAGTGTGTGAGAGACAGAAACTGGTCATGGGGGCATGACTGGTATGGTGTGTGTGTGTGTGAGAGACATGGGCATTAAGGAAGAGGACCAAGAGTATAGAGCTTAGCCTCTACTGCTGCTTCTGCTGTGTGCTACTGCCTGCATGGAAGAGGAGTAGGAGAGCTGCTGGAGGGGGGTAAGTAAAGGTGGTTTTTTAAGTTTATTTTTCTTGATTGACTGCCATTTTAATTATTTAATATTATGTGATGTCTGCTTTTTTTGAAATATTTTATTGGTGTTTGGAGAATTTTTAATAGTTTTTATGAGTTTTTAATTGTTGGATGTTATTCTGTTCATAGTTGGGAAACATTTATTCTGCTTACTAGTATAGTTTTACAATTATTTCTGTGTGGGGATCTATAGCTGCTTGCTAGTTCTGTTTTCCTAATAAGAGGTGTATTGGTTTTTAGGGCCTGATTTAATATTTATAGTGTTGCCTTTTCATAGATAGGGTTGCTCCTGTTTGAGTGTATTCCATAATACAGATGTAACTGTGTGCGGATTAGTTTATGTGCATTACTACAGATCCTGGGAGTATGTTAGGTCGGTTCTGTGTCTGTTACCGAGATGAGATATTTTACTAGCATGTAAGAGTTTTATCAGTCTTATTTGTTGTGTTTTCTCAAGAGGACATGCATTGGTGGTAAACTGCTGTCTTTTCATAAGTAAGGCTATTGAGCCTGGAAGTAGAAAGAGTTTGAGTTGCTGTTACTGAGATGACACCAGAACCAGAATATCTTTTTTGAAGGGTGAATTGTATGGGGAATGTCATAATTCTGCTTTACATCCATTATTGTGGGTCAGGGGGGTTCCCGTGGATGCAAACTGTACTTTTACATCTAGCCCATTGACGATCATGGGTCAGTGTGTCACGCATGTGAGAACCATCTGTCAGGTGTGTCCAGACAGAAAAAAGGTTGAGAACCACTGATCTAATGTGTTCAGCTTAAGCCTGGCCTCAGTTAGCTGTCTATAAACCTTAGTGGACTGAGATTGGTAGTGTTTTGTAGATAAATAGCTAATTTTAGATAACAGTTGTTGGTGTGCTGAGTCCCTTTCCCTTTTAACCTTTCAGATCCTGCTCATTGAAGGAATTATTTCCTCATTCCCCTTTTTACGTATCTTAGTTAACTAGACGCAAATATGGTATAAAAAAATGTGCAAGTAATTAAAAGTATATGAAAAAATGTTCCACTTGTGGAACGTTGGTACCTAAAAGGTTTTAACAGCAGTGGCATTGGCTATGCACTGTCCTCTAGCCACTGCCTTGGAGCATTCCCACAAACATCCCACTGAGGTCGTGGGATCATTGTTAACCTGATAATATTCTGTCAGATCTCCTGCTAGCTGTTGAACAAATGTTTTTTGTTAAGCAGGGAGGTATTGAGGTGCCAGAAGGACTGCCCTCCATGTCCTCCCTGAATCACCACATCCATTCACACCATCCCATGGTCTGACCAAGTGATTGGTTCGATTTCACTCTGTGTGATTTTGGTGAGCAAGCAGTCATCTACCAGAAAAAGGTCAATTCGAGAATGAGTTGTGGGGTTTAGAGCAGAATGTATAAGTCCTGGAAGTTGGATTCTGGTGGTGCCAGATATCCACCAAGTGCCAATCCTTCGTTGCAGATTGTAGTATTGCCCTAGCTTTCTGCCCCTGCGTAGGAGTGTGTCTAGTGCTGTTATAGGAGTTATCTAAGTCCTTCTGAATGGTAAGGTTAAAATCACCTCCCCATATTACTTATCCCGCCCCATGCCTTTCCAATAGTTGCTGTATTTTGGGTAAAAAGGTGGCTTGGTCCTGGGTGGGTGCATACACAGACAAAAGTGAGTAAATAACTTTGCCCATTTTAATTTTAAGAAAGACAAATCTACCTTTATCATCTAGAACTTGCTCCATTGTGTCAGAGGATAGTGGATGAAATGAGGATGCCTGTCCCTGCATATCTGTTGTCCTTCCCCGCTGCAGCTAAATATACATGCGGATATTCTCGAAACGAGAGCCAGGTGCTCATGCCTTTTTCTAATGTGTCTCTTGCAAAAAGATGATTGTAATATTCAGTCTCTTCAGGTCCTTCTGGAGTAAATACCGCTTTCTATAGGTGTTGAGGCCTTTGATGTGGCTACTTTAATCACCATGTCTTACATAAATGGATTGCATAATGGAATATATAAGCAAGGTCTTTGCTTTCTCACAGGACAAGCAGGATGGTTGTCCTCACAAATGGGTGACATCGAGGATGGAGCCCACCATGGAAAACTTCTGTCAAAGTTTAAACAGAACTTTGACTGGCCCCTACTGGGCATGCCCAGCAAGGCACTGACTCTGCAGCCAGCAGGGGTCTCCCTTCAGTCTTCTTTTTTCCGCGCAGCAGTTGCCACGCGGTGAAAGGAGCTCTCTAACCACGTTCCTGACAGGAATTTGGAAATTAATTTCCTAAGAAAATTTGCCCCTCAGGGGTCTCCCTTCGACAAATTTTTTAGTCATCTTACGGAACCCGGTAAGTTTTTTGCCTTCTTCCATCGACTGCCGTCGAATTTGGCCCTCGAGGCCTGTTGGCACTTACCGATCCCCAGCCTAAATTTTGGCTTCCAGCCATGGCAACGGGGTTCCGTCGTTGTCCGGATTGTACCCGGACTATGTCCATCACAGACCCCCACAGGGTTTGTGTAATGTGTTTGGGTAGTGAGCATGATGTCCTGACTTGCACCAAATGTGCCTTAATGACACCCAAGGGTCGCAAAGCCAGGATGGAGAAGATGGGGCTCCTCTTCCATGCACCCACCCCAACGCCATCGATAGCATCGACGTCATCGGAACCGGCACCGTCGAAGTTGTACCACCATCGGCAACCCTCCGGTGACCGTCCACCATCGATGACTTCTCGGCCGTCGACTCCTGTCCCCTCCCCGGATGGGCGAGGAGACCGGAAGGACAAGCATCGCCATTGACGGCACAAGTCTCGGCCTGTCGAGGATCCACAGTCATTGACCTCTGAACAGGCCGAACCACAGACTAAGAGGCCTCGATCAGACTTGGCACCGTCCACGTCTCGTTCGCAGGCATCGAGGAAACCCTCACCCTCTCGGGGTGTGGGAGCCGTGATCCCACCAGTTACGGTGGTCCCTCCGGCTCTGCCTCAGCCTCCCTCTCCCGTCGAGCCGGGTATCGTTACCCCTGGTCTCCGGGCAGAACTGGACCGGCTGGTCCAGGAGGCCATCGAGAAAGCGATGCAAAGATTCCAACCTCCATTGGCACCGTCTCCGGCACCGATTCCGGCACCGACTCCACCACCGAGGAAGGAACCGACCACCGAACCTTTGGTGGAAGCGCTGGCACCGCTACTACAACGTATGGAGGCACTTATACATGCCCTTCCATCGATGATTCCAGTAGCACCGACAGCGCCATCGTCTCAGACTGGATTTTCATCGGCGGGAGAAACACCGTTCCTGATTCCCCCTTCCGGGGTGGTCCCATCGGTGCCTTCTCGTATATCTCCACCGATTTATCCTTTGGCTCCATCGGTTCCAAGACCGGCACCGACTCCATCGGCAGCACCGAAACCCTCGATGCCGTTCCCAGTACCGATTGTACCACCGGTTCCTCCAAGGTTTCCTTCGATGCCTTCGGATCCTCAACCAGGTCCATCGGGGCTTCAACCCCCAAGTGATCCCTATGATACCTGGGGTGATGATACATCTTCTGACACAGATTTACCATCACCGCCTTCTCCTACAGAGAGTAGAAAAAGATCTCCTCCAGAGGATCTCTCCTTTATTAATTTTGTAAAGGAGATGTCCGAAATTGTACCTTTTCAGCTGCAATCTGAGACCGATGACAGACACCAGATAATGGAACTGCTTCAATTTTTGGACGCTCCAAAAATCATCGCTTCCATCCCCATTCACCAGGTGTTTCTCGATCTCTTAAAGAAAAACTGGGAATCTCCTTCATCTGTATCACCAGTTAACAAGAAGGCTGACTCCACATACCTCGTCCAGTCAGCACCAGGCTTTCAAAAGCCTCAACTGGATCATCGCTCTGTGGTTGAGTCCGCACAAAGAAAGGCCAAGCGTCTAAAGCCACACTCCTCCACTCCGCCGGTCAAGGACAATAAATTCCTGGACAGTGTGGGATGGAAAGTGTACCATGGAGCTATGCTGATTTCTCGCATAGCCTCATATCAACTCTACATGACACAATATAACAGAGCCATCCTTAAACAGATGCAAGATTTTGCTGACACATTACCTGACCAATACCAGCCACAGCTTCAGGCCCTTCTTAACAAAGGGTTTGAAGCAGGGAAGCATGAGATCAGAACGGCTTATGACATCTTTGATGCCTCCACAAAGGTTTCAGCTACTGCCATTTCGGCCAGACGTTGGGCTTGGTTAAAGTCATCCAACCTTCGCCCAGAGGTCCAGGATCGTTTAGCGGATTTACCCTGCTTAGGGGACAATTTGTTTGGAGAACAAATTCAGCAAATTGTAGCTGAATTAAAAGATCACCACGAGACGTTAAAACAACTTTCTTCTGTTCCGTCTGAGGTTTCCTCCAAACAACCACTTAAGAAGGACTCTAAGAAGTCGTTCTTTCGGCCACGCCGTTACTACCCTCCATCGGCCAGGCCTCGTCCAGCTCGATCCTCTACTAGGCCTCAGCCGCATCAGCCTAGGAAACAAAGGCCTACTGTAGCCTCTCCTCCTGGGCCTGCGGCTGGCCTTTGACTCCCCTGTAGGGAACACATGCCAAACCCCTCTTCCAGACATTCCTGTAGGAGGTCGACTGTACCATTTTCTACAACCTTGGTTGCAGATCACCTCAGATCAGTGGGTGCTAACAATTATCGCACAGGGTTACCACCTCAACTTCATAACTCTTCCGGCAGACTCCCCGCCTCTTCAAGCGTGGAGTCTATCCACCCATTTGGCTCAATTACAACAGGAAGTATCTCTTCTTCTGCAATCAAATGCTATAGAACCCGTTCCTCCCTCTCAACGAGGCAAGGGATTCTATTCCAGATACTTCCTAATACCAAAGAAATCAGGGGGACTACGTCCCATTTTGGACCTTCGAGCCCTCAACAAATACCTTCAAAAAGAGAAGTTCAAAATGGTAACCCTAGGCGCGCTGCTCCCTCTGTTACAAAGAGGGGATTGGCTGTGCTCTCTCGACCTCAAGGACGCTTATACCCACATTGCGATCACACAATCCCATCGCAAATATCTGCGGTTTCTAGTAGGCCACGACCATTATCAATACCGTGTCCTACCTTTCGGTCTGGCTTCTGCCCCACGAGTCTTTACCAAATGTCTCGTAGTGGTAGCAGC
The DNA here is from genome assembly GCF_901001135.1 of Rhinatrema bivittatum. NCBI lineage: Eukaryota > Metazoa > Chordata > Amphibia > Gymnophiona > Rhinatrematidae > Rhinatrema > Rhinatrema bivittatum. The sequence continues at coordinate 266,219,132 of NC_042616.1, forward strand.
ATTCCTAAGGAAGGAAGGTGTCCACGTCTACCCCTACCTGGACGATTGGCTAATCAGGGCCTCCACCCAACAGATAGCTCAATCCTCCCTAAAATTGACAATTCAAACACTCCTTTCCTTAGGGTTTCTTGTCAATTACGAGAAATCTTGCTTAGTCCCGTCTCAAACCTTATCCTTCATTGGGGCAGACTTGGACACCTTACAGGCAAAGGCTTACCTTCCTCTTCAGAGGGTCCACACCCTAATATCCCTGGCTCGCCAGCTCCAGTTTCAGAACACGGCCACGGCTCGCCAGTTCCTCATTCTCCTAGGACACATGGCATCCTCGGTTCAAGTCACTCCCATGACCCGACTAGCCATGAGAGTAACACAATGGACTCTACGACACCAATGGATTCAAGCTTTTCAGCCTCTGTCCTCCATAGTCACAGTCACACAAGCGCTGCGCCTATCCTTAACCTGGTGGACGACTCAGGTCAACCTCCTTCAGGGCTTACCTTTTCTTCCACCGGATCCGCAAGTAATCCTAACCACCGACGCTTCTCACATCGGTTGGGGAGCCCATGTGGATGACTTTCAAACCCAAGGGTTATGGTCCAAAGAGGAAGCCGATCACCAGATCAATTTCCTGGAACTTCGAGCAATCCGCTATGCGCTCCGAACTTTCAAAGATCATCTATTTCATCAGATAATCTTAATCCAGACGGACAACCAAGTGGCCATGTGGTACATAAACAAGCAGGGAGGCACAGGCTCCTTCCTTCTGTGTCAGGAAGCTGCGCAGATCTGGGCGGAAGCCCTCTCCCACTCCATGTACCTCAGGGCCACTTACCTGCCGGGAGTAGACAATGTATTGGCAGACCAGCTGAGCCGTGTCTTCCAACCACACGAGTGGTCACTCGATCCTCTGGTAGCGACCTCTCTGTTTCACAAGTGGGGTTCTCTCCGCATAGACCTCTTTGCGTCCCCTCAGAACCACAAAGTGGACGATTACTGCTCTCTCATTCGGAGCCAGCACTCTCGGCCGAGAGATGCATTCTCCCTCAAGTGGACAACCGGTCTGCTCTATGCATTCCCTCCACTCCCTCTTGTGTCAAAGACTCTCGTGAAGCTACGCCAGGACGGAGGAACCATGATCCTGATAGCACCTTACTGGCCACGCCAAGTATGGTTTCCAATACTCCAGGATCTCTCCATCCGCAGGCACATTCCTCTGGGAAAGGACCCGCATCTGCTCAATCAAAACGACGGATGCCTCCTCCATCCCAACCTCCAAGCCTTGTCCCTGACGGCATGGATGTTGAAAGGTTAGTCCTTCAACCATTTAACCTTTCAGATTCCGTTTCTCGGGTCCTGATAGCTTCACGAAAGCCTTCCACAAGAAAGTCTTACTCATACAAATGGAAAAGGTACACATCATGGTGCACTTCTCAGTCCCTTGATCCCCTTTCCTGTCCAATCTCCAAATTCTTGGACTATTTATGGCATCTCTCTGAATCAGGTCTTAAAACCTCTTCTATCAGAATGCATGTCAGTGCGGTAGCCGCCTTCCATAAGGGTATTGGGGGTAATCCTATTTCAGTACAACCCCTAGTAACACGCTTTCTTAAGGGCTTACTCCATCTAAAGCCGCCCTTGCGTCCTCCGGCCCCATCCTGGGACCTTAACCTGGTTCTTGGTCGTCTTATGAAACCTCCTTTCGAACCTCTGCACTCCTGTGACTTTAAATATCTCACTTGGAAAGTGTTATTCCTTTTGCCTATTACTTCAGCTCGCAGGGTTAGTGAATTACAGGCCCTAGTTACCTATCCGCCTTACACTAAGCTCCTGCAGGACTGGGCGGTACTCCGCACTCACCCTAAATTTTTACCTAAGGTAGTTTCGGAGTTTCATATCAATCAATCTATCGTACTACCTATCTTTTTTCCCAGGCCCCACTCCAACTCTGGAGAGCAGACCCTGCATACCCTAGACTGTAAACGGGCTCTAGCTTTTTACCTAGACCGTACAGTTTCTCACAGGAAGAGCACTCAATTATTCGTCTCTTTCCATCCTAACAAGTTAGGACAACCTGTGGGTAAGCAGGCTCTTTCTTCCTGGTTGGCGGACTGCATTTCTTTTTGCTATGAGCAAGCTGGCATTCCTTTTCAAGACCGTGTTAAAGCACACTCTGTGAGGGCCATGGCGACTTCAGTAGCACACCTTCGATCGGTGCCGCTTCCTGACATCTGCAAGGCTGCAACCTGGAGTTCCCTCCATACCTTTGCAGCCCACTATTGTTTGGACAAAGCTGGAAGACAGGACTCCATCTTCGGCCAATCTGTCTTGCGTAACCTTTTTCCAACCTGATGTACCAACACCCTTCCACCTACCCGGTAGGGTGCGGATGCCCTTTCCCAAATTTCTCCTCACTTGTTGTGCCTGCTGCACACCGTTGGGTACATTTGGTGGAAGTCGGGACATCCTCAGCTCGGTACTCACCCATTTGTGAGGACAACCATCCTGCTTGTCCTGTGAGAAAGCAAATGTTGCTTACCTGATGTAACAGGTGTTCTCACAGGACAGCAGGATGTTAGTCCTCACGAAACCCGCCCGCCTCCCCGCGGTGTTGGGTTCGTTTTATTTTTACTTTCTAGGCACTGCCTGTAGCTTGAACATCAGACTGAAGGGAGACCCCTGCTGGCTGCAGGGTCAGTGCCTTGCTGGGCATGCCCAGTAGGGGCCAGTCAAAGTTCTGTTTAAACTTTGACAGAAGTTTCCGTGGTGGGCTCCATCCTCGATGTCACCCATTTGTGAGGACTAACATCCTGCTGTCCTGTGAGAACACCTGTTACATCAGGTAAGCAACATTTGCTATATCCTTAAAGAACCTAGACCACGGGCAAAGCATCGTTAATACCTTTTGCTGACCATTCCCAACACAGCGGTTTTCCCGTTGATAGCAGGGCTGAATTAGCCATGCTGTCATGGGAACTGTCAATCAAGGCCTGGGAGGCAGAGCTTAAGCAGTGTAGACTTTTTCAGTCTCTGCGGCTGCACGTGAGTTCCTGCGCAGGAAAGTAACAGATTCTCCTCAGTCTGTGTTTTTCCGCGCGTGGGAGTGCACGCGGAGCTATTTTTCTCCTCAGAATTCTTTCTGTTTTTGAGATGTCGAAAAAGCCTTCGGGTTTTAAGCCATGTCCCTGTGGTAAGATCATGTCTGTCACTGACGGACATGATCGCTGCTACCGCAGCTTGGGATGCAACCACAATCAATCGGATTGTGAATTTTGCGAGCGAATGTCCCCGCGAGCACGATGCCATAGGGCCTATAGATGGCTAGAACTCTCTGCGGAAGGAAAATCGTCGACCACTCATTCTCCACCAGGACCGGTGGCGAGGACATCATCGCTGAAGAAAAGATCATCTTCGTGGGACCCGCAGACCTCCAGAACCAGAGGTAGGAAAAAGTGGGCCAAGGAACTAGAGGGAGCCCAGGGATCTGGGTTCCTGTTGGAGAAACTGGACTCACTGGCTAAGCCGGCCCCGGACAAACAGCAGGCCCGACATTCATCGGATAATGTACGGACACACAAGGCTCCTGAGGTGCCGAGGGGACAGTGGCCTGTAGTACATATTGAGCTGCCACTTTCCCAGGGAGGCCCCAAAAACTACGCCGGCACAGGCGCCGCTGCCAAAACAGCAACTGGCGCAAAGGACCCCAGAACGGAGAATTTTGAGCACGGAGCCGGGGTCAAAAAACGGCCGATGACCGGGAAATATCGGTGCAGAAGCGCTCGAAGCCGGCCCTGAAGAGGCATGACTCTGCGCCGAAGAGGCCAGAGCCAACACCGGGGCAAAGGCCGGTGCCGAAGACTCCGGACCGGTGCCGAACAGACGGGAGCCAACTCCCAAGAGATCGAGCTGGCGCCAAAAAAAACCCGAAACAGACAACAGAGGAGCTGCATCCGGTGCCACAAATGCACCGGCATCAGAAAAAGCCGGAAAGGAGACCGGAGGTGCGAGAGACTCTACCTTTGGAGAAACAAGCACGAGATCTGACTCCTGGAGCATTGCAACCGCAACTCACAGTACAAAGAGCTATTGAGACACCAAACCCAATCGTCGACGTGGAGTCATAAATCATCAAGGAAGTCTGTATTGGAGAGGGATTCTCCGACAGAATAGACACTCAGACCGCAGGAAAAGGTCTAAGCGCCATAGAGATTCATCTTCCTCTTCCAGATGAGAGCATGGTCACGCGCATAAACGCTGCCGTATCTCACCCCACACAAGATATCATCAACCTCATCCTCCTCCCATCATAGGAGCATATCTGGAAGCTCTCACTGTTCAACTAGACGAATAATACAAATTTCTTCATCTACTTCCCCTCGTTCCAACTCCAGATCAACAGACAGAGTTATCGCAACACCAGTGGGAAGCACAGAGTAGTCAATCCGGCGGAGATGACAACTTGGGGCCTCTTGCCCCACACTCAACACAACTAAATTTATCAGGAAAATTGAGAGCGTCTCAGGAATGCCCCGATGCCACCACACACCACAAAGGCGTTTTGGGACCTTACTCAGTCCTTAGTGGGATTTTTTGAGACTCTCAAATCCTCCTATACATTACCACCGGAATCCTCACCCACTCGTGAGGACGCAGAGGAACAACCTCAAGCACTCCTTCGGGAACCAGTATCGGTACAGCCACGCTCTCCACCCATCTCCCCAATTCAGTCACCATCCTCTCAAAAGTATTCGGTATCAGTACACTCTTCGCCTTCCTCTTCCACTGGCTATCCGTCTGATCCACTGGAACAACCTGCGGAACTGTATTCTCCCCCAGAGGATCTTTCTTATCCAAAATTTGTGGATAAGATGGGAGCCATTTTAAAGTTGGACGTGCAGAAACTGCCAGAACCGAGAGCGGAGACATTAGGGCTCTTGAAGATCTTCGATACCCCCGGTGAACCATCATCGCTTCCGCCACACACCGTTCTTCACCGCGTTCTTCACCGCCACACACCGCCGCACAGTGTTCTTCAGAAATCATAGGAGACCCCCTTTGCCTTACCAGCAGTGTCTAGGAAGACTGATTTAAAGTTTAAACTGCAAAACCCTTCTGCGTACTCCACTCCACAATTACCACATGAGTCTATTGTGGAATCAGCTTTACAGAGATCAAGGAAGTCCAAAACTCATGCCTCTAACCCCCCAGGCAAAGATAACAAATGTCTAGACGACTTCGCAAAACGAATCTATCAAAATGCTATGCTAACTGCATGAATCCATCATCATCAATTCTACTTGGTACAATACATGTATGAATGTATCCAAGCAACCAAGGGGATGTTTACCTCAGCAGGGGACACAATCCCTTCCCCTTTTTCAGACATGGAAGAATGCTCCCGTCACATGCTTAGAGCAGTATACAAGGGATTTGAGAACTCCTCTCGTGCATCAGCAACAGCTATAGCGGCAAGTAGACTAGCTTGGCTGAAGGCCAGCGCCATCCGAGAAGAGTTACACGAAAAGCTAGCTAATCTTCCCTGCATGGGTGATAATCTATTTGGGGACCGTTTTTAGCCTAGTGGTTAGAGCAGTGGACTATGAACCAGGCGACCAAGGTTCAAGTCCCACTATCACTCCTTGTGACCTTGGGCAAGTCACTTTACCCTACATTGCCTCAGGTACAAAAACTTAGATTGTAAGCCCTCTGGGGATAGAGAAATACCTACAGTACCTGAATGTAAACCGGTGTGATATCTTGATTGAGATGAATGTCGGTATATAAAAATAATAAATAAATAAATAAATGATACTGTTGGGAAGTTAAAGGACCAAGCACTTGCAGTACAGTCTTTAACACCAGCCTCTTCAAGAGATTTTCACACATCTCATAGGCAATCTTTCTCGAAGACCCTACAGGAACTTCCAACCCTTCAGAACGCAGTCTTATCAGACCTTTCAAAGCAGAATCATCCCCCTTAGCGACAGCAGCAGAGGGGAAACATCGGTCACAAAGACAGCAGCAGCCGCAACAAACCACGGTTCCAGCCAAGACATCGCAATCTTTTTAGGAACCTGGCCACCACCTCCCCTGACAGAAGCCCTCCCTGGAAGAATAACAGCGTGCTTTACCACCTGGGAGTCCATAACATCGGATCAATGAGTTCTGGAAATAGTGAAGAATGGATATCAACTTCAGTTTCTAACCAACCCCCAAATTCCACATCTAGCACCTCAGGGTTTGCAAACACTACACCCCCAACTCGCCCAAGAGATAGCCTTACTTCGACATCAGAGGGCTATCTGATACATCCCTTGGGCGCAGTGGTGCAAGGGTTTCTACTCCCCATATTTTCTAATTCCAAAGAAATCGGGGGGCTACCGTCCCATCCTGGACCTCAGGGACCTGAACAAATGGATAGTTCGGGAAAAGTTCAAGATGGTATCTCTGAAATCCATCCTTCCATTGTTACAACCCAGGGACTAGATGTGTTCAATAGACCTCAAGGATGCATATACACACATACCAATCCACCGATCCTCTTGGCAATACCTATGTTTTCAGTACCACAACCATCATTACCAATACAAGGTCCTACCATTTGGCCTCTCAGCAGCCCCCAGGGTATTTACCAAATGTATGGTGGTGGTGGTGGCCCACCTTAGTCAGCAAAGACTATCGTTCCATATTTAGATGATTGGCTGCTAGTAGCATCGGATCTAATCCTTTTGAAGCATCATCTCAACAAGGCGATCAGCTGCCTACAGGAGTTGGGATTTATCATTAACTACCCAAAATCCACCTTACAGCCTACACAGATGCTGCAATTCATAGGAGCCCGTCTCAAAACCATTCGAGCCAGAGCATTCCTTCCGGACGACAGGAAGGTGACAATACGCTCCCTGCTCCAATCACTGAAGGAAACGCAGTGTCCAATGGCTCGAAACATATTGAAAGCTCTTGGGTCATATGGCGGCAGCAAATTTCACAGACCCAAACACAAAACTTCGCATGAGACTCTTGCAGTGGGGTCTCAAGACAGTGGAAACATTCGCAGCCATTGCAAAAGCGCATACAGCTGACAGCTCAGATGCGGAAGGACATCGACTGATGGCTCCGGGTACCAACGTTGGACAAGGGAGCTTTGTTCAGTCCTCCACAGCACAATGCAGTCCTCACGACAGATGCATCCCAGAAGGGATGGGGAGCTCATTTCGATCTCTTAGAGATGCAAGGCCTCTGGTCAACCACTGAACAAACTCTGCAGATCAATCTATTGGAACTCAGAGCGATACGAAATGCCATAAACACCTTTCAAGACTACCTACGGAGTCGAAGGCTCATAATATATACGGACAACCAAGTGGCGATGTTTTATATAAACAAACAAGGCGGGTCCAGTTCATGACCCCTCTGCAGGGAAGCCCTTCAGATCTTTTCCCATGCACACAAAAACTCCATACATCTTCAAGTCACTTACCTGCCGGGAATAGCAAACACCAGAGCAGACAGGTTGTCGTATATTTCACCCACACGAGTGGACGCTCAATGCAGAAGTGGTACGGACTATCTTCGACCGGTGGGGAACGCTGACCATAGACCTCTTTGCCACAGAAGCCAACACTCACCTTCCTCATTTCTGTTCGATCCAACAGAGTCTATCACGGATCGCTCAAGACGCATTCCTTATTCCATGGACGTCCAGTCTTCTATATGCATTTTCTCCGATTCCATTAATCACCAGGACAATTCAAAAGTGCATAGCAGACAACAGCCAACTGATACTCATTGCCCCAGCTTGGCCCAGACAACCGTGGTACTGTTATCTCTTACGTCTGTCGATCACAACCCCAATTCAATTACCAGACCGTCCAGACCTTCTACTTCAGGAAGGGGGAGTACTCATTCACCCACTCCATTGCTCCCTCCATCTGACTGCATGGCAATTGAGTGGATGCTATTAACTGAACAAGGGGTTTCTGCAGTAGCACAGGCCATACTTCTAGAATCCAGAAAGCAGTCTACCAGAAGAAGTCACTCCTTTAAATGGAAACGCTATTCCAACTGGTGTGAGAATAATGGTATTCCACCTATAGACTGTTCACCAACGCGCTTAATGGACTTTCTACATTCTCTGTATAAGGCAGGGTTAGCAACATCTATAAGAGTTCATCTCAGTGTGATTTCGGCATATCACAGACTGATCAATAATGGCTGAACATCCTTTAGTATCCAGATTCATCAAAGGTTTAATACATCTTCGTCCACCAATGTCCAAACCGCCGGTTCCATGGAACCTTAATGTACTGCTTGAGCAACTTATGCTACCACCTTTCGAACCTATGGATTCAGCACATATGAAATATCTCACTTGGAAAGTTGTGTTTTTGATAGCCATAACATCTGCATGTAGAGTTAGTGAGCTGCAAGCACTAGTTCATTACAACCCGTACTTGCAATTTTATCACAAAGTCGTCCTACGAACTCATCCATCTTTCCTTCCAAAGGTGATTTCGTCTTTTCATCTGAACCAGGCAATAGAATTACCAATTTTTTCCCCAAAACCTCATTCGAACGACAGGGAACATTTGTTACACAGCCTCGACTGTAAACGAGCGTTGGCATACTATAAAAGAACACGGTATCACAACTGTTCTTCTCGTTCATCCCGAATGCCCCTGGGTTGCCAGTGGCTAAACTATCTCAAGCTGGATTTTTCAATGCATCCAGTTTTACAAAAAGAAAGACTTACCACTCCCTTCGCTCCCAAGAGCTCATCAGCTACGAGCTATGGCAACCTCAATAGCACATCTTCGAAACGTGCAACCAGTAGACATTTGCAAGGCTGCCACGTGGTCGTCATTACATACTTTCGCTTCCCACTACTGTATAGATAAACAATCAGCAGGGGATGCGAAGTTGGGACAGGCGATTCTGCACACGTTGTCTAAAGACACGACTACCACAGCTAGACATCACGCTACGGATGATTAGGAAGCGTGACTGGGAGCTTGGAACTCCCATGACAGCATGGCTAATTCAGCCCTGCTATCAATGGGTTAAAAAGCAAGTTTGCTTACCGTAAACGGTGTTTCCGTAGATAGCAGGATGAATTAGCCATGCGGACCCACCCGCCTCCCTGGCAGTCGTGTTCTTATCCGCTACGCTCAAGCTTAAATACAGACTGAGGAGAATCTGTTACTTTCCTGCGCGGGAACTCGCGCGCAGCCGCAGAGACTGAAAAAATCTACACTCTGCTTCTTAAGTTCTGCCTCCCAGGCCCTGATTGACAGTTCCCATGACAGCATGGCTAATTCATCCTGCTATCTACGGAAACACCGTTTACGGTAAGCAAACTTGCTTATACCATGCATGTATTGATTTTCCTCTTCTTAATATGCGGGTTAACTTTCCCTCCCATCCCTTTATGATCCGTTGTCTGTCTACCACAGATCCCCTCATACGGGGACTTGCTGGTCAGTACAAGAAGTCTCTCCCCCCCCCAGCGATCTATAAGGCAATCATGAATGTTAGAATATTATCCCCTGAAAACAGCATTGCATACAGAAATTAAACATGAAACCATGGCTTGAAACACAAACACTTATGTAAGAGCCATAACCCATCCTTGTGACTAAACAGGCGCTTTTTTTTTCCCTTCCTTTCTTTTTTTTTTATTTTTTATTTTTATTTTTGAAAGCTTGTTCATCCCTATACTGAGCAATTTTGCCTTATGTGGAACTGAGTAAAACTGTACAACGTCATCCTTGGTCCGATAGACCATCTTGAGAAGTGCTGTGCTTAGAAGTTGTACAGCGTTTGGGCCTTTCAGCCCGCTGCCATTTGGGAGCAGAGTTTGCCCGGGTGTTAGAAGCCTCCTTAGGCAGCGCCGGAAACTCGAGCATCAGGCCTGCCTCGTGGAAGGCTGTAATGGAGTCTGTCACCAACTTTAGTTGGTGGGTTTTACCAGCATGCTGAAATGTTAAAGCGAACGGTAAGTTCCAGCAATACTTTTTCAGCGCGACGTAAAGCTTCTGTTACTGCCCGCAGCTCATACCACTTTTTCAAGGTGCTCATGGCCAGGTCTTGGAACACCACTACCTCCGTATTATTATAGTCCCAGTGGGGTTTCTTACGTGCAATGGCTAGGAGATGTTCTTTTTGTGTAAAACTTTGAAAGTTTAGGATAAGATTCGGAGGTCGGCTGTCTCTACATGCTTTAAGTGCCAGATGTGCGCGTTCAATTGTAAGTGCTTGAGGCTTGTCTTCATTTTGTTCGCTTCTGGATGTTTGAGCTAAAAGAAATGTGCAGAATGCTCTCGCCGTGGCCATGCTGTCTGCAAATTCCGCAGTTTCTGGGATCCCTCTGAGCCGGATGTTGTGGCGCCTCGACCTATTTTCTAAGTCTTCCAGTTTATCTGTGAGTAGAGTTATCTGTTTTTGTCTCAGCTTTTTTGGATTCCAGGGCTTTTATGGCTGCATTGTGGCTTTCCAAACGCATATCTAGTTCATCAACTCTATGCTCTAGGGCAGTGGTTTTCAACCTTTTTTCTGTCGGGACACACCTGACAGATGGTTCTCACATGCGTGACACACTGACCCATGATCGTCACGGGGCTAGATGTAAAAGTACAGTTTGCATCCACACAATAATGGATGTAAAGCAGAATTATGACATTCCCCATACAACTCACCCTACAAAAAAGATATTCTGGTTCTGGTGTCATCTCAGTAACAGCAACTCAAACTCCTTCTACTTCCAGGCTCAATAGCCCTACTTATGAAAAGACAGCAGTTTACCACCAATGCATGTCCTCTTGAGAAAACACAACAAATAAGACAGATACAAACACTTACATGCTAGTAGAATATCTCATCTCAGTAACACACAGAACCGACCTAACATACTCCCAGGATCTGTAGTAATGCACATAAACTAATCCACACACATTTACACCTGTATTATGGAATACACCAAATAGGAGCAACCCTATCTATGAAAAGGCAACACTATAAATATTAAATCAGGTCCTAAAAACCAATACACCTCTTATTAGGAAAACAGAACTAGCAAGCAGCTATTGATCCCCACGCAGAAATAATTGTAAAACTATACTAATAAGCAGAATAAATGTTTCTAAACAGCTATGAACAGAATAACATCCAACAATTAAAAACTATTAAAAATTCTCCAAACACTAATAAAATATTTCAAAAAAAGCAGACACATCACATAATATTAAATAATTAAAATGGCAGTCAATCAAGAAAAATAAACTTTACTTACCCCCTCCAGCAGCTCTCCTGCTCCTCTTCCATGCAGGCCGTGGCACACACCAGAAGCAGCAGTAGTGGCTAAGCTCTATAATCATGGTCCTCTTCCTTAATGCCCATGTCTCACACACACCATACCAGTCATGCCCCAATGACCAGTTTCTGTCTCGCACACTAATCATCTCCCAGTCTTTGACACACACACACCAGTCACCTTCCTGAACAGTTTCTGTCATGCCATACGCACAGGCTTCCCACTCCCGTGTTCTACTTACATATACGGGCTTCTCACTCTCATAATCACTTTCTCTGTCTCACACACACTCACCAGTCTCCCATGCTTGTTCTCTCCACATGCACAGGCTTCTCATTTCTATAATCACTTTCTTTCTCTCTCTCCACATGCACACACACACACACACACCAGTCACCTGATCTCTCTCATGCATACACACACAGGCTTCCCACTTCCATGTTCTGTCTTACATATACAGGCTTCTCCCTCAATGCTGTGTTTCACACACACCCAGGTTTCTCACTCCCATGCTCACTCTCTTCACATGCACAGGCTTCTCATTCCCATAATCACTTTCTCTCTGTTACACACACACACATACACACACACATACACACACACACACAAGCCTCTCATTTCCATGCTCGCTCTCCACTGCACAGGCTTCTCATTCCCTGAATCACATTCTTTCTCTCATATTCACACACACCAGTCTCTTTCTCTCACACACCCCATCACCTTACCAACCAGTCTCTCTCTCTCATGCATGCACACACACAGGCTTCCCACTCCCATGCTCTTTCTCTCACATAATCAGGCTTCTCGCTCCCATGCTTTTTTTCACACACACACACCCCTCCCCCCCCCCCTCAACACCAGGCTTCTTACGCCCATGCTTTCTCACATACCCAGATTTCTCACTTCCATGCTTTTTCTTTCTCACACACACACATCAGTCACTTCCTTGAGCAATGTCTCACACTCTCACATACATATCAGTCATCTCCCTGAGCAGTCACTTTCATTGTCTCTCACATATACCCCACATCAACTCTCTGACCAGTTTCTCTCACTCACAAACGTGCTCTCAATCACACGCAGGCTGGCTGCTTCTTTCTCTCTCTCACGTCCTTCCCCCCCCCCCCCCCCAGAGCACAAATGGTAGCTGCAGCAGCCTCCTCCTCCAGCCCCCGCAAGCCAAGAAAGTAGAATTCCATCGACCGCGGGAGGCTCACGCTGCTGTCTCCTTTCTCGATTACCGGCTGCTTCGATTGCCCGGGGGCCGATGCTGCTGCCGCTGCTACTTTATCACGCGGCATGGGCCGGCTCTTTCTCCTTCCCGCGCACCGCGTATCACTTCCTGTTCCGGGTCACGGGGGGGGGGGGGGGCGAGGGTAGAAGAAAAGGCCAGCCACAAGTGCCACAGCTTCTTTTATCACCGTTGCCGTTCCCGCTGGGCTTGAACGTGCTGATAGCCCGGCGGCAACGGCAGCAAGGAAGAAAGAGCAGCGGGAGAGACCCGGAGCACGCGACACACTAGGGTGTCGCGACACACCGGTTGAGAACCGCTGCTCTAGGGATAAGAAGTCGTCCTGGAGCTCTGAAAAAGAGGCCAACAGTTCATCTTTATTATTTTTAATTTCTGCTCTTAGATCGATGAACCATTCTCTCATGAGCGATTTGGTGGGTAGATCAGCTAGGGTCGGTGTGAAGTCTGTTGCTGCTTGCGGAGAAAGTATCAGGGCCTCGGGTTTTCATCCTTTCTCCCTCTCCCGCCATGCAGTCGGCAATGTCAGACCCTATTTTTCTGGCTTCTGCAGCCATTCTTGTGAAGGAGAACTTTTGCAAGTGGCTTTTTTTCCTCAGTCATCGGACCTGTATAAGGAAAGGCTCAGGCATAGACTGATGCTGTTTTGGGTTGGCTTTGTTTGCTGTTTCAGGTGATTTAGGTGAGGGGTTTCGGGAGCTGCAGGTTTAAGCGGCCATCTTGCCTCGTGGTGAACAGCGCCCCCCCCCCCCCACCCCCCCATAAACCAAAATTTTAATGTACATTGTGATCATGTAAATTCTAAAAATGCGCACATCTAACTTTTTTTTTTTCCTTCCTTCCCCTGTTTTGCTTTGCTCCATTGATACTGTGCTTACCTGGACTGGCTCCTTTAACATACAATACTTGGATTTCCTGATGTTTTTCCTCCTCGATGTACCTGCAACACTCGTATGGTGGAAACTTATTGTTAACAAAGTAGCTGTAAGTATTGATTATTATCATTGTATCCTATAGCTGCTTTAAATGTTTTCCTTGTTCATGAGTGGCTAATTACAGTGCTTGTTTCTGCAACTGCAGCAGAATAATGCAGGCAAACAGCTGTCTTTATAGTTGGAAGTTTGGAAAAAATATTTACTGCAAGCAGCAAAGTATACAGGTTTAAGATTTAAAGTGCACAGATTGTCATAGGGAAGTTATTTATAAAGGTTAGTAATTTTGTTTTACGTTGCAGTAAACACTCCCATATAAAGTTGTTTCTAAAATAAGAGCCTTCTAGTTTAGTGTACAGTTACACATACCCTTCCTTTTGAGTAATTTGTGAAAACATACCTGAGGGTAAACGAAGTTCTGTCTGCCAAGCGGCAGACAGGTGCATTTTTCTGCAATTTGCTACCTGTCTATAGTATATTAAGTCAATGCAGGATTACCCTAGTTTATTTTTAGCAGTGCTGTGTTGCTTAGGTAGCACTAAAAGAACAGTGATTACAAATGTTTACCTTTTGGGAGAAAATGTGAATGTGACACTTCAGGTGAGATGCTGTTGCTGTGCATTATATGATCAGTTTTCCCAAAAGAGGGTGGCTCCTTGCCCTCAGGGTCAGTTATAGCTTGTAATTCCCAAGGCACTCATTGGTTCATCCGTTTTTGAGTCAGAACAGTTGGAAGAGAACATTGTGAGCTACTCAGTTTTAGGTTTTCTTCTGTATGATTTTTTTCTTATCAAAACCACAGAGATATAGTTCTACTTTGTTCAGTGTTTGCCAGAGCAAAGTTTATTTTTTTTAATATAGCAAATGTTTGCAACAGATTTTTTTAAAAGTTGGAATTAATGTTTAGAAACACTATTCTGAGCTAGAAAAATTTGGAAGAAGGATAAATTAAATTAAAACAAGTTAGCTATTTAGGATTATTTTCCCTTTTGCAACATTTGCCCTTTAAGAACAACAGTTCTTCCTTAATATTGTGATTTTTTTTTTTTATTATTTTTTTTTTTATCTACAGCATCTGAATCAGTTACAATGAATGCATGGGGTAGGGTTGGATCTGTCCAATAGCTGAGTTTAGACATTAGTTATAGTGAATGTCCTATAAAAATAAAACACAACCGTTAAGTACTTAAAGCTTTTATTTGAACGGTCTAATCCAAAGCCTTTTTACCATTAGCAACAGAAGAACCTTGAAGGATATGTGGGGTTTGCAAATCTCCCTAATCAAGTATACAGAAAGTCTGTGAAGAGAGGCTTTGAGTTCACACTCATGGTAGTAGGTAAGCTATATTTCTTGTACAAGTAAAAAAAAAAAAGAATTGTCACTTTTACAGTGTGTAGATGGTGGTGAGCTTTCTTGGTATAACATTAAAATGACTTATAAATGTGTGGTGTTAGATATTAATAATTGGGTTGGAATATTCCCAGCTTTCTGAAAATTGGCAATTGCCTTTGGCCAAGTCTTGAGGATAGCTGCTGTGATAGGCTCAGGTCTGAAATGAGCCACTGTGGCCTAGGACTGCTCTACCTACTTCAGAAGAGGGTGGATGGAGAGAGACAAAAGAGCAAATATACAAATATTAGATAATTAAAAATCCTCAAACCAAATAAATGATCAGGAAGACACAGAACCCAAAGACAAATCCCAGAACAAACAGAAAATGAAAACAAACAATCCAAAATTCAGACAAGTATAAAAGCATTAAACACCCCCCCCCCTTCCCCCACACACACACAAAATAAAGAACAAAACAGAGAAGTTACAATTAAAAATATGTCCTGGCTCTGAATGTTGATTGATGCCTAAGTATTCTAAATATATTCCACCTCGGTCAGTACTCATTTGTTTGTTCATGCTGCAAGATTTTGGCTGGGCTTAAGACTTGATGTTGCATATGAGATTTTGTATTTGAGCATGTAGAAATTAATTTTGAAAAAGTTCCAGTGAACTTTGGACCAGTTCAACTCTTTTGAAGTAAGAACTAAGAAAATTTAGAAGCACCTGATTACCTGTGTGGAAATTTTATGTTAGCAGTTTTCATTCATAGAATTTGACTTACCAGATTGCTTAGCGGAGAGAAAATCAGTAATGCTTAACTGATTATTTTAGGTCATGCCATTGGCCAGTCACACTTTTTTTTTTGTCTCCTGTTGGTTTAATATGTTGGATTCAAGTAGTGTAATTTCTTTTTTTTTTTTTTTACTTATTTTATTAAATGATCAAAAGAGTACAAAGCAGGCAGCGTGACAAGGCTCAATAACAGAACATAAAGAATATACAGTCTGTGCCACCTGCCTCCCCTCCCAAGATACCCCCCCTCCCCTCCCTTCCCACCCGCCCTGCATCCATGTGCTCAGAAACTAACAGGGTGCAATAGGTCCATGATCAGTGGGAAAGCAAGAAAAAGGGTACCACCAAAACAGAAAGTAAAAAAATGAGAAACACGCAAGATCCTGCGAAGAGAACCTGTGGTACTCAGTCAAGTAGTGTAATTTCTAATGAGATTGACTGACTGGTGTAAGGGCCTTTTATGAATAAACTTGTGCAGTGTATTAGTTATTACCATTTTAATTGGCTAAAAGGTGAAAGCTGGTTACCATACCATTGTTCTGTACTTGGAATAAAGTGTTTTGAGTCTTGACTTTGTTTTAATTCCTCAAATTGTACCCACTTAAACGATTCCCTTTTCATTTGCAGAACCAAAGAAATGTTTACCTAATGACACACATTCTTGTTCTCCAAAAACAAACAGGATGGTAGTTCTCATACATTGAGTGACATCTGATGGAGCCAGGCATGGAAAATTTAACTTTGACTGTGCCTTACTGAGCATGCCCACAAGTCATTATGACACACATCCACCCGGGATCCTTTAGTTTTTTTTTTCTTTTCCCCTGCAAAGGTTTCCAGTCGTGGTTATGTGCCTTAAGCTTCTGATTTTTGTGCATTTTAAGTGTGTTTCTCCACGATTGTCAGGATTCATTACAGGGTCCTGCAGTTTTGTCCCTTGTACTTAGCATAGGTAAGGTTTTTTGGTCATTCCTCTGTTTCTGCTTGACTTTTACTTTGGCCATGCTTCTGTGGAATTGCTCTGGTGGTGCTCACTGGTCTTTGAGTCACCACCACCATTGAATTTGATACTGCTTCCCTCTTATTTCAGCTGATCATCTCTAGCCAGTTCCAGTGTTGCTCTCTGCACAAGGATTATCTATTGTCGTCCCCAGTGGATAGGTGTCCTGTCCCTTGAGGCATCGCATGATGATCAGGAACATTGCAAATGTGTCTATAATCCCAACAGGATGCCGGTCTCGCCTGGAACTGCTGGAAAAATATTTTGGGCACTGTAAGACGGATGTATTGAACATCTGTATTTAAGGACCTCAGAGCTGCATTGGTGAAGGGAGCATCATCTGGGATGAGGGACCATCATTTCCCTTGATGTTGCTGGCCAATAGGGACCCCAGAGAGAGGCTGTCATCTCACTGTTCTTGAATAAAGAAGGCATTGCGTTCTGCTTCTTTGACACCAGTATCTAGGGAAGCTAAAGTAGCAACATCTGTCTAAATCAGTGCCTAATGTTTGTATTTATTTAGAGCTTTTCTATACCGGCATTCATGATACAATCATATCATGCCGGTTTACAGGTAACAGGGGGTACAATAACCATGAGCATTTAACAAGTGGAAAAGAACAAAGTTACAATAAAACAGGGTTGTTAGAACTGGGGAAGGAAGAAGACTAAAGCAAGAGTAACTTTACAGTAGTAATTATTTACATAGTGCTGAAAAGTCTTAGTTGTTGTTGTGAATCAGTTAGCGTCAGGAAAGGCTTGTTTAACCAAGTCTTAAGCCTTTTTCTTTTTTTCTGTTTATTTTCAAATTTTTTGAACTTACACCCAAGAATAACTCTTGTACAGCAAAATTGATGTTTGCCCTTATCCATAACTATTACAAGAAAAATAGTAGATGAAAGATCATCATCAGGTAATTATACAAACATCATAATTTATAAGAATATTTAGAGGCGGAACTATGAGCACAAATTTAAGCAAACATAATTATAATTCATTTAACAACCAAGTGATGCCATTACATTACATTACTAACTAGCCGAGACTTGAGGGGATGCCTCTTGGGTTCTGGCTTCTATGAAAGCCCTAAGTTGTGCGGGCTCTAAGAAATTATACATAACACCAGAATGCTTCACACAGCATTTACATGGGTACTTTAAAATGAAATTAGCACCCAACTGAAGTACTGACGAACGCATATTTAGAAAATCTTTTCGTCTGGTTTGAGGAGTTTTAACCATGTCAGGGTAAATCCAAATTGGATAACCATATACCTTACTTTGTCTGTTTCTAAAGAATAGTTTCATTACATAATTGCGATCAGACAAGAATACAAATGAAATTAATAAAGGTTTCCTTTGGGTTATCTCAGTATCCATAGAAATTTCTAATATATCAGATAAATCTATCATAGGTATTTGAGTCTCAGCTGCTTCCAGTCCTTCAGTTTGTGTCCGCTGTTGAAGATAATAAGCCTTTGTAATCACCGGCAAAGCAGTTTCTGGTATTTTAAGAATTTGTTTCATATATTTTCGGAATAAGTCCATCGGGGAAAACAGAGCAACAACTGGAAAATTCAGAACCCTTAAATTATGGGCTCTGAGAGCATTTTCAATATAATATTTTGTTGGTAATATTGTCTATCAATTTCTGCTGCACATTTTCAACCTTTAAAACTTTTTTGTCCAAATCTTCAACCTTTTTCCCAAAATTGGAAATAAGGTTATTATTCACTATAGTTTGGTTCCTAGTTTCTAAAGTTACAGCAGATAAAATCAATTGAATTGTCTATTAAAAGTTTAATATTGCCCATATCCCATGCAGTGTTATAGTTTCTGGGGTAGCTATAGAAAAACCCGCAGCTAGGGCTCTCAAATGACTGTCTCCCGCTTCCTCCTCAATGCTCACCGACCTTCCTTTGCCATCTGATGTCATTGGCTTCTCTTTCTTCCTAGCCCCCAACGAGGATTCCGGAGTTAAACTTGTCAAAACATTCTGGACTCAGAGCCACTGCTCCTACCAGCCTACGGGTCTCTCGGGGGCTATCCTCCTGGTCTACAGGGTCTCCTCCGGTCAGGTCTAACGCCGAAGGACTCCCCCCTTCTTCCGGGGTTCCAGGAAGTATCGTGATGTTTCCCGAGTGAGCTGGGCTCCCCGGGGCTTAAGGTGGTATATCAGGTCTGGGGAGGCTGTGCGTGCTCCTGCACTTCGCTCCCAGCGACCAAGCTATCCGAAGATGTAACTGCTCCCGCGAAGAACCCTTCGATTCGAGGCTGTCGGGGATCAATAGAGGGCGAATCTTCTCTCGCCTCTCTTATTCTCCCCTTTCTTTTAGTGTGCGGCATTTCTCCGTAGAAAGAAATCGTAAAGGTAAGAGCCTCTTCTCTAGGCGTTCATTCCAGACTCACTTGGCGGCCATCTTGCCTCTGGCGGCCATCGTCTTAAGCCTTTTTCTAAATGTTAATAAGCATGGTTCCTGTCTGAGATCAGGGGGTATGGTATTCCATAGAGAAGGACCCACTGTAGAAAAGGCCTGATCTCTGAATGCTAGATGGTGGGTAGATTTGGCTGGGGGAACAAGCAGGGCACCTCTGTAGGTTTCTCTAATGGGCCTGAATGAAGTGTGTAGTTTGAGCGGGATTTGGAGGTTAAGAGGGGCTTGGGAATGGATGGTTTTATGGACGATGGTGATGGACTTGTGAAGAATTGTGAAGTGTATTGGTAGCCAGTGTAGATTTTTAAGAGTGGGAGAGATGTGGTCTCTTCTTTTGGAGTTTGTCAAGATTCTGGCTGCCGTGTTCTGGAGCATCTGAAGAAGTTTGATGGATGAGGAAGGGAGACCTAGTAAAATAGAGTTGCAATAATCTATCTTGGAGAAAGTTACGGCTTGGAGGACTGTTCTGAAGTCTTGAAAGTGAAGGAGTGGTTTAATTCTTTTTAGTACCTGCAGTTTATAGAAGCAGTTCTTGGTAGGGTTGATGAATGTTTTTAAGTTGTCTATTACTACTCCTAGATCTCTTGCTTGGGAAACAATGGTGTTAGCCAGTGCACTTTGTGAGGTATTACTGTTTTCCGGGGAGATGAGGAGTTCAGTCTTAGCTGAGTTTAGTATCAGGTTTAAGTTAGCGAGGAGTATGTTGATCTCTCGGAGGCAGTTTTCCCAGTGTTTGAGTGTTTTGGTAATGGATTCTTTGATGGGGATCAGGATTTGCACGTCGTCGGCGTATAGGAAGTGTATTAGTTGGAGGTTAGTTAACAGCTGGCATAGTGGAAGAAGGTATGTGTTGAAGAGAGTTGGGGACAGGGAGGAACCTTGAACTCCTAGTGAGGAATTGATGCGAGGGGATTCTTTATTATTGATTCTGACTCTCTAACCTCTGATAGAGGAATGTTTTGAACCATGTAAAGGCAGTGCCTGTTGTTCCAATGTCCGATAGACGGTTGAGGAGGATGGAATGGTTTACGGTGTCGAAAGCTGCCGACAGGTCAAAGAGAATTAGTAATGATTGTCCTTTGTCCAAGCCCATGATGAGGTGGTCTGTTAGCGATATGAGTAGGGTTTCAGTGCTTAATGCCTTGTGGAACCCATATTGTGTAGGGTGCAGAATTTTGTGATCTTCCAGGTAATCGAAGAGTTGCGAATTGACTAGTTTTTCCATAATCTTGGCTACAAATGGAAGGTTGGAAATAGGGCGGAAGTTGTTTGGATTGTTGGGGTCTAAATCAGTGTTTTGTTTTTTTTAAGAGAGGTTTAAGAGAAGCAAGTTTTAGGGCGTCTGGGAAGATTCCCTGTGTTAAAGAACAGTTTATGATATCCACCAGTGGTTTGGAGATGGTGTCGGGTATTAGCAGGAGTGGTTTTGATGGGATTTGGTCGAAGGGATGGGAGGAAGGTGTTTCATTTTCTTTAATAGAGATTGAATCTCTAGCGCGGTGGTGGGTTCGAACGCTTCAAGAGCGATTCTTTTATTTAGGAGGTGGTAGGAGCTAGTAGGAGAGGTGGGGCAAGGGGGCAAGAGTTAAGAGATTGGAGATTTTGCTTTGGAAGAACAGAGCCAGTTCGGCTTTGGATTGTGCTTGGTCGTTAGGGATAGAAGGTGTGTTAGTTTGTTTAGTTCGGATACGTAAGAAAATAGGGCTTTTTGCATCAAAGACAAGGTCGTGAATCTTGTGAGCGTAGACATCCCTTTTTGACCTTAAGGTAGAGTTCCTGTAGTAGTGGAGGGTGGATTTGAAGCGGATAGTGTGCTGGGGCAAGGGGCTTTGCACCATTTGCTTTCTTTCTGTCTGAGGTTTTGTTTGAGTTTTCGTAGGTCATTGGTGAACCACGGTTGTCTCTTTGGGGAGTTAGGGTTGAGTTTTTTTGTTGATAGTGGACATAATTTATTTGCTATTTTCTCTGTAATATTGCTCCAGGATAGTAGGGCTGAGTTGGGATCTGAAAGGTTTATGTGCGGAAGTTCTTTAGCCAGGTGGTTGCTGAGGTCCTCGGAAGAGCAGGATCTTCTGAAGAGATTTATTTATTTATTTATTGTTTTTGTTATACCGAGTTTCATGATAGGCATCACATCAACCCGGTTTACAAATAACAAGGAGTGTAAAGCATAACGTAACGTAAAAAACAATATTTTCAATAAGAACCTTGAACTTTAAATACAGTGAATCAGAAAAAGGGAGAGGGAAAGTTACAAAAAACAAGGAAAATAAACTTGGGATGGAAGGGGAGAAATTGAACAGCACAATATTTACATTTCAGCCTATTGATACATTAGAATAGCAAGTGAAAAAATAAGACTATGAAACGGTACATAGGTAATCAAATGAATAAATATGACACAGTTGTGAATGGTAATAGTATGATAAATATTCAGCAGGAATTAGTGAGAGAGGGTTTGAGGTTGGTTGATTCGTGTTTACATTCCATTATTGCATACGAGTTAGTGCTAGTGAGAGGAGGTTTTATTCAAGGCTTGGAAATGCTTTTTTGAAAAGCCAAGTTTTTAGTCTTTTCCTAAATGTTAAAGAGCATGGCTCTTGTCTCAAATCAGGTGGGATCGAGTTCCAGAGAGCTGGACCTGCTGATGAGATATGAAGATTGAAGGGGGTGTGTGGTATAGGTTTCTGTTATTGAGAAGGTAGTGGAGATTAAAGAATGATCCGACCAAGGGACCAGTGGGCATATAGGGGGGGATGAGTGTGTGATGCCAGAGTTTATGAAAATAAGGTCCAGGGTGTGGCCCGCTTTGAGAGTGGGCTTATTGATGATCTGCTGGAAGCCCATGGCTGTAAGTGTGGAGAGCAAAGCCTCGCAGTTGGTTGTGAGTGTGGTGTTGTCGACATGAAGTTTGAAATCTCCTAGGATCAAGGCTGGGGAGTCCAGATTCATGTGTTTTGCAATAATTTCTACAATGGGGGGGGGGGGGGCACCTGAGTCGAAGTCCTGGTGGGGCGTAAACTAAGAGGATTTGGAGTTTGGTCTGTTTTCAAGAGGCCGACTTCTAATTTTGAATCAGATTTTGCTGGGAGTTGGGAGAATCTCAACTCTTTTTTGGCTGCTAGAAGAATGCCCCCGCCCCTTGTAGGCAGCATGGCCCGGCGCATATTGAAAAGACTCCTCCCAACCCCAGTCCCATGGCAGGGTTGTACTGTATCAACAAGCTGGGAGATGTAGCCATGTAGCTCCTGTGTTGGGTGACTATCCAGCTGTGCAACTGGTCCATCTCAGGATGGTACTCAGGGCCGCACACTGTGAGCGTGAAGAAGGTCCTCAGGACAGACTGAGTCAGTCCTTGGAATCTCATAAAAGGTCCCTCAACTGGAGGGTACAGAATCAGATCTTACATCCCTGAAGCACAACAATGGTGGATCTGTTTGTGACCTATCTGACCCGGAATATCTTTCATTCCAGAAAGTGGGCACATGGAAACTAGCCTCAGACTCCTTTTGTCATGGATTGAAGCAGGGGATTGCTGTATGTGTATCCTGCAGTCCCACTAGTAGTGAAAACTCTGAAGGTCAAAGAGGACAGGTGGACCATGATTCTCATATCTCCCTTTTGGCTGAGACAGATCTGCTTCCTGCTTCTCTGGGTGATGTTCACCAGGGAACTGATCAGATTGGGGTCTTCTCCAGATCTCATCTCTCAGGATCAGGGCAGGTTGTGCCATCCCAACATAGAAATGATGGCAGTAAAAGACCATATGGCCCATCCGTTCAATTAATTTAGCATTATAATTTTCATAACTTTCTTGGAGATCCTTCTGTATTTATCCCATGCATTCCTGAATTCAGGTACTGTTTCTCTCCACCACTTCCACTGGGAAGCTGTTCCACACATTCACTACCCTCTCTGCCCCCTTTCAACTTCATCTCATGACCCCTCATTCTAGAGCTTCTGTACTTGGAATAAAAAGGCTTACCTCCTCTGTATGGAAACCTTTTGAGATATTTGAATGTCTTTATATCTCCCCTATCTCTCCTTTCCTCTAGGTTATACATGTTTAAATCTTTAAACATATGCTTTAGAATGAAGATCACTGACCATTTTAGTAGCCACCCTCTGGATCGACTCCATCCTGTATCTTTTTGAAGGTGCCGTCTCCAGAATTATACACAGTATTCCAAGTGAGGTCTCACTAAGGACCTATATAAGGGCAGTATATTCTTTTTTTTATATTTATATCTTTATTGATTTTCCATAATTAAAACAGAAACAAAGAATACACAAAATTTAGTGCAGTAATCAACCATACAAACTTATGTTTTAAACTACTACATGTTTTCTTATAGTTTAACCAAATGAAACAGGTACTTTTGTCAACAAAAAAAAAAACCAGAGGTACTAAGATAGTTGGGAGATTCAATATAGAATAATCACTTTTTAAAATAGACAATTCACAGTTCTATGCTATTCCTTTTTTACTTTTTCGCTAGAGAGGGGATGAGGTGGTTAATCTCTTCTGTTCAACAAAATATTTTAACTGATCTGGTAGAAAAAATATGAAAACATCTTGATCTCTCTTTAATATGCACTTGCAGGGAAATCTTAGAATAAAGGAATATCCCATAGTTACCACTTCCTGGCGATATACCAAAAACTGTTTTCTCCTCTGCTGTGTAGCGAAGAATAAATCAGGGAACATTTTTACTACATTTCCATGAAAGGAAATAGGGTATTTGGAAAAATATCTTTTCATTACCTTATTTAGGTCGGAAAAATGTATAAAGGAAACTAGTAATATACCCCAATCAATTATCAAATTATTTGAAGTTTCTAAAAAAAAATTAGTTAAATCTCCTTAAAGGCAATTCTGAAACATTGAAGTTGACATTTTTCTTTGGCAAAAAGTAACAATAACTAACACTTGGCAGTTCTTGTTTGGAGAAGAGCAACACTTCCTGTAGAAATTTTTTCAACGATTCCATCGGTAACTCTCAGACTACCCTTGGAAAATTAAGTAGCCGGAGATTTAAATGTTTTGAATTGTTTTCAAAAGTTTCTATACGCCTAGATAATACTTCTCTATCCTTCGCTACAGCAGCCTGAAATTCCAAATTCTTTACTCCTGTTTCTTCCAGTACTTTAATTCTATCTACAGACTTTTTAACCTCATTATGTATATTCACTAAATCCTGCTGGCTTTTCCCTGCAATAAAGTCTATCTTTTTCTCTAACCCTTTAATATTAGTAGACATTACAACCATCAAATCCCAAACTCAATCCAGTGTAACCACTGCAGGACGAATTAGTCTCCATAACCTCACCCACAGCTACTTGTTTTTCTCCTCCAATATCGACCTCAGGAGATGTCCTTCCTTCTTGCTGTTCTTAACTCCGGCCTACACTTAATCCCATTGCAGCTGAGGGCTCTCCACTCAGACGTTCCAGGGAGACCTCAGTTCCTACCAAGGGTGGCTTAATTGTTGTGTTCCCAGGTATCATCTCATTCGTCCTCTGCAAAGGTGGTAATCCCAGATTGGGACTCAGCGACGCCTCCTCCATAGATCCAGATCTTCCTCCCACTTGATCTGGTTCAGCAGATTCCTTGGCTGCTGGAGTTTTTAGCACAGACGCTGACATATATCTAACAATCTCCTGTCGGATAGGAGATGGTAGGGGCATAGTGGGATATACCCTATCTTTGCCCTTTCTTTTAGGCAGCATATTGACAATGAAGAAATTCTTACTCCAACAGTTTGTCACTTATAGTCGGTTTCCTGTGATTTAAAATTTCTTTACCTCTGTGGCTGCTAAAGTCTGAACACGAAGCTTCTCCGCCTACTCCGTCCTATTCTGGACCAAGCCGCGTGCGCCGGCGGCAGTGGCGTGCCGCTGCCTCGCTGATCTTATGGCAGGTTGGGCCCGTCCCCCTGACATCAGGGCCTCCAGAGCAGGTTTGTTTTGTTTCTGGTTCCCCAGAAAAAGCTTACGATCCAAAATAGTCAGCCAGGGGCAGTATCTTCTATTTCTTTCTGCTGACCATTCCTTTCCCTGTACAGCCAAGCATCTTTCTGGCTTTTACCCTTGCTTTATCCACCAGTTTGGCCACCTTAAGATCATCAGATACAATTACCCCAAATCCTGCTCTTCCTTTGTGCTTAGAATAATTTCATCTCCAAAACTGTACATTTCCCTTCGTTTTTTTGCACCCTAAATGCATTACTCTACATTTTTTTGCATTAAATCTTTAGCTGCCAGACCTTAGACGATTCCTTGAGTTTTGCTAAATCCCTCCATGTTTTCTACTCCTTCCTGGCTGTTCACCCTGTTAAAGATCTGGTGGCATCAGCAAAAAGACAAACTTTTTCTCGACAACCCTTCTGCTATGTCGCTCATAAAAATATTGAAAAAAATTGATCCAAGGTCCAATCCCTGAGGCACACTGCTAGTAACAACCCCCTCCTCAGAGAAAATGTCATTTACCACTACCCTTTGTCACCCTGAGCCAGTTTCTAACCCACTCAGTCACTCTAGGATCCCTACAAAGAAGACACAATTTATAAGTCTATTTTGTGCAGAACTGTGTGAAAGGCTTTCCTGAAATCCAAGTACACTGTCTAGCGCTCTCCCTTGATCCAACTCTCTAGTCACCCAATCAAAGAAATTGATCAGATTAGTCTGTCAAAATTTACCTCTGGTAAAACCATGCTGCCTCGGATCTTGCAATCCATTGGATTCTAAAAATTGCACTATCTTCTGTTTGAGCAGCAATTCCATTGGTTTGCTCACCACAGAGGTCATTAATTGGCCTTACTCCTTATTTCCACTTTTATGAATAGGAAACACATCTGTCCTTATCCAGCCCTCTGAAACTAATAACTCTAAAGAAGCATTGAAAAGGTTAGCTAGCAGAGCTGCCAGGACATCTCTTAAGTTCCCTTAGTAACCCTGGATGTATCCCATCTGGCCTCATAGCCTTATCTGCTTTAAGTTGGGTTAGCTCCTTTGGAACACACTGTTCTGAAAATAGACTGAAATTTACCTCACTTGCAGTCTTTGTTTTAGTTTTATATGGTCTTACTCGGGCCCTTCCACAGTGAACACCGAACAGAAATTTAAGCAGTTTTACTTTTCCTCATCAGCCTCTACATATTCCTCTCCTTCATTTTTAGTCTCACAATGCTACTTTAGTACTTCCTTCTATCACTAACATATTTAAGAAAAAAAAATCGTCCCCCCCCCCCCCCCCCCCGTTTTACCATATTTGCTATTTTTTCTTTTATTTGAATTTTCGCATACCTGACCACTTTCCCAGCTTCTCAATTTTTCCAGATATTTTCATTTGTCTTCCATGTACTGTGATCTATTGTAGTTTTATGAATGCTAATATTTTCTCCCTCATCTTTTCAGCTACTTTACAAAACCATAACTCTTTCCTCTTCCCTTTGTTTATATTCATAATTAAAAGATTAGTTGCCCTTATATTTCCTTTTAGTTTTGCCCACTGCCCTTCTACTTCCCCAAGATTTTCCTGTCCTGCTAATGACTCCTTAAGGTACTCCCCCATTTTGAGAAAGTTAGTTTTCCTCAAGTCTAGGATCCTCGCCTTAGCATGAACTTTCATCTCTTGTGTCCTAATATTGAACCACACCATCGGTGGTCACTGCTTCCCAGATGATTATCAACTGCAGCATTAGAAATACTGTACCCGTTGGTAAGCACCAGGTCCAGTATTGCTCCCTTCCTTTTGAGTTCTGTTGCCAGAACAGTTCTCCTTGCAGAGAATCCATGATATTCCTGCTTAGATAAAATATTACATTTGGGATGTCCCAATAAACATATAAGGAAAATTAAAATCTCTTAGCAGCAGCACATTCCCTTTCCCAGCAAGTCTGTGAATCTCATCTGTGATCTGCCTCCCTCCTTATTCCATCAAGTCCTGTTGTTCGCAACTTGCATTTTGAGAAGCTGACTTTGCAACCACTTGAGTTATCAGACGATGTATCTTGAGTTCTTTTAGCTTCAAGAAAGGATTCCACTAGAAAATGCTGTGGATTTAAATGGAAGACACAAACATCTTGATGACCTCCTGCATTTATCTGGTCTCAAGACCAACTCTGTAAGCGTTCACCTTAGTGCAGCTGGCACCTATCATCACCATGTAGAAGGTAAGCCTATCTCTGTAAAATTTTTAGTTGTCCTATTTATATGGGGCCTGCTTCATTTGAAGCCTTCTGGCATACCTCTGTATTTTGTGATTTAGTCGGCATCCTGTCCCAATTGATGGAAGCTCCTTTTGAGCCACTGCACTCCTGTAACCTGAAGTACCTGACTTAGAGGGGGGTCTTTTTTTTTTTTTTTTGTGGTGGCCAGAATTCCAAGCCCTAGTAACTTATCCATCTTATTCCAAATGTTATCATGATCGGATGGACACATAAGACTAACTGAAAGGTTGTTGGAAGTCCATCGTAATCCATCAGTCATCCTTCTAACATTTGTTCACAGCTTACATATCCACCAAAATAACCCATGCTATAGTTATGTTCCATATTAGGAATTAGCACCCACGAAAAAGATGTAGGCTTCATAGTGAATAATACATTGAAATCGTCGGCTCAGTGTGCTGCAGCATTCAAAATAGCAAACAATCGGGCCAATCCTGTATCGTGCGGTAGGAAGAGCTGCGTTAGTGCCTACGGCACCCGCAGTTACCGCCCGCACAGAGCAGCTCACCTACCGCGCGATCCTGAAGCCTAATTATATGTAAATGTAAGCCGCGTCCGAAAAGCCTTAGTCCCGCGCAAACCAGGATACTGGATAGAGCGCCTATACAGGATCCTGGGTGCGCGGGCCTAAGGCTTCACGCCACGCTGGTATCTGTCATTTCAAATGTCATTTGAAATGACAGATACCAGGAAGCAACGGCGGCGACAGCGCAGAAGCAACGGCGAAAGGACTTTTCAGTGTCCCCCCTCCTCTCGGAGCAGGGCGCGAAAAGCTGCCTTGCTCCGGGAGGAAGGGGGACACTGACAGCGACGAAGCTTTCCCCCAGCCCGGACACCGGCGAAGCCAGAAGACAGCGGCGGAGAAACGGCGAAACGACTGTCAGTGTCCCCCCTCCTCTCGGAGCAGGGCGCGAAAAGCCGCCTTGCTCCGGGAGGAGGGGGGGACACTGACAGCGGCAAAAACTTTCCCCCCAGCCCGGACACCGGCAAAACTTACAATTTTGCAGCCATGAGCCACGAGCAGGAAGGCGAAGATCTGGCTCCGATAGCTCCTCCCCGACAAGATGGCCGCCTGCACGGGGAAAGAGTACAATTGGCCGCTCAAGACGTGATGTCGTGACGTCACGTCTTCAGCGGCCAATTGCACGCTTTCCCCGTGCAGGCGGCCATCTTGTCGGGAGGAGCTAAGGCAGGCCAGATCGTGTTCGTGCTCGTGGCTGCAAAAAAGTAAGTTTTTTGCCGGTGTCCAGGCTGGGGGAAAGTTTTGCCGCTGTCAGTGTCCCCCCTCCTCCCGGAGCAAGGCGGCTTTTCCGCCCTGCTCCGAGAGGAGGGGGGACACTGACAGTCGTTTCGCCGTTTCGCCATCGCTGCTTGTGCGCTGTCAGTGTCCCCCCTCCTCCCGGAGCAAGGTGGCTTTTCGCGCCCTGCTCCGAGAGGAGGGGGGACACTGACAGTCGTTTCGCCGTTTCTCCGCCGCTATCTTCTGGCTTCGCCGGTGTCCGGGCTGGGGGAAAGCTTCGCCGCTGTCAGTGTCCCCCCTCCTCCCGGAGCAAGGCGGCTTTTCGCGCCCTGCTCCGGGAGGGGGGAGAAGAGACAAGCGGCGAAACAACTTACTTGCACGGGGGAAAGCGGTCTCCGTGGCAGCCCCAGTCCTCTCCCCTCCTCCCGAAGCCAAAAAAAAAAAAAAAAGCTTTTTTTTTGGCTTCGGGAGCAGGGGAGAGGACTGGGGCTGCCACGGAGACCGGCACCCATGATCGCGGCCGGGGCAGGTGAGCGGGGGCTGGGGGAAAGCTTGCCACCTACCCTGACCCCTGCCTCTACCGCCTGGGTCAGGGTAGGCGGTAAGTTTGCAGGTTAAACGCGCGACAAAGCGGCAGGGAAAGGTAGCGTTAGTCGGGGGCGCGGGTTACGGGATGCTAGGGGAATAGCTAATTCGCTCGTTTGCATGCAATATCGCGCTAATTCGCTCGTTTGCATGCAATATACATGCCGCGGGCGGAAGGGGTTACCCGGGGAATTTAGGACGCGGTAGGAGTAGGTTAAAGGGGATTCGGGATCGCAGGAAGGGCTAACGCGGCCGGAACGTGAGTTAAAAGCGGCTTAGGAGCAGGGTAAACGCAGCCGCACTTTACAGGATTGGCCCGAATGTTAGGAATTATTAGGAGGAGAATTTATTTTATTTATTTATTTAAGGTTTTTATATACCGAGAAAGGTTGGGAACATCTTCTCGGTTTACAGAAAAAAAATCAAAAAACATAATGCAGCAACAGGCTTAAACATGGAACACAGAGTGATCAATCTAGCCAGAAGAGACGTTGAAAATGTCTACTTGGATTACAGAAAAAGGTAATGCAGTAACAGGCTTTACAATGAACAAGTAGCACAGGGAGATAATTCTAAAGGGTATTCAAAAACAAGAAGAGGAGTTATAAATTGAATGCATAGCAGGACAATGTGTAATAGTTCTAAACAACATTTAGATAGACAGGCAGTGCTCTGGGGAAGAATAACAGAGCAATGTGTGAGGTGGTGGGGAGGGTGTAGTTGAATTTGAGGACATTAAGTGGGAAGTGAGAAGGGGGGCAAAGGCTAAAGGATAAGGGTGTGTGAAGCTAAAGGGGTATGGTATGAAAGGTGAGGGTGGGGGGGTGGGGGAGGAGGTAATAGTTAATTACGTGAAGGCTTGTTTGAATAGCCAGGTCTTGAGGTTCTGTTTAAATTTCTTGGGGCATAGTTCTAGGCGAAGGCTGAGGGGCATGCGGTTCCAAAGAGTGGGACCTGCTGTGGAGAGAGCACTGTCTGAGGTGGACTTAAGTTTTGTGAGAGGGTGTGTGCAAGATAGCCAGATGTTGGTTTCTGGTGGGCCTGCTAGAGGTACGAAATTGGAAGTGTTAGTTGAACCAGTGCATATTTTTGAAGTGTAGAGATTTATGGATGATGGTGAGGGACTTGTATAATATCCAGGAAGTGATTGGCAGCCAATGTAGGTGTTTGAGTACAGGGGTGACATGGTCATTTTGGTGGGCATTAGTGAGGATCAAGGTGGCTGCATTTTGAAGCATCTGAAGGGGTTGGATAGTGTTTTTGGGGGGGGCCCAGTAAGATGGCATTGCAATAGTCCAGTTTAGACAGAATGGTGGCTTGGAGAATAGTGCGGAAGTTGTTGAGATGTAGTAAGGGTTTGAGTTTAAAAAAAAAAAAAAAAAGTATGAAGTTTGAAGAAACCATCTTTTAGAGTAGCGTTGATGAACTTTTTAAAATTAAATTGATTGTCTAGGGTGATGCAGAGGCTATGGACCTGGGGGGTGAAGGTGATGGGAGATGGTGGTGTGTTGGGTAAGGATAGGTTGAGGTTTAGATTGCCAGGTGAGATGACTAAGCTCAGTTTTAGCGGTGTTGAGGGCAAGGTAGTTGTCAGCAAGGAGGGAGGTGATTAAGGCGAGGGCAGAGTCCCAGGTTGTCATGGCATTGGACAGTGTGTCAGAGATGGGTATGAGGATCTGTACATCATCCACATATACGAAGTGCGGAAGACAAAGATCTGATAAAGGTGGCAAAGGAGGAGGAGGTATATATTGAATAGTGGAGGAAAGTGAAGAGCCTTGGGGAACGCCTTGTGTCAGGTTATATGGTTTTGATTCACAGTTCCCAATTTTTACTCTGTATTGTCTATTGTCGAGGTATGAATGAAACCAGTGGAGAGGGGTGCCAGAGATGCCGATTTCTTGGAGGCGTTGTAATAAAATGTTGTGGTTAACAGTATCAAATGCGGAAGAAATATCCAATAAGACAAGGATATATGATTGGCCTTTGTCTAGGGCTTTTAATATGTAGTCAGAAAGTGATGAAAGTGAAAGAATGATGAATAAAATGGAAAATGCCATAATGCCTCTGTATCTCTCCATGGTGAGACCGTACCTTGAGTACTGTGTACGGTTCTGGTCGCTGCATCTCAAAAAAGGTATAGTTGCACTGAAGAAGGTTCAGAGAAGGGCGACCAAAAAGATAAAGGGGATGGAACAGCTCCCCTATGAGGAAAGAGAGGGGTTAGGGCTGTTCAGCTTGGAGAATAGATGGCTGAGGGGGGATATGATAGAGGTCTTTAAAATCATGAGGTCTAGAATGGGTAAATGTGAATTGGTTATTTACATTTTTTGATAATAGGACTAGGGGGCACTCCATGAAGTTAACAGGTAGCCCATTCTTTTTCACTCGGTGCACAATTAAGCTCTGGAATTTGTTGCCAGAGGTTAGTGCAGTTGGTGTAGCTGGGTTTAAAAAAGGTTTGGATAAGTTCTTGGAGGAGAAGTCCATTAACTGCTGTTAATCAAGTTGATTTAGAGAATAGCCACTGCTATTACTGGCATCAGTAAGAACATAAGCAATTGCCATATTGGGTCAGACCAATGGTCCATCAAGCCCAGCATCCTGTTTCCAACAGTGGCCAATCCAGGCTACAAGGACCTGGCAAGTACCCAAAAAATAAGTAAATCCTATACTACCGATGCTAGTAATAGCAGTGGTATTGTCTAAGTCAACTTGATGAACAGCAGTTAATGGACTTCTCCTCCAAGAACTTACCCAAATCTTTTTTAAACCCAGCTACACCAACTGCACTAACCACATCCCCTGGCAACAAATTCCAGAGTGTAATTGTGTGTTGAATGAAAGAATTTTCTCCAATTATTTTTCAATGTGCTACTTGCTAACTTTATGGAGTGCCCCCTAGTCCTTCTATTATCCAAAAGAGTAAATAACCAATTCACGTTTACCCATTCTAGACCTCTCATGATTTTAAACACCTCTTTCATATCCCCCCTTAGC
The DNA here is from genome assembly GCF_901001135.1 of Rhinatrema bivittatum. Lineage (NCBI taxonomy): Eukaryota > Metazoa > Chordata > Amphibia > Gymnophiona > Rhinatrematidae > Rhinatrema > Rhinatrema bivittatum. Next base: position 266,251,236 of record NC_042616.1, read on the forward strand.
CATCTCTTCTCCAAGCTGAACAGCCCTAACCCCTCTCTTTCCTCATAGGGGAGCTGTTCCATCCCCTTTTATCATTTTGGTCACCCTTCTCTGTACCTTCTCCATCACAACTATATCTCTTTTGAGATGTGGTGACCAGAATTGTACACAGTATTCAAGGTGCAGTCTTACCATGAAGTGATACGGATGCATTATGACAACCTCTGTTTTATTCACCTTTCCCTTCCTAATAAATCCAAACATTATTTGCTTTTTTTGACTGCTGCAGCACACTGAGCCAACTATTTCAATGTATTATTCACCATGATGCCTATATCTCTTTCTTGGGTTATAGCTCCTAATATGGAACCTAACATGGTGTAACTACAGCATGGGTAATTTTTCCCTATATGCATCACCTTGCCATTATCCACATTAAATATATAAAAACTTGCATCAGAAACTTTACTCCTGGATAGGTGGATTAAATTTACAGTGCTAAAATAGTTCAGCCTATGTATTTATCCCAGGACAAGCAGGATGCTAGTCCTCACATATGGGTGACTGGCACAGTGTACCCACTGAGCATGCTCGGCATGCTATGATATTCTCAGCCACAGTGGTCTCCCTTCAGTCTTCTTTTTTCCACGAAGCCGTTAGCCTCGCAGTTATTAGGAGTCCTGTGTGGTGATTTTTCACCATATAAGAAAGTTTGTTAAAAACCCGAAAAACTTTGACACTGCAGGGATCTCCCGTTTTTTTTACCATAGCAGTAAGTTTTTCTGTGTTTTGTCTGTTCCATACCGTATATATTAGCCTAAAAGTCATTGACGGCTGTCCGACTTTCACAATGGCTACGGGTTTTAAGAAATGCCCGATTTGTTGCCGTACCATGTCCATTATGGACCCACACTTAGAATGTGTACTTTGTCTCGGCGAGCAACACGACGTTTTGACGTGCCCAAAGTGCGCCGAGATGACGCCGAAAGGCAGAAGACTCCGGATGGAGAAAATGGAGCACCTGTTCCATTTACAACTAATGCCATCGACATCGACGTCCACGCAGTCATCTCCGGCTGGAGCGATATGCAAGGTCGTCCTCAAAAAAACAAAGACTGGATGAAGCGGGAGATCGGCCATCGCCAACCCCTTCAAAGGCTTCGATAAAATCGATGTCTGTCATCGCAAAGATCACCAAGCAGAAGCATTGACATTGGAGGCCTCATGATCCCGAGACCGATCCAATTACCGATGGTCCATCGATGGATCCTGAATCAGCACCAAAGAAGCCTCGGAGAGACGATGCGACGCAGACACCTTCCACCCCGAGGCGATCCCCACTGATATCTGTGCTAGGAACCATACCTCCACAGGGCCCTGCGGAGGTACTGGTATTGCCTTCACTGCCTCCCCCCCCCCCCCCCCCCCCCCCCCAATAGCTGCTCTGGTCTCACCTGCTATGCAGGCGGAACTGGACGGGTATATCCGCCAGGCAGTTAGCGATGCGCTCCTCGACATGCCTCCAATGCCAGCACAGAGTCTTATCAAGTCCAGTGCCATCGCCAGTACAGATTCCACCGCCGGTTCCATCGACGCCATTACCGATGTCACTGACTCAATCACCAGTTCCATCAATGCCGATGTCCACTATATCTTTTTTTGCGCCGATTTTAGCAAAATGAGAGTATCTAATCTGTGCCATCCCAGTGAAACCTCAAGAAGTACCGATGCCAACACCGAGGGGAGAGGATTTTACAGAAGAATCTCCGATTCCGGATCCACTCCCAGGTCCATCGGGGGTTCCACGTCCATTTCCACCAATTTCCCCATTGTTCCCGTTGAAACCCAGGGAACAACCATCGATGCCCTCAGTACCAAAGGTACCCATGCCATCTACACCTCTTCGACTGCATACTCCTGATACATGGGATGATCCTAACACTGATACCTCCTCAGAGAAAGTCCTCTCGGAACCATCTCCTCCAGAGGAAAGAAGAAAAATCCCCTCCTGAAGACCTATCCTTCTCCAATTTTGTCAAGGATATGGTTGACACCATTCCCTTTCAGCTGCGATCTGAGGAGGACACCAGACAAAATACCCTGGAAGTGCTGCAGTTCGTGGACCCACCTAAGGAGGTGTTAGCAATGCCAATTCACGAAGTCCTCGTGGAATTGTTACACAGGTTATGGGAGCATCCCTGCTCCATACCTCCAGTAAATAAGAGGACCGACGCAACATATCTGGTCCAACACATCCCAGGCTTCCAGAGGACTCAACTGCCTCACCAGTCAGTAGTAGTTGTTAGCACAAAAGAAATAAAAAAGAATAAAGACTCATTCTTCAACTTCACCAGGCAAAGACAATAGGTTCTTGGACAACATAGGCAGGAAGATGTTTCAGGGATCTGTTAGTTTCCAGGATTGCGTCCTACCAATTATATATGACGCAATATCAGTGTAACTTATGGAAACAGATACAAGAACTCTCTGAAACTCTCCCCCAGCAGGTCCAGGATTCTTTTTCTTCTATAATACATAAAGGTCTAGAGGCGGACAAACACGAAGTTTGTGCAGCGTACGACTGTTTTGAGACTGCATCAAGAATGTTGGCCACAGGTATAAGTGCTCGAAGATAGGCCTGGCTCAAGGCCTTAGACCTGAGACCAGAAATATAAGAGAAACTAGCTGATCTCCCTTGCATAGGAGACAATCTCTTCGGAGACTAGGTTAAGGAAGTGGTTTCCTTGCTAAAGGAGCACTCAAACTCTAAGACAACTATCCTCTGTACCTCAGGAGTCTCAAGCACCATCAAGAAGACTCCCACGAAAAGATTCCAAACGTCCATACTACAGGCAGAGGCATTATTATCCACCTGCCCATGGACGCTCATCCAGACCAACTCAAAGAGCACAGTCTAGACAACCAAGAGTGCCTAGAGCTCAACCCCCTCCGCAAACAGGAACAAAATCGGGGTTTTGAAGTTCTACCAATCTGACCCCAAATTTGCCGGTAGGAGGTCGGATTACTTTCTTCCAACACAATTGGTCTCGCATTACCACAGACTAATGGATACTCTTATCACACTTCAAGGGTACCACTTGGACTTTCTCACTGTACCAAACGATACTCCACCCACCTCGTCTTGGACAGTAAACAACCAATCCACACTCTTACAAGAAGAATTATCCACCCTTCTGAGAGCCAGGGCTGTGGAACCAGTTCCCCGGCCTCAGCGGGGCAGAGGATTCTACTCCCATTATTTCCTCATTCCAAAGAAAACAGGAGATCTACGTCCCATATTGGACATCCGGAATCTCAACAAATACCTGAAAAAAAGAAAAATTCAGTATGGTGTCATTGGGCACCATGCTACTTCTACTTCAAAAAGGCGATTGGCTCTGTTCTCTGGATCTTCAAGACGCTTACGCTCACATACCAATATTCCCTCCTCATCGCAAGTACCTCCGATTCCTAATAGGAAGTCAACATTTCCAATACAGGGTGCTACCATTCGGCCTTGCCTCAGCACTTCGAGTATTCACAAAGTGCCTGGCAGTGGCAGCTGCCCACTTGCACAAGGAAGGAGTGCACATGTTTCCTTACCTGGACGATTGGCTCATCAGAAGCCAAACAAGACAAGGAGCTCTCAACTCTCTCAAGCTCACAGTAACTCTACCTCATTCCTTGGGATTCCTCATCAACTACCAGAAATCCCACGTCACACCATCTCACCTGTTACAATTCATCGGAGCAGAATTAAACACCATAACAGCAAAAGCTTTTCTTCTAAAAGACTGTGCACTGACACAAGCCTCGATAGCAGGCTCTCTACGCGCAAGTACACAAATAACAGCTCATCCATGTCTCACTCTGTTGGGTCATATGGCCTCCACAGTTCACGTCACTCCTATGGCCAGATTAGCCATGAGACTCACTCAATGGACACTCAAAAGGCAATGGATACAAGCCATTCAACCACTGTCTTATCCAATTCAATTAACTCAGCAACTACAATCCTTGCTCCTATGGTGGACAAACATGGACAACTTGCTCACTGGCCTACCTTTCCAACAACCAATTACACAAGTGATGTTAACTACAGATGCATCCACCTTAGGGTGGGGAGCACACATTGGCCATTTGCAGACCCAAGGTACTTGGACAAAACTCTAAGCTACGTTTCAGATAAATTTCCTAGAGCTTCGAGGTATACGTTATGCGCTGCATGCGTTCAAGGACTGCCTTTCCCACAAGACTGTTCTGATATAGACAACACAGTAGCCATGTGGTACATCAACAAACAGGGAGGTACGGGCTTTTATCGCCTTTGTCAAAAAGCAGCACAGATTTGGGACTGGGCCCTAGCACACTCAATGCTTCTACGGGCCAATCATCTAGCAGGAATTCACAATGTAGGGGCGGATCGCCTCAGTCGTCAATTCCAACCTCACGAGTGGTCTCTGGATCCAGAAGTGGCAACCAAGATCTTCCAACATTGGGGCCAACCAACAGTAGACCTCCTTGCATCACAAGTGAATTACAAAGTGGACAATTATTGCTCCCTGTTCAAGCAGAAAAACTGCTTACCCAGGGACGCCTTTGCTTGCCACTGGAACTCAGGCCTTCTATGCCCCGATACCGCTCATAACCAAAACTCTAGTGAAGCTACAATATGACAAGGGGTCCATGATACTCATAGCCCCGTATTGGCCTCGACAATTATGGTTTCCAATACTCCTCAATCTCTGGATCAGAGACCCAATTCGCCTGGGCACAGCACCCACTCTCATAACTCAGGATCAGGGCAGGTTGCGTCATCCCAACCTTCAGTCCCTATCCCTCACAGCATGGATGTTGAAAGCTTGATCTTGCAACCACTCAATTTTTCAACTAATGTTTCTCAAGTGCTTGTAGCTTCACGTAAACCCTCCATACGAAAGAACTATCGTGCCAAGTGGAAAAGGTTCACCATGTGGTGTACACAAAACGGTATAGACCCTTTTTCTGCACTACATCTTTATTAGACTATCTATGGCACCTCTCAGACTCGGGTCTCCAGACCTCATCTGTAAGAGTACATTTAAGTGCAATCTCGGCTTATCACAATACTGTCGGAGATACACCAATATCAGGGCAGCCCCTCGTTAGTAGGTTTATGAGAGGTTTAATTCAGCTTAAACCCCCACACCGACCACCGGTCACTGAATGGGACCTAAATGTGGTCTTAACAAGGCTTATGCATTCTCCTTTTGAACCCATGGATTCCTGTGATGTTAAATATCTCACTTGGAAGACTATTTTCTTAATAGCCATCACATTTGCGAGAAAGGGTTAGCGAGTTACTAACACTTGTCACATACTCACCCTACACAAAATTCCTACATGATAGAGTGGTACTCCGTACACACCCAAAATTTCTTAATAAGGTAGTTACGGAATTCCACTTGAATCTATCAATCATCTTTCCTATTTTCTTCCCAAAACCACCTTCTCATCAATGAGAGAGGACTTTACACATCTTGGACTGTAAACGTGCGCTTGCGAACTACTTAGATCGTACTACGGCCCATAGGAAATCCACCCAGCTCTTTGTTACTTTTGATCCAAACAAACCTGGAAAAGCGGTGGGCAAGCAAATGCTATCTAATTGGCTTGCAGATTGTGTACAATTTTGTTATGAAAAAGCAGGCCTTCCTCTCCAGGGTGAAGTAAAGGCTCACTCAGTAAGAGCAGTGTTAACTTAAGTAGCACACTACAGTTCAGTGCCAATTCTTGACATATATAAAGCAGCAACATGGAGTTCTCTTCACACCTTTTGCGGCTCACTACTGTCTCGACAAAGGACGACGACAAGATTCAGCCTATGGACAATCTGTCTTAAAGAACTTGTTTCCAGCATGATCCAACTCCTTCCACATCCAATCTTTCGTGATTTCAGGCTGCCTCATTTTTCCCAGCAGTACACCAGTTGTTGTGCCTGTTGCACAATTTGTATGCTGTTGGTCCAATACAAAAATGACTCAGCCTGTGGCTTGCTAATCACCCATATGTGAGGACTAGCATCCTGCTTGTCCTAGGATAAGGCAAAATTGCTTACCTTGTAATAGGTGTTATCCCAGGACAGCAGGATGTAGTCCTCACGAAACCCACCCGCCACCCTGCGGAGTTGGGTCTGATACGTTTTATTATTTTATTTTTTGGCTAACGCTTATTGCTACAAACGAGACTGAAAGGAGACCCCTGTGGCTGAGAATATCATAGCATGCTCAGTGGGCACACTGTGCCAGTCAAAAGTTTCTAGAAACTTTGACAGAAGTTTTTCCGAAATAGGGCTCCGTCAGTGACATCACCCATATGTGAGGACTACATCCTACTGTCCTGGGATAACACCTATTACAAGGTAAGCAATTTTGCTGTCTGCATTGGGAGGTAATAGCTAATCTCTTCATTAGCATGAGATTTATAGAGGAGGGTGCTAATCTATGCTCATATCTTTTGTACACAAAACTCCTTGCTGCATAAAGAGTAAAGTTTGTGTGTACACAAATGTGTGCACAAGTACAAGTAAAATTGTGAGCTCTTCCGAGCGTGCCTTATTAAATTGCCATCTCAGTAATCAGGTTTTTTGAGTTAGTGTGATAATGGAATACAGGTTTTGAAGAAAAATTTCCTTAATTTAATCTCTCAAATTACAAGGTAACTTGAAGGAATTGTTTTATCAATAAGATTTCTCTTAAATTGGCCTCTAACCAGTTGGTTGGCAGTGGTAATATTCATTTGAAATTGCTTTATGTACCTCTTTGTACTAAATTTAACAAATGCTCCAGATATGAATTTTAAGTTCTAGTTTGCATTTTTCATTTCCTTTTTCTACATAATTCTTAAACCAGTTGCTATTTTATTTGAGAGCTTATTGGAACTCAAGGATCAGCCATAGCCTAATTTATCCACATTCTGAGAACAGTTGTTCACGCTATTGCTCACTTGTCCATGTAACAGCTGGACATCACATTTCAGCCAGAGAATGCAAATTGAAATGTATTAAAAAATTCCAAATATTCAAATATACTTTTAATTTCCTTTCAAAGTGTATGAAGATAGGGGTTGGGAGTGGTTGGTTTTGCAGCTAAGATACTTCTTGTAGAATAGTAAAATATGAAATTCAAATGATTTTGCATGATGCACCAGTGCTATTCTAATAATCCTTTAGACCACATTTGTGTTCCATTTTCTCTCATCTTTTCCTATAGCTTAATTTTTTAGAAACAGTGTTCAGTGATGGGCGAAAGCCAAATAGAAAAACTATTATAAGATCTTATATCGGAGGCTCAGTAAGCATATTAGTTCAAATTAAAGTGTTCCTTTTTAAGTATGTAATGTTGCATCAGGAATGGGCAGACTAGATGGACCTTACAATCCTTGTTTGCTATAATTTTCTGTGCCACCAAACAATCCACAAGGTGGGGGTAAATTAATGTACTTAACACTACTCAACCCACACCAAATTAATTAATTTTATTATTTTATCTTTAACTTTTTTATATTTTTTTAATGGATTAATATACCTCACACCAGTAATCACCATATCATTAAAATTGTAAACACCCTTTTCACAATAAAAAATTTTTTTTTTTTTTTAGAGAAGTGATGTTTCATAAAGTACCTTCAAGAAACCATCCAGGTTATCTTTGATGTTTTTAAATCATGAACACCACCTTCCACCCTGTGGTATAATTTTTTTTTTCATTTCAATTTTTGTTACTCAATAGATTGTTTATCTCTTGTAAAATATTGTGAAAAGTTCACCATCAATATGAATGAAACCCATCCACCAACTCATTGTAAATGAGCCATACTTAGCTTCAAACTGAGACGCTGAGAAATCGAATCGGCATGAGCGTGTTTTACCCAACAAGGCGTAGTTTCGAATCTCTTCTTCGTCAGGGGAACTGCATCACCACTGCTCTTCTCAGCTCATTCATGCTAATCCATCTCATTTTCTCTGAATTCAAAAAACGCTCGCAGCGCGCTGTCTCTGTTAAAAAAAAAATAAAAAATAAATAAATAAAAAAAAATGGCGAACAGAGGCAGCGCGCAGGTAGTGCAAGTGTGCGATAGCCTTAGAAAATAAGGCTCATATTCGGGCATCTCAGCCTGGCGTGCCCTCTATCTTGTGCTACCGCTGTTTAGAGGCTCAGAGAAATTACCTTTCTCTGATTTTACTAAGCCTGGTTCTTCCCAACCTGATGAGATTGAGTAAATATGGGTCAGGAGAAACACCTGATATTAGAACTCCCTTGATTGGTCACTCAGCAGGGGACGGCAGCTCAATGGGCACTGCACAGGTGCCTACTGGTTTTGGTATGGATCCTTCTTCCTTGGGTTGAATTCTTTCAGGGATTTCAATCCTTTCTTCAGGCACAGTCCTCAGCCCCATCCAATCCTTTCATTTCAGTTCCTCAGGTGGTGGTGTTTCCCTCTTCTGGTATTATGTTTAAGTGCCAAAGTACTCCTCAAGCTATAGATGTTCCTGACAGGAATCCGGAGGGCACTGATGATGAGGCAGATCCTAACTCTCTGGAGGATGGGGAAATTCCTCTGGGATTAGAACCATATAGTACTATGTTGCGGTTCTTTCATAGAGATGAATTGATGGCCCTGATTTCCTAGACATTGAAAATGCTCGGAGTTCCTAGAGCAGATTCCATGTCTTGAGCCAAAGAAAAATCCCATTTTTATTTCTTTGTATAAAGCCTCTTGTGTTTTCCCAGTTATGGAGGCCATTCAAGAATTGATTGATCTTGAATGGGACGCCCAAGATGCAAATTTTAAAGGGGGACGGAGCTTGGAAGGCTTGTACCCCCTGGATCCAGTGGCGAGAGAGCATCTGTGTTTCCTGAAAGTGGATGCGCTTGCCTGTGCCTTCTCTAACCGGACAACTATCCCTGTTGAGGGAGGAGTAGCCTTGAAGGATGTATGATGGGAGAATTGAGGCCATCCTTAAGCAAGCATTTGATGCAATGGCAGTGACTTTGCAGATAACTTTCTGTTGTTCCGTGATGGCCAGAAGTTCATATTCAGAAGTTATCTCAAGTGTCTCTCTTGGTGAGCAATATATGCCCGACAATGTGGTCCTATCTACAGGTTCTTGGGTTGATGTGGCAACCCAGGAAGTGATTCCGTGGGTGAAGGCACATATGTGTCCTCTTCAGTGCTCCCTGCTGTCTCATTGGAACCTGCAGTCTCAGGATGCATATAGGGAAAAATAACCCATGCTATAATTACACGATGTTGGGTTCCATATTAGGTGCTACAACCCAAGAAAGAGATCTAGGTGTCATAGTGGATAACACATTGAAATCGTCGGTTCAGTGTGCTGCGGCAGTCAAAAAAGCAAACAGAATGTTGGGAATTATTAGAAAAGGAATGATGAATAAAACGGAAAATGTCATAATGCCTCTGTATCGCTCCATGGTGAGACCGCACCTTGAATACTGTGTACAATTCTGGTCGCCGCATCTCAAAAAAGATATAATTGCGATGGAGAAGGTACAGAGAAGGGCTACCAAAATGATAAGGGGAATGGAACAACTCCCCTATGAGGAAAGACTAAAGAGGTTAGGACTTTTCAGCTTGGAGAAGAGACGACTGAGGGGGGATATGATAGAGGTGTTTAAAATCATGAGAGATCTAGAACGGGTAGATGTGAATCGGTTATTTACTCTTTCGGATAGTAGAAAGACTAGGGGGCACTCCATGAAGTTAGCATGGGGCACATTTAAAACTAATCGGAGAAAGTTCTTTTTTACTCAACGCACAATTAAACTCTGGAATTTGTTGCCAGAGAATGTGGTTCGTGCAGTTAGTATAGCTGTGTTTAAAAAAGGATTGGATAAGTTCTTGGAGGAGAAGTCCATTACCTGCTATTAAGTTCACTTAGAGAATAGCCACTGCCATTAGCAATGGTTACATGGAATAGACTTAGTTTTTGGGTACTTGCCAGGTTCTTATGGCCTGGATTGGCCACTGTTGGAAACAGGATGCTGGGCTCGATGGACCCTTGGTCTGACCCAGTATGGCATTTTCTTATGTTCTTATGACTATTCAATTCGGCTCCACCTGACGATGGGAGTCTGCTCTCACTTCCAGTGATGGTTGCAAGCAGGTCATCTGTGGAAGGGAGTTTTCCTGACGTTGCTGGACTGGTTGGTACTCACGACAGTTGTGAGCTCCAAGGTTGAGGAGCTCACTGTCAGGAACTTAACAGAGTGAGGGCGCTAGAATACAGAGGAGTATCTCTGGAACATCAATCGGCGGAAGCCTGGATGGTCCAGTTGGCATGCTTGCAGTTCAGCAGTCTACAGGGTTGTGCGGTCCGAATAATGATGAGTAAACCATTATGATGGCTACACTGAATGACGGTATATAAAATCAGTAAATACATCTGACAACGCAACAACTGTGGCTTACTTCAATCAGTAGGGAGGAACCAAGAGCCAGCAGGTATCTCAGGAGATAGACCAACTTATGGAATGGGGGGAAATGCATCCCCAGGTGATTTCGGCATCGCACATTGCAGGAAAAGACAATGCAAGAGCAGACTTTCTCAGCAGAGAGAATCTGGATCCAGGAGAATGGGTATTGTCTGAGGTGTTCTAGCTGATGGGTTGCTGGGGCCTCCTGTTTATCGACCTGCTGGCGACTTCTCGCAGTGCAAAAGGTCCTTGATTCTTCTGTCACAGGAGAGCTCCGATCTTTCTGTATCTATGCTTTCATGCAGGTTTGGCTGGAAGACAAGCTGCTGTATGCCGCCTCCCCCCCCCCCCCCCCCCCCCCCCCCCCCCCTCCGTGGCCCATATTGGGCAGAATAGTGTGAAGGATTGAAGGCCACAAGGGGATGGTGCTACTGGTGGCATCGCATTGCCCCAGAAGATCCATGGTATGCAGATCTGTGAAGACTCCTGGTAGAAATCCCCTTTAGTCTTCCACTGCACAGGAATCTGTTACAGCAGGGGCCTGTCCTTCATGAAGATCTGACTGTTTTGTCTTACGGTATGGCCTTTGAGAGGGCTCGCTTGTTAAAGCGTGGATATTCTTCTGCAGTGATTGCCAGCTTGCTACAAGCTCATACGTTTTCCACTTCCTTAGCCTATATGTGGGTTTGGTGAGTGTTTGAGGCTTGGTGTGAGGATTGAGGTTTGCTTCCTTGTTCAGTGAAGATCCTGCTCATTTTGGAATTTTTGCAGGATGGGTTAAATAAAGGGTTGGTCCTTAATTCCTTGAAGGTACAGGTAGCGGTTCTTGCCTATTTCAGGGGCCAGGTGAATAGTGAATCCTTGTCATCCCATTCTGATGTGGCCCATTTCCTGAGGGGAGTGAGACATCTTAGTCCTCCTTTGTGATTACCAGTTCCTTTGTGGAGTCTTAACTTGGTGTTGGATTTCTTGGCAGGTCCTATGTTTTGAGCTCTGCGTAGCCTTTCCTTGTGGCTACTGACCTTGAAAACTGTGTTTATCCCAGGACAAGCAGGATGCTAGTCCTCTCATATGGATGACGTCACTGACTGAGCCCTATCCCGGAAAACTCTCTGTCAAAGTTTCTAGAAACTTTTGTCTGGCATCCTGAGCCTACTGAGCATGCCCAGCATGCTATGATCCCTCGAGCCACAGGGGTCTCCTTCATTCTTCTTTTTTCCGCAAAGCCATTAGCCTTGCAGTTCTAGGAGTCCTATGTGGTGAATTTTCACCTGATAAAAAACTTGATTGAAACTCGGGAAAAACTTTCGACACCGTAGGGGTCTCCCTTTTTTTCCATCGCGGTAAGTCTTTCAATTTTTTCTGTCTGTTCCAATACCATCAAATCGTGCCTGAAAGTTGTCGACGGCTGTCCGACTCTCATTATGGCTACGGGTTTCAAAAAGTGCCCGAATTGTTGCCACACTATGTCCATTACGGACCCACACTCAGCGTGTGTACTCTGCCTCGGCGAGGGACATGACGTCTCAAAGTGCCCAAGATGCGCTGAGATGACGCCGAAAGGCAGAAGACTGCAGATGAAGACTGTGTGGACATCGATGTCCACACAGTCGCCTCCAGCTGGAGTGATCAGAAAGGTCGTCCTTAAAAAAAAAACAAACAAAAAAACACAACAAAAAACGGAGACCGGATGAAGCAGGGGATCGGCCGTCACCATCCCCTTCAAAGTCTTCGATAAAATCTGTCGGGCATCGAGCACAGGCAGAAGCATCGGAATCGGAGGCCTCATGATCCCGAAATCGATCAGATAACTGGAACTCAATCGACTGATCCCGAGTCAGCGCCGAAGAAACCGAGGCCTTCCACTCCAAGGCGATCCCCAACGATATCTGTGCCGGGAGCCATACCGCCACAGAGCCCTGTGGAGGTACCGGTATCGCCTTCGCTGCCTCCCCCATAGCTGCTCTGGTTTCACCAGCTATGCGGGCGAACTGGATGGTTACATCCGCCAGGCAGTTAGTCGCGCTCCTCGATATGCCTCAGATGCCAGCACCAAGTCCGCCATCGAGGCCAACACCATTGCCGGTACCGGTTCCACTTCAGTCACCGGTACCCATACTGATGCCATTACAGATTCCATCGCCGGTTCCACCGCTGCCAATACTGGACATATCCTTTTTTGCACCAATTTTAGCAAAATTGGACACTCATCTGTGCCAACCCGGTAAAATCACCAGAGATACCGATGCCAGCACCGAGGAAGAGGAAATAGTAAAGGAAATACCGATGCCTGAACCACTCCCAGGTCCATCGGGAATCACACGCCCACGTCGATCGTTTTCTCCACTGTTTCCTTCGAAGCCACTGGAGAAACCGTCGATGCAAACTGTACCCATTCCATCGACACCTCATCCATATTCACCGGACACCTGGGATGATCCCAATACTGATACTTCTTCAGAGGAAGTCCTCTCAGAACCTTCTCCTCCAGAGGAAAGAAGGAAATCCCCTCCAGAGGACCTTTCCTTCTCAAATTTCATCAAGGATATGGCTGACACCATCTCCATCCGGATTGAATCTGAAGAGGATGCCAGACAAAAAAACTCTGGAAGTGTTACAGTTCGTGGACCCACCTAAAGAGGTGCTGGCAATTACAGTTCCCAAAGTCCTCATTGACTTGCAACACAGGCTATGGGAGCATCCCTGCACCATACCACTGGTGAACAAAAGGACTGCTGCTACATATCTAGTCCAGCACATCCCAGGCTTCCAAAAGACTCGATTACCTCATCAATCAGTAGTAGTTGAGTCAGCTCAAAAGAAATCCAAACGAATAAAGCCTCATTCATCTAATCCTCCTGGGAAGGACAAAAGATTCTTGGATACCATAGGCAGAAAAATGTTTCAGGGTTCCATGTTGGTCTCCAGAATTGCATCCTACCAACTATATATGACACAATATCAGCGTAATTTATGGAAACAAATTCAAGAACTCTGAAACTGTCCCCCAGCAATTCCAAGATTCTTTCACTTCCATCATCCATAAGGGCCTGGAAGCTGGGAAACATGAAGTTCGTGCAGCTTACGATAGTTTCGAGACTGCATCAAGAATGAGGGCCACAGGTATAAGTTCCCGCAGATGGGCCTGGCTCAAGGCCTCCGACCTGAGACCAGAAGTGCAGGAGAAACTTGCTGAGCTCCCTTGCATAGGGGACAATCTGTTTGGAGATAAAGTAAAAGAGGCAGTTTCTCAGTTAAAGGAGCATTCGGAAACCTTGAGATAGCTTTCCTCTGTGCCTCAGGAGTCTCAACCATCATTTATTTATTTAAGGTTTTTATATACCGGCATTCATGAAGGACACATCATGCTGGTTTACATAAAACAGGAGTGCAGTAGATACATCAAACTAGAACTGTAGTGATGGAAGGTACAGTTACAATTAACAAGGGTAGAAGAACTGGGAGAAGGAGGAAATGAAAGGATAGATTAGTAACGGTTAAACTATATACAAGCTATACAAAGACATGGTTGTGGGCGGTTTGTTTCGAGAAAGACAAAGGTGATGATATTAGTTTGTGTCTGGGAAAGCTTGCTTGAACAGCCAAGTCTTGAGTCTTTTTCTGAAGGTTAGGAGGCAGGGCTTCTGTCTTAGATCTGGAGGAATGGAGTTCCATAAGGGAGGTCCTGCTGTGGAGATGGCCCGGTCTCTTAAGGTGACATGTTTGGTAGATTTTGCGGGAGGTACTTGGAGAGAACCTCTATAAGCATCTCTGGTGGGTCTTGAAGAGTTGTGTGTTTGCAGAGGGATTTGCAAGTCAAGGGTGGTGAGTTGATGGGTAGTTTTGTATATGACAGAGATGGCTTTGTACATGATTCGGAAGTGTATTGGCAACCAATGAAGCTCTTTCAGGATGGGAGAAATGTGGTCTCTTTTCCTGGCGCCTGTCAACAGACGGGCTGCGGCATTTTGTACCATCTGCAATGGTTTGGAGTAAGATGAGGGGGAGGCCTAGTAATAACGAATTGCAGTAATCTAATTTTGAAAAAATGACTGCTTGGATGATTATTCCAAACGACCATACTACAGGCCACGACGTTAGTATCCACCTCCTGCCCGTGGAAGGTCATCTAGGCCAGCTCAAAGAACACAGGCCCGACAACCAAGAGCACCTAGAGCTCAATCCCCTCCGCAAACAAGGTCAACTTCGGGATTTTGAGATCACATCAGGGGACAGAAGCCTGTCTACCAATCCGACCCCAAATTTGCCAGTAGGAGATCGGATCACTTTCTTCCAACACAATTGGTCACACATCACCACAGACCAATGGGTACTCTCCATAACATCTCAAGGGTACCATCTGGACTTTCTCACTGTACCAAATGATACTCCACCCATCTCGTCTTGGACAGTAAACAACCAATCCACACTCTTACAAGAAGAATTATCTATCCTTCTGAGAGCCAGGGCTGTGGAACCAGTTCCCCGGCCTCAGCAGGGCAGAGGATTCTATTCCCGTTATTTCCTCATTCCAAAGAAAACAGGAGGCCTACGTCCCATATTGGACCTCCGGAAACTCAACAAATACCTGATAAAAGAAAAATTCAGTATGGTGTCATTGGGCACCATGCTACTTCTACTTCAAAAAGGCGATTGGCTCTGTTCTCTGGATCTTCAAGATGCTTACGCTCACATTCCAATATTCCCTCCTCATCGCAAGTATCTGCGATTCCTGGGAGGAAGTCAACATTTCCAGTACAGGGTGCTACCATTCGGTCTTGCCTCAGCACCTCTAGTTTCACAATGTGCCTGGCAGTGGCAGCTGCCCACTTGCACAAGGAAGGAGTGCACGTGTTTCCTTACCTGGACAATTGGCTCATCAGAAGCCAAACAAGACAAGGAGCTCTCAACTCTCTCAAGCTCACAATAACTCTATTCCATTTGTTGGGATTCCTCATAAACTACCAGAAATTCCACTTCATACCATCTCATCTGTTACAATTCATCGGAGCAGAATTAAACACCATAACATCAAAAGCTTTCCTTCCAAAACACCATGCACAGGCTCTCACCTCGTTAGCAGGCTCTCTCCGCACACACTCTCAAATAACAGCTCATCAATGCCTCACACTTCTAGGTCACATGGCCTCCACAGTTCATGTCACTCCTATGGCCAGACTAGCCATGAGAGTCACTCAATCGACACTCAGAAACCAATGGATACAGGCCATTCAAGTAACTTAGCAACTATGGTCCTTGCTCCTGTGGTGGACTAACATGGACAATTTGCTCACAGGCCTACCTTTCCAACAACTGGTTACGCAAGTGACATTAACTACAGATGCATCCACCTTCGGGTGGGGAGTGCACACTGGTCATCTGCAGACTTGAGGTACTTGGACAAAACTAGAAGCTGCATTTCAGATAAATTTCCTAGAGCTTCAAGCTATACGTTATGCGCTGCATGCGTTCAAGGACTGCCTTTCCCACAAAACTGTTCTGATACAAACAGACAACACAGTAGCCATATGGTACATCAACAAACAGGGAGGTACGGGCTCGTATCTCCTTTGTCAAGAAGCAGCACAGATTTCGGACTGGGCCCTAACACACTCAATGTTTCTCCGGGCCACTTATCTGGCAGGCATTCACAATGTAGTAGCGGATCGTCTCAGTCGTCAATTCCAACCTCACGAGTGGTCTCTGGATCCAGAAGTGGCAACCAAGATCTTTCAATGTTGGTGTCAACCAACAGTAGACCTCTTTGCATCAAAACTGAATTACAAAGTGGACCAATTTTGCTCCCTGTACAAGCAGAGAAATAGCTTACCCAGGGATGCCTTTGCTCGCCACTGGAACTCAGGTCTTCTATACGCGTATCCTCAGATACCGTCAATAACCAAAACCCTAGTGAAGCTATAACAGGACAAAGGGTCCATGATACTCAGAGCCCCAAATTGGCCTCGACAAGTATGGTTTTCAATACTCCTCGACCTCTCGATCAGAGACCCAATTCGCTTGGGCACAGCACCCACTCTCATAACTCAGGATCAGGGCAGGTTGCATCATTCCAACTTTCAAGCCCTATCCCTGACAGCATGGATGTTGAAAGCTTGATCTTGCAACCACTCAATCTTTCAACCAATGTCTCTCAAGTGCTTGTAGCTTCACGTAAACCTGCCACACGAAAGAACTATCATGCTAAATGGAAACTGTTTACCTTGTGGTGCACACAAAACAGTGTCAACCCCTTTTCATGCACTACATCATCTTTATTAGACTATGGCTTCTCTCAGACTCATGTTTCCAGACCTCATCTGTAAGAGTACATTTAAATGCAATCTCAGCTTATCACAATACCGTCGGAGATGCACCAATATCAGTGCAACCCCTCGTTAGTAGGTTTATGAGAGATTTAATTCAACTTAAACCCCCACACCGACCACCGGTCACAGAATGGGACCAAAATGTGGTCTTAACAAGGCTCATGCGTTCTCCTTTTGAACCCATGGACTCTTGTGATGTTAAATTTCTCACTTGGAAGACTATTTTCTTAATAGCCATCACATCTGCTAGAAGGGTTAGCGAGTTACAAGCACTTGTCACATACTCACCCCATTCAAAATTCCTACATGATCGAGTGGTACTCCGTACACACCCAAAATTTCTTCCCAAAGTAGTTACGGAATTCCACTTGAATCAATCCATCTTGCCTACGTTCTTCCCAAAACCGCACTCTCATCAATGAGAGATGGCTTTACACACTTTGGACTGTAAACGTGCGCTTGCGTACTACTTAGATCGCACTACGGCCCATAGGAAATCCATCTAACTCTTTGTTTCTTTTGATCAAAACAAACCAGGAAAAGCGGTGGGCAAGCAAACTCTGTCTAATTGGCTTGCAGATTGTATACAATTTTGTTAAGAAAAAGCAGGCCTTCCTCTCCAGGGGCAAGTAAAGGCTCACTCAGTAAGAGCAATGTCAACCTCAGTGGCACACTATTGTTCAGTGCCAATAGCTGCCACATGTAAAGCCGCAACATGGAGTTCTCTTCACACCTTTGCGGCTCACTACTGTCTCGACAAGGAAGGATGACAAGATTCAGCCTATGGACAATCTGTCTTAAAGAACTTGCTTCCAGCATGATCCAACTCCTTCCACATCCAACCTTTCGTGATTTCAGGCTGCCTCATTTTTCCCAACAGTACACCAGTTATGCCTGTTGCACAAGTTGTACACTGTTGGTCCAATACAAAGATGACTCAGCCTGTAGCTTGCTAATCACCCATATGTGAGGACTAGCATCCTGCTTGTCCTGGGATAAAGCAAAATTGCTTACCTTGTAATAGGTGTTATCCCAGGACAGCAGGATGTCCTCACGAAACCCACCCACCACCCCGCGGAGTTGGGTCCGATACATTTTATTATTTTGTCTTTGGCTAACGCTCATTGCTACAAACGAGACTGAAGGGAGACCATTGTGGATCGAGGGATCATGGCATGCTCAGTAGGCTCAGGATGTCAGTCAAAAGTTTCTAGAAACTTTGACAGTTTTCCGGGATAGGGCTCAGTCAGTGACATCACCCATATGTGAGGACTACATCTTGCTGTCCTGGGATAACACCTATTACAAGGTAAGCAATTTTACTATTTCTTTGGTCTCTGGGCCAACATTGATGACAACTGGTGGAAAGAGAAGGCAGGCTGATGATAGGGGCAACATTTTTTAGTTAGGTAGGTGCAGTGGCAATATTCACCAGCGTGTGCACGCTCAGCCCTCACCTCTCATGTTTACTCTGCAAGTGACAGCAGCATTACTAATGAGTCAGCGCAGAGCCTCTGAGCCAGTGCAAGCTCACAGGCCTTGCAGTGATCCTGAATCTGCTTTGCTTAAGGGGCTTCCTGTCACCACAAACTCATGCAAGGGCAGGACCGTTGCAGGGCCTGTAAGTATCTGCTGTAAGCATTACTAATGCTGCTGCTGACATCTGAAGAGTGTTGCTAGTTTGAGGCACTTGTGACCCCCCCTGCTGAAGGTTTTGTGACCCCCCATTTGGGGTCACAATACAAACTATACTGGGAGAATTAATTTGATATGTTGATGGGATCAATAACTGATAAAAGTGCAGTTTTTAATGGGTAAAAGTAATACTGTAAGGCTTAATTTTTATAAAACTTTTTTTTATCTCAACTGTAAGTGTTCCATCAGGGTGTGCACATTTTTCTATATAATGCTGAAGAAAAACTATTTTACTATTTATTTCCTGTTTTAACAAATGGAACTTCCTTTAAACAACACAAGGAGATACATTTTTTTTTTTTGGTAGGTAAAAGGAAGTTGAAGGAATTTGTTCAAAAATTAGTTGGTCTTGTTGTAATTGGAACATGATTAGGTCAAAATATAGAACATGAGAACAGATAAAGGCCAGCTTCACAATCCCTTCACCCTCAAGTCGTCCTGTGCTTGTCCCATTCTTCTGATACACGCCTTGTTTTCATCGCCCCCATTGGAAGGCTGTTCCAAGCATCATCTGTGCTTGGAACAGTGTGTTTGGATTTTTAGAAGTCATTTGACCAGAGACTTCTTGGAAAATTGGAAGGTCAAGGGATCAGAGACAGTGGATTGGTAACAGGATTCAAGAAAACTGTTAGAACTAAATGGTCAATTTCCGAATGGAGAGAAATTTAGTGGCATTCCCCCGGGGTCTGTATTGGAGCCTGTACTACTTAGCATATTTATAAATGATCTGGTGAAAGGATCGAATGAGGTGATTAAATTTGCAGACACAAAACTGTTTTGGGTGTGAAGAACTACAGAAGCACCTTGTAATACTAGGAAACTGGACTTCTAAATGGCAGATGCAATTTAATGTGGACAAGTGCAGAGTCATGCATGTACAAAAAAATAATCCCAACTACAAATATGTGATTTTGGGTTCCATTTTAGGAGTCACTATCCAGGAAAAGGACCTCTGATCCTTGTGGATAATATTTTAAAATCATAGGCTTTGTGTGTGGTAGTGGGTAAAAAAGCTAATAGAATGTTAGGAATTATTTGGAAAGCAATAGAGAACAAAACTGAGAATATCATAATGCCTTTGTATAGATCCATGGAGCAACTGCTCTTTGAGTATTGTGTGCAGTTCTGATTGCCCATCTCAAAAAAGACATAGCAGACATGGAAAACAAACAGAAAAGGGTGACAACAATGATAAAGGGGATGGAAAAGCTCCTTTATGAGAAGCTAAACAGATTTGATCTTTTTAGCTTGGAAAAGATGACAGAGGATATGATTGAAATCATGAGTGGGGTGGAACAGGTAAATAGGAAACTAATTTATCCTTTCAAACAACATTTGGACAAGGGGAAACTTTATGAAGCAGATTTAAAACTAATTGAAGGAAGAATTTTTTCACTCAGCGCACAGTCAAACTATGATATCTGGAGGATGTTATCAAGGTAATAAACATAGTGGGATTTAAGAGGATTGGATAAGTTCCTGAAGGAAAGTTCCTTGACTAGTTATTAGGCAGTTTACTTGGGAAAGCTGGTGCTTATCCCTAGGAGTGAAATTTAAGAAATAGATCAACTATTAGGGATCGGACAGGTTCTTTGAGGTAGGGTTGATGTTAATTATTTGTGGTGTTGGTTTTTGTTTTATTAACTGTTTTATGCTGTTGATATGTTATAATTTATACTTTTCTATTTAGAGACATTTTAATTTTTGAAGTCACTATTTGTTAGAGTGCTTATTTATGTTTTATATTATGAATATCAATTAATCCACAGCGAATTATGGAGCAAGTGGAATATAAATTACAATAAATACTTGTGATCCAGACTGGCTGTGGTCAGAGACAGAATGCTGGACTCAATAGACTTTAGATTGACCCAGCATTACACTTCTTATGTTCTTATGTTTCTGTAAGGTGTAATCCAAGGATATATTTCTAGACTGCCCCCTTTTACCCTAATCCCTGACCCCCTCTAGAACCATCTTTTTGTTGCTTAGAAGGCAACCTCTTTCATTTTTTCCTTAGAGGTATTTAAATGTGTCTCAATCTTTTCATCCAGGATATACATGTTTAGCTCTTTAAGTTTGTCCCTATGTATCTCTCTATATGCTTTGTGATGAAGGTTTGACCGTTTTAGTAGATGCCATCTGGACAGACTATTCAGTTTATTTCCTTTTTAAAGGTATGGTGAGTAAAGTGGTTGACTGAAAAATATAACTATGTAATATAGCAGTCACATGCAGCATTTATTGTGATTAAGGCAGCATGGGACATGGTGAACCTGGTGAAGCTTGATGGTTTTAGTAGATTTGCTAAGAAGAACCCTTTTATAAAAACTTGTATCTACAAGATGGAGAACCATTTATGGGTTATCTGTACTTAAAACAAAACAAAACAACCCCCCCCCCCCCCCCCGCAAAAAAAAAAAACCAAACCCAACTAAAGTTCCATATGGCCAAGGTTATCCAGAGAGATTAAACATATGCTTAATTTTAATGATTAAATGATTCAGATTATTTTTTTCATTGAAGTTCATATGCATACATGTTTTTATTTCACAGTAATCTGTAATAAAATTTAATTATTCTAACTGCAGCAAAAAAATTGAACAGGAAAACTATTTCATTCTGAGGTCTACACATTGTCCTTCATAGCAGACTTAGGAAAATCCTCTTTAACAGTTGGTATTTGAATCTGAGCATCAACAGTGTTCAGCATTTATAGTAGGACTTCTGTTTTTCATGGATTTTTATATAGCTAGGTGTGGAACCCAGCAGGAGCTCTGAGCCCGCACCCCTAACTTCATTCTGTTGCTGGAAGCTGCAGATTCATGGTAGAGTCCAGAAGAGAAGGAAACTGGTACTACTGGCAGTTCAGAGCCCATGTTCAGCTTTGAGCCTTGCCAAATAAGTCTCTAAGCAGAAGCCTGATTTAGAGTTGTTCTAATCCCATGGCACCTTAAGAAAATGATAGCAGCCCCACAAAGCCAAAAATTAGTGGTCAGACAATGAAGTAGAAATTAAAGCTGAAGAAACTAATATTAGCAGCTTTGAAAAGTCTTTGAGAACTTAAGTAATTGAAGAAAAGCTGAAGTATCTGAATGGATAACAAGTTTATAGATTGCAGGAGCAAGAACTGGAAAACAAGGGAAGTTAGATGGAGACTGCATCAAGTGAGAAAATGCAAAAAGAATCCCAAGGTTAACAGTGGGGAGAAAAGGACAGTGATAAGAGTAAAAAAGTGCCAATAGTTATTTATTGCCTAATGGAAGGCTGTAAAGAGAAGTCACCTCTGTTCCTTTCAATTTTTCTGATAATGCAGTAGTTCTGATATCCTGGATTGTTTACTTTTCAGAACTCAAATTGCTCATTTTCTGTGCAAAATAAATTAGATCCACTTCATCTTATTTCTTTATTTTTGCTATAACCTTTATAATCATTTGTCAACTACATATTTATTTGTCTTCTGCTGCATGCATGTCTATGGTGCCTCATACTCTGCTGGGCACAGCTGATCATTGTAGGGAGATTTGTACAATACTCACTGCCCTCTCTAATAGCAGGGAGTTGAAAAAGTAAAGACCAATTTAGAGCGTAGCCCAAAAGGCCCCTCTGATCTCTCCTGTGCATCTGCATTGCCATTGGCTCTTGAAACCTTGGTTTGCTATCCCAGGCCACTGCTAGTGAAGGCCCTTGCCAGCAGCTGTGCTTCTCCTTTTATCTTTCTTTGATGTGCATGCCTTACCTTCAGTTAGGGTAAGCGACCATGCATGTGCTTGTCAGAAATGCAAATGGACAAGTAGACAGATGGACATGCAGTCTATAACATGTGCTCTTGCTTTTTTGCGAAACATGTTTAAAAATGGGTGATACCTGCAGCGGTTGGAGCAGCCAAAGAAAAGATGAGCAAGGAGTGTGTATAGATTCACATGCTGTAAGGCTTTTGTCCTCTGTTTTGTTTTTTTTTTAAATTGAGAGAGAATACAGGCAAGAAACAGTTGCTCACAGAAACCTTGAAAGTTCAATGTGAACAACAAGAATACAAAGTCAGCACATTATCAGGTACACATAGATAAAAGGACAAAGAATGTTGTAATCTGTCTAAAGCAGAAGAAATATGAAAGGAATGAAATGGATTTAAGGAAAGTATTTGTTAGAGTAAAACCAGAGCCCTTGTTTCCTGTGGCAGATGTTTCAAATTTCTATGATAGTTGTGGCAAGCATGTATAGTTTTTGCATAACAATTCACATCTGACTATGTAAAATAGGCTTTCAATTAATAAAAAAAAAATTTTCACCATGTTTAAACTATAGTTAAAACTATATACAAATATAACATTTACCAAGTATAAAAATCAGGATGCTGAGCACAACAGCAGTGGGGCAAAGTTTTTGTGAACAATTTAAGGAAGTTTTTAATTACAAAGTTCAGTTTGTTTTGAAATTTGCTTGATGCATTTTTTTTTTTTTGTATTCTACTCTTTGACTAGATTACAATATCTGAACATGTTTTCTGCAAATCGATTCTCGGATTATACTGACCATTAGAGAGAATAAAAAGAACACCACAAAAGTGCATTAATACAAGTTCACCAAAAGAAATATCAGCTAAGGATAATGTATATCCAGAGTACCCAGTATCCAACTTGTCGTTATTCCCTCCCATCATCCTTACCACTTCGTTTCCCAAAACCTTGTCACAGCGTATGTCCCATTTTTGCCCCACCCCTTCTTCAAACATTAGCCATATCATACTATTATTCCGACTCACTGATACCTTGGATCCAGTATCCAGAGACTCCTGTTTCTTCATGCAGTTTTGATATCTACTTGCCATACTGTAAATATACTGCAAGTTGGTGTGTTAATACATAAAAAAAGATTATTGAAAATACCATTTTTATTAGCCTTTATTGAATCTCTTGAAGATTGGGCTAGTTTGGGGCTACAGTGTGTCTGCCTTTGGGCTACAAACCCCACTTAAAAATGTTGGAACACTATTTACTAGCTGTAATGACAGCTAGTAAATAGCTAGTAAATAACAGGCAGATAAGACTTCTTTGCATGAACTAGCTATTTACCTTCCTACATTCTCCTAGTCAGACAAGTCAGATCCCCACAGTCCCTTAATCTGACATACTGTGTAGTCTTGGGCTGTGAGAGGCTGTCATGCACCCAATGGGGCAGTGACGCATGGTACTGGTCAATAATGCATACTAAAGATGGAACGCTTATGCTCTTGACATTGTGTGCACTCTGATCCAGTTGGACCTACATCAAATGTGCTATGAGGAAAATGTTTAAACTTTAAATAGCTTGTGGAATATCCACTCCCACATTCCCATTGTTACAGCATGGTCAGGACACCCAAAAGAGACATCAGCTGCTCTTTAAATGCCCCATTTCAGTTTAACAGTGACCAATCCACATGCTAGTAACTTTTATATAGAGGATAGCATATCTGAGGAGGGTCACAAGCAAGAACAGGTGTAGTCTACCTTGACTAATTGTGAATATAAATTGAAAAATTAGTGTGGTTGGCGTATGTGAGCCCTTTGTGCTGCAGCGTGGTTGACACAGCCTCCTAAGTGAACCTACAAGGCCTATTCCGGCAGCTGGCAAACATGCCCTGTAGCAGGACATTTTAGAACTTCACCTATACCAGCTACTTCCCCCGCAGTTTGTCCTTGGGTTCTGGCAGCTGGCAAGACTTAGGTGGGTCCCTAGGGTGGTGACTAAAGCAAAGAATCCAGTAGCACGCTGGGGTCAGGGTGGTCAGTTCCAGGCAAGAGATCAAGTTCAGGCGGCATGGTCAGGTCCAAGCAAGAGGTCAGAATCTGAAAGTCAGGCCAAGGGTGGACAAAGACACACAGAAGAAACTGGGAAGATAGACCATATGAGGCAAGGCTGAATGAGGAATCAGGAACCATGAACTCAAAGCAGCACACAATTCTAAGGCAGGAGATCCGTTGCTAAGACGAAGTAATGCTGCAAGTCCCTTGCTTAACTAGATCGGTTGGCCTGACATCAGAAGGCACCATTCAGCATTTCCTGCTGCGGGGCCTATATAATGTGCCCGTATGCATGCACACTTAAGGGAAGGCAGCAGGAGTGGTGGCTGTCAGCGTCTCGGGCCGTGCTGGATGGCAGTTGGGGCAGGAGGCTGTACATTGACCATGAGATGGGTCCAGCCATGTTAGGGGTGTGTTAGGCCACTCACGTGGCCCTCCTATTAGCCGCCGAATGTAACAATTATCTTTAAAGGAAAGATACAGGTACACAAAAAGAGGAATAAAACAACCTGCCAGATGCTAGACTAAGCTAAACTTTTAATGCTTGTATATGTATGTTTTTTTTTTATTATCTTTAAGACTATTTAGAGGTTTGTCAAGTAACTTTTCTCATAGCTGATGCCAGTAAAAGGTTGACTTGCTAATGATTCTACACACACTGAGTATTCAGTCCTATACTTAATCTTGAATCCCCCATATGCCAGGAGTCTGGGATCAGCCATGGCAAGATCCAGAGCTTGGAAAGACTTCACCCTTTGAAGAAAACAGGGGGGGGGAGAGAGTCGTACACGGCGAAAACTCTGGCACACAGCTTGGCATTCAGATGTGGCAGTTCCCCCCCCTCCCCTTGAAGAAATGGGGAGAGGGAAAAAGACCTGCAACATAGCAGGACTGCCCCCCCGAAGTAATGGAGAGGTGGGGGGGGGGGGTAGAAGACCTGCAATGTGGCAAAGACCCTCCACTTGCCACATGATTATGCATGAGCTTATGCATATTTATCAGATGGAAAGTATAAGATGGGGCAAAGAAGAAGGGAGCAAAACCTGAAAAAGCAAAGGCCCCCCCCCCCCCACTAGAGAAGTGAACCCTGAGGGGAGCGAATCCTGAGTGACCCTGAAAGAAAAGAAAGGGGGAGCCTGAAGACCAGCACCCCCTGCTATCAAGGAGGGAGAAGATTAGGTGTGCCAGGAGACCTGAGAGAGGAGACGCCCTGCTCAGGTGCGGAGAGTAGAATGGAGCCTGAGACTGTGAGGGGTGAGCAAGCCCCAGATAGCCCAGCAAGCACCAGAGCCAGAAGTAGCTTTGCCAGAACCCATCCCAGAGTCAAGTCTCATCACCTGCCCACACTCTTCAGCTCTCCAGCCAGAGCCTGTTTG
Organism: Rhinatrema bivittatum; assembly: GCF_901001135.1. Lineage (NCBI taxonomy): Eukaryota > Metazoa > Chordata > Amphibia > Gymnophiona > Rhinatrematidae > Rhinatrema > Rhinatrema bivittatum. The sequence goes on from NC_042616.1 coordinate 266,276,873, forward strand.
AGAGGTAAACAGGGGAGATCACCTGAAGCTGTACCAGGTAAGTAAGTTAGCCATAAGTATTAATATATTAAGCAGGCTAAGATTTGTCATGTGTGAAACTACCCATGATACAGAAGTTTCTTTAGGGAAAACTGGTGTTAGTGGTCAGGATGTTAGAGACAATTTTTTTTCTAAATGCTACACACTGCCACATTTGATAAATAAATGTGTTTTCTGAGGAGAATATAAGTTTTCGTTTCCTGACTTAGGATCGTGAAGTAAGGTGGGAGGACAATTTGAACTGTCCTGTAGCACTCAGGTCCCTGCACCCTTAAATTTGCTTACATTGCTATACTAAAATGCTGAACCCCTCATTGAGTGACCTATTCAAAATACAGCCACTAAATCCAAATTTTTAAAAGCCAAAAACCTAAATGTTCCTCATTTTTCCTATGTCATAAACAGATGTTTTTTTTACAGCAGAGGATGAAGTACCAATAATCTTTTAGTATTCTGCTTTGATTGGGAAACATCTCTCAGCCTTATGTTCAGAGGCTGAATTCCATTTCAGCAGTGTTCTAAATCAAAGGAGCAGGATCTTGAATTGACAACCTTTTTCATTCTCAGTAGTGCAGTCCTGGCATTTGCACATAGAGGTCAGTATTCAAAGACATTTAGCCGGAGAATTCGCTAGCTACCTGGAAAAATGGCAACATTTTAAATATTGAGTCACTTATATGGATAAATTATACCTAGGTGAGTTGTCAACTGGCTATAATTTGGCTGGATAAAGAAAGATGTTCAAAGTCCATTCTGAGTTAGGTCTAAGTTATTTGGTCAACTTAGCCAATTTTCAGTTGTAACAGGCTCTAAAGCAAGTCTAAAGTTATCTGGCTTTCTGTGGCCAGATAGCTTGCTACTTAACCAGAAATCTTCAGATATTAGTTAAGTGGCACTGTTTAAATCCCCTCCCCCCCCAAAAAAAAAATGCCTTGCTGGCCTGTGGCCAATTCTAACCCACCTCCCCAATATGGTATACATGGCCCAGCCAGGCTCTGCATTCCTCACCCTCCTTCCAAATATTTATTTAAAAGTTTTTCTATACAGTCATTAAGTTATTTACCATCATAAGTTTACAATAGGGCACAAATAGAAAAAAAAATAGTAAGAAAAAACTTTACAATGAAGGTGCCATTAATAATCGGTAACAATTGAATCGCTAGAACTATTTGAATTCTGACGTAAGATGTCTATTAGTACCTGTCTCGTGGGTGGGTATCTACGGTTTTAATGTTATTTACGCTTAACAGTGAGGTAAAGATGATTTCCAGGTTGGTACCTAGGGATTATATGTTAAGTGCTTTATGCTGGCTCTTCCTTATCTGTTTTCAACGTTCTCTTTGTAAAAAGCCTGTTTGAAAAGCCATGTTTTGGGTTTTGTGTTGAACATTTTGAAATCTTTCTGTAGTCTTAGTTCTAGGGGCATGGTGTTCCATAGGGTGGGACCCGCTAGAGATAGTGCACGCTCCCTCACCTGTGTTAGTCTTGCTGTTTTTACTGATGGGATGGTTAAGAGGGCTTTATTTGCTGATCTTAAATTTCTGTGGAACATGTACTCGCAGTGTTGTGTTCAGACATATTCTGCCTTTTCATCATGGATCAGTTTGTGTATTGTGCAAAGTGCTTTGAATTGAACTCTGTTTGATAGGTAGCCAATGTAGAACTGCTAGTGTATCTGTGGTGTGATCTCGTTTTCTTTTGCCTGTGAGAATTCTCACCGCATAGTTTTGTAGTAATTGCAGTGGTTTTATTTCTGATATTTACAAACAGATGCATTGGATAGTCATTGTCTTCCCACTTTTGCCCCTTTCCACAGTTTTTGGTTTTTTTTTATATAATTTATTTTAAGCTTTTTCTAATCCACTCTCCCCACCCACAACCTCTGCAACTCCCTGGCAGCTGCCTGCTAGAGATCAGCAAAGGGAGAGACAACCAAAGAACCAGCAGCAATCCTAGCCTAAACCTGGGACCAGTTTTGATACCCTTGAGGCTTGCTGCCCCTGGGGGTGGGTTGAGGGTGTGGGAGAGAGTACAGTTCTTTCTTCCTGAATGGATCATATGTCAAAATACAGGTGGATCCTGAAAAGTGGGGATAATGCTACTGCTTTCGCCTCACTCTTATCTGAACCAACAAATGAGAGTCTTCAGATTTGATCCCTTCCATTCTAACTGCGGCTGGAAATGGCATCTTTTCTTCAGTAGAAGGTGATTGATCTTGGCCAGGGGGTTCTGTTCCAGGTATTTTCTAATCCCCAGGAATTCAGAGGGATTGAGGCTTAACCTGGATTTATGGAAGCTGAATACATTTTTTTGTTTGGGAGAGGTTCAAAATGAACTCCCTTCAGACAGTTTCTTTTATTCCACCGAAGACTGGATGTGTGCTCTGGATCTGAAGGATACTTATGTCACATTCCTATTCACCCAACCACTGGAAGTTGCTCAGGTTTCTAGTGAGGGATGCACACTACCAGTACAAGGTGCTTCAGTTTGGCCTCTCTGAGCCACAAGAGTGTTCACAAAATATTTAGCAGTCATGGCTGCACAGCTTAGTTAACAGTCTGCATTTTCCCCATATGTGGATGTTTGATGACTGATCCATCTGCAATGGGAGTCAGAGTCCTTTAAAACAACCATCCAACTTCTGTAGTCTCTGGGGTTTCTGGTCAACATCTCCAAATCCAAATGAGTCCTGTCTCAATTCAACTTATAGCCTGGATAGACTCGCTTCGAGAGCATTTCCTCCCATCGAAAGAGATGGAATATTGATGGATCTGGCAAAGTCCTTTCTATAGTTAGATTGTACATCAACAAAGTCAGTCTGGATTCTTCTTGGCCGTATGGCTGCAGTAGACCATATAGTTTTGCTGGCTCATCTGCACACATGGGGTCTTCAGTGGTGCTTCTGAAGCCAGTGGGATCAATTCTATTGCCAAATCCCATCAAATCTCTGTAACCACTGAGGTGAGAGCATCCCTTCAGTGGTGGATGAACCTGGTGGCTCTTACTTTAGGTCTCCTGTTAAGCATTCCAGCACATCAAGTGACCCTGTCCTCTACTGCTTCCACAGAGGGTGGGGAACGCACACTGGTGCTGCATGGACTCAAGGGTCATGGTCTCCAGTAGACAGTCATCTGAAAATCAACCCTTTTTAGATGTGAGCAGTTTGTTATGCTCTTAGAACTTCTTCTCACCTACTCCCTGGAAAGAAAATGTTAATCCTGACTGACAACTGGGTAGCCACGTTCTATGTGACAAAGCATGGGCTTGTTCACCGTCTGCAAGGAAGCCTTCTGAATCTTGTCTTATGTTGGCCATCACAACGCCTATTACAAAGTAATCTACCTACTGGGAATCCAGAATACTTTGGGGGACCATATCAGAAGAATGCTGCAGCTGCACAAGTAATCCTTGAATCAAGGGATTAGTTGACTTGTTCACTAGCTTGGGAACACAGACAATTGATCTTTTCGCCTCGGAGGACAACCAGGACGTTGATATCCTTTATGCAGCCGAGCAGCTATAGAATAGCTACTAATGCTTTCATGCTAGATTGGAGCCCAGATCTACTCTATGTATACCTGCCTGCTTTTCTCCTTGCCAGGATTGTCCAGAATGTCCTTTAGATCAAAGTGAAGATAATTCTCATAGTACCAGCCTCTCCACAGCCTGTTGAGATACAGAAACAGTCTGACAGTTCAGTCTTGGGATCTACTGAGAATGTTGCAGTCTTGCATAGGAGGATTGCTGTCCCTCGTGGTTTGAATGTTGAACATGCAGTTGTCTTCCTTAGTTCTCCCCAAGAAAGTAGAAGATGTACTGATTTCAGCTAGGATGCTTCAACTAGAATATCCTACAGTTTCAAATGGAAGAGGTTTTCAACGTGTTGCCATATCAGCCAGCTGGATTTTTTCTGTGACTTGAGGACTTGCTTCAATATCTATTCTTCCTCTCATCCTCTGTCCTCAGCACCTTTGTTATATTACAAGCAGGTGGAAGGGGCTCTAATCTCTCTCCACCCATTAGTATCGAAGTTCATAAAAGGTTTGTGGTATTCCAAGCCTCTAATCAGTAAACCTTCAGTGCTTATAAATCTCAACCTAGTGTTTGACTCATGAAACCTTCCTTCAAACCTCTCAAATCTGTGGGCTTGATGTTTCTTACCTGGAAAGTGTTTAATGTCATCACTTTAGCTCAAAGACTATACAAATAGCAGGCCCTGGTTTCCTACTCACCATGCCTGAAGTTTGTTCACAACAGGGTGATTTTTACATACTTACCCAAAATTTCCTCCAAAAATGGTGTCAGATTTCCACATAGCCAAGCTATTATCTGCTTCCTTTCCAAGACTGCATGTGCACAAAGGAGAAAGGGCTCTTCACTTGGATTGTAAGAAAGCCCTGGTGAATTACCTTAAGATTCAATGTCAGATTTCTCAACTGTTTTGTGTCATTTGATCCCAATAAATGGGGAAGGACAGTTGCCAAACAAGCTGTCAAATTGGCTAGCAGACTACATTGCACACTGTTATACACTGACTGGCTTACAGATGGCATACTGTGCCAAGGCTCATTAAGTGAGAGCCATGATAGCTTCAGTGGTTCATCTCGGACCATTTCCATTGAAGACATATGTAAAACTGGTTGGCAGCTCCCATCTTTGTCCCACTATTTAGACATATCTCAAAGTCAGTAACTTTAGACTAACAGTTCTGCACAACTGGTTCACCCAGTAATCTACTGTCTGCTAGAGGGACTTAGACTGTGCATTTTCAGTACTAGCTCCACAATGCAACCCTTAACTTGGGACTCTTCACATGTTATGACTGAGTCATGCCTGCTTGTTGATGGGGGGAAAAACAGGTTTGCTTACCTGTAACTAAACAACTTTCCGTAGATGGGATGAATCTGCCATACTTACTTAAGCCTGCCTGCCTGGAGAGTAGACTATCTTGCTAAAGCTTAAGGTTGTAGAAGAGACTGAGGGGCTCACGAAGCAGCAAGCCTTTTATTGAGCCCTGAGAGCTGGGTTGGTTTTGGTGCCATTGGATGATGTCACCCACCCATGATGGCTGATTAATCCTGCTGTCTATGGAGAACACTGTTACAAGTAAGCAAACTTGCTTTACTGAACAGGTAAGAGGCAGGAACAAAAATCTAAGATGGATCACAACATGGAAATCAATCAGTTTGCCAATTCTGCCATATTCTGGTTTTTGTGTGATCAAAATTCCCATTTTCTTTGAGTATTAACTATTTTTTAACCAGTGAAAGATCTAAAAAAAAATATGCTTGTTCCTGTGTATGTTTGAACTGTCGTTGCACATTTACTAAGAATATTGAGTACATTTTAGCTTCTGTTGTGGTTATGGTTCCCTATCACCATGACTCAACCAGTGAGAATGTTAGGAACAGGAAGAAATAAAGCACATCATTGAAAACCCACTCTCTGAGCACAAAACATAGGAAATGCAGAAGTGGTTACAGGTTTCTTGGCAATGGAGAAAGAACTAAAACCAAGTAAACATTAAGATCTAAATATGCTAAAGTAATTGTCCTTTCATGCTTTTCTAACCAGAGTTCAAAGTGTTACAGCAAGTTAAGATGCACGATTTACAGATGATATAGTGGCAATATGAAGTTTACATTCATAAATTTATTTATTTAGTGTTTTTATATACCGATAATCGTTTGGAACATCTAATCAGTTTAGAGACAGCAAATTAGCAACAGGCTTTACATATAAAGTATAAATTAGTGAATAAACAATTCAGAAACAGGCTATGTTTAAAGATTGGAAGACCATGTAACTAATATGAGAATAAAAATACCCAAACTGTACATTGGTTAGCAACAGGTGTCGAAGCATGACAATGAATATACATAAGTTTACATTTAGCTTGGAATTCAAAGAGTTAGTGACAATGAGTGCATAGTTATTCAGTGGTGTCGATCATCATTAATTGTAATATTGAGTGCAAATCTACCAAGTTGGGGGAGAAGGTAACTGAGACCAGCGAAGGGAGGAGAGGGAAAATGATGAAAAGGGGGACAGGGAGTGAGGAGGGAAGGCTCAGGTAAAGGCTTGCTTGAAGAGCCATGTTTTGAGGTTGTTTAAATTTCTTATAGCATGGTTCCTGTCGCAGCATGTGGGGCATGTTATTCCATAATGAAGGGCCAGCAGTGGAGAGGGCACGGTTGGATGTGGACTTAAGTTTCATAGATTTGTGTGAGGGAGTGTGTAATGTAGCTGCGTGTTTTCTAGTGGGTCTGCCAGTATCATGGAAGTAGAGGTATTCCTTGAACCATTGCATATCATTGTTGTGGAGGGATTTATGAATTATAGTAAGTGTTTTGTATTATATTCGGGATGTTGCCGATAACCAGTGTAGATATTTGAGTACAGGGGTGATATGATCATTTTTGTGTACATTTGTGAGGATGCGGGCAGCAGCATTTTGGAGAATTTGTAAGGGTTGGATCTTGCTTTTCGGGAGACTTAGGAGAATGGCATTGCAGTAATCAATTTTTGAAAGAATGTTGGCTTGAAGTATAGTGTGAAAATCATTAAGTGTAGCAGGGGTTTGAGTTTTTTAATGTAAGATCTCAAGATCTTAGACAGTGGTGTTTGAAGAAATCTTTTATTTGTAGTTATATAACCAGAATCAGTTGGATAGGATCAACCCTGAATTTTTCTTTTCTTTATTTTCTACAATATGCACTTCGGGTATGCAAGATGGTCCATACAGCAAGAGGCAGTAGATGTGGCATGAAATGCTTCAGTCTTGCTCAAGGCAGGTGAAGTGATGGCAGGTAGAATCAGGATGGAGAATCTCTCCTCTGGCCACCTGGGTCAGACTCAATTTGAGCTGTGCGGAACAAGATAACATATCTGTGCTTCCCACATGGTCAAACCATGCATCTGACACAGATAGAGGAGAGAGAGACTGTCAGATCTTACTTTGGTGGCAGGAGAAGAAAGATGCCACATGAAATGCTATTTTCCTTTTCCAGCCAGTGAGGGAGGATCAATGTGGATAGAATAAGATACAAGGGAAGAGGGGAATTGGAGTGCCTCAGCAGAAATATTTTGTCCACACAAATGGTCCCTTCAGCAATCAGCAGCAGACATTATTGAATATCTGGGCATTTCCAACAATCAACCTATTTGTATCAGAATAAAACAGAAAACTAGAAAAGCTTTGCTCCATTCTTCCCAGCAAACTCAGATCCACTCAGGATGCTTTTCTGCTTAATTGGAATGCAGATCTCATGTATACTTTTTCCACTGATTCCGCTAATAGCCAGAACGGTGCATAAAGTTCTAAAGGTCTGGGCCTGTCTAATATTTATAGCTCCAGCATGGCCAGACAAGTCTGGTTTGCATATTTAGTTCAGCTGTCCAGCCATTCTCTGATTCCTCTTGGGTAAGATCTACACTTGTAACTCAAGAAAAGGGGTGTCTGTTTCACTTAAACCTTCCCTCCTTCAACCTGATGGCTTGTCTGTTGAATGCTTAATGATAGAATTTTCCTTATCCAAAGCCACAACAAATGTCAACTAGAAGAGCTTATGGGTTTAAGTGGAAAAGGTATTCTCAAAGGACAAGCAGGATGGTAGTCCTCACACATTGGTGACATCAGATGGAGCCTGGTAAGGAAATCTTATGTCAAAGTTCCTAGAAACTTTAAGCACACTGAGCAATATCCAGCTAGTCCTATACTATGCATCCACATGGGGTCCCTCTTCAGTCTCTTTTTCCCGTGGAGCTGTCTGCATCATAGTTGGATTGAACACTAAAACATTTGGCTTTTTGCCTCATGCAAAAATTTTTTTTGTGGTTTTTCACTCTCTCTTTCGAAAGTCCATCACTGGGTCCCTCTTGGTCCCTCCCCATAGTGTCCTTAGTCAGGGTTTTCGGTGTTTCGGATGTTTCCTTTCACAGTTGTTTCCCCCTGTGATGACTGTGCCTCTGTGCCTGTTTTCCATTGATACCCACCACCATCGTTCGTATCTTTTCCCGTTTGTTTTGCCACGTCTGTTTTCTGCTGATGCACCCAGTGCCCAAGGACCATGTCTATCACTGATCCTCATGAGGTCTGCATCCTCTGCTTGGGGGCATCACATGATATCCGCGGTTGTCGCTTGTGTGCCCAGGTGACCCTGAAGGGACGTCTGCTTTGACACAAGATGGACAGCCTCTTTGGGTCAAAGAAGTCTGAGGTATCAGCAATGCCAGCATTGGAAGACCTCTGAGCCACACCGATGGACATCACAACATCAGCGGAACTGTTGGTTCCATTGGTTACCAGTGGATAGGGGCGCTGAGCCTGACCATTGTCTATCTCCTCCAGGCCGAGGACATTGGGTTCATCATCTAAGACCGGGCTGAGCATTGTGGGACGACCAAGAAGCATGGACACCATTCGCCCGGGGACGCTCTGGCTTTTTCTGTGATACTCCCGAAGCGACCCCCATGGCGAGGAGCACCAAACCTCCATCAAATGCTTGGTGTCCACGATGGTTGCCACTGGTCCTGGTGCCCGTCACCAATCCCCCCCTTGTGGGTCCGAGAAAGATCTGGCCACCCCTCCTCCTTCCCAGTCAGTTTTGGCATAGGCAACGTTTGAGGAGGAGCTGGAGCATAGAGTGCAGCTAGCGGTGGCTTTGGTCCCGAGACACTGACAGAGCTGGTGCCGCCAATGCTTGTTCTGCTTCTGGAGAAGCTCACTGTGCTCATCAATGCATTACCGACACAGCTGGCATTGGTTCTTGAGATGGCACCGGTGCACGGTGGGGCACCAAGGCCTCCTCCTACTGAGACAGTGGTCGTCACAGGTTGCTCCAAGGAGGAAGCTCCGCTGAGGCAGTTCCATCGGTGCTTGCACCTCCTGACGGCTGAGCACTTGGTGCCCCATTCCCTGTGGTATACAAGGAGGAAGAGGGTCCCTATGACCCCTGGGGGGATGATCAGATGGAATCCTCTGAATTTGCATGGTCTCCCGTCAGACCCTTTTCCTCCAGCGGAGTGAAGGAAGTCTCCACCTGAGGACTTTACCTTCACAGGGTTTGTCAGAGTGATGGTGGAGGCTATCCCATTCCAGCTTTTGACTGAGGAAGACACCGCCAGGCACAAAATGCTTGAGGTTCTTCAGTTTGTGGAACCTCGTAAGAAGATCGTGGCGGTCCCAGTACACAAGATCCTTATGCAGTTGCTTCTGAGGATTTGGGAACACCTCCTCCCAGTGCCTCCCATGAATAAGGCAAATGGGGGTTTACCTCGCCTAAAAGCCTGCTGGATTCGATAAGTGTTAACTGCCCCACCAATCGGTGGTGGCTGAATCTTCCCTCAAGAGGGCTATGCGTTCTCAGACCCACTCCTCGATGCCCCAGGGAAGGACCACAGAGCGTTGGGCGCTCTTGGGAGAAAGGTGTTCCAAGGTGCCATGCTTATTGCTTGCATCGCTGCCCACCAGCTCATCATGAGCCAGTACTCACAGGACATCTGGAAGTAGGAGCAGGAGGTAGCTGAGCAGCTGCCTTAACAGCAGCAACATACCCTCATGTTGCTGGTGCACAAGGGCTTGGAGTGTGGGAAACAGGAGGTCCATACGACCTATGATATTTTTTAAATGGCATCGAGGGTCTCTGCAGCGGGAATCAGCGCCCGCAGTCTGGCATGGTTGCAGGCCTCTGATCTCAGACCAGAGTAAAGGAATGACTCGCTGATGTGCCCTGTATTAGAAAGAATCTCTTCAGAGATTGAGTGAAGGATTTTGTAGCCTAACTCTGGGACCATCAACTCTCCACCAGCACTCTGGACCCATCCTCCTCATCCAGGAGGCCATTGAGGCAGGGGCCCAGGAAGTCTTTCTTTTGCCAAAGAGAGAACTATTCTTCACCACCTCGATCCCGTACACACCATCAGAGCTCCTACGGCTGTTCCAGGCAGAAGAGAGCTCCCAAACCCCAGCCAGTTCCTCAGTCAACTCCGGGGATGGGATTTTGACTGGGCCATAGGGGAGCGTAAGCCTGTTGCCTGGACCTGGTATGTTGGACCCTCCAGTCGGGGGCAGGCTGTGGTTCTTTGTGAACCGGAGGCCCAGTATGACCTCGGAACAATGGGTTTAGTTCATTGTCTGCCAGGGGTACCAATTAAACTTTCTGGGAGTCCCGCTAAATTGCCCTCTGTACCCATTTTAGAGCCAGTAGCACATCAGGAGGTACTACAAACAGAACTTACCTCCCTCTTAATGGCCAGAGCAGTCGAGCCCATACCACTAGGGCAAATAAGGTGGGGATTCTACTCCAGGTACTTACTGATGCCAAAGAAAACTGGAGGACTCAGTCTCATCCTAGACCTGAGGGCTTTGAACAAGTTTCTAAAAAAAAAAAAAAAAAAAGAGAGAAGCTTGGGGCAAGATGGCTGCCGAACAGGTCGGTTGGTAAGCACCGAGAGGAGAGGCTTATTTCTTGAAATTAAAATCAGTCTGCAGTGCCACATACAAAGAGGAAAGGGAAACTAAGGGGAGTAATAGTAGATTCATCCTTAGCTGATCCTCGGCAGCCTCCAATTTCGGGGTTTTTCACTGGAGCAGCCACTTCATCACCGGAGAGCTCTGTTGCTGGGGGAGCGGCGTTAGAGCGAACGCCGTCACGACCCGCTCTCCCTGGGAACAGCTTTTTGCCACTCCAAGCTTCGGTAGAAGCAGGGGGAATCTCGGCGGTGGACCGAGAAAGAAGCAGCAAAATTTGAGCAGCAGGGAGACCGAAGTGCAAATCTGGAGCAGCAGGAGATGGGAGGAACTTGCTCGAATGATTTGGAGAGAACAAATGACAGCCTCCATATTGCTGGCTCAACTTGCAACAGGAGCAACATTAAATCTAGGTAATGGGGTAAGCGGAGCATTCGCGCTGGAGATGAGAAATACCACTGGGAACCTTCTGATACATTAATTACTACAAAACCTGAAAACATAACGTTAGATGGAATATGGACAGTGCTAAAATCCATTGATAACTCAATAAAAACTTTAGCTCAAGTGACTACTGATACAAAAAATCAAACAATTCAAAATAATAAACTGATCTTGAATTTTGACAAAGTAGAAGATCTGAACAAGAGAATTTCAAGTGTTGAAAATATACAACAGAAGCTGGTAGTCTCAGAAAGAGTTGCTACAAAAAGACTAGAGGTGGTGGAAAATTCCTTAAGAGCTCATAATCTTAGGATACTTAATTTCCCTGTTATCAGAACCACTTGACCTCTTGAGCTTTTCAAGACGTACATGATGCAAGTTTTAAAAATACCAGAGTCTGCATTACCTGTGGTAGTCAAGTTGTATTATCTTCAGCAACGTGACCAGATGGCTGGGCAGGAATCACCACCAGGACAATTGTCATCTTTGAATATAACTAATCTACTTGAGATGTCCCAAGAATCTGTGATCACTTACAGGAAACCTTTGCTAGTATTCACCTTCTTATCTGAACTGGCTATGCTCTCTCGACCTAAAGGACTCACACCCATATCAAGATCTTCCCCAATCACAGGAAGTATCTCTGATTTGTGATGGGGAAACATTTCTAGTATCGGGTGTTGCTGTTCTGGCTCACGTTTGCTATATGAGCCTTCACGAAATGCCAGGCCGTGATGGTGGTGCACCTCTGCAGCCTGGGAGTGCATGTTTTCCCATATTTAGATGATTGGCTGGTCAAAAGCACGTCTCAGGCAGGTGCCAGCTGGTCCATGCACTTCACCATTCGAGTGTTGGAGTCACTAGGGTTTGTTCTCAACTACCCAAAGTCTTATCTTAGTCCGTCACTTCAATTGGACTTCATCAGAGCCCTGCTAGGCATGGCTCAAGCCAGGGCCTTTCTGCCAGGCCAGAGGGCCATCGCTTTAGCGACCATTGTGACAGAGGTGCAATAGAGCCAGCAGATATCAACTTGGCACATGTTGAGGCTTTTGGGTCACATGGCTGCAATAGTTTGTCACTCCCTTGGCACATTTACACATGTGCAGAGCCCAGTGGACCCTGAGGTTGCCGGGGTGCCAAGCCATTCAGAGCCTCCAGGATTGCATCAGTCGCACTGTCTCTCTGGCACTTTGTCTCTGGGTACTCTCTAATCTGGAATGCGGAATTTCCTTTCAGTGTCTCCCTACTTGTGCTACTCTGGGGTGGGGAGCTCAGGTAGATGGGTTTGGCACCCAGTGACTGTCTGCTCAGGAACGTTCTTGTCAGATAAACTTCCTAGAGCTTTGGGTAATCAGGTATGCGCTATGGGCTTTCAAAGATGGCTGTCTAACAAAATTGTTCTGACCAAGACAGCCAAGTATCCATGTGGCATGTCAAGAAGAAGGGAGGCAAGGGATTGTACCTTCTGTGTCAGGCAGCGGTCCAGATCTTGTCCTGGGCCCTGGTGCTCAGAGCCATGTACCTGGCCCTGGTGCTCAGAGCCATGTACCTGGCCCTGGTGCTCAGAGCCATGTACCTGGCCCTGGTGCTCAGAGCCATGTACCTGGCCCTGGTGCTCAGAGCCATGTACCTGGCCCTGGTGCTCAGAGCCATGTACCTGGCTGGAATAGAGAACATGATAGAGGACAGGCTGAGTTAAGCCTTCAGACCCCACGAGTGGAATTGGATATTACATGTCTGGGGGAGCCCAGAGTAGATCTATTCACATCCCCCTGCAAGTGGAAGGTGCCTTGGTTCTGCTCCCTGTTCAAGTCAGACGGCAAACCAGCCTCGGGCGCTCTTGCCCATCATTGGGGCAAAGTCTTTTATATGTGTATCCTCTGATTTCCTTAATGGCAATGACTTTCTTGAAGCTTCGCAAGGACAGAGAGACTAGATGCAAGGTGTTCCATAAAGGGAAAATAACCCTTGCTGTAGTTACACGATGTTAAGTTCCATGTTAGGAGCTACCACTCAGGAAAAAGATCTAGGCATCATAGTGGATAATACTTTGAAATCATTGGCTCAGTGTGCTGCAGCAGTCAAAAAAAGCAAACAATGTTAGGCATTATTGGGAAGGGAATGGTTAATAAAACGGAAAATGTCATAATGCCTCTGTATCGCTACATGGTGAGACCGCTCCTTGAATACTATGTACATTTCTTGTCACTGCATCTCAAAAAAGATACAGTTGCAATGGAGAAGGTACAGAGAAGGGCAACCAAAATGATAAAAGGGGATGGAACAGCTCCCCTATGAGGAAAGGCTGAAAAGGTTAGGGCTGTTCAGCTTGGAGAAGAGATGACTGAGGGAGGGGGGGGGGGGGATATGATAGAGGTCTTTAACATCATGAGAGGTCTTGAACGAGTAGATGTGACTCGGTTATTTACACTTTCGAATAATAGAAGGACTAGGGAGCATTCTATGAAGTTACAAAGTAGCACATTTAAAACTAACTGGAGACCATTCTTTTTCACTCAACGCACAACTAAGCTCTGGAATTTGTTGCCAGAGGATGTGGTTAGTGCAGTTAGTGTAGCTGGGTTCAAAAAAAGTTTGGATAAGTTCTTGGAGGAGAAGTTCATTAACTGCTATTAATCAAGTTGACTTGGGGAATAGCCACTGCTTTTAATCGCATCAGTAGCATGGGATGATCTTGATGTTTGGCTACTTGCCAGCTTCTTGTGGCCTGGATTGGCCTCTGTTGGAAACAGGATGCTGGGCTTGATGGACCCTTGGTCTGACCCAGCATGGCAATTTAATATGTTCTTATTATTCTCATAGCTCCTCATTGGCTGAGACAGGTCTGGTTTCCACTCCTGCAGGAGTTGTCCATCCAGAAACCAATCAGTCTGGGGACTTCCCAGGATCTCATCACGCACGATCAGGGAAAGCTGTGGTATCCCAACCTCCAGTCCCTGGCATTCTCAGCCTGTATGTTGAGATACTAATTCTGCAGCCACTTGATCTTTCTGATGATGTCTCAGGTCCTGGTGGATTCCAGAAAGCCTTCTACTATAAAGTCCTACGGGCTGAAATGGAGGAGGTTTTCTGAGTGCTGTGAGCAGAAGGTCCTACATCTGTTCTGCCCCGCTCAAAAACTGCTAGACTACTTTCTACACCTATCGGAGGCTGGCTTAAAATTCAATTCCATCTGTGTTCATCTTAGTGCGATTGGCACATACCACCGCGGTGTAGATGGCACGCTCATCTCTGTACACCCCATAATTGAAAACTTCATCCAGGGCCTGCTTCAATTGAAACCTCCCCTAAGGCCTTATTCTTTGTCTTGGGAGCTCAGTGTGGTATTGGCTTAACTGATGAAAGCTCCTTTTGAGCTGCTGCGCACCTGTGATCTGAAGTACCTGAACTGAAAGGTCATATTTTTGGTGGAAGTCACTTCAACGCGCAGGATCAGCAAGCTCCATGCCTTAATGACTTATCCACCTTATACTAAATTCTATCATGACAGGGTGGTCTTGTGTATGCACCCTAAGTTCCTGCCTAAGATGATGGCTTTCCATCTTAACAAGTCAATCGTCCGGCCCATTTTCTTTCCCAGGCCCTATTTGCACCAAGGTGAACGAGCACTGCACAGTTTGGACTGCAAGTGAGCCATAACCTTCCACCTGGAGTGAACAGAAGCCCATAGAGAGTCCACCCAATTTTGCATTTCTTTTGATAGGAATAGGGTGGGCATTGCTGTTGCCAAACAAGTCTAAATCCAGTTGGCTAGCAGCTTGCATTAGGTTCGACTAGTCTGTCCTCCGGAACCTGTTTGAGGTGTAGAACCCAACTCTCCCTACCTAGTTGTTGGGGTTCAGGCTGTCCTTTCTTGTTACCAACAGCTCCAGTGTTGTGCCCATTGGCACCTGGTTAGGTGTCTGTTGGTCCCCTTTTGTGTTGAGGAGCAGCCTGTAGCTAGGGATTCACCAATGTGTGAGGATTACCTCAGAGAAAGCAGAATTGCTTACCTGTAACAAGTGTTCAAGGACAGCAGAATATTAATCCTCATGAAACCCGCCCACCACCCCTCAGAGTTGGGTTTCTCCTTATCTTTTATTTTATCGTAATTCTGTTAAGAGACTGAAGAGGTACCCTGCGTGAACACGTATAGTGCAAGCTGGGCATGTTCACTCTGCTTAGTCAAAGTTTCTAGAAACTTTGACGTATGTTTTCCATATCAAGCACCATCTGATGTCACCCATGCGTGAGGACTAACATCCTGCTGTCCTCGGGAAAACACCTGTTACATGCAAGCAACTCTGCTTTCTACATATCAACACAACTGCCTGGATCCATTTTATATGTGAACCAAGAGTTTACTGATTTATCTGCTCTCATTTTCTGATTCATACCTTGCCATCTCATCAGAACGAGTGCATCTCAGTGCCATAGTAGGCTTACTCTATTTGTATATGGTAAGCTAACTCCATTTTCTAGTATCCAAGATCATGAAAGACTTGTAGCATACTAAACCATCAGTTCTAAAACCTTCCGTTCCATGGGATCTGAACATGGTCCTGGCACAACTGATGAAGCCAACCTTTGAACCATTGGAGTCAGCCTCTCTTAAATTTCTAACATGGAAAGTAATATTCCTTTTAGTGGTAACCTTAGCCATAAGAATTGGTTAACTTCAGGCTTTAATTCATTATCCTTTTTATTTGCAATTCTTCCACAATAGTGGTACTCTGCACCCATCCATATTTTCCACTGAAGGATGTCCTTTTTCCTTATTAATCAAGGCATTGTGCTACCATATTCTTTCGAAAGCCACATGCACAAATGGTTAGAGCTCTTCATACTTTGGCTTACTACAAAAGAACACAGCCTCATAGTCTAGCTTCCCAACTATTTGTCTTAAGATTCTAACAGACTGGGCATAGCACTGACCAAATGTACATTGTCCAATTGGCTAGCAGACTGCATTGCACACTTTTATAAGTTAGCAGGCATTCAAGTTAGATTCCATCAAGGCTCATCAAGTTAAAGCCATGGCTCTATCAGTAGCTCATCTGTTGTGTTTTCATAGATAGGATGAATTAGCCATACTAAAGACCTTCTTCCTGGAAAGTCACCACAAGAGTTTACTGTTTTATTTATTTTATTTTTTAAGGCTGTTCCACCTCAACTGGCAGCTGAGGGTCTACTCAGAACTCTGCAGTGGTTGATTACACTTGGGGGGGGGGGGGGAGGGTATTAATATGATAGTAACCCTGGGTGAAGTGGGCTGCCAACTATTGTTTTTTCTCCATCCCAGAGTGATATTTTTTTTATTGCGGAAAAACCCGTGATAAAACAAAATTGCTGAGAAATATCACAAACACCCCCTGAGATAATTTTCCTCTCCCATGGTAAAATATTGTAGCTTGATAGATCACCTTAGTTTTAAAGACAGATTGGATTTGTTTTCATTTAAAACAATTTTTAATTTAATTTTGTCGGTGTGAACATACTGATTTATACAACGTAAAAGTAAGCAAGTTCTTCAGTACTAATTATTTTTACATTATCAATTTTGTACCAACAAATCACGTACAAAATACCCTTTAACTCATAACAGTATGTTCAAATATCTTGTATTAACCAGAGTCAGGCTTCCGAGTTGGAAAGCAAAGCATATAAGTAAAAATCCCTAGAGGAAGATAGGGCTGTTCAGCTTGGAGAAGAGATGACTGAAGGAAGGATATGAGAGAGATCTACAAAATCATGAAAAGACTTGAACGGGTAAATGTGAATCGGTTATTTACTCTTTCAGTTAATACATGAAGTTAGCAAGTAGCTCATTTAAAACAAATCAGAGAGAGGCTTTTCATTCCATGCATAATTAAGCTCTGGAATTTATTGCCAGTGGATGTGGTTATGGTAGTTAGTGTAACTGGGTTTAAAAAAGGTTTGGACAAGTTTCTGGAGCAGAAGTCCATAAACTATTTGTTAGTCAAAGATTAGTAGCATGGGATCTATTCATTTAATGTTTGGGTACTTGTGACTTGGTTGGCCACTATTGGGGACATGATACTGGGCTTGATGGACTCTGGTCTGACCCAGTATGACACATCTTGTGTTTTTATAATCTCTTCTGACTACCATTTGGGTCATATAAATGTGAGATGCAGTTAATGTTATAAATGGTCATGAATGAGCCCTATATTCACTCAAATCTCTGCCTCTTCCATTTGACACAATAAGAGAGCCTTTCAATGAGGGCTGTTTCCCAGGGCTTATTCTTCCAGTGTGTGATTATAGGAGAATGTTGTAGGTGCAATGCTTTAGTAAAACCAGCAGCTTGGTAACTAAATCTTTATATTTAGTTGGAATTGAAGAGTTGTCCCAGCACTCCAACAATCCAGGAGCGGCGATGGGTAGTGGAAACTTTATAATTCTAGATATCTTACCTTCCACCTCCCCTCAAAATTGGGAAACACACTTGTATAACTATTTAAAAATATGACCCTACACTCCTGCATCCTCACCAGCAGTAATAGATGCTTGTGTCAAATTTAGCAAAACAGAGTCCTGTAGGTTCCTATGAGGGAGCCCAGCTGTTAATCCCACCTGCTTAAGGCACATACATCTTTTGTTTGTGGCCCTCCATTCTTCTCTCTGTCCCCAGTATCCAGTCTGACACCTAGGTTTCTGTTCTACTTAGGTTTTGTGCAAATTCAGAGCCAAATTTAGCATCCATAATGCACATACAGATAGATACAATCCCCTTAATGTGCATAACTCTTCCTCAGCTCTATTGAGCTTCCTGATCACCCATCCCTCATTCACATGATGCTGTAAAGCCTACTTGAACTGCAGATAAGTGCTTAATGAGGAACTGGCTAGATTAAGCTTCCCTTTTAGGAAATTAGAAGATCTGAAGGAGTAATCATTATATACCTGCAAAATAAATTTCAGCCCTTATGACATAGCAATCAGGAAGAAATTTGCCAACAGCTATATTTGGGTTATTTCTCAGTGGAGCAATGGGTGAAAGTCTGTCCATGGACAACTTGACACATCCTCCCATCACTTTCCGTGAGCCAAAATGGAACTGCTGCAACACACCCTTCAGATAAGTGGATTGCAAGTACAATAATGCATGAAAATTCATCTTTCTAGTCTAATATGTCTCCAGTGAAATCCAAGGCACCAGTGAATTCATCCAAAACCATTCTTTAATACTTGTCAGCCTCTGAACAAAGAATTATAACTTCAGGTTTGGGAGTTCCATACCACCTTGACTGTTATATAACCAAGAGTGCTAAGCTTGATTCTAGAGGTTTTGAAATGCCAAATAAATATCAGTAATAGCCAAGTCCTTATTAATTTGTATTATGGGCACATAATTCACCTTAGTCAAAAAGCTTCATGAATTCATACATCTGCACACCTAGCTATTTAAATCCATTTTGAACTGGGTTCTATTGGAAAAACATCCAACTTACACAAGTTTGTTATATTCAGACCCTTCATTCTATTTACTGAATACTACAAATGAATAGCCATCTCTTTGGGATTTGTTAGATAAATGGGAACATCAGCATATGAAATTGTTTCCACTCCTTGAAACTTAAAACCAGAAATCAAAGCTGACCCTTTGAGCCAATGACTCAGTGGCTGTCAGAAGTGGGGATAACAGGCACCCCTGCTTGATGGCATACATAATAATAAAGTGAGAATTAGTCCATTGATCAATACATGTGCTTACGGGGAGGCATACAGAGTGTGAATAGAGGCCAGAAAAGCTACTGGAAATTTGAATTTCTGCAGTACTGTAAAGAAGAATGACCGCTTAATCTTAAAGGCTTATACAGTTTTTTTAAATATTTATCCATCCTGTGTATATGGAGGTGGTGTGTGTGTTTGTGTAGGGAGAAGCAGTAAGGATGGGAATCGGGAGGGAAAAGAAAAGGACTCAGGTAGTGAAGTGGAGAAGGGATGGAGATGCGAGGCAGCACCACCTCCCCCATTTCTAGACTAGATCCTCCCCAGAAGTTTAGATTCTTAGTCTTCGGTCAAAGAACAACTGTATCAAAAGAAATATTGTTGAAATCAAGAATACTAAGTTGATTGCAAGCACACCTTTTTAATAGTCAAATGATAATTGGTGTGTAAAGGAGCTAAAGGACTGTTTATAGTGAATTTAATACTGTGTGCTATTTATAGATGGTAGTTCTTTTTATTTTTAGAACTCTTTCCAAACTGATAGTTAAATGTCGATGTTTAAATAAGAGATATAAAGGTTTTTAAATTGTAGACTTAAGAACATAAGAACATGCCATACTGGGTCAGACCAAGGGTCCATCAAGCCCAGCATCCTGTTTCCAACAGTGGCCAATCCAGGCCATAAGAACCTGGCAAGTACCCAAAAACTAAGTCTATCCCATGTTAACGTTGCTAGTAATAGCAGTGGTTATTTTCTAAGTCAACTTAATAGCAGGTAATGGACTTCTCCTCCAAGAACTTATCCAATCCTTTTTTAAACATAGCTATACTAACTGAACTAACCATGTCCTCTGGCAACAAATTCCAGAGTTTAATTGTGCGTTGAGTGAAGAAGAACTTTCTCCGATTAGTTTTAAATGTGCCACATGCTAACTTTTATGGAGTGCCCCCTAGTCTTTCTATTATCTGAAAGACTAAGATCATGAGAGGTCTAGAACGGGTAGATGTGAATCGGTTAAAGACCTCTATCATATCCCCGCTCAGCCATCTCTTCTGCAAGCTGAAAAGGCCTAACCTCTTTAGTCTTTCCTCATAAGGGGAATGGAACAGCTCCCCTATCATTTTGGTCGCCCTTCTCTGTACCTTCTCCGTCGCAATTATATCTTTTTTGAGATGTGGCGACCAGAATTGTACACAGTATTCAAGGTGCGGTCTCACCATGGAGTGATACAGAGGCATTGTCATTTTCCCTTCTATTCACCATTCCCTTCCTAATAATTCCAAACATTCTGTTTGCTTTTTTGACTGCCGCAGCACACTGAACCGATTTCAATGTGTTATCCACTCTGATGCCTAGATCTTTCTTGGGTGGTAGCACCTAATATGAAACCTAACATTGTGTAACTATAGCATGGGTTATTTTTCCCAATATGCATCACCTTGCACTTATCCACATTAAACTTCATCTGCCATTTTGATGCCCAATTTTCCAGTCTCAGAAGGTCTGCCTGCAATTTATCACAATCTGCTTGTTATTTAACTACGCTGAACAATTTTGTATCACCTGCAAATTTGATTACCTCACTCATCGTATTTCTTTCCAGATCGTTTATAAATATATTGAAAAGTAATGGTCCCAATACAGATCCCTGAGGCGCACTCCACTGCTCACTCCCTTCCACTGAGAATATTGTCCATTTAATCCTACTCTGTTTCCTGTCTTTTAGCCAGTTTGTAATCCACGAAAGGATATCGCCACCTATACCATGACTTTTTTTACTTTCCCTAGAAGCCTCTTATGAGGAACTTTGTCGAACGTCTTCTGAAAATCCAAATACATTACATCTACCTTTATCCATGTGTTTATTAACTCCTTCAAAAAAAGTGAAGCAGATTTGTGAGGCAAGACTTGCCTTGGGTAAAGCCATGCTAACTTTGTTCCATTAAACCATGTCTTTCTATATTTCTGTGATTTTTATGCTTAGAACACTTTCCACTATTTTTCCTGGCACTGAAGATTTGTTTGAAACTAAAATCTCATAAGACTAAATAAATCCTTGTCCAAATCATTTGATTTCTTTGTATTTTTGTGAATATTATAGTTGAATCATTTTTTTTTTATATCAGCAGGGAGGGATTGCTTTAGGATCTATTTAATCTCAGATCAGAATACATTTTTTTTGAGTAGTGTGAGATGCTCTGTTTCTGACTGCCAACAATGTTCCATTAGGAACTATAATCTGTAAATTGATTTTTGTAATTTCTGTTGTAAAAAAATATACACTAAATTTTCAGAACATTTTGTCCACAGTATACTTTGCTGTCAAAAGCTTTGTTAATATCCAGATATAACACATTTGGTATTTCTTTGGTCACACTCAGTCCAAGAAATTGATCAGTTATTTCCTTGGATCTTGTAACCTGCTGAATTCATGATGCTTAACTTTTTTTCTTTGGATAAATTGATGGAGACATTACTAATGTGGAGGTCAGGCTGGCCTGTAGATTACCAACCTCCTCCCTATTCATTTTATGAAGATCTATTAGCTGTTAACTAATTTATAACTTTTGTTTCTTTTGACTTGCTGTTTGCAAAGCCCAGCAAGAAGCTGAGGGACAGCTAGAAGACTCTCTGAGCACAGAGTTCTTGATGGACTAAACTGGTTTCAGATTATTGCTAGAGGTGGAACACAACATTCTTGTCATGTTTTTGCATCCCATATACCTCCTTCCCACAAAAATAATTTCGATGAAAATGGTTTAGAAGTTAAGAACAGTGCTGTGTTTCAGCTCATCAGATCTGTGGGGGGGAGGGGAACACTTTAAATCTGTCAGGCTGTCTAGATTGAAATACTGTCTTAGTCATCAGGTGCCAAAAAAACCATGAATATCCATTATTCTGTTTTGTAATTAGGGCTAATTGATACTTAATTTACAACTTTTAAAAGTTATTCAACAGCTATTGACTTTACCAACTTACTGTGATATTTCACTTGAAACTGTTTTATGGAGCAGCATGGTGGTTGATTTTTAAGGCTATTAAACAGATGTGCAAGTAAAAATATTTACAGAAGTTATCTTTTAATCAGTGGTTGGGGCTGTATTGAGTAGATGGCAGAACTATAAAGCTGTAAGCACCAGTTTACACATGAAGTAAATGGTGCCAAGCAGAGAAACAACGATGGCTTGGAAATATACAAAATTTAATTTTTCTACTAGTGAGCCCAATTGCTTGATTTTTGAGTTTATTGCATATCTGTGTGTTTCTCGCTTTTATATACCACCTGTGTTGATCATACCACTGGGTGAATTTTGCCATTTATTTTAAAGGGAAAAAATGAAGTCTTACTGGGTTAACTTATAAACTCAGTTAACAAATCAGTTGGTTTTGAAATGGGTATTCCTCAGTTTAAACAGACTTAAGCATGCTTTGTTTTCAGGACATTTGTTTTAAAATTAATCTCTTGATAATTGTAACAGTTGAGAGATTATTGATAAAAGGCAACCAGGATATGTAGTCCTCCAAGGTGAGTAACATCCAACAGAGGCCTATTTTGTGTGATGATTGTATAGCTTTCTAGAGTTACATTTTTGTTTTGCTGAGCATGTGTAGGTCATTCCATACCATGACTGTTGAACAGGGCCCCACTCAATTCCACTTTTTCAGTGGTTCCTTATGGTCACTTTTCTGTGGTGAGTGATCTCAGGAATTTTTCTTTCTTTTCACTTTGCCTCCCTTGGTTCAACTATCTCTGATTCTCTTAAACACTTGTCTAAGAATATGAAAAAATGTATCTATTTCCTTCATTTCTGCATAGCTAAGTATTTGATTGGATATTTGTTAAAATCAAATGTTTTGTGTTCGTAGTAGCTAACTTTCTCCTGAAGTCCATCAAGGAAAAGAGAATAAATGGTTTGAAGTGCCTCCCCAAGTGCAAACATGGTCACCGGTATCCCCCTTGATAAACGTGTGCTTTGCATGGGGATAATCCTACTGTCTTAGGATGTTTCACTTGTAAGGAGATGACTCCTAGAAGCCATCAGTCCTGCCTTGAGCTCATGAAAAACACTTGGCACAGATGAGTCCCAGCCACCTGCACTGGAGGCATCGACATCAAAGGGTCTAGGAGCTGCACTGGCAGTGCATAAATATTGAGGAAGCATTGTACTAAAAGATAAAGCATCAATAGAGGCTGAGATAAAACAATTCCATTGCATTGGCATCAAGGGAAACTGCTGCAGGCCATGAAGCAAAGGCGACAAGGCATCTAAATTGGTCCCATGATTTTGATTGCAGTGAGTTAGCCACCATATCTTCCTATCCATCCCTGCAGAGAGGACTGCTCATCCTTGACAGATTCTGGGGAATTGCAACAGCCTTCAAGGGCATAGGTCACAGCCACTGATATGCTTGATATGACCCTTAAGATAACTTCACCTTCAACTTCCGAGGACATTTTAGCATTGGCAGTTTGAGTTGCTGAACAGAGATTGAAATGCATGCCTCCATTTGTTTCATATCAGTCCATTAGCATGGAGGGTATAGAGCAGTGCATTTGAATACATGAGGGTAAAAGCACCCCCAGGCCTCTCTGACCAGACAGATGCAGGTTCGGGCTAACTTGCAAGTCCAAAGGTAGGAATTGGAATCCACATTCAGAGTAGTACGAGCATGGATCTGAGGTCTAATCTGATTAGATAATACCCATAGGAAAGGAGAGTATTTTTATTAAAAGAATGTAAGAGTATATTCCTTTTTCAATTAAAGAAGGAAGAGCCCAGAGTAAAAATGTTGGAGGCCCTCCAATTTCTCAATTCCTCAAAGGATGATATGGCAGTACCTATCTGTTATTCCAAAGAATATGCTGATGAGAATGGGGAAGACCCTGCCCTCTATTCCCGCTGTTAAAAGGAAAGAAGACTTGATGTTCTGTCAAGAAGCCTCCAGGATTGTTGAAAGCATCAGTCTCAAGAAGACTAGGACTCATTCCTCGGTATTCCTTGGGAAGGACTCCTGTACACTCTTGGGGGAAATTTTATCATAATGCTATACCTATTTCTGGACAACATCCTACTAGCTCTTCATGGGCCTTTATTTTCATAACACTTGGCAAGAGGCCATGGATTTTTCCAGATTTCTTCCAACTTGGACAGTCTGATTTCACTAGTAGATATGGGTAAGGTGTGCAAACAAAACCACTGGGTTAGAGCAACCTCTGATTGGTATTGCATAGAGATTCTCTGCCATAGGATATGTAGACCCTTTGTGGCTGTTCACTTTAGACCTGAGATCATATGTTCAGGATAGGCTTGTTGATGTGCCCTGCAAAGGAGAGAATCTTTGGAGATAGTTTAGTGGTTGCTGAAATAAGACCACTGTTTCCTTCAGACTTTCCATAGCAACTTCTGATCTACCCTCCACATCTGCCTGGACGTATTTGAGCGGGGCCCTCGAAAGAGGCAATCTTTCCACTCCCTCACTATGAAAAGCACGGCCCTTGCTCTCATCTAAGACAGCAGAGGCTTTTAAGCCACACTCAGCTCCCCAATCAATACCTGAGATGGGTTTTTGACTGGATCCATTAAATACTTTAAATCTCCTTTAGGAGTTGGTTTTTTCTTTTATAGGTATATAAAGAACTAAGGGGCGACATTATGGTGTCATGGGATGACCATGCTCAGAGCATGAACACTCTAGAAAGCCATGCAGTAATTGCACCCACTAGAGCTTTGCCAGATGTCACCCACCTGTGTAGACTAATATCCTGCTGTCTTCAGAGTACCTGTTACAGATAAGTAACTTTTGCTTTCCTAGCGTGTAGCAGATGGACTCAAAACAAGTGGGATATAGTGTGCTCGTGCTAGCAGTTGGAGACTGTTCTGACGTCAGCACGGGTACATATACCCCCACAGGAAGTGTGGCAATTCAGTAATTTCCATCTCCAAAGCAGTTTGGAGCTCCCTCACGCTTGCTGAGCATGTTTTCAAATTCTACACGACTAAATTCATAGAAGATCAAAGCTCCGGAATCGTCTGCAAGCCCTGCTGAGCACCACTCGGCCCACAGCTTGGGATTACTTACAGGTCCTCGGCCTTATGGCATCCACTCTGGAGGTGATGCCATGGGCACGGGCTCATATGAGACCATTACAACGCGCCCTCCTATCTCGATGGAGCCCACGATCACTGAACTACACCACACACCTACCTCTTCCAGCCAGAGTGCGGAATCAGATACGGTGGTGGTTGCAGCCCGGCCACATGAGCCGGGGGTCAAGAATGTCCTCCCCAACCTGGACCCTGCTCACTACGGATGCCAGCCTGAACGGATGGGGAGCACATTGCGAAGAACTCACCGCCCAAGGGCGGTGGAACAGAGAAGAGTCGGGGTGGAACATCAACCAACTAGAGGCATGGGCAGTCAGGCTAGCGTGCCTGCGATTGGCCCACAGACTTCGCAACAGAGCGGTCAGAGTGATGTCAGACAATGCCACCACGGTGGCATACATCAACCGACAGGGCGGAACCAGAAGCCAACAGGTATCCCTAGAAATAGCCCCCCCTAATGACTTGGGCGGAAGCAAATCTTCAGGACATCTCCGCCGTCCACATCGCCGGGAAGGACAACGCCACGGCAGACTTCCTCAGCAGAGAAAGCCTACATCCAGGGGAATGGCAGCTGTCGCCCTCAGCTTTCTGGATGATTGTGGACCGGTGGGGGACGCCGGGCATGGACCTACTAGCGGACAGGTCAAACGCTCAAGTTCCCAGATATTTCAGCCGCAGGCAGGATCCTCTATCTCAGGGGATTGATGCCCTGGTACAGCCATGGCCTCAGGGGATCCTGCTATATGCCTTTCCTCCATGGCCCCTGCTGGGCGCCATTATACACAAGATTCAGCGGCACAGAGGCCTAGTTCTTCTAGTGGCACCGGACTGGCCAAGAAGACCCTGGTACGCAGACATGAGAAGACTACTGGCAGGGAATCCACTACCCCTGCCTCCACACAGGGATCTGCTGCGGCAAGGTCCCATCCTCCACGAGGATCCAGCTCAATTCTCTCTTATGGTCTGGCCCTTGAGAGGGCTAGATTGAAGAAACAAGGATACTCGGGGCCGGTAATAGATACACTCCTCCGAGCATGCAAGTTCTCCACATCACTAACATATATAAGGATCTGGAGAGTATTTGAAGCCTGGTGCGAAACTCACTGCACCAATCCACATGCCGCTAAGGTCCCTATCATTTTGGATTTCCTGCAAGATGGACTTCAGAAGGGTCTGTCCCTCAGTTCCATCAAAGTTCGTGGCAGCGCTATCCTGCTACGGTCCCCGGAGTGACGGCAACAGCATCGCCACACACCCAGCCGTTTCACGTTTCCTGAAAGGAGTCAAACACATTCGCCTGCCACTGAAGTGGCCGGTGCCCCTGTGGAACCTCAACCTAGTGTTGGAATTTCTAGCGGGATCCGCCTTCAAACCCCTTCGAGACCTGTCTCTCCGTTTGTTGACCTTGAAGATGGTGTTCTTGCTGGCTGTATGTTCAGCATGCCGCATCTCAGAGCTACAAGCACTGTCCTGCCGTGATCCATTCCTCAGAATCACTCCAGAGGCTATCCATCTTCTCACAGTTCCTTCCTTCTTACCCAAAGTAGTCTCCCAATTTCACCTCAACTAGACCATATCCTTGCCAACCACGGAAGGTTTGAAGAAGTCAGAAGAAGGTCGAATACTGCGTCATCTCGACATCGGCAGATTACTGGCCAGATACTTGGAAATGTCAGAAGCAGTACGAAAGACGGACCATCTGTTCGTCCTTCACAGCGGGAAGAAGCAAGGAGAAGCGGCCTCACTGCCAACCATCGCCCGCTGGATCAAAGAAGTTATCAAGGCGGCCTACGTAGAGGCGGGAAAACCACCATCTCTACCGGTTAAGGCTCATTCTACCAGAGCGCAAGCAGCCTCTTGGGCAGAAACTAGGATGCTGTCACCTGCAGAGATATGTAAAGCGGAGACGTGGTCCTCCCTCCATACCTTCTCCAGGTTCTACAGTCTGGACGTTCAGGCCAGGGAGGACACAGCATTTGCGAGGGCAATCCTAAACTGACCTCTGGCAGCCTCCCACCCAATCCGGGAGTAGCATTTGTACATCCCACTTGTTTTGAGTCCATCTGCTACACGCTAGGAAATGTTGAGATTACTTACCTGATAATCTCCTTTTCCTTAGTGTATGCAGATGGACTCAGCATCCTGCCCGGCTGTCGGTATACATGGGGATTCGCCGATTCACGGTAAGCCATGTTTGCTTATATAGGGCTTCCGCCGGGTGTCGACGCCTTCCGGTTGAGAACACTGGCGGTCTCCAGCTACCATCAATTGGTCAGGGTAATCCTGTTCATTTAAACCAGGGGTCGGGAACCCATGGCTCGCGAGCCAGATATGGCTCTTTTGAGGGCTGCATCTGGCTCGCAGACAAGTGTCGCCATACTTCGCGGTTCCCCGCTGACCCAGCTGCTCCCCGGTCCTCCGCCGCCCGGGCTTAAAATGCTGTCAGCCCGGGCGGAACGCGGCAGGACAGCTGGAGTCAGCGGCACCGGCGTGCTCTCTTCTCCTCCCCCCCGCGGCCCGGAAGAGGAAGTGGAGAGCATCGGGTGCCTGCGCGGGAAGAAGAGACCACACTAGCGTGGTCTCTTCTTCCGCGCAGGCACCCGATGCTCACCACTTCCTCTTCCGGGCCGCGGGGGGGAGGAGAAGAGAGCACGCCGACTGGAGTCATCCGGGTGCCTGCGCGGGAGTCATCGGGTGTCAGCCGGGTGCCAGCGCTGGAGTCATCGGGTGCCTGCGCGGGTCTTCCCGCGCAGGCACCCGATGCTCTCCACTTCCTCTTCCGGGCCGCGGGAAGAAGAGAGCACGCCGGTGCTCTCTTCTTCCCGCGGCCCGGAAGAGGAAGTGGAGAGCATCGGGTGCCTGCGCGGGAAGACCCGCGCAGGCACGCTAGTGTCCGGGAAGAAGACTGCAGCGTGGCTCGGAGGAAAATGAAAATCTTCAACCGCGGCCGATGGGACTCCGCCTTCGCCTCCGCGAGGGCTGAAAATGAAGGAGGTTAGCGTTGGGAGGTGGCTGCTGCTGCCGCGAGTTCCCGGGGGGGGGGGAAGGGAAGGGGAAGAGAGAGAGTGAATGAATGAGCGAGCAAGCATGTGTGTTTGAGATCCTGTGTGTGTGAGTGAGAGATTGCATGTATGTGAATGATTGAGAGCCTGTATATGTGAAAGAGAGTATGTCTGTGATTGAGATCCTGCCTGTGAGAGAGAGAGCATGAATGTAAGTTTACCATTGGGAACCTGTATGTGTAAGTTTGTAATTGAAAACCTGTTTGTTTGAAAGAGTATGTGTGTATGATTGAGATCATTTGTGTGTGAGAGAGATCATGTGTATGTATGATTAAGAGCCTGTGTGTATAAGTAAGAGAGAGATCATGTGTGTCTGTCTGATTGACAGCTGGTTTAGGTGATGGAGCATGTGAGTATGTGATTGAGAGCCTGTGTTTAAATGAGAGAGAGAGAGACCATGTGTGTCTGTGTGATTGAGAGCTGATTTAGGTGAGGGAGCATGTGAGTATGATATTGAGAGCCTGTGTGTAAATGAGAGAAAGAGAGGACATGTTTGTAAGCATGTGAATGAGAGTCTGTGTGTGAGAGAAAAAGACAGCATGTATTTATGTGATTGAAAGCCTGTGTGTGTGTAAGCGTGAAAAGATAGACAGCATGTGTGTAAATGTGTAATTAAGAGCCTATATAAGTGAGAGAGAAAAAACATTTGTATATGTGAGTGACTGAGAGCATGTGTGTATAGGTGTGTCATTGAGAGCCAGTGTGAGAGAGAGCGCTGGTATGTGACTGAGAGAGGAGAAAGTTCCAAGCAAACCACCCCACCTCCTGCTAATTCAGAACAATCTCAGGACACCTGGATATCAAACGTTCCCAGGTATGCAGAGCAAAAAAATTTTTGTATCCTTATTATTTTTCATTACTGGATCTTTGTGTCTGCTATTTTGAAATATTTTGTTGGTATCTGGAAATGTTTTATATGAGTTTTTAATTATTGGATATTCCACTCATCAGCTGTTTCGAAATATGTTCTTTTTGTTAGTACAGTTTTACTGCTGATGATTTTATATTTCTTGATTTGTTTTATAAGGATGTGTGATGTTTCTTTTTTCCTTTGTTACACTGCATACAGAGACTCTGGCTTGTTGCAGTTTCCAATTCAGTTTTTGTCTGCATGCTTCTTGTTATGCGTTTTGGTCTCTTTATTCTATGTTAGGTGAGGGACAGCACGTGATTCAGGTGAGGTTTTCTGCTGGCGTGTAGTTTCTGTGTAGGACTCTATAGCAGCCTGACTTGGTCCGTTTTCCTAATAGGAGATGTATTGGTGTCTTAAGGCCTGGTGTAATATTTTCAGAGACTTATTGTACTTTAAAAGTGTGATCTTACATAAAATGCACACATTTACTTGTATTTAGTTTTAAACATATTGTATGGCTCTCATGGAATTACATTTTAAAATATGTGGCGTTTATGGCTCTCTCAGCCAAAAAGGTTCCTGACCCCTGATTTAAACAATCGGTCAGTCACACATATATCCATAAAAGCTTTTGCAAGGAAGATTACTGAATTGCTACACTTCCTGTGGGGGTATATGTACCCGTGCTGACTTCAGATCTGTCTCCAACTGCTAGCACGAGCACACTATATCCCACTTGTTTTGAGTCCACTGCATACACTAAGGAAAAGGAGATTATCAGGTAAGTAATCTCAACATTTCTATTCACACAGGGTGGTGGTTATAATCCTAAACAGTCGTACTGTAGCATCAGACTTTCAAGAAGGCTGAAGTGACCTGCATTGAGGGTTCATGGTTAAAATCCAAACTTTAATGAGCAAGGGGAGACAATTTTTTTTTCTCAATAGCCTGACTAACCTTGCTGGCTGTGGAGATTACAAAACTTGGTAATAAGACATAGAAGGGGGGGGGGGGCTGGGGTTTAGCTTAATTACTTGTCTTGTAAGAACTAGAGTTGAGGGTGGTAAGGACTGAAATGGAGGTAGTAGAGGCTATTCCTGACAGATTTTGAACATACTTGGAACAGGTATTAGAAAGCAATGGTAGAAAAAGGATTGAGAGTTTGGTTAAAAGAGATGGGGGAGAGAAGAGGTGCAATTGATGCTGGATTACATATGGTGATTTACATAAGCATATAGTTACACATGGAAATGTATATGTATATATACCTACCTCTGTACATATGTTCCTGATTTATTGTTCCCAGTTACATTTGAGTCTATGAAAGTTTATTTATTTATTTATTTATTTGAATCTTTTATATACCGAGGTTTAGCACATGCCTTCACCCCGGTTTACATTGAAACGAAACAATGATATATAGAACAAGTTGTGAAACAAAAGTATATGCATATAGCAGGTCATGGAGCAGGTTGTAACAGGAAATAACTAAAATAATTTAAGTCAAATAACGAAAATGAATATAGAAATGAAAAACGAGGAAGGTATATACAAACTCGTGCTCTTAATACAAGAAAGTATGAGTGGGAAATGAAGGAAAGAAGGGGGGGGATGGGGTAGGGGGTAGGGGGGTCGGAGGGGGAGGAAGAGGGGGGATAAGAGGTGAGGTGTAGGGGCAAGGGAAGGGCAAGAGGGGGAGGCAATGGGAGGAGGAAGGGGTAAGTAAGCGGAGAAGAGAAGAGGGGAGAAGGAGGGGAGGCTTAAGGCATCACAATTGTAATTTGCTTAAATCATCATTGAAAGTCTGGCTGAAGATCCAGGTTTTCAGTTCTTTTTTGAATGATTTATTTTCGATGATAGTGGTGAGGTAGCATGGTAGGGCATTCCAGAGTTTTGGGCCCGCTATGGAGAGAGCTCTATTTCTGGTATTAGTAAGTTTTGCCATGGGATATGTGGGTATTTCGAGTAGTCGTTTGTCAGAAGTTCTGGTGTTCCGTTGAGGTTTGTGGGGGTGGAACATTTTACTGACTGCGGAGTTATCTGTATTGTGTACTGCGTCGTGGATGATCGTCAGGGTTTTGTATTCTATTCTCTGAATGATTGGTAGCCAGTGTAGACTTTTTAATACTGGGGTGATGTGATCCGCTTTTTTATTACCGGTCAGAACTCGAGCAGTGGCATTTTGCAGTAACTGTAATGGTTTTATGGTGGATTTGGGGAGACCTAATAACATTGAGTTGCAGTAGTCTAGGTTGCTGAAGATCAGGGATTGTAGTACTGTTCGGAATTCCTGATAGTGGAGGAGCGGTTTTAGGTGTTTTAGTACGTGAAGTTTATAGAAACCTTCCTTGGTTTTGGCTGCTATGTGTGTTTTTAGGTTGAGATCTTTGTCGATCCATACACCGAGGTCCTTTGAGCTTTTTAGAGGTATGGAGATGTTGATTAGAAGAGAGTTGTGGGAGATGGTTTGGTCTGAGATGTTTCTTCCAATGAGGATACATTCAGTTTTATTCATGTTTAGGCATAATTTTAACTTGTTGAGCATGTTTCTAATTGTTAGGTGTTTGGCAGCTGTGCGGAGGGCGTCTTCTATTGAGTTGGTGACAGGGATGATGAACTGAATGTCGTCGGCGTACAGAAAGAAAGTTATTCCAAGACTGGAGATGAGGTGGTAGAGAGGGATTAGGTAGATGTTAAAGAGGGTGGCCGAAAGGGCAGAACCTTGTGGTACACCGGTGTCTAGAGGAAGGGGTTTTGATGAGATGTTCATAGTGACCTTGAAGGATCTGTTATTTAGGAAGGAGGTGAACCATTTGAGGGTGGTGCCGGAGAGGCCGATGTTTGTGAGGCTAGATAGAAGGATTTTGTGATCTACAGTATCGAATGCCGCGGAGAGGTCTAGGAGTATTAGGAGGTGGTTAATCTTGATGTCAGCACTTCTTAGAATTTCATTAGATAGGTTGGCGAGAAGTGTTTCCGTGCTCTGATTTTTTCTAAATCCGTGTTGATTCGAGTGTAGAATGTTGTTTGATTCAAGGTGTTCGTTTAGTTGGGATAAAGCAGCTTTTTCTGTCAATTTGGCTAGTAGGGGTAGATTGGAGATGGGGCAGTAGTTCGGGTCTGACGGATCTAGGTTCTTCTTTTTTAGAATGGGAGTGATGGTTGCTGATTTTAGTTCGGTTGGGAGTTCGCCTTCTTCTAGTGATTTGTTCATGATGGTGGCTAAGGTGGGGGCGATGATATGTGCCATATCTTTGAGGTTCCGCGTTGGGATAGAGTCAAGTTCATGACGCGCAGGATTTATTTTATTTAGCATTTTTTCGGCTTCAGTGTTGGAGACAGGGTTGAAATGAGACCACTGGGGTATATTCTTAGATTCTAACCAGTCATCTGTGGTAGTAGATTTGTTGAGAGAGCTTATTAGTCTGTTGATTTTGTCATTGAAGAACGTGGCTAGGTCTTGAGTTAAGTTGGTATCATTGTGTGAGTGGGTAGTAGTGTTTTTGTCCTCTGTGAGGTTTTTTACGATGTTGAATAAGGCATTTGAATTGTTAGAAGAGTTTTTAATCTTTTGGCTGTAGTAGTTTCTTTTCGTGTTTGAAATCGTGCTTTTATAGATGGCAAGGTGAGTGCGGTATCTTTGTTGGTTAGTTGGGGACATCGATTTTCTCCATTCTTTTTCCAGTTCTCTTTAATAGTTTTCCTGTATACTTGTTTTAATGTATTCTGCCTTGAGGCGACTGTTTAATGTATTTCCGCCCTGGAGGTGACTGTTCAGTTCCTTGTAAACCGGTGCGATATGTATTCTTTACAGGAACATCGGTATATAAAAATTAAAAATAAATAAAAGGGAAGCTAGGATTCAAATCCTACTGAGATGATGACTCCTGAAATTGGTCAAGTCACTTCACACTCATTGCCTCAGCTACAAACATAAGATTGAGTTTTCAAAGGAGTTACATGCATATATCATAGCACTTTTGAAAAGTCCATTTACATGTGTAAAACCTTTTGAAAATTACCTCCTTAGATTGTAAGCCTTTTTGGGACAGGGAATTCTCAAGCAGGAACAAAGCAGCCGCACAAGTGGGTGATGTCATCCGATGGCATCGATGCATGTAACAGAGCAAATAAAGATACATCAAGACTGCGGTAGTGATCTAATTTTTTGAAGCCATAAATCAATTTGGCTACCGTGTTCTGTAACAAATAGTCTTAAGAGAAATGAGTGGAAAACCCTAGTAAAGTACATTAATATAATCAATTTGACTAAGCACAAAAAGTGAGTTAATTTTACCAAATCTGATCTTCCTAAAAATGGTTTAACACAAATGATATAATGGAAATAAACATGAGCTAACTACTGATATCAATTTTAGCAGAGCAAAGCTGGAATCAAGTTTGACCCCAAAAATGGAAATCTGTTCCCTGAGAAAGGGAGATCCTGCCATTACTGATGAAATAGTTGGTGACATTTCTTCTACTCAGCCACATAACCTCTGCCATTTTTAGATTTACCTTCAATTTATGGTTAAGTAAACTGAACAGTAATCTTATCTAAACATATATTAAAATTCCTTAGATTTTCTTAGTGGTATTAATCAGCCCAAGCCAGCACCTGAATGTCATCAGCAAATAAAGGCACTAAATCCAGAAGGGGAATCGTCACCTCTTACCCCAAGTTGGACAGAGCTAATAGATTTACAAAAATACATAAGAACCGATTTACACAGTGCAACCCTCGTTGAATATCTGAAGCACCAACGCATCCCTAGAGGTCTGTGCCTGACAAAAGAACCAAAGCTTTACACAAAATATCCAGAGTTTCTCGAAAAATGGTCATATATATTAAACAAATGCTCTATGGATCTGATTCTACTGATAATAGATCAAGCACGGAAAATTGAAATTGACCTTCAAACACAATCCATGCTAGAAACATTGAAGACCTATGTAGCTCTTGATATCTTTGATACAAGTCTTCAAGAATTCAAAAAATGCATGGATAAATTCAAATTGGACTTAAGCGTATAAAATTAACAAGTTTGAGAGATGAAGCAGACTACAAAAAAGGTCCAGTATACATGTGGCTTAACCCAGACTCATCAAATAAAAAACCAAGACATGTCACGTTAGCATCTGACAGTTCCTCCAGCAGCGATGAGGAACCCTCGGGGGACTATCCAAGACCATCAACACAATGAGGACAATATCCCCGTGGGAGACGCTGAACAGGCTGAAATTTCTCCACAGGGGAATGGAACAGACCAAGAACACTCTCTCTCTCAGTTCCCATCCAATCAGTATGCAACAAATCAGTTTCCACCATAAATTGTCAGCAACAAACATCAGCGGTTATTAACATCTCTGGCTGTCTTTTATCCGTAATTGAAGAAAATGTAGTGAACAAAGGCTTAAATTTTGTCCTTACACAAACTCATAGTCCATTCAATTCTGCTGTGATTTTTATAAATTCATATGGCAACTACAGAGGAAAATATTCCTATCAAAATGTCCACCAATGCCTTAAGACACCTCACTAGTTAGATTAAAATCCAATTGGAATCCTCCGGGGGACCCGGCAATCAATACTTTTCAAGAAATAGTAATCCGTGATGTAGAAAAACCTGAAAGAGAAAAAACCCATATTTATTACAATGTCATTTTCAGAGAAATCAGCGTTACTCCGGCTTCAGAAACGATCAGACATTGTAATCAAACCCGCCGATAAGGGCGGCGCAGTAGTGGTCATAAGCAGTGAAAATTATCAACAAGAAGTCCTCCGACAGGTCCTCTAGACTAGCTTTTAGAAACCACTCGCAGAAGACCCTACCCCGATGATTTTGAATGAAATTGAAAAACTAATCGAAAAGGGATACGAGCAAGAATTCCTCTACTCCAGAGCTTTCCAAACTTTTCATGTTGGTGACACACTTTTTAGACAAACATAATTTCACGACACGGTAATTCAGTCTACTAGTAAACCAGAGGTTAAAGGTTAAACGAATGA
Organism: Rhinatrema bivittatum; assembly: GCF_901001135.1. Lineage (NCBI taxonomy): Eukaryota > Metazoa > Chordata > Amphibia > Gymnophiona > Rhinatrematidae > Rhinatrema > Rhinatrema bivittatum. The sequence continues at coordinate 266,311,555 of NC_042616.1, forward strand.
AACATATTTCGACAATTTATGTATGTTTCCTTAAATATATACATAAATAAAATGTTTCATGATACAACATATCTCATGAAAACCTTAAATTTATATTAAAAATATATATTCCAAGATTCATGTTATTGTTATAATTTATGAGAAACAATAATAAAATTAATTGTCTGTCCCCCCACACACTCATCTCTCTCCTCCCCCCAGCACATGTCTGGCCCCCACACACTCATATCTCTCCCCCTCAAGCACATGTCTGTCCCCCCAGCACGTTTGCCCCCCACTCACTCATCTCTCTCCCCCCAGCACATGTCTGGCCCCCACACTCATGTACCTCGTCTTTTTGATTGTTGCCAGTTAAGTGTTTCACTCCCTTCCATGATCACCAGACACTGCTGCTTGCAGTCAGTACTCCTCATGGCCAGGCCTCATCGACAGCAGCAGCCAATGCAAGGATGGCTGGGCTCGTTCCACCCACCAAGCCCCCCCAAAAAAACGCGATTGACAGCAAAAATCACCCAATAATAAGCAACCCATAAACTGAAAAAAAAAGTGAATCTCTAGAAAAAAAAAAGCCCAAACTCGCATCAGAGTTGACCGGGCTTGTGCGACACACCTGCACACTGCAGGCGACACACTAACGTGTCCCGACACACAGTTTGGAAAGCTCTGCTCTACTCACACTGAAAGAATTTTTTAATCAAAAAAATACACTCGTATACCAGTCCTATATATTGTTCCCAAAATATATAAAACATTGGAAAACCCTCCGGGGCGCCCAATAGTATCTGCAAATGATTCAGTGCTAGAGCCTATTTCCATTTTTTTGGACAAGATATTACAACCATATGTCTGAAGCTCCATCATATGTCAAAGACGGTTCTCAGTTCTCATTTTACAATATCGTGATACACTTGAAGTCCCAGAGAACTGTCTATTAGTCACAATGGATATAGAAACGCTATATACAGTGATCCCACTGGATTTAGCAGCTAAAGCAGTATTAGACATATTGGAAACTTGTCCTGCACCACAACGTCTACCTTCATAATACATCGTTGAACTACTCTCATTTGCTCTTACCAAGAACTACTTCATGTATGATGGGCAGTTTTATCTCCAAGTTCGGGGCACTGCAATGGGGGCAGCCATGGCCCCAGATGTAGCAAACATTCTCGTCGCTGCATTTGAAGCTCGACACATTCAAGATTGCCAATGGCAACAGCATATGATCTGCTGGAAAAGATACATAGACTATGTACTTGTAATATGGAATGGAGCCAAATCTGGAGTTTTTTACTTGGATAAACTCTCTGGATTCTTGCTTAAAGTTTATCATAAACTATCATAATCAACAAATAGCATACCTTGACATTCTCATTATAAAACAAAGCACCAAGCTACATACCAGCATTCACCGCAAGGAGAATGAAAAACAATCTACTACGCTTTGATATTTTTCATCCTACGGTGTTTAAAAAGAACTTACCAGTAGGCCAATTCATTAGGCTCCGGCGTCTGTGTACTGACCAACTTGATTTAAAAAATCAGGCCAAAAAGATGGCAGACCATTTCATATGGGGGGGTGGGGGGGTGTACCCTATCCTCATGTCAAGAGAGCATATAGATGAGCCCTGTATGCCAACAGGGGTTACTTATTCTTAAAAGGAACACCAGAAGACTTATCGCATCGACAAACCATGGTATTAAGGCACACGAAGTCCTCTAGCATTAGCCAGGTCATCTGTCACCATTGGAAAATCTTACAACAGATTTATCCAATTTTTGGAGATCAATACGATTTGCCTACAGCAGGGGCTGCAATGTTAAAGACCATGTTGTGCATGCCAGTAACAAAGTTCCATCTTTCCCCCCCCACGGTAACAGAATGCAAAGGCTGCAGCTTCTGTGCATTGAAAGTACCCAAAACAACGGTCCTATCAGCTGAGGGACATCAAATTGCCTTACCTGAGAAATTTTCCTGTTAAGCTAGCTTTGTAGTATACGCAGTTTTTTGCTCCTGCAATTTTAATGTCGGGATGACAAAGCGATTAATGAAAACGAGACTGACGGAACACAAAAGCTGTCTAAAAACTGGAAAAATGGAAGCGCCTTTAGTGGCACATTATGTTGAGCATCAACACTGCTTTGAATATCTAAGTTGGACTGTATTGGAATACATTGGTGCGGCGGAGACAGGGTAAAACAATTAAGGCAACATGAACAGCATTGGATATTTCAATTAAGCACGGTCTCCCCACATAGGCTGAATCAAGAAATAGAATGGGCCCAGTTCATGTGAATCTCTGGTTTGAATTAAAGTCAGTTTCATCTGTGTGTAATCATGAATAATCTGCTCACTGATTCACATCAAGCACATGCACATAAAAGCGAGATCGCGGAGATCACCTCAGTAGGAGGCATCTCCCGCACCGCGATGACGTAAAGAAAACGCTCACGGACTCGTAAGTGTATCTCAGAAGCGGGGAAAGGAGAGTGGAATCCCATGAAAGTGGTTGTGATGTTTATTCTTTTTAGAATAACTTAAAATGCAATAAAGAACATCCCATTAGCAACAGAGAGTAAACCCGATACCAGGGACGTTCCTGAGGCAGCTTGGATGCGAAACTTGATCACGTCGAACTGTACTCTGTTATCAGCTAAAGGAAAGTATCCTGAATTTTCCTCTTTTAGAGTGAAATAAGAGGATTTCAATAATTCGCTTTGATAAAGTATATAGCACATTTTATACAAACAAAACTTTTGAAAAATATAAAAAGAAAAATTGATACCAGTGAAGGAAAGACCAATGATTAAAGATGATCCCGTGAGCGGTTTAAGCAAGGAGCAGAGATGCCCAAAAAACCGCAGGATGGTATGAAGGTCTATAATAATCACACCCGATATACAGGTGATGGGTTCTTCTTTTGAAAACTGAAAATTTTGAAATTAAAAATTTAATTGATGTGGTGCTTACATTAATTTATAATAAATCCTTATTGTCAACTCAGAGAAAAGGAGTACTCACAGTATATATTCGAATATGGCACCTATTTGAAAGCTTCTGTTGTAAACAGGGAGTTTCTCTCTGGAAAGCTGATCTAGTTCAGATCTTGGACTTCCTGCAGCGAGGTCTAGATAAGAGTTTAGCCCTCAACTTTCAAAGTCCAGATTGCAGCTATTTCCTGTTTCGGAGACCCAATAAAGGGTAGGCACGCAGCAATGCATCCGGATTTCAATCTCTTCTTGAAAGGAGTAAAGTGCATTAGGCTACCCTTTTGCCTTCTCGTCCCCTCATGGGACCACAACTTGGTCCTTAGAGCACTAACAAAATCTCCATTAAATCGCTGAAGCGAGCCTCCCTTAAAGATCTGTCTGTCAAGACAGTTTTCTTGGAGGCCGAAGGCTTTCCGAACTTCAGGCACTCTCCTACAGAGATCACTTTTTGATTTTTTTTTTTTTTTCCCAGACAGACAAATTCAGGCCTGTCCCTTCCTACCGAAGGTGGTGTCTGTTTCATTTTAACCAAGCTATTACCTTACCAGCCTTTGAAAAAGCCAAGACGGGGGGGGGAAAAGAGCTATATTTCCAGGATGTCAGACAAACTTTACTGAGATACCTGAAAGCTACTAATGCTTTCAGGAAGTCAGACTTCTCTTTCTGTTCGCAGGTCTGCAGAAAGGAAAGGCAGCTTCCAAAGCTACCTTGGAAGTTAGATGGATCAAAGAGGCCCATCGGTTCAGCATACTTGCTGAAAGATAAATTTAATTCCAATGGGGCTGCAGGTGCACTCAGCTACAGCTCAAGCAGCTTCTTCGATAGAGGTTTCTAGGGTGTCCCTGGAGGAAAGTTGCAAAGTGGTCACTTGGTCGTCCCTACACTCACTTACTAAAATTATAGACTGGTTATACTGGCAGACACAGACACAACCTTTGGTGCCAGAATATTGAAGGCTGCGCTCATATTCTCCCACCCACCAGATTAAAGGCTTTGATACATCCCAAGAGTAACTGGTCTAGCAGTAGGATAAGGAATGTTAAATTATATCTTGACTAATTTTCTTTCCTTGACTATTGCTAGACCAGTCTAGTCCGTCCCTGCCCCCCCCCCCCCCCCCCCCAACTAGCTGAACGAGCGCTTCCAAGTATAAAGGAATTCCTTGGTGGCCTGTCCCGCCCCAGAGGGAAGGTGGGATCCTAAACACCTTCGGGAGTTGGGGGGAAAAAATGAAATGTTAGTCATGTCAGTAATTGTTTATTCACTTTAAATCAATTTTGACTTGTCCAGGAGGTAATCTGAATCTTGAAGAGTAGACTTACGTCTTCACCACAGTTTTTTTTCTTTTGTTCTTATCTTAATTTCCTTATTCTGATCGTAGTCTCCAAAGCAGCTGGGCATAGTTCAGCTCTGGCAATAGTCTACTGAAGGCTGCCTACAACCACACCCTTCTTATGGTGGACCTGATGTCACATGCAAAATTGAGAAGTGTGGTCTCTGTCTTCACCAGAAATGGAAAGGGAATATACCCCAAGAGTAACTGATCTAGCAGTAGTCAAGGAAAGAAATGATCAGGTTAGATATAATTTAATATTGGGCACCATTGTCTTGATTAAGAAGAATTTTCCAAGTGTACCTTGATATTTTGCCTGTACCTTGATATTTTGCCTGTACCTATTATATCTTATGAAGTCCAAAAGGAGGCTGTCTTTGGCACATTGTAGATTTGGAGACATTGCTCCTAAAATATGGTCAATTTCAAAATTGCCTCTTACTACATAACAAAATAAAGCAAAAATTAAAAATTGTTATCACCATTTTATACTAGAAATTTAGTTTTTCCTTTAATTCAGAGCTTTCTTTAGTAATTGACAGCAATTTGAAAAGTAAATACCTTTTGTACCTGAGCTACCATTGGAAAGGTGTGCACAAAATTCAAATAAGAGTAGTGTTCGTAATGTAGATACACTTCTATCCTACTTTGGAATGTCTTGTCTTTTTTTTTTTTCCTTAGTCCAGTAGTTCCTCATTTTCCTTTCAATTTAGTCAGAACCAAAGCTAGGATCTGGCATCATGAGCCTTCATTCAAAACTACCTGGAGATTTTTTTGCCCTATTTTTCTCTCCCATGTTTCTAGTCTGTCATTGTTGCAATGGTCCTGTGGCAGGAAGCCTCTTTATCATAGGCTCTATTTCTGGCCACCAAATATCGCACTTAACAATGGAAAGCAAAATATTAGCTAAATCAATACCACAAATGAGAAATCATAAAGAATATATAGTAGTACAAAAAACATTTCAAGAAAATTAGCAAAAACAAAAAGTTCTTCATAATTGAAGAATATATTCAAATTTTAGTATAGAAAGATTTATATATCAAACACTAGAACAAATAAACACCTCAGAGCATATACAACCCTATAAAACCAGAATGAAAATGGATTGAGTCCATTGATCTAGTTTCAAAGAAATGAAAGGCTCCTGAATTTCCACTAAAAGGAAAGTCTCAGAAAAACAAATGCCTAAGGCATTTTATTTAACCAGCATAAGTGAAAATCCAATGCAATTGAAGATCCGATCCAATGTAAAATATGAATATAGTCCACCATCAAAATATCTTTTAGCTGAAATTATCTTGCAGATGATAGGATAGAATTCACCATATCCTTCAAGAAATTGTGCATGAGCAAATTTTTGTTGGATTTAATGCTGGAGGATCCTCTGATGGTTAAACCCGGACTTGGTCCATGTTTTGTTCTATAATGAGCTGCCTCGGGGAATAGCGACCATGAACCATGTCTGGGTTTAACTGTCAAAAGAATCTCCAGAGGATTATAACTTTCAAAGGTTCGCTAGCATTAAAGCAAATGCTTTGATCTCTGTTCCATGAATGCAAGTACTTTTCTAATGTTACTTTTATAAACTATTTTTTCTCAAGGAAAAGTGTTTTAATTGACTTTGAAGCATAGCTTTCATTTCTGTAAATAAGGCAAATTTTCTTTACAGTGGCATTTACAATTTGTTTACTTGGATTGCCATGGTAATTAATCCTACAAATTCTTTAGTGTCTACATGACCAAAGTGTTATAAACAAATTGAAAAAATGTTTTCCAATGTAAACCATGTGAATTTAAAATTCCTCTCTGGTTCCTAAAACTGTTAGATGAAGTTAGCCACAGAGAGAACCTTTTACTTAGGTCATAGAAATAAAAAATTGTTCTACTCCAGAGTTTGCAAAGTTACTAAAACTAATTTTCTGCCAGATTCTCCTTAGACAAGCAGGAAAGTCAGTCTCACTTGTGGGTGAATCATTTATTAGTGCCTAAGATGTAAGTATATATCTCTGAAGTAAAAACTTTTTTTTTCCTGAGCATGTGTGGTGCACTATACCTGGCCAGTAGTCAAGTGAGGTTCCCTCAGTCTTTTTTTTACCTTCCACGGACCAAGTAAGACAGCTCCTGCAGTGCTCTGACCATTTTAATCTTTTTTTTTTTTTAACCTGAGAAATGTTTTTGAAGGCTCTATCTGCTGCATCTGTGTTACCAGTTACTTATGGTGCAGTATCTGCACTCCCCTGTTTGGAGGCTAAAAGGATTAATGAACTCGTTACCCAAAAACAAGCAGGACAATTTCAAGAACTTCCTTGCACTGACGAGTGTGGTATACATCTTGTCAGATCAGCTTATGCTAATACTTTTATTCCAGGTTTTCACCCTCTCCCTCAGAACCAGAAGAATTGCCTGGCTACAAGATTCTGGCTGTTGGAAGGATGTACATGAGTGAGTGCCTCTGAGTCACCTTGCATTGGGGAAGATATCTTTGAACCAAGATAATGGAGTCAGTGGATCTGGTTCAAGATCACTGCTCCATTCTACAGATGTCAGCTTACATGATGGAGTTTACATGGACTACAAAACAATTCCATACTCCTTCCCAGGAAAAGCAACCTTCTTTCAAGAGGAGGCACCTACCACGGGTTTCTGCCTCAAGGATGCACACCCCTCCATCAGTAGCTGAGAGCAAGGCAAGGAGACATAGCCAAACAAAAGAAAAATTTGGTTTCTAAGTAAAAATAGACTTCTCTCACCACAGAGTACAGTGTCAGTACCCTGGAACCACCTCAGATTAGGGGTCCTACAAGTAGTTGCCATACTCTTTGCATTACAATAGTCATGAATCATGTCTGACTCCTACACATCAAAAATGGTTATGGGCTGAACTTCTTATGTTACTTGATTGCCCACCCAGACCGTAACTAACAAAAGCCAGGACAAGGCCCCTTTATAGGAGGAGATTTCCTGGAGGTGAGGGCAATAGGCCATATCCCTGCTACAGAGAGAGGCTGTGTGTTCTATTCAAGATAATTTCTCATCCCCAAAAAGAGAGGGCCTGCAGCTCATTATGGTCCTGCAAGCTCTCGATCAAGTTAACTGCAGAGAAAAGTTCAAAATGACCACACTAGCTAGAATTCTACTTCTGATGTAACAGGGAGACTGGTTCTGATTTCTGAACCTAAAAGATGTTTATACCCATGTCATGATGCACCTGAATCACTGGTGTTTATCAGATGCGCATGGTACACTAGCACCACCAAGTATAGTGTGCTTTCCTTTGGCTTTCATTGGCACAGAGTGCCTTACAGTGATTCAGTGGTATCTACATTTTTCCTTACATGGATGATTGCCTAATCAGAGAGTCACCCTGTCCTCTAGCCCATCAGTTTCTGAAAGTAGCAATCAAATGGCTAGAGTTTCTGATTCATAGCGAACTATCAAAAGTCCAGTCTCGGTCTCTCATTTGAGTTCAGTGAAATAAGTTTAAATATCAAGGAAGCCAAGGTTTCTCTTTATCCTCAGGGAGAATAACAAATATAGTCTTCAGTACAGTCTGTCTCCAAAATACAAGCAGTCTCTTCATGAAACTTTCTCAAGATACTATATGGCTTCCAGCATCCAAGTATTGCCAATGGCAAGATTAAACATGAGACAATCCTAGTGGACCTCGTGTTCTCAGACCCTATGTCACCATATTTGGGTGATCACCTAATTGAGAAATCCTTTGCTTGTGGCCCTCCAGGAACAACCTGAAAGTTAGCTTGCTGTTCAATATGCCATCTCATTAGGTGGTTCTGACCACAGATGCTTCTGTGGTGTTGGGAAGCACACATTCAAAGTCTACCATTGCAAGGCTTATAGTTCCCCAAGGAGCATCACCTCTCCTTCAGTCTGCTGGAAAGGTGAGCTATAGAGGTGGCTTTTTCAGCCTTCCAGCACCTGTTGTGTGGCTATCTTTGTACAAATTGACCACCAAGTGGCCATTTTTTATGTCAGCAAGGATGGGGAAACATTCCTTCCTACTATGTTTGAAGCAGTCAGAAGTGAGCAATGAGTTATATTGCATGCAGTCTTTCTCCATGAGACCTACTTAATGGGCACAGAGAAAGTTCCAGCAGAAAAGTTGTACAAAATACTAGACCCACGCCAATGGCTCTAGAGTAACCAAGTGGTTTGTAGAATCTACTAGTTGTGGGCATTACAGACAGATATGATTGCTACCAAGTCCAACAAGACAGTTTGACAGTTTTGTTCAAGGAAGGCCCACCTAAGACAGGCTTTGTGTATGCCTCCCCAAATAACTTGGCCAGAGATTTTTAGATTAATGGTAAGGGAGGATTGGGGATCCAAATTCTAATAGTCCTAACCTGGCCCAGGCAAAAATGGTTCCTCCTGCACCTACAGCTCTTTCCAAAAACAGATTAGTCTGCCTTCTTTGTCAGCCGTGATCTCCCAAAATTATGGCTTGCTGCTTCATCCAAAACATTGTCATGCTGGCATTGATAGTGGATATTGAAAGAACCTTAATTTCTTCTCTTGGTTGCTCAGCGGAATTAACCCAGACACTTCTACTGTCTACCATACAAGAAAGTCTACTATAAATGGAAGGCATTTTCTAGTTATTGTGCCAGCATTAGCCTCTGTCTTTTCTCATGTCAAATTTAAAATCTATTTATTGTATTTTTCGCTCCATAAGTCGCACCTGACCATAAGACGCACCTAAGATTCAGAGCTGGAAAATTTAAAAAAAAAAAAAGAAAATGGTGTGCTAAACTGGCTCTGTTCTCGGGCGTCTGTGCGTCTTACGGAGCAAATTAGGGGAGGGCATAAAATGTTTTTTGGACCCATTTCGTTTTCAGGTCTGGGGAGGGCCATTTCTGTCCACTACCCGGATCAGAAAACGTTTATCATTCTATTTGTTCGAAAAACAAAAAACCCCCATCCCAACCCTTTAAATTTAATTAACTACAACACTCCACCCTCCTGCCCCCCCCCCCCCCCCCCGACTTGCCAAAAGTCCCTGGTGGTCCAGCCGGGGTCCGGGAGCTTTCTCCAGCACTTGGGCCATCGGCTGCCAGTATTCAAAATGATGCCGATAGCCTTTGCCCTTACTATGTCACAGGGGCTACCGGTGCCATTGGTCGGCCCCTGTCACATGGTAGGAGCAATGGATGGCTGGCGCCATCTTAGTCCGCTGGACCACCAGGGACTTTTGGCAAGTCTTAGGGGGGGTCAGGAGGGTGGGGGGGTTATAGTTAGTTTGTTTTTTTTTCTTTTTTAATATTCGCTCCATAAGACTCTCAGACATTTTCCCTCCACTTTTGGGGGGGGAAAAAGTGCGTCTTATGAAGCAAAAAATACGGTACTTCATTTCTCTGAATTGGGTCTTAAGACACATTGTGTAAGAGTTAATCTTGGCAATATTGTAGTTTACCACAAGCTAGTGCAGGGTTCTCTGTCCTTAGTTAAACACTTCATGGAAGGTCTGTTTCATGTGTGCCCTCTCCCCCACTTCCCATGACGCTACTCATTGTATTATGGGATGTCAGTGTGGTTTTGGCTCAACTTATGCAGTTGCCATTCAAGCCCATTCATTTCTGTAGTCTAAAATATCTAACTTTGAAATTAGACTTCCTGGTGGCAGTCTTCTCCGGCAGAAGAGTAAGTAAACTCCAAGGGTTGTTAACCATTGTGTCTAATTTTTCAGCAATAGTTTGTACCTCATACTCATTTTGAATTTCTACTGTAGGTGGTTTGAGTTTGGACCAATCTATTCTTACTAAGTTTTTCCCAAGGTCTTGTGTGCACACAAGGCTGCAGCAGCACTGTGCATTTTGTACTGTAAAAAAGGGCTTTATCTTTTTTTTTTTTCTTTACCTAAGCAATGCCAAAGATGTCAGAATGCCTTCATAACTGTCTTTCTACCCCAGTAGACCTGGATTGCCTGTCACCAAATGCACTATTGTTAGTTGGGTCGCAGATTGATTTTCCTATGACAAAGCAGGCTTATCTTTACAGGGGTCTGTCAAGACCCATAATGTTGGAGCCATGGCTGCCTCGACTGCTAACTTAAGGGTCAGTCTCTGTTGAAATCACTTGCATTTGTAGAGCAGCCACTTGAAGCTCTATGCATTCCTTTGCATCCCACTACTTGATGCTGACTCACTGAGACACATTAATTTTGGCCAGTCAGCACTGCAAAATTTGTTTAAAGTTTGTGTTTTTTTTTTTTTTTTTTAAAGTTTGATAACTCCTTTCTGCAATTACCCATTCAGTGGGTTTTTGGGGAGAGTAGAATAGTAGGGGCTGCAAGATGACCCACAGCTTGCTAGTCCCCACAAGTGTAATTGACTTTCCTGCTTGTCCATGGAGAAAATTGTTTACTATTTGGTATTGTCAATGAATAACAGGTCAAGTCACACATACCCTTTCACCTCTCCTTGGAGTTATCAGAATTTTATTCTGTTACTTTATTAGCGACTGAATGAGGGGACCTCACTAGTCCAGTGAGCATGTGCAGCATACCACACATGCACCAAAAGTTTATTTCAGAGCTAAGCACTTCCATCCTCTGCCATCAGATGATGTTGCCCATAAGTATGACTGACTTGTCCTGCTATCCATGGAAAATACCAGTTACAGGTAAGCAGTTTTATCCATTCGAATACAATTATCACACTGCAGTTTTGTTTCTTAAATCTTTTTATTGGCAGGTACATAGTAAAGAAAATTAAATATTTTATTAGGTTTGTAGATGGAACACTAAACACAGTTGCCCCTAAAAAACATTTTGTCAATCTATTCCTGCCCTCATGAGTTCTGTCATGAAATAGAATACATTAGTGCATCGTAAAGGAAACTGAGTAAAGTACAAAGTGTATCAAAGTAATGATTGATTTAGCATTGTATAGATGGATTTTCCTGCATTTGAAGTTCCAGATTAATGTATTGTAATAGGCATCTCATGAGTTGTGAATGGATCCTTTTTCATAGTATGCAGTTTCCTTTAAGTCTTATAGATGGAATTTTTAGTATCTTGTGGTAATTGATAGTAGCTCAGTGAAATTTTTCAAGGTAAGTTGTGATTTTCCCTCTAGCTGTGATCCTGTCTATCCCCTTGTGATTTTAGCATTTTATTAAATGAGAATATTTTTCCCAGATGTAGGAAGCTCGGGTCTGTTCAGTTAATTTATATGGGGGGGGTGTCATGTAAAGATTTTAATCATGCAAATTGGAAAAATTAAATCAGTATTTAAATTTGGAAATGACAAACATTATTGATGTCTGTATAGTTCATTGAACTGTTTTCCATCTCCTTTAGGTGAATCTGGATTGGGAAAATCAACGCTAATCAATTCGTTATTCCTAACAGACTTGTATTCCTCCGACTATCCTGGCCCTTCACTTAGAATCAAAAAGACAGTACAGGTATGTATTGATTAGTTCAAGATTTTCTGTAGCATTTGAGATAACTGATAGTTAACAAATTAACATATTAAGATACTATAAATTGAAGCTATTGTACCTTTAGTGAATATGCAAAATTGTATTAAAATATTGTAACTGCTATAAGTCAGACATGCTCATGATAGGAAATAAGGTAATTTAATAGAAAACAAAACTATTTCAGAAATTAAGGCCTATAGTCAATATTTTAGAATTTTCTGACGAACCTAGGTTAGGCAACATGGATCCTCAAAAACCATACTGTTATCTGGTTTTCAGATTATCTGCTTCACACTAAAAAGTTTGTACTTAACTTACTGAGATTTTATTTATTTAGTTAAACATGACTCTCTGCCCTATCCTTTTGGCCCCAAGCTTCTTACAATAACGTAAGTCCGCCAAATGAGCAAAATATGTTCTTAATGATTTTATCTGTATTTATATGTAACAAACTAACAATCCTCCCATTTCTGTCTCCTTCCCACCACCCCCTTGCACAGTTTACATACAGATGTAATTGCTGTACTTGGGTATTAAATTAAGTAATACAAATAGCAGTGAAGGCAGGAGAAGACCCAGTTCACCTGCTTCATCAACAGATAATTATGGACCTTAGGTGGGTCACACAGAGCTTGTACATGAGGCCTATAAGCTGCTGGAAAAGATTGTGGATGCTGGAGCAAATCTATAAGCATCAACAGAGTGGACAGATTGTTGGAAAAGGTCAGATGTGCTCCTGTAGTGTCATAGCAACATCAAAAGAGACTTCCATTGTGTATGACCTTGAAAGAGGAACAAACTGAGATCTGGATACAGTGCTTCAAAGTAACACTTCATAAGTTGAGCATCTTGGACAGTTTTCTATGTGAATGTGTTGATCAGCAAACTGCACAACATTTATTAGAAACTGCAGTCTTTCAAATGCCCCAATGGAGTAGACAGATTCTGCATGTTGAGCAATAGTAGCAAGTAATTGATGACAAAGACCAAAATGGGCCATCCTGTCTGCCCAGGGCTATATAGGATTGTAACAGTTGCTCCATGCGAATTACCCAAATGCAGTCCTACCACCACTTCGTGCAGATTACCGAGTTTACTAGACAGCGGCTGTAGGAACTGGGAATTGCTTTCTGTTGTCATAAGAGAAGGATATCCACAATGAATATTCATGCAAGAGTTGTATGCATTTGGCTTGTTTGATTTACATATTCCTACTTTTAACCATCTGTTCTGTATAGGGTTCAGTATTGCCAGCTAGGTCAACACAAGTCTTAGGAAGAATTCCTGGGATGTCCTCTTTACTTGGTATCATCTTTGCTGCTGTCATTCTGTCTCTTCCTTTGGTTTGTGGGCATATAGAAGTAGGATATTTTGTTTCATTCTGTTCTGTATATGGGCAGGCCAGTGGTTCCTGAGGGTACAGTTGGTGCCTGTCTGAAGAGTTGGCATGATCACACAGTAAGTTTGAAATGGAGGACTGCATTGGATCTTTTAAAGTGGGCCACCAGACTGTTAGTCCAAACTCCAAAGTTTAACCACAGCCAGTTTTATCCCTAGGTTTCATGTAATCACAAAACATATGAATATCTGAGAACTGCGAGCTGAAGTAACAGGTGTCAGCTGAGTTGTCCTAGGTTGCTCTCCTGAGGGAAAGCACTTTCTGAAGGTATCCATTGCCAAAGTTTTTCCTTAATCCAGCTGCAGAGGTAAGTGATAATCAATACTGGATTTGTTCAGTGAGTTCCTTATCTTACGCAGAAGTTAGTGTTAGCCTAGTGTTAGACATTAAGTTACTAAGCAAATTTATAATACAGAAGATTTTAGATGGAATCTGTCATCCATCCAAGTGATTGGAATAAAAAACTTGTGTGTTCCTTGAATTTGTAGGATGCTGATCTTTACATCCTTATCACACTCACCATAAGTATCTCCATTTTGTCACAGATGATCAGTATTTCTTACATTCAGCCTGGCACTGTCTTAAAAAAGCATCTGGTATCCTACTAGCAACATTTCAGGAACAAGAGATCTTTGTATATCCTTTTCTAGATATATTTACATATCTATTTTAAAAATGTGAGCCAAACCCTTTTCTAAAGCAATAGAGATGAAAGGCTTGTGAAATCTATCTGGCACACATGGAAAAGAGAATTTAGAAAGAAGATCCTTGTTGAGAAAAAAATTAAAAATTAATTTCAATAGATAATTTGGTTGCATGGAGAGCCTCTGTTATGACTTTCAACACATAAACTTTGGTCTCAGAAATGAGTATTCTAAAAATGGTAGGATTGTTCAGAAAGATTTGCACATAAGTAATATACTGAAGTAAAGACAGAGTAAAAAATTATCAACAGAATGCAAAGCTTTTGTTGTAGGTGGAGAGCACGTCTCAGTTTTAGTAGACATTATATACAGAAAGGTGCACAAATACTCAACTAGGAGCTCTGTCCATATGCAGGAGGTGGGATATCCCAGTGCTAAATGTCATCATGCTTCAAGTTTCCAATTTTTCAGGAGATTACAAGATTTATGGAATACATGTATTCTGAGGATACATTCTCTCAGAAATGCAGTATTTGCGGGAGGAAGTGACGTCACCAGGCTTAATGGCTGCTTGAGCCATGAGCTGCTCTTCTAGTCTTTAAAAGATCACTATCCACGGGAGCCTGAACCAGACCAAATCTTGCTGAAAATCGTGAGAAACTACACAAACCAGACTCGAGATGGCAGCAAAAAGAAAATCCATAGATTTTAACTTTCTCGTATCAGAAAGTGGGGGACCACGGGATTGAAGCAGATTGACAGGCCAATGGAACCACCCCTCCAGATGGCGGCACTGACTCCTTTAATATACATTCAGAGGAGGCTCCGACTCTCACAGAATTCCGCGATTGGTTCTGTGGATTGTGACAGGACTTAAATTATGAAAAGGAAATTCAAGAAATGCTGGGAGAATTTCAAGAGGAAATATCCGGACTTGGCCACAGAGTAGATAATATTGATGCTAGAGTTGATGCGCAGGCCGGGACAAATAAGCAGCTGCATGAGGTTTGTACGGAACTTCAGGAAGAAAATCTAAGCATGCGGGCTAAACTAGCAGACTTGGAGAACAGGGCAAGAAGAGGGAACCTCCGCTTCAGAGGTTTCCATGAAACACAGGAAAACACAAACTATGTCTACAATTCGTTGGTTCTGCTCATTTTTGCTGGAATCCAGTACTGACCACGAGGAAGGGCACCAACCAGTTAAGTTGGATAGAGCTCACAGGGCCCTGCGAGCAACAGGCACTAGCCAGCCACGAGTTATCCTTGCTTGCTTTCACGATTACTCTTTGAAAGAAAAGATAGCGGGAGAGGCCAGGAAACAAATGTGCTTGGCCTGGGAGAACCAAGAAATATCAGTATACGCAGACCTGTCCCGAGCAACACTCCAAAACAGGCAGGAGTTGAGGTCACTGCATTTCTAAGAAAAGAAAATATAAAATACAGATGGATGCATTCTTTTGGATTAATGTTAACTTGGGACGGAGTGTCCTCCCATATACAATCTGTAACTGAAGCATCAATAATATTGAAAAACCGTGGCTTTGCACCGGTGACAATTGAGACATTGAGCAATAAAAAAAATTCTTGCCTAAAGAGCAATGTTCTCGTTGGCAAAGGGCGAGTGCAAGAAACAGCAGACTGAAACTCTGATTCACAAAGGAAAAATATGGACAGCACTTGAGATGTCAACTCTGCGAAGCTGCAGTTTGTACCATCTATATACCAGTACAAATCAATGAGCTATGAAACTTATAAGAATCATTTACTTTGGTTCTTTTTCTAAAACATTGGACAGTTGGAATTTTGTGGCCAGCAATATGGGAAAGTGGCCGGCCATGGGATTTTGGCAACAAGAAGTTTTTTTTTTTCTCTGGTCTCCTGTTGAGACGATACAGATGAGGCTAGAAGGAGCTTATATGATGATGACTTTACCTTCCTTCTTGAGAAGAGGCTTAATAGATCTGCATGGAGGTCTGAGCAGATCAGATTGGGCAAGAAGGGGAGGGGACGGGGAACTTAACAGGGAAGAGGGGGATGCACACGTCCAATATGTTTGAGGATGCGAAAAACGAGTATTGGTATTATGGTGTCTTCCTGAGAGGGACTTGAAGGGAAAGGGGTGCCAACAAGACTTTGCAGCATGTAATAATCTTGTGCCCAATGACTCATGTTTAGCCCTATCTGGGATACTTTTTTCCGTACTGATAACATATAGAGTCCTTATTCGTGGCATTAGACCCACTGGGCAAGGGGGGAAGAGACCTAGAGACAGAATCATTAAAGGGTTAAGGGGGGGGGGTGTCCACCCTGGAACCTTAATTATGGCTACATTTCACATAATCTCCCTTAATGTTAAAGGACTCAATTCCCTGTTTAAAAGACACTTTTTTTTTTTTTTTTAAGAAGTAGGAGATGTGTGGGCGGATATCATTTATTCAAGAATCCATTTAAAAAGCAGACACGAGTCACTCTTAAAGTCCAGTCAATATCACCATCAATTCTTTTCGCCATGCTCGAAATTAGGTAAATACACTGGGGGTTGGTATATTGTTTTCACAGCACTTGGTGTTTGAAAGTCAAATATGTATCCGAGATCCATTAGGCAGATATATTTTATTGCAAATTTTGGTGGATGGGATGGAATATACGTTGGTAAACATATACGCCCCAAATCAGGATCAAGGAAGGTTTTTTGAGGAGCTGAATTGGGTCTTACTATTACATGGGAAAGGCAAATTAATCATTGGAGGGGATTTCAATTTGGTAAGAGCCAGCGCTAGATGCCTCGCGGGGTAGCGTATCTGCTGCACCAGTCCATAGGAAAAAATGTAAAGGAGCTGTTGGATAATTGGCAAATGATATTTGGAAAGCACACTATCCATCGTCAAGATCTTATACCTTTTACTCCTCCCCACACACATCCCACTCCAGAATAGACTATTTCCTGATAGCCAAAGCGTTATTCCACAACATCACTAAACAAGACATTACCCCAGTGGCATGGACTGACCATGCAGCCGTATCGATTGATTTCACTTTTACCCAATATGACAGAGAGACACTTCTGGTGTCTTAATGATTCTCTACTGACCGATGAAGGGTTTAACAAAACTTACTCTACGCATTCAGGAATATTTGAGACTAAATGACAATGGGGAAATATACCCACCAACAGTTTGGGACTCCCTTAAAGCATGCCTGAGGAGGCTATTCATATCTAGAGCTACTTTTATTTTAAAAAAAAAAAAAAGAAAGAAAAAAAAGTATTGCTTCAGCTATTCAATACTAGGGAAGATCATTTGAGATTAGAATCTTCAAAGATGGTACGTCTACTAGACATAGCAAACGAGTGTTTCGAGGGGGCAACAAGGCTGGCAGAAATTTAGCATGTAAATTGAAGAAGATAGCTAATCAAAACACAGTTGCCAAGATAAAAGATGAAAAGGGCATTACATTGACAAATATAGAAGTCTGCAAAAGATTTCTAAGCTTTTATATAGCAATTTATACGCCCCAGAAAACCATATTTGATAAGATGAGGTGGATAGGTATCTTGGGTCAGTCCTGATACCCTCCCTGTCAGACGAGGCTCAGCGGGCACTAGATGAGGAGATCTCTACATGGAAATTTTGAACTCAATAACAACGCTAAAGGTAGGGCAATCCCTGGCCAGGACGGCCTTACAGCAAAGTTCTATAAGCAGTTTGCTCCATACGTAGTAGCATATCTACAGAAAGTTTTCAGCTGAGAACTGGAGGATCACTAGCTCATAATTCTAATATTGCAGGGATAACTGTACTGCTTAAACCAGGCAGAAACCCTACCACCTGTGGGTTGTACCGACCTATATCCCTATTAATTTTAGACCTTAAAATTTTGGCGAAAATATTGGCAGGATGAATGAACAAATATTAATACCCTTATTCATCAAGACCAAGCTGGCTTTATGCCTGGAGGCTAGCGGGGACTATTTACAAACTGGTAGACATGATGTGGTGGGCTCATGGGAACCATGTTGATGCTATTTTTCTCTCCATAGATGCCGAAAAGGCCTTTGACATGGTTCACTGGCCTTTTCTCTTTGGTGTGTTGAAGAGGATGGGATTTGGGCACTTCTTTTGTACATGGATAGCAAGCTTATACACAGAGCCCAAGGCGTGTCTCAAAATAAATGGGGGATATTCTGACCATATTTTAGTGGGTCAGGGCACTAGACAGGGATGCCCCCTTTCACCCCTATTGTTTGCCATCTTTTTAGAACCACTGGCCATTACCATACGCAACAGTGATGTCTCAGTCTTTACTTTCCCTCACCACACATTTAAATCATCCCTATTTGCCGATGACAAAATGTTTTCAATAACCAAGCCTCATACCTCCCTTCAGGTTATAGAACAGGATATTCGAGAGTTTAGTGGAGTATCAGTGTTTAAGGTGACATGGGAGAAGTCCGAAATCCTTGACCTCACATGTGAACCAGAGACAGTGCAAACACTCAAGCAAAACCACCCGTTCCGCTGAGCTTCTCAAAAGATTACATATTTGGGCATATATCTATCAGCACACCCTATGGATTTGTTCAAATTGAATTATTCCCCCCTTCTAAAGCAAGCATTGTTGGATTTGGATAAATGGTGTAATCTTCCCATTTCATGGTTAGGCCGGATAGCAACGATAAAAATGAATTTTCTCCCCAGATTACTGTACCTATTTCACTCCTTACCCATATCTATATCTAGCGATATTCTGAAGCAATGGCAAAAAAGTTGTTCATCTTTATTTGGAAGAGACGACCACCCAGGGTTAATAGATCTGTCCTTTTTCAAAACAAGATGGCAGGGCATTTGGGTGTACCCAATTTAATGTGGTACAATGTGGTGGCACAGCTGAGACCCCTGATTGTATGGCACCAAACAGACGATGCTAAACATTGGGCGATTATTGAACAAACTGTCAGAGATGCCTCTAGAAGCCACACCATGGCAGGCCAGAAAGACTTAGAGACCTTGCCACACATGCTGCCAGCTACAAGGCATACACTGAATACCTGGGAAAGGTGGAAAACAAAGCTAGAGGGGAAACAAACTTTGCTACCCCCATACTCACCTGTTTCATAATATCACCTTCCCCCCATGCCTCTCGTTATCCTCCTTTCCAATGTGGAAAGTTCAGGGAATAACACGACTCGAGCATATTTAGGAGGGAGGTGTCCCTATTTCCTTTGACTCTCTGTGCCGGGCACACAAATTACCACTCTCAGAATACTTTGCATATCAGCAGATTTGTCATTTTCTGCAAGGATAATCATATAAAAGACAATTTATATATGGGGAAGTCTTTGAAAGTTATTGTTTGACCCTGTTTCAATTTAAGGGACTTATTTCCAAGGTGTATAAGCTGCTAAAAGTGAGACTCACCTCTGCTCCAAAACATATTAAGGCTTGGAACAGGGACTTGCCCAGAGAATATTCTACAGATGAATGGTCTTAAATATATGAACATCTGGGTAAGACCTAGATATCGTCGTCTTTGGTCGAAAATGGGTATAAGTGACTATACAGATGGTACTTAACCCCAGAATGATTAGCGAAAAATTTCCCTAAAAACGATGGGGAAATGCTGGAGGGGATGCAGTTCCACGGGCTTATATGCATATATATGGTGGTCAGGGGAATGCATTGTACCTTTATGGAAGCAGGTCGAAGATAAGATATCTCGCATTTTAAAGGATACAATACATCACCGGATGGAAACAGCACTACTGCATAATAATGATCCAACCACGCATTCTCACCAACACTCCTTTATAAACCAGGCGTGTATTGCGACTAGACTGGAGATTGCCAAAGCTTGGAAATAGACGCATTGTCCACCCCTAAAGACAGTGTTATTGCGCCCTGATAATGTATGCTCAATGAACCAGTTGACAGCGGTAAAACATCAGACCATGAAGCGGTTTCATCACACTTGGGGGACCTTTATCTCCTGTGGCGCTCAACAACTACATCAGAGGACACCAAGAGATATTACAAACGTCATAACCCGAGGAGGCAGTCTGAGAACGATGCTTTATGCCCAGTATGCAAAGGGACATCATATATGGATGATACACACAGTCTGGGCACACTCTATAGCAACTGCTTCTTGGACAGAAGCACCTGATATAATATCTGGACATTGTGAGCAGAGGGAGGGGGGGTTTGATAGTCATGGGGTTGGGGGAATCAAAATGATGTTTATAAAGTTGATAATCTTTCATATGTATGTTCATGCTAATCACCAATAGAACTGTTTACACAAAAAAAAAAGAAATGTATTTGCATTTGAAAACCAGGCTTGTTTACAGCTCTGACTGCAGATGCCTACCTGTAATCTAGATGCTTGTTTGACAGTTAACTTTTACTAAGAAATTGACAAGTGGAAAACAAAATGCATGCTTAAAAATGATCTCTGTTCAGACACTAAATTATATAGCCAGCTGAAAGTATCCTGGGTTGAAAAGCAAGCTTGGCGCATGCAGATTACAATATTTTATCTTGAAAAAGGTGTTGGACTGCTTTTGGAAGAATGTTTGCTGCCAGAAGCAGAGCAGTGCTGCTATTCAGTGGATGACCCCCATCAGTAAAAGTTCTTTTGAAGTTAAACTATTTCACGATTCATTTGGAGCTAAAACTTGAGCCAGAAGAGACCTTTTATATACCTGGACAATAAGCTTCCTTATATTCTGAGTAGTCTGTTCCCTTTTTAGGATAGGTGTATACTTTTTCTGAATGTTAAAACAATGGGAAGATTGTTTTTCACAATGTCCAGGCCACATTGGGAATCACTGAGCATAAGATGGTCATAAAATGTCTGTATAAGGTAGTTTCTGTTTAGAAGAATGTTTTAGGCAATCAAAAATCAGTACTTAACACCTTTTTATTTTTCAATCCGTGTGCTGGCTAATTTTGTAATACTACGTAAAAATGACCAATTTCTTGATGGAAATTTACAGAATATAGGTTCATATGAGAAAAGCTTGATGGACAGGATGTAAATTTTTCCTTCTATAGTGCCACTAGCTTTGGCTATAGTATTGAATTAGACTGAAATATAGTTTTACTCAATACAGCTTCTGCTCAATTTGTTAGCAACATAGAAACATGGCAAAAAAAGACCATGTGGTTCATCCTCTTTTGTCCTCTACCATGTTCTTGTGAAACAGTCCCTGAGCAATTGTTTTCTCTTATCCAGAGCCCCGATCCTCTGAATCAGCACGTGTCCTTGGAGACCAAGGCTGGGGAGCAGCAGTGGCGGTCATTGGACCATCTTTATCTGGGGCCCCTCTGGGATTGCAATGGTGACCTCCTCCCTTATTTTGAGGCTCGTTGCCTGTGGTGAGTTGGTTGTGTCAGCGCCTCAGCAAACAGTGATTTCCTAGTGTGTAGCAGATGGACTCATTACAAATGGGTATAGTGTGCTCGTGCTAGCAGTTGGAGACGGATCTGACGTCAGCACGTGGTACATATATACCCCTGCAGGAAGTGCAGGCGCTCAGTAATTTCCGTCTCCAAAGCAGTTTGGAGCTACCTCACGCTCGCTGAGCGTTTTTCCAAATTCTAACGACTAAATTCATAGAAGTCCTATCTGAAGACGAGCCCCGCACTCCTGCGGTGATACCATCGGGTCCCTCCCCCAGTTGAGTTTCCCGAGGTGATTTCCGTGGTCCCTCGGAGGTACGAGCCTCGGTCTGGTGGCCGATTCGTGGCAGGGATCTAGCCCCCGAGTGAGAAGGGCTCGGGCGCGGCATAGAGGCAGCCTCGGTCCCGATCCGTTCGCGGTGAGGACTTGGCCCCCGAGCGAGACGAGTTTGGGTGCGGCCTAGAGGCAGCGGGTGCACTTCCTCGAGCGCGGCGGTGAAGGTAATCACCCTCTCCCCCCGCAGCCGGAGACCGCCCGGGTCGCAGCCGGGAAGTGCCGAAGATCAGGTAAGGCGTACATCTTTACTTTACTGGTCTCCGAGGAAGCGAGGATTATAGCGGGATCTGCTTGCGTAGCAGCCCGCCTAGGAGGTCACCATTTTGCCTGCCTGCTCGCCGTCACCATCTGCCCTGGTTCGCTGCCTTGCCCTAGCACTCAGGCTCAGTGCACAGGCGACGGGTGTGCAAGTTAGGCGCCCGAAAATAATTGGGCGCACATTGTTGATAGGCACACGTTGCTAAGCGCACGTTGCTAGGCGCACATCTTAGCGCATATTACAAAGCGCATAGAGATAAGACGCGATGGAGCGTATGAGAGCCCATGCGTCCGCAGAGCCGGCGCCTCCAGAATCAGGCATAAGAGCTCTAGGCCTCTGCTCAGCATGCCACCTCAGAGCCACACAGAGCGAGGAAGCAGACTCCCTATGTGCCCAATGTGAGGAGGCCCTGGGAGTTCCAGGGCCGGTCTCAGCCCAGCGTAATTGCTAGTTCTTCAGGGAACACCTCTAACCTAGCAGGCTGCGCCGAGCAGCCAGGGAACCCTAGAGACCTGGTGCCCCTAAGGCTAGAACCTGCTTCGCTCTCATGGGTGGAATTATTCAAGGGGATCCACGCCTTTGTCTAGATGCAGTCTGATCCCCGAACGGTCCCATACGTACGAGATGACCCGGCCCCTGGACCCTCAAGATCTAGGCACCGCCACCCGGAAGCCCCACTTATGGGGGTTCAGATTGCTCTGTGGAAGAAGAGCTCCCCGAGGAGGGAAAACTTCCCTCGGGGATAGAGCCGTATCGAACCATGAGACGCTTCTTTCTTAAGGAGGATCTCCCAGACCTGGTCTCTCAATGCCTGTCGGAGCTGGTTATCCCGGGCCACGGCACCCCAGGGGAACCTACAATGAACCCCCTGCTGGAAGGCCTTCGTCAAACGGCCCACCACTTCCCCCTCCTACAAGCAGCACAGCAGCTAATCGATCTCGAGTGGAATGCGCCGGAGGCCTCATTCAAAGGGGGTCGGGCCTTGTCTGGCATGTACCCCCTGGACCCGGCAACCAAGGAGCTGCTGGCGTGCCCTAAGGTAGACGCCATAGTTTGCGCAATTGTGAAGCGCACCACCATTCCGGTGGAGGGAGGGGCGGCCCTCAAGGATGCACATGACCGGCGCATGGATGCCATTCTGAAACAAGCCTTTGAGGTGGCAGCCATGTCCCTATGAATTGCGACCTGCTGCACTGTGGTGACGCGTTCCTGTTTATCACAAGCCAGGAACAACACCCCGGGAGAAGAAATGGAATCAGCACTCTCGTTCCTCACTGATGCTGCCTCCAATCTAGTCCGTACGGCAGCCAAGGGAGTGTCATCCTCAGTGGAAGCCAGGAGCAGCTCTGGCTGCGGAATTGGTCAGCAGACTCCTCCAAGACGCGCCTTACCAGAATGCCCTTTAAGGGATCCCTCCTGTTCGGCAGCGACCTCGAGAAACTGGCTAACAAATGGGGCGCCTCTCCATTGCCCCGTCTACCAGAGGACAAGTCAAGGAGGAACCAGCGCCCTTTTCCTAGGCCATCCAGAGGTAGAAGCTCTCAACGCTTCAACCCTTACAGGACTCTCTACCAAGCACCTTGTTCTCAGACCAGGAACCAGTCCTTTCGGACCAGGCACAGCAAGCGGGGAACTGGCTCGGGTTCGGGTACCGGCCGCACCCCACAATGAGAATCAGCCGACCCATCTGAGGGACGAAGCCATAGGGGGCAGGCTAACCCTATTCTACCGCGGGTGGGTCGAGATTACTTCGGACCAGTGGGTCCTCGACATTGTCTGGGAAGGGTATTACCTGGACTTCCTTCACCTCCCTCCGGACAAGTTTGTGCAATCTCCTTGTCCGCCCCTCAAGAGGGCGGCGCTGGAAGCTACCCTGGGAAGGCTCCTGTCCCTAAAAGCCATAATCCCAGTGCCTGCATGGGAGATAAATTCTGGGCATTACTCCATTTATTTCATCGTACCCAATAAGGGGGGCACCTTCAGACCTGTCCTGGACCTCAAGTCGGTCAACCGGCACTTAAGGGTCCCAGGATTTCGCATGAAAACTCTGCGGTCAGTCCGAAGTGCCATACAGCCAGGGGAGTATCTCACATCCCTGGATCTGTCAGAAGCTTACTTGCATATCCCAATCCATCGGGATCATCAGCGCTACTTACACTTCAAAGTCCTGGGACAACACTTTCAGTTCCGGGCTCTACCCTTCAGGTTAGCCACTGTGCCACGGACCTTTACCAAGGTAATAGTAGTGGTGGCAGCGTCACTCAGGAAGGAAGGATTTCTCGTCCATCCCTACCTAGGCGATTGGCTGATCAGGGCAAAGTCACCGGAGGAGAGCCACCGGGCAACCAAGAGTTATATCTCTTCTGGAAAGCCTAGGATGGGTAGTCAACACAAACAAGAGTTCCCTACAGCCTTCGCAGTCGCTGGAATACCTCTGAGTCCGATTCGACACCCAGGGAGACAGTCAGCCTGACCTCCAAGAGGAAATTAAAATTCCGGAATCGTTTGCAGGCTTTGCTGAGCGCCACCCGGCCCACAGCTTGGGATTACCTACAGGTCCTCGGCCTAATGGCCTCCACTCTGGAAGTGGTACCATGGGCGCGGGCTCATATGAGACCGTTGCAACGCGCCCTTCTATCTCAGTGGAGCCCACGATTACAGAACTACACCGTGCATCTACCTCTACCGGCCAGAGTACGGCATCAGTTACGGTGGTGGCTGCAGCCCGGCCACATGAGCCGGGGGTTAAAAAAGTCCTCTCCAACCTGGACCCTGCTCACTACAGATGCCAGCCTGAGCGGCTGGGGAGCACACTGCGAAGAACTAACCGCCCAAGGGCGGTGGAACAGAAGAGTCGGGGTGGAACATCAACCGACTAGAGGCACGGGCAGTCAGGTTAGCATGCCTGCGGTTTGCTCACAGACTTCGCAACAGAGCAGTCAGAGTGTCGGACAATGCCACCACGGTGGCATACATCAACCGACAGGGCGGAACCAGAAGCCGACGGGTATCCTTAGAAATAGCCCCCCTGATGGCGTGGGCGGAAGCAAATCTCCAGGACATCTCCGCTGTCCACATCGCCGGGAAGGGACAATGCCACGGCAGACTTCCTCAGCAGAGAAAGCCTAAACCCGGGGGAATGGCAGCTGTCGTCCTGGCCTTCCAGATGATCACGGATCAGTGGGGGACGCCGGGCATGGACCTACTAGTGGACAGGTCCAACGCTTAAGTACCCAGATATTTCAGTCGCAGGCGAGATCCTCTATCCCAGGGGATCGACGCCCTGGTACAGCCATGGCCTCCGGAGATCCTGCTATATGCCTTTCCCCCATGGCCCCTGCTGGGTGCCATTATACACAAGATTCAGCGGCACAGAGGCCTAGTTCTTCTGGTGGCCCCGGACTGGCCAAGAAGACCCTGGTAATCAGACATGAGAAGGCTACTGGCAGGGGATCCTCTACCCCTGCCTCCTCACAGGGACCTGCAGCGGCAAGGTCCCATCCTCCACGAGGATCCAGCTCAATTCTCTCTTACGGTCTGGCCGTTGAGAGGACTAGACTGAAGAAAAGGGGATACTCGGGGCCGGTAATAGATACACTCCTCCGTGCACGCAAGTTCTCCACATCACTAACTTATATAAGGATCTGGAGAGTATTTGAAGCCTGGTGCGAAACTCGCAGCACCAATCCACATGCCGCTAAAATCCCCATCATTTTGGATTTCCTGCAAGATGGGCTCCAGAAGGGTCTGTCCCTCAATTCAATCAAGGTTCAGGTGACTGCGCTATCCTGCTACGGCCCCAGGAGTGACGGCAACAGTATTGCCACACACCCAAACGTTTCACGTTTCCTGAAAGGAGTCAAACACATTCGCCCGCCGCTGAAGTGGCCAGTGCCCCTGTGGAACCTCAACCTAGTTTTGGAATTCCTAGCCGGACTTGCCTTCAGACCCCTCCGAGGCCTGTCCCTCCGTTTGTTAACCTTGAAGATGGTGTTCTTGCTGGCCGTGTGTTCAGCACGCCGCATCTCAGAGCTACAAGCATTGTCCTGCCACGATCCGTTTCTCAGGATCACCCCAGGGGCTATCCATCTTCGCACGGTTCCTTCCTTCTTACCCAAGGTAGTCTCGCATTTCCACCTCAACCAAACCATATCCTTGCCAACCACGGAAGGTTTGAAGAAGTTGGAAGAAGGTCGAATACTGCGTCATCTCGACATCGGCAGGCTGCTGTCCAGATACCTGGAAATGTCGGAAGCAGTATGAAAGACGGACCACCTGTTCGTCCTTCACAGCGGGAAGAGGCATGGAGAAGCGGCCTCACGGGCGACAATTGCTCGCTGGATCAAAGAAGTTGTCAAGGCGGCCTACGTAGAAGGGGGAAAACCACCACCTCTACGGGTCAAGGCTCACTCTACCAGAGCGCAAGCGGCCTCCTGGGCAGAAAATAGGATGCTGTCGCCTGCAGAGATATGCAGGGCGGCAACGTGGTCCTCCCTCCATACCTTCTCCAGATTTTACCGTCTGGACGTCCAGGCCAGGGAGGACACTACATTTGCAAGGGCAATCCTAAACGGACCTCGAGCAGCCTCCCACCCAGTCCGGGAATAGCTTTTGTACATCCCATTTGTAATGAGTCCATCTGCCTACACTAAGGAAAACGAGATTAACAGGTAAGTAATATCTCCATTATGCTTCAACTCTCTTTAGGGGAGTTGCTAGGTCTTTCAGGATTGAGAGGCCCCAAACCTGCTACTTCTCTTTCCACTCTGGAGGGGAGATTTGACTGGGTTCCGGGGCAACACTTTCAGGTTCCCCTATGGGTGCCCTACTGTGCACTCCTTCGGGGGTTTCCCTTGTTTCCATTCCCAGACAAGGGATGCCACTGCTGTGATTGACACAATTCCCAAGAATAGCCTAGCGTAGCACTCTGCCTTGGAGGCTCTGAGGTGGGGCATGTCTAACCTTGAGGGACCCTGTCCAGTGTTGCTCCCCAGTGCTCTCCAGGTTTCCCCCGGTTCGGGTGCTACCTTGGTATCTGCTGGGCTCTGTGGGCATCTTTCTTAAGGATTGTTATAGTCAGTCATCCTTGCATGTGGGACCCTCCTCTGTGAGGAGTGTTTTGGTCCAACAGCTAGGCAATCATGCCTTTCACCTTTTTGTCATGTCCATGGCAGAGGGAGTTGGAGGCCAGGTACCCTGCATGAGGAGTACTGCTCGTGGTAGCGTGCAAGCTATTCTTCCATCGTTTTCAGAATTACCCTGTCTGTGGGCAGAGCAATCATGGGTAGTACAACGTTATCCATTGGTGGCCATGTGCTCCCTTAGGAGGGGAAGTATATGCACTCATGGCTGTGATAATGGTTCCGCAGATCACCCTGGGCCTGCGCTGATGCCCTTTGGGTTTCCGGGCTGATGATACAATCAGGTTCTACCTGGATTTGCACTTGTGACTCCCTGGCTTCCCGTCTCCTGGTGGAGCCTTTGGGACTTCTCCCCTGGGAAAATCGCTCTCAGTTTCCACTGCTTCAAGAAGACTGAGGGCTCCATCTCAGTGGGATACTCCCTGCTGCCTTCGGCGGTGAGTTCTTCGCTTGGAGTTGATAGACAACTGGGCGACTTGTACTTGCCCTGGCAGTCTGTTGGTCTGCCTCCTTGTGTTCTTCTCTCCTTCCAACTTCCGATTGGTTTGTTGGGAGGAGTGGAGATGCAGGGAGAGATACTGCCTTATTTTTTTTTCTTTCTCTAGGTTGCCCAAAGGGCCTTTCTGATCCTCTTGCTATCCTGTGACAGGATAGATGAACCGGTTCTGTCAGATGCACCTGAGTAGGCTTCAGGTCTATTTTATCTCCCTGCTGGGAAGCTTTGGGCTGCAGGTCTATTTCGGGAATAGCTCTCATCCCCTGAAATCCTTGACTCTGTCCTGCACGGTCAGCTAGGTCTGATGCTTCGGCACATAGTGTCTATCCCAGGCCT
This sequence comes from Rhinatrema bivittatum, assembly GCF_901001135.1. Classification (NCBI taxonomy): domain Eukaryota; kingdom Metazoa; phylum Chordata; class Amphibia; order Gymnophiona; family Rhinatrematidae; genus Rhinatrema; species Rhinatrema bivittatum. The sequence continues at coordinate 266,339,339 of NC_042616.1, forward strand.
TGCCTTGGTTTGTTCAAGTGTGACGTGGGTTTCTTCTGCCCATTTGGCACTCTTTTCCAGACCTTTTGGCGGTCAGTGGTCGACAGTCTCTTTCTTGAGGGTTCTCGGAGCACAGGTTGGCTTTTTTTTTTTTTTTTTTTTTAACACAGAAGTTTACATTTCTGGTTCCTTCCTGTATCCGGGAGGATCTAGATCCACTGTTCTTGTCAGAAAACTTGCTTGTACTGTTTTCTGTGTTGTGCTGTTACTTCTGCTTTCACTTGCATCACTCCCCTGCCTCGGGAATCCCTGCTACATATAAAGGTTTCTGTCTGGCTTTCTTTGCAGAACCCAACTCTTTCCGGCTTGTACCCCTTGTGGTTTGGTTGCCTCTCAGGCAAAAGAGGGAGTAGTGCTCCAGCACTATGCGGTTTACCACTTTGTCCTGCTCGGACAGCCTGTAGCATGGTATTCACTCATATGTGTCGACTACTGTCCGGCTTGTTCTAGGAGAAAGAGTTGCTTACCTGTAACAGATGTTCTCCTAGGACAGCAGGATGTTAGTCCTCATGAAACCTTTTCGCCTCCCCTGGGAGTTGGTTTCTCCATGTATTAGTTATATCATGGACTGAGGGACTCTGCCTAGGGAGCAGGGTGATGACTTCAGCTGCACATGCTCAATGGGGCATGCTGAAAGCTCTTGAATCTTTGAGATCAAAGTTTCGTGCTGGGCTCTGTCCGATTATGTCACCCATATGTGATGACTAACATCCTGCTGTCCTAGGAGAACGTCTGTTAGAGGTAAGCAACTCTGCTTTACCAGTTAACACAACAGTAATCCTTGCAGAGAATTCAGGATCTCCTTGTTTCTAGAAGATATTGCAGTTGGGATGTCCCAATCAACATCTAGAATATTAAAATCCCTTAGCAGCAGCACCTCCCCTTTCACAGCAATCCTGTGAATATCCTCCATTAAATCTCTCTTAATTTCCTCTGTATATTACATGTATATAAATAGATTTTCCATTCCCTCTTTCCAGATTAACCCACAGTGCTGCCTCCTTACCTCGTAAACCCAGCAATGCTGTTGCTTTAATAGAGTTCTTTATATATAATGCTACACTGCCTCCTTTCCTTCCCACCCGGCCTTTTCTGAATAGATTGTAGCAGGGTATAGCTATATCCCAGTCAGTTTTCCATGACCCAGGTCTCCATGACAGCTACTATATCTAAATCAGCTTCTTCCATGACTTCCTCTATCTTGGACTCTGTTCCCCATTCTATGAGCATTAATGTACATAGCTTTCCAAATATTGCCTTTTTTCTCATATTTCCCATATCTTTGAGTATTTAATGTTTTACTTACCTTAGGGCAGTGGTCCCCAAACCTGTCCTGGAGGGCCACCAGCCAGTCGGGTTTTTGGGATATCCACAATGAATATGCATGACAGAAAATCTGCATGTTATGGAGGCAGTGCATGCAAATTTTCTCTCATGCATATTCATTGAGGATATCCCAAAAACCCGACTGGCTGGTGGCCCTCCAGGACAGGTTTGGGGACCACTGCCTTAGGGTTTCGTTTACCCATCCCTAATGATTTTACTTTAAAGCTGCTTTCAGTAAGTTTGTCATTCTGTGTTACAAGACACTGTGCCCCTTCTTTGGCAAGTGGATCCCATCTCTGCTCAGCAATTCTTGAAATATCATCTCATGATCAGGAAGCTAAAATACTCACATCGACACCATCTATGCAACCATTCATTTATTTCCAGAATGCAAACTTCCCTGCCTGGGCTTTTATCCTTAACTTGGAGGATTGAGGAAAATATCACTTGTGCACCTATCTGCTTTACCCTCTCTCCCAGAGCCATGAAGTCCCTTTTGATATGATCTGTGTGCCAACATGGATAAATAGCATCAGATAATAGTAAGTAGACTTGAGGATTCTCGGCAATCTCTCTGTGATGTCTTGGATTTTGCCACCCGGCAGCACGCTTCCCAGGACAATGTCTGGTCAGCAGATGGATGCCTCTGTGCCCCTCAGAAGCGAGTCACCAACAACCACTACCCTTCACCTCCAAGGTGAAGTGGTTGCTGTGCCCGCAGCTTTGGGGTTTGCATGTCCTGGTTCCTCCCCATCAAGGGATGACCTCCTCTTCCAGGGCTGCATACCAGTTCTTCAGTTCAAGGGAAATCGGAGCCGTGGTGTAGGGTCTAGAGGCCTTAGTAATCTGGGTCCAGCTGTCATCTCGTGGAACAGCTTCACTTTCAACTCTGAGTTTCCATCTTAGGTACCTTGATAAGTATTTTATCAGTGTATTCCTCATTTTCAGGCTCGCCATCGCCTCTTTGAGCTCTGCCACCTCTTTTTGGAGGGAGTCTGCAGACACCTTTCTGATGGAACTGGCTTCCTCACTGTGAATCAAGACAACTATCCGAGATTCGGCGATAGTGTTTCCTGGACATCCTTCAGTTGCTGGTAGCTTCTGGTACCTGTTAAAAGAAATGAGAGAGACCCTATTGACTTGTTTTGAACTAAATTCCTTCTGAATAAAACCTGAAGTAAATTTACTGTAAAGAGTTGTGAGGTCCTCTCCCACTGCAAGGGGTGTGGGGTATCTGGAAGCTAGGGCTGTGGAGTTCGAAGCCTAGATTTGCTTGTGGTAACCTCTGGAGGCCTCTCTTGGGGGCAGCTGGAGAGTATATGCTGAAAAACATATGGAATCCAAGGCATCTGCATCTGTATTAATTCTTTAGCTAGCCCAGTGTTTCATAGACTTATTTTATTGGCTTAAGAGCAAGTAAGATATTGCAGCTGGTGCACATTGCAGTGAAAATGCTTGCTGAGAATTCATGAGTGTTCTGTGATATTTATTTCACACATGTTCTCTGTTTTTAATGATACATTGCACTTATTCATAGACAAACTGTATTACCTTGCAGAAATTGTGAAAGCTGAAAAATAGATGGCTTAAAGCATATTCCGTGGTATCTCACCCTATCTTATTTATTTATTTATTTCGGATTTTTATATACCGACATACTCAATACAAGTATCGAATCAGGTCGGTTTACATAGAACAATTATGCCAGAGGGGTTCACTGCCACCTGCTGGTATAAAATATTTAGTCACACTTGCATCTGCTATCTACCACTTCACCACCTCTTCAAGCAGGTATCACTTTCTCTCCACCAACATTCTTCTTCTAGTCTGTTAGGGAGGTGCTCAGAGACGCGCAGGTATGCACACACAAATGCACACACCCTGCTCCTTTAGTGTGCATGGTATTTTTTGTTTGCTTCAGCTATCTTCATGACTATTCCCCCGTGAGAGGGTGCAGTCCACTTCATCTCTTTTTCAGGCATTTTGGTTTATTACTGTTCTGATGGGTTTCAACTTCATGGGCCCTGGTTCTTGGAAGCACCTGGGGTCACTGGAAGCGTCTTTCCCATACCCACTGCCATCCTGGGGTGGCACTAGAGTCTCCACTGCTCATATTTCAGCAGGTTATTTTTCCTCTTGGGGTCCTGGGCACCTTTGGCAGGTTCATATGGAACTTTTGATTGGAGATGGATAACCTGCTAGACCCTGGGGGAGGGGCATTTCCCAAGGGGATTTTTTTCCTTGTGCACTTGGCTGAGAGTTGGTGATTGTTCCCCCCCCCCCCCCCAATTTATTTATTAAATAGGTAGCGCAAATCGAACTTCCTAAGTAGTTTTCAGATTAGATGTTCATAAAATCATTTAAAACAAAATTAAAAACTTAGACAAAACTTTAGTAAAAACAAACACAGAGAACATGAGAAAAATGAACTTGACAGTCTCAACGTTCAGTGCATCCTGCCAAAAAATTATTCTGAAATTCCTAATATAATAAATCCTGGAAAAACAAATTAAAAATAGTGACAAAACATTCATTAAAAATGCAACACAAATATTGCCAGACATAAGTTTAAAAGGCCATTGGACTAGGACGCCTCTACAATACATTTAAAATCATTGTGCCCGTCATATTTAAAATAAATGAAAAGCCTGCTGTAAAAGAAAACCCTTGACTAATTTGCTTAACTTTAATAATGTCTCCTCCTTAGGATGTGGTAGTGCATACCATAGAAACATGACGGTAGAAAGACAATATGGCCCATCTAGTCTACCTATCTGTCCTATTTAGCATTATAATTCCCATTACCTCCTTAAAGATCCCCTCTGTATTTATCCCATGCTTTCTTGAATTCAGATACTGTTTTTGTCTCCACCACCTCCAGTAGAAGGCTGTTCCACATATTCACCACCCTCTCTGTAAAGAATTACTTCCTATGATTACTCTTGAGACTACCCCCTTTGAAGTTCATTGCATGACACCCTTGTTCACGAGCCTCTCCTCCATTGAAAGAGGCTCATCTCCTGTGAATGGAAACCTTTAAGATATTTCGTTCTCACACATCTCCTCTATCTTGCCTTTCCTCCAGGGTGTATATGTTTAGATCTTTGTCTGTCCCCATATGCCTTAGAACAAAGACTACTGACCATTTTAATAGTCGCCCTCTGGACTGACTCCACCCTGTTTATATCCTTTTGAAGGTACAGTCTCCAAAACTGTACATAGTATTCCAAGGGACATCTCACCAGGGACCTGTACAGGGGCAATATCACCTCCCTTTTTCTGCTGCCCATTCCTCTCCCTATATAACCAAGCATCTTGCTGGCTTTTTCCATCACTGTAGCCACCTGTTTGGCCACCTTAAGATAATCAGATACAGTCCCCCCCAGATCCCGCTCTTCCTTTGTGCTTAGAATATTGTACCTTTCCCTTGGGATATTGCATACTAAACGCATTACTCTGCATTTTTTTTTAGCATTAAATCTTAGCTGCCAGACCTTAGACCATTCCTCGAGCTTCACTAGATCCCTCTTCATGATTTCTTCTTCTTCCTGGCTGTCCACCCTGTTACAGATTTTGGTGTCTTCAAAAAAAACCTTCCCCAACAATCCTTCAGTTATGTTGCTCACAAAAATGTTAAAGTACTGATTCAAGGAGTGATCCCTGAGGCACACTGTTAATCTTTCTCCTCAGAGAAAATGCCATTTATCATTACCCTTTGTCACCTCCCACTCAGACAATTTCTAACCCATTCAGTCACTCTAGGATATATACCAAGGGCACACAATTTATAAGTTGTCTGTGCAGACCCTTGTCAAAGACCTTGCTGAAATCCAAGAGAGCTAGTACTCTCTGGTCGCCCAATCAAAGAAATTGATCAGATATGTCTGACAAGATTTACTTCTAGTAAAGCCATGCTGCATTGGATCTTACAATCCATTGGATTCCAAAAATTGCACTATCCTCTGTTTTAGCATTGATTCCATTAGTTTACTCACCACAGAGGTCAAACTAACCAGTCTATGGTTCCAAGCCTCCTCCTTCCACTTTGATGTATAGGAAACATTCACCATTTTCTAGCCCTTCGGGACTACTCCAAGACAGGCCCTTGTACATAAATTAGTCTCTCATGATTCATCCAGTCTAATGACTCTCTAAAAGAGGGAATATCCAATAAAATGTGATCTCAAAGATCTAGAAGGACGATAGTTTAAATGCTTGTCTAAAATTATCTGGCACAAGGCTATGCAGACATTTAAAAAACTAGTATCAATTCTATTCACTAACTTATTGGCAACCAATGATACTTTAAAAGTATTGGTGAGATGTTGGTGGATTGAAGTCCCAGATACTGTTCTGGCAGCTGACGTCTGTACACATTGCAGTGCTGTAAGGGTTGTTTGGAGATGTGACATATAGAGATGGAAGATGAAAATCATGGCAGAACTGTACTCTGAGGACAGCTACTTCTATGATCTGTAACTGTCAGATGTGCAGATTACATATTCTATGCTAGATTATGTTCTGATGCCTACTGAAAATGCTTACCTAGCAAATTAAATGTTAAATATTGGGCCATCATATATGGGCATCGATTTTTTTATGCAAGCTAAAGTGTCAACAGCACCTACTGCTTCTAGTTTGTAATCCAGTGTCTCCAAATCTTCTGGAGGCACACCTAACCAGTTGGGTTTTCAAGATGTGGTTATAATGAATATGATGAGAAGGATTTGCATAATTTGGAAGCCAGGTGCAAGCAGATCTCTCATGCATATTCAATTTGGCAATTCTAAAGTCTTCCAACAATGAAAGTTATATTAAAATTTTTGTTGGATGGCCTAAAGACAAACTCAAGGTGAACCTGCTCAGACATTGCAAATATTTGATTTCCTGGCATGTAGCCAGATGGACTCAGAACAAGTGGGTATAGTGTGCTCGTGCTAGCAGTTGGAGACGGATCTGAAGTCAGCACGGGTACATATACCCCCACAGGAAGTGAAGCAACTCAGTAATTTTCCGTCTCCAAAGCAGTTTGGAGCGCCTGCACGCTCGCTGAGCGTGTTTTCCAAATCTATTTTCTACTTTTTACTTTCTACTTTGCAAATTTCTCAGAAGACAAGCCCCGCACTCCTGCGGTGATACCCTCGGGTCCCTCCCCCAGTTGTTTCCCGAGGTGGTTTCCGCGACTCCTCGGAGGTCTACGCCTCGGTCCGGTGGCCGAATCACGGCAGGGATCTAGCCCCCCCGAGCGAGAAGGGCTCTGGCCTGGCTGAGAGGCGCCTCGGTCCCGGCGTGGACTTAGCCCCGAGCGAGACGAGTTCGGCGGCTTAGAGGCAGCGGGTGCATTTCCTCAAGCGTGGCGGTGAAGGTATTTCCCCTCTCCCCCCGCAGCCGGAGACCGCCCGGGTTACAGCCGGGAAGCGCCGAGGATCAGGTAAGGAGTACATCTCTTATTTTTGGTCTCCGAGGTACGAGGATCGGCGGCGTTGCCTGCATGTGGCACGCCGTGGAGGTCGCCATTTTGTCTGCCTTGTTCAGGTATTGAGCGCCCATGATAGGCGCCTGTTGATGGGCGCACAACGCAGCGCATATATTGCTAAGCGTATGTTCATATTGTATATTATTGAGCGCATATTGCTGACCGCATATTATTGAGCGCATATTGTATATTATTGAGCGCATATTGCTGACCACATATTATTGAGCGCATATTATTGACAGCATAAGCGCCGGGCCCTGCATTCGCAAGATGCGATGGAACATTTAAACGCCCCGGCGTCTCCAGAGGTGGTACCTCCTGATTCCGGCGTGAAAGCTCTCGGCCTCTGCTCAGCGTGCCAGCTTAGAGCCACGCAGAGCGAGGAGCCAGACTCCCTTTGTGCCCAATGTGAGGAGGCCGTGGGAGCCTCGGGCCAGGACCAGTCTCAACCGAGGTTTACCGACAGTTCCCCAGGGGCCACCCCGGATCTAGCGGGCCGTCTCGAACAACCAGGAATCCCGGGAGACCTGGTACCCCGACGGCTAGAGACCACTTCCATTTCCTGGGTGGATTTATTTAAGGGGATCCATGCCTTTGTACAGATGCAGTCAGCTTCCCGTCCAGGCCCTGCTGCCGCTCCGGCTGACCCTGCCCCTGGACCTTCTCGCCCTTATCGCGGGCACCCGCCTCCAGGCAGTCCGGCTCCTGCGGACCCTGATGTCTCGGAGGACGAGTCTGAACCCCCCGAGGAGGGGGAACTTCCCTCGGGGATAGAGCCATATCGAACTATGAGGCGGTTCTTTCCCAAGGAGGATCTCTCCGACCTGGTCTCTCAGTGCATGACGGAGTTGGCTATTCCAGGCCCCAGCACCATGGAGGCATCTACGCAGAACCCCCTGCTGGAGGGTCTTCGTCCCACAGCCCGCCATTTCCCCTTCCTGCAAGCGGCGCAACAGCTGATCGATTTGGAGTGGAATGCGCCGGAGGCCTCATTCAAAGGGGGTCGGGCCCTGTCTGGCATGTACCCTCTGGACCCGGCAATCAAGGATATGCTGGTGTGCCCTAAGGTGGACGCCTTGGTTAGCGCTGTGGTCAAGCACACTACCATTCCAGTGGGGGGGGGGGGGGTGCGGCCCTCAAGGAGGCTCATGACCGCCTGGACGCCATCCTGAAACAAACCTTTGAGGTGGCAGCTCTGTCTCTGCGAATCGCAACCTGCTGCACAGTGGTAACGCGTTCCTGTTTCACAGGTCAGGAACAATGCGCCGGCAACAGACATGGTCAGCTCTCTCGTTCCTTACGGATGCCGCCTCCGACCTAGTCCGTACGACAGCCAAGGGAGTCTCATCCTCCGTAGCTGCCAGAAGGCAGCTCTGGATACGGAACTGGTCAGCCGACGCTCCTTCTAAGACACGTCTCACTAGAATGCCGTTCAAGGGGTCTCTTCTGTTCGGCAGTGACCTAGATAAACTGGCCAGCACATGGGGTGCCTCTCCAGTACCTCGACTGCCGGAAGACAGGTCCAAGAGGAGCCAGTGCACCTTTCCGAGGCCCTCCAGAGGTAGAAGCTCCCAACGCTTCACTCCCTATAGGAGTCGCTACCAGGCACCTCGTCCTCAGGCCAGGAACCAGTCCTTTCGGACCAAGCAGCATAAGAGGGGAGCCGGCTCGGGTTCGGGTCCCGGCCGCACCCCACAATGAGAATCAGCCGATCCATCCGGGGGACGAAGCCATAGGGGGCAGGTTAACCCTCTTCTACCCCAGATGGGTCGAGATTACGTCGGACCAGTGGGTCCTTGCCATCATCCAAGAGGGGTATTATCTGGACTTCCATCACATCCCTCCGGACAGGTTTGTGGAATCTCAGTGTCCAATCCACAAGAAGGCAGCATTGGAATCTACCCTGGCGAGGCTCCTGTCCTTGAAAGCCATAATCCCAGTACCTGCATGGGAAATGAATTCTGGGCACTATTCCATTTATTTCATGGTACCCAAGAAAGAGGGCACTTTCCGGCCCGTATTGGACCTCAAGTCAGTCAACCGATACTTACGGGTATCGAGGTTTCGCATGGAAACTCTGCGCTCAGTCAATACCGCAGTACAACCAGGGGAATTCCTCACGGCCTTAGACTTGTCAGAAGCCTACCTGCATATCCCGATCCATCAGGACCATCAGCGCTACCTACGCTTCAAGGTTCTGGGACAACACTTCCAATTCCGGGTTTTGCCCTACGGGTTAGCCACGGCGCCGCGGACCTTCACCAAGGTGATCGTAGCGGTGGCAGCGGCTCTCAGACGGGAAGGAATCCTTGTCCATCCCTACCTAGACGATTGGCTGATCAGGGCGAAATCCCGAGAAGAGAGCCATCGGGCAACCAACAGAGTAATCTCCCTGCTGGAAAGCCTGGGATGGGTAGTCAACCTAAACAAGAGCTGCCTACAGCCTTCCCAATCACTGGAATACCTGGGAATCCAGTTCGACACCCAGGCAGGCAAAGTCAGCCTCACCACCAAGAGAAGGTTAAAACTCCAGATGCGTCTACGGTCCTTGATCGGAGCCAGCCGGCCCATAGCTTGGGACTATCTGCAGGTTCTCTGTCTCAAGGCATCCACCCTGGAAGTGGTACCCTGGGTGCGGGCCCATATGAGACCACTACAACGCTCTCTCCTCTCTCGATGAAGCCCACGCTTCCGGAATTACTCCGTGCATCTACCTCTACCAGCCAGACTGCGGACCCAGCTACGGTGGTGGTTGCAGTCCAACCACACGAGCAGGGGGTCGAAGATGTCCTCCCCCACGTGGACTCTGCTCACCACAGATGCCAGCCTGAGCGGATGGGGAGCACACTGCGAAGAGCTCACCACCCAAGGGCGGTGGAACAGAGAAGAGTCGGGGTGGAACATCAACAGTCTAGAGGTACGGGCAGTCTGATTAGCCTGCCTGCGATTTGCTCACAGACTGAGGAACAGAGCAGTCAGAGTGATGTCCGACAACGCCACCACGGTGGCATACATCAATCGACAGGGCAGAACCAGGAGCCAACAGGTGTCCCTAGAGATAGCCCCGCTGATGGCTTGGGCAGAAGCGAATCTCCAGGACATCTCCGCCATCCACATTGCCGGAAGGGACAACACCGCGGCAGACTTCCTCAGCAGGGAAAGCCTAAATCCGGGAGAATGGCAGCTGTCCCCCACAGTCTTTCAGATGATTGTGGATCAGTGGGGGACTCCGGACATGGACCTATTAGCGGACAGGTCCAATGCTCAAGTACCCAGATACTTCAGCAGCAAGCGAGATCCGTTCTCACGGGATCGACGCCCTGGTTCAGCCATGGCCTCCAGGGACACTGCTATACGCCTTTCCTCCATGGCCCCTGCTGAGCGCCCTTATACACAAGATTCAGAGGCACAGAGGCCTAGTTCTTCTAGTAGCACCAGACTGGCCAAGAAGACCCTGGTACGCGGACAGGGGAAGACTACTGACAGGGGAGCCCCTTCCCCTGCCTCCTCTCGGGGACCTGCTTCGTCAAGGTCCCATCCTCCACGAGGATCCGGCTCAATTCTCTCTTATGGTCTGGCAATTGAGAGGGCTAGACTGAAGAAAAGAGGTTACTCGGAGCCGGTGATAGATACACTCCTCCGAGCTCGCAAGTTTTCCACATCCCTCACCTACATAAGGATCTGGAGAGTATTTGAAGCCTGGTGCGACACTCATGGCACCAACCCACATGCAACCACAATCCCTATTGTTCTGGATTTCCTGCAGGATGGGCTTCAGAAGGGTCTCTCCCTAAGCTCCATCAAGGTGCAGGTGGCTGCGCTGTCTTGCTATGGTCCCGGGAGGGGTGGCAAGACCATCGCCACGCACCCAGATGTTTCCCGCTTCCTGAAAGGAGTCAAGCACATTCGTCCGCCACTGAAGTGGCCAGTGCCCCTGTGGAACCTCAACATAGTTTTGGATTTCCTCGCAGGATCCACCTTCAGACCCCTTCGGGGCCTGTCTCTCCGTTCGCTAACTTTGAAGATGGTGTTCTTGCTGGCAGTGTGTTCCGCACGCTGCATCTCAGAGCTACAAGCGCTGTCCTGCCGTGATCCCTTTCTGAGAATCACTCCAGAGGCTATCCATCTTCGCACGGTTCCCTCTTTCTTACCTAAAGTAGTCTCACAATTTCACCTTAATCAAGCCATATCTTTGCCAACCACGGCGGGTTTGAAGAAATCAGAAGAAGGGCGTTTGCTACGCCATCTAGACATCGGCAGATTGCTGCCCAGATACCTGGAAAAGACAGAAGCAGTACGAAAGACGGACCATCTGTTCGTCCTTCACAGCGGGAAGAAGCAAGGGGAAGCGGCCTCTCGGCCCACCATAGCTCGCTGGATCAAAGAAGTTATCAGAGCAGCCTACGTAGAGGCCGGAAAGTCACCACCTCTGCAGGTCCAGGCTCATTCCACCAGAGCGCAGGCGGCCTCTTGGGCAAAATCTAGGATGCTGTCGCCCGCGGAGATATGTAAGGCGGCGACATGGTCCTCCCTCCACACCTTTTCCAGATTTTACCGTCTGGATGTCCAGGCCAGGGAGGACACAGCATTTGCTAGGGCAGTCCTACGCGGTCCTCAGGCAGCCTCCCGCCCAGTCCGGGAGTAGCTTTTGTACATCCCACTTGTTCTGAGTCCATCTGGCTACACGCCAGGAAATGTTGAGATTACTTACCTGATAATCTCCTTTTCCTTAGTGTAGACAGATGGACTCAGCATCCCGCCCGGCTGCCGGTATACATGGGTTTCACCGATTCAAGGTAAGCCATGTCATTTTCTTACATAAGAGCGTCCACTCTACCAGGTGTCGACGCCTTCCGGTTGGAAGCGCTGGCGGTCTCCAGCTACTATCAATCGCTCAGGGGAAACCTGTTTCACTAATTCATTGATCGTCAGTACACATATATCCATAACAGCTTTTGCAAGGAAGATTACTGAGTTGCTTCACTTCCTGTGGGGGTATATATACCCGTGCTGACGTCAGATCAGTCTCCAACTGCTAGCACGAGCACACTATACCCACTTGTTCTGAGTCCATCTGTCTACACTAAGGAAAAGGAGATTACCAGGTAAGTAATCTCAACATTTTAAGGCCATTTAAAGGGTCTTTCTACTCATCAAGAGATTATTCATTTCCTTAAAGCTGCCAACTGGATTGGAGGTAGTGAAACCCTCTACCATCCGTAGTCTAAATTTAGTTTTGAAATCCCTTTCAAAACTGCCTTTTGTGCCCATAATTTTTGTTTTTCTGGTTTTTTATGTTGACAATATTTTTGGTGACCAGTTGCTTAACCAGAAGGATGAATGAGTCTCAGGCCTTGTCCTCAGTGTCTCCTTTCCTTACATTCTTTTATGAGAAGGCAATGCATACAACAATGGCAAAAGCTAACTTAGCTTTTCATCTAAATTAGGAAACTGTTCTTTTGGCCTTTTGGCCTAAGAGTTAAAGGGACTTAAGTTTATTGCAGAATCTCCCCTTTTTATTGTCTGTAAACCAGGTTAATTTTAGTGTGTGTGTACCAGATTTAAAAGAAAGCTAAGTTAATTTCTTTTTCCCTTTCCCACCCATCTGTAGAACGTTTATTGATTTATAGACTTTTACAATAATTAAGTCGAGACATTTTCATAGAAAAATTCATTCAGGGATTTTAATAAAACAAGGGAGTAAACAAGCCCTTATCTATAAATTAATTGTCCCTTTGCGGCTCTTTGCCAAACTAAGATAAAATACACCAAATAAAGTTAAAGGACTTTATTATAAATTAAACATCCCTTCTCCTTTAGTAATCTTAACTATTCATTCAACAATTTTAAGATGCAGCCAGTCCAGCAGTGAGATGGGTCTTTCCAGTCTTTTGCACCAAGTTATACATGTTATTCCTGGGGGAATTCTGCGCAAAAAACCTGAAAATTCTACAAACTTTATATTGGTTAAAATAACACAATTTACATGACAGTCTTTAAGTAATTACATTTTAAATCATTACAGAAAAAAGTTATTACTTAAAGTTGCAGAATTTTAAATATTTTGAGCAGAATTTCCATAGAAATTCACTGTAAGAATGACCCTTCCACATACACACACCCTCATACAGGCTCCCTCACTCTCTCGCACACACACATCCCCTCATACAAGGCCCTCTTGCGCATACACCCACACAAGCTCCCTTTTCTTTTTCACACATACATCCTCATGCAGGCTACCTATGTCTCTCTCTCACGCAGCCCTTCACACAGGCTCTGTCTCACACAAACGCTAGCCCTCTCACATACACACGATCCCTTTTTCATGCACACGAGCTTCCAATCTCTCTCATATAGGCTCCCTCTCTCTGAAACCCACACTCAAGCATCCCCCCCACTCCCCCTCTTACCAACCAAGCTGTCTCTCACCCTCCCCCACACCCCCTTCTCCTTTCTCACACATTCTCTCACTGGCATCCCCTCCCATGCTCTCACACCCTCCCCACTCCCCCTTACCAACCATGCTCTCTGTCACCCTCCCCTTTCTCTCACACACATTCTTTCTCATCGGCATACCGTGGGACGTGCTCTGTTCGCGGCGAAAAGGGAAGGCCCTCGTGTGCCGCGAATGGCGTGCCGGGCCTTCATCTTAGCCACAAACGGAATGCGGCACACGGGGGTCTTATCTTTTCGCCGCGCCGGGCCATCATCTTCACTGTGAACGGAGCGTGTGCCACGAGACGCGCTCCTTTCGTGGCATGCCGGGGTCTCTTCTGCTATTTTCTGCGCAGAATTTGGCAATTCTGTGCAGGGGGTAATTCTGCGTTCCGCAGTAGCGCAGAATTCCCCCAGGTGTAACATGTATAATTATCTAGCAGTTGGTGAGAGGTTGTGTGTGAGCACTTGATGCAAAGAGTTCCTGGCTCTCAGAAAGCAAGTCCAATTTCTGGAGGCTAGAGTATACAGACCTGGAGTAGCTGAGGCAGACAGTTATATAGGGGAGATCTTCAGGAACGTAGTAGAATAGCCATACCTCCAGTCTGACAGCCTCTGTGCTGCCTTGGAGGAGAGAGGTTTCCTGGAAGGAAACTATTAGGCAGTCTGTGAATAAAATAAAAAATCATACTCTGAATTGTCTATATGCAAATGCCAGAAGTCTTAAGATTGGAGAATTAGTGTATGGCACTGAATGAAAATGCAGATGTAATAGGCATCTCAGAGATGTGGTGGAAGGATGACAACGAATGGGATACTAGGATACAAATTATATCTAAATGATAGGCTGGATCAAATTGGTGGAGAGATGGTGTTATATGTTAAGGATGGCATAGAGTCAAACAGGATAAAAGTCTTAAAGGAAACAAAATGTAATGTGAAATCAAAATAAATAATCTCTGGATAGAAATTCCCTGTGTGATAGCTTTTCCCTAACAAATTAGGCAACACTATAATGGAAGATTTCAATTATCCCAATACTGTGGGGGGGGGGGGGGGGGGGTGGGGGGGGCATGTTAAGGAGGTAAAGGGTTTTTTTTTTTTAAAAGAACTATAAATGACTTCTTCTTAGAGCAGCTGGTCCTGCAACCAAGAGAAAAATAATGTATATCAGTGGTTCCCAAACTTGTCCTGGAGGACCCCTAGCCAGTCAGGTTTTCAGGATAGTAGTAAAGAAGTGAAGATTGGTGTATATAAAAAAGCCTTTTATTGAAATTTGCCTGACTCTGGCCGAGTTTTGCTCTTTGGTCGAAAGCTGCCTCAGGGGCAATATGTATGGGCAGGATCTATTGCATGCCTGCAGGGCTAAAGCCACAATATTAGTACATCCACTTATATATACAAACTTTGGTGCCTGTTAGACAGTACATGTAGTCAAGACGTGTAGTGTCAAATGTGAAAAACACTACTTTCAATTTTGTCCTCAAAGTATTGGTTGATACTGTGAACCATTTAGACAGAGGTTACCAGATACAATTCTACCGCATATCTGAGGTACGTATAATTGCTGGTATAATTGCATGCGATAGATCCTGCCCATACATATTGCCCCTGAGGCTGCTCTCGACCAAAGAGCGAAACTCGGCCAGAGTCTGGCAAATTTCAATAAAGGGCTTTTTAACATGCACCGATCTTCACTTCTTTACTGCTATACAGCCAACTGGATCGGCTTCCGATTTGTTTTCTAGGTTTTCAGGATATCCTCAATGAATATGCATGAGATAAATTTGCAAGCACTGCTTCCATGTACTGCAAATTTTATCTCATGCATATTTATTGTAGATACCTGAAAACCTGACTTGACTGGGGAACCCCAGAATAGGCTTGGGAACATGCACTCTAAATCTAATCCTCACTATGATGTACGATTTGGTGCAAGAGGTAGCGGTGAAGGGGCTGCTTGGAAATAGTGATTATAACAATCACATTTTAATATAATCACAGAAGGGAGGATATTACATAAAATTTATGGAAAATAGGTAAATTAGAAAAAACTAAAAGCATTTACAAAGGTTAAACGTTTGCTTGAGGCATGAATACTATTTAAAAACACTATCTTGGAAGCCCAAATAAAATGTAGTCCATGCATTAGAAAAGGTATGAAGACCAAGCAACTGCCAGCATGGTTAAATGGTAAGGTGAAACAGGCTAATAAAGCCAAAAGGGCATCTTTCAAGAACTGGAAGGTGGATCCAAGTGAAAAAAAAATAGGAAGTTAGATGTCAAGCATTAAAAACGCAGACCAAAAGGAAATTTGAATAGATTTCTAGAAGCAAAAATCCCAAATAAAAACTTTCAAGTACATTTGAAGCAAGAAACCTGTGAGAGGTGGTTGGACCACTAGATGACAGGGGTAAAAAGTGCTCAGGAAAGACTAGGCATAGCAGAAAAACTAAATGAATTCTTTGCTTTGGACTTTGAGGGAAGATATTGGGGAGATATTACCCTTAACAAAAACGTGAGGATAAGCTGCATGGAGTGGCAGTTAATTCCATAAGAAACATGCTAGGCAGACAGGATGGACCATTTCTTCTTTTTCTGTCATCATTACTATGTTACCTAAATTCTTTGAAGGAGATGCTTGAGAGAAACTGAAGCAAATCATGATGCGCCATGAAGATGTAATAAAGCATATTGACAAATTAGAGAGTAGCAAATCATTTATTTTATTTAAAAATATTTATAGCCCACATGCAGTGAACCAGTCGAGCTAAGTGGGTTACAATACATAAAAACAAAAGTTACAAAAAATACAAATGTTAATAAAAACAAAATAAAACATCTTGAGGAATAATCATCCAAAAACCCAAATACTAAAATGCCAGTTTCAAAGTTATTTAAAAATAAATCTGGTCCATATTGCATACACTCCAGAGTTCTGAAAGAATTAAAAAAAAAAAAAAAAAGAAGATATTTCTTAGCATTCAGATAGGTGGATCCATGACTGGTGGGTTATGCTGCTCTACCAGCAGATGGAGATGGATCAAAGCTGACATCACAGGTATATATATTCCTGCACTGATTTCAGCCTCCCAGTATTCTCCATCTCCAGCAGATGGTGTATGTGCATCTCCCTACTGGAGATTGCGGTTTTTATAGAAGGAGGAAGTTCTCCACTTCCTTAGCCTATGTGCGGATTTGGCGAGTTTTTGTAGCTTGGTGTGAGGATCGAGGGGTTCTTCCATGTTCGGTTAAGATCCCACTCATTTTGGAATTTTTGCAGGATGGATTGAGCAAGGGGTTGGCCCTTAATTCATTGAAGGTATAGGTGGCAGCTCTTGCCTGTTTCCGAGGTCAGGTGAATGGTGGACTCTTGCTGGCTCAGCCAGATGTGGCTCATTTCTTAAAAGGGGTGAAACATCTTCGTCCTCCCCTGCGGTTGCCAGTGCCCTTGTGGAGTCTTAATCTGGTTTTGGATTTTCTAGGGAGTCCCAACTTTTGACTGCTGCATAGCTTTTCCTTGAGGTTACTTACCTTGAAAACTGTGTTTCTTGTGGCAATTTGTTCTGTGCATAGTCTCTGAATTGCAGGCCTTGTCTTGCTGGGAACTGTTTCTGCAAGTTACTCCGGGGTGATAGTTACGCACTGTTCAACTTTCTTTGGAAATCAAATAATTCTCTGCTGTCTGGACAGGGAGAGAGATGTGGATGAATATCGCTTGTTAAGGTCCTTGGATGTCAAGAGGCATATCTTGAGGTATTTAGGGATTTCTTTTTATTATTATCTCTTTATTCAAATTTTTCAAATTAAAACATAATACAACATTGTATTTTCATATAATAAAGGTAATCACATTATGAGACATTCATAAATCTCAAACAAAAAACCAACTAAAACAAACATCTCAATATATCTCTCATGTGAACTATAATGTGGGGGGTCCTGACTAACCATAAATTTTGCATTAATCAAACTATAAGGGAGTGATTTCTATTTCTGTTTGAGCAACCGATATTTCTGACTGATTGGTAATCATTCCTAGACTAGTTTTATCCCTTAAGAAATTCTCCAGGTGGGATGGCTCATTAAAGGAAAATTTCTTACCCTGGTAATTGACAAAACATTTTGATGGAAATTTCAAATAAAAAGTAGCACCAATTTCCAGGGTTTTACTCTTTAACATAAGGAAATGTCTTCTACGCAATTGCGTAGGTCTAGACACATCCGGAAAAACAAAAATTTTTTGGTCACAGAATGACAGATCCTTATTCTTAAAGAATTTCCCCAATACTATATCTTTATCTTTCTCCAATGAAAAAGAAACAAATAATGTTGCCCTTTTATTTATAATATCAGTAGACTCTTCTAAAAAAGTAGATACTCCTATGCTTTTATCCTCTAACTGACCATTATTATCACTAGGACACACTGGGAAATAATAAATTTTTTGATATCACCGGTATATCCTTATCTTCAAACGCTAAATTTTCTTTTAAATATTTCAAAAACATTTCTATAGGTGATGATAATCTAGTAAATGGGAAATTAACAAACCTTAGGTTTTTAATTCTCATTAGATTCTCCACATTTTCTATTTCAGCATGTAAGGAATTACAATCAATGATATTCAAACATTCTCTCTCTTGAACCTTCTGTATTTTCCCTTCTACAATTTTCAAAGTTGACTCTACTTGATTTAATCTTTTTCCTTGTTCCACAATAGACAACCTGTTAACATTTACTAATGAGGATAATGAGTTGTTAACTTGAACTAGGTTAGAGTCCAACTTTGTCAAAACCCTCCACAAATCCCCCATAGTCACATTAGCCGGGTCCACAGAATCAATTTGTGCCCGGTCTAAGGTAATTACTATATTACCTTCATCTGCCTCCGTAGATTGTGATACAGGGCAGGCAATCGAATCGGCTACAGTCAATGGAGATTGCATTTCTTGTGCACTCACATTTCCTGAAGTCTTCTCGGCTTGCTGATCTTTTCCTGTGATTCCTGGGGGTTGGGGAGGGGTCGGTTGATTGCCTGGACTTAAAGAGGCTTCGGAATTGCCTCGTGTAGAGTCCATATATGGCGTTCCCTGCCGATTAATATGTGCGTCCATGGGACCAATTCTCACAGCTGTTGGCGATGATGTTGCGAAACGCGCCTTCCTTTTTCGACCCATAAGTTAGTACCACTGGGTGCAAAGTTCCAAGGGTTATCCAGCCGGCCGCGGTCCTCGTGGTCAAAGCCGGCTTAGGCAGCGCGCCGGCCGGCACTACGTGCCGACGTTCCTCGGGTTTTGTAGGCCCGGTCCCTGGATGATGACGTCAGGAGCACAGGATCAGCTGGCTCCAATTAAGCCCAGCTCCGTTCTCTCCACGCTCACGGAGAGAAAACCTGCAGGTGTTTTTGGCAGTCTCTGCGATCCTTACCAGGACGGCTCTCCTTCACTCCCTTCAGTTCTCTCTCAGGGCCCCCTCTGATCTCCGCTCCTCGGGTTTTGTAGGCCCGGTCCCTGGATGATGACGTCAGGAGCACAGGATCAGCTGGCTCCAATTAAGCCCAGCTCCGTTCTCTCCCCGCTCACGGAGAGAAAACCTGCAGGTGTTTTTGGCAGTCTCTGCGATCCTTACCAGGACGGCTCTCCTTCACTCCCTTCAGTTCTCTCTCAGGGCCCCCCAGGTATTTAGGGATTTCTGAACCTCTCAGGAAGACAGACTGACTATTTATACTCCACGGTGGGAGTAAACAGGGTGAGCTGTCATCACGGGCTACAATAACCCACTGGATTAAGGAGGTAGTCACAGCCGTGTATGTGGATGCTGAGCAGCCGTTGTCTAGTTAGGTTGGGGTTCAGGCAGTGTCATGTTGGAGACTAGATTGCTGTCTCCCATTGAGATTTGCTGAGTTGCAGCATGGTCCTCCTTACGTACCTTTTCCAGTCATTACCGTCTGGATGTGCAGGCCCGGGAGGACACAGCCTTTGCACGTGCTGTATTGATCGGATCACGGGTTGCCTCCTGCCCTGTTCGGGTGTAGCTTTTTTGGTACATCACACTGGTTGTGGATCCACCTATCTGAATGCTAAGAAAGGAGAAATTATGTTCCTGATGATTTCCTTTTCTTTAATGGCTTCCGGATGGTGATGCGTGGCTGCGTGTTCCAGGAGTTACTGGTAAATTTCAATCCAGTCCCTAGACTAGTGTTACACTCCTTCTCTGAGCTCAGTGGTTTCCTGTTAGCTGAGTGTTAGAGTGGTTGTCTGTTAATAATAAAGTTTTTGTTAGGTTGCCCACAGTCGACTTTTGCAGAGAATACTGGCGGGCTGTTGTCAGTGCAGGGGTATATACACTGTGACTTCAGCTTTGCTCAGTCTCCATCTGCTGGTAGAGGTGCATAACCCACTGGTCATGGATCCACCTATCTACATTAAAGAAAAGGAAATTATCGGGTATGTAGTAATTTCTCCTTGCGTACTTATTTCTAGTAATCTCTTAACAGTGAGCTTGACATCCGTACTAGGCAAAATGGTAGAAGCTATTCTGAAGAACCAAATTGCTGGCCAACTGGGTAGATATAAATCAATAGGGTAGAGACAACATGGATTTAGCAAAAAAAAAAAAAAAAAAAAGTCTTGTCTTAAAAATCTGTTCAATTGTTTTGAAGGAATTAATAAACATGTGAACATGGGTAAGTCAGTTGATATATAGTGTTTCTGGATTTTCAAAAGGTGTTTGACAAAGTCCCTCATGAGACTTATCAGGAAATTAGCCATGGAATAGGAGGCAATGTCCTATTGTGGATTGGTAAGTGGTTAAAAGATAGGAAGCAGAGTAGGAGCGAAGGGTCATGTCTCTCAATGGAGAAAGATAAATAGTGGCATGCCTCAGTGATATGTACTGAGATCAGTATGTTTTAATATATTTATAGAAGATCTGGAAAAGGGAATAAGATAATCAGCTTTGCAGATGACACAAAATTGTTCATAGCAGTTAAATCACAAGCCAGTTGTGAGAATTGCAAAAGGAACTTGCAAAACTGGGGGGATTGGGTGTCTAAATGGCCGATGAAATTTAATGTGGGCAAGTGCAAAGTGATGCATATAGGGAAGAATAATCCAAACTATAATTACACAATGGTGGGTTCCATATTAGGCATCACCATGAGTGATGGGGAACAAATAGGGAGTAGTTATTTACCCTTTCCAGTGATACTAGCACTGGGGAACACTCCATGAAGCCTAAGCATAAGCGCTGGCAAGTTAAATATAAGACATTGGTAAGATAGGCTAAGAGAGAATTTGAAAAGAAGTTTGATGTAGAGGCAAAAACTCACAGTAAAAACTTTTAAAAATATAACTGAAGCAGAAAACCTGGGAGGGAGTCAGTTGAACATAAGAACATGCCATACTGGGTCAGACCAAGACCAGTATCCTGTTTTCAACAGTGGCCAGTCCAGGCCATAAGAACCTGGCAAGTACCCCAAAACTGTATTTCATGCTACTGTTGCTAGTAATAGCAGTGGCTATTTTCTAAGTCAACTTAATAGCAGGAATAGACTTCTCGTCCAAGAGCTTATCCAATCCTATTTTAAACACAGCTACACTAACTGCACTAACCACGTCCTCTGGCAACAAATTCCAGAGTTTAATTGTGCGTTGAGTAAAAAAGAACTTTCTCCGATTAGTTTTAAATGTTAGATGATCAAGGGGTTAAAGGGGCACTTAGAAAAGATAAGGCCATCACAGAAAGATTAAACTATTTGCTTTGGTGTTTACTGAAGAGGATGGTGGGGAGATATCCATATCAGAAAAGGTTTTCATGGGTAATGATTCAGATGAACTGAACCAAATCACGGTGAACCTAAAAGATGTGGTAGACCTGATTGACAAACTGAAGAGTAGTAAATCACCTGGACCGAATGGTATACAACCCAGGGTTCTGAAGGAAGTAAAAAAATGAAATTTCAGATCTATTAGTTAAAATTTGTAATCTATCATTAAAATCATCCATTGTTCCTGAAGATTGGAGAGTGGCTAATGTAACACCAATATTTAAAAAGGGCTCCAGGGACAATCCGGGAAACTACAGAGCAGTTAGCCTGACTTCAGTGCCAGGAAAAATAGTAGAAAGTGTTCTAAAGATCACAGAACATATAGAAGGACATGGCTTAATGGAACAAAGACAGCATGGCTTCACCCAGGGCAAGTCTTGCCTCACAAATCTGCTTCACTTTTTTGGAGGAGTTAATAAACATGTGGATAA
Source organism: Rhinatrema bivittatum (assembly GCF_901001135.1). Taxonomy (NCBI): domain Eukaryota; kingdom Metazoa; phylum Chordata; class Amphibia; order Gymnophiona; family Rhinatrematidae; genus Rhinatrema; species Rhinatrema bivittatum. The sequence goes on from NC_042616.1 coordinate 266,360,877, forward strand.
AGGTGAACCGGTAGATGTAGTGTATTTGGAGTTTCAGAAGGCATTTGACAAAGTTCCTCATGAGAGGCTTCTAAGAATAGTGAAAAGTCATGGGATAGGTGGCGATATCCTTTCGTGGATTACAAACTGGTTAAAAAACAGAGTAGGATTAAATGGACAATTTTCTCAGTAAAAAAGGGTATACAGTTGAGTGCCTCAGGGATTTGTACTGGGACCTGTGCTTTTCAATATATTTACAAATGATCTGGAAAGGAATAAGACTAGTGAGGTAATCAGATTTGCAGATACAAAATTATTCAGAGTAGTTAAATCACAAGCGATTTGTGAGAAATTGCAGGAGGACCTTGTGAGACTGGAAAATTGGGCATCCAAATGGCAGATGAAATTTAATGTGGATAAGTGTAAGGTGGTGCATATAGGGAAAAATAACCCATTCTGTAGGTTCCATATTGGGAGTTACTGCCCAGGAAAGAAATCTAGGTGTCACAGTGGATAATACTTTGAAATCGTCGGCTCAGTGTGCTGTGGTGATCAAAAAAGCAAACAATGTTAGGAATTATTAGAAAGGGAATGATGAATAAAAGGGAGGATGACATAATGCCTCTGTATTGCTCCATGGTGAGACCACACCTTGAATACGGAGTACAATTCTGGTCACCGCATCTCAATAAAGATATAGTTGCGATGGAGAAGGTACAGAGAAGGGCAACCAAAATGAGAAAAGGGGATGAAACAGCTCCCCTATGAGGAAAGACTAAAGAGGTTAGGACTGTTTAGTTTGGAGAAGAGACGGCTGAGGGGGGATATGATAGAGGTGTTTAAAATCATGAGAGGTCTAGAACTGGTAAATGTGAATCGGTTATTTACTCTTTCGGATAATAGACTAGGGGGCACTCCATGAAGTTAGCATGTGGCACATTTAAAACTAATCAGAGAAAGTTCTTTTTCACTCAACGCACAATTAAACTCTGGAATTCGTTGCCAGAGGATGTGGTTAGTGCAGTTAGTGTAGTTGTGTTTGAAAAAGGATTGGATAAGTTCTTGGAGGAGAAGCCAATTACCAGTTATTAATTAAGTGGACTTAGAAAATAGCCACTGCTATTACTAGCAACAGTAACATGGAATAGACTTAGTGTTTGGGTACTTGCCAGGTTCTAAGGCCTGGATTGACCACTGTTGGAAACAGGATGCTGTGCTTGATGGACCCTCGGTCCGACCCAGTATGGCAACTTTTTGTGTTACAATGTCCTTAAATGTATGAACATGGGACATTTGATAATCATTTTACATCCACATTATTTAATCGGTTCCGTTAATAGAGATTTTGCTTTCAAAAATGCAAAGTCAGATAGATGTATCCTTTTAGACAGGGCCGGTGCAGGGGGATTAGGCGCCCTAGGCGAGCCTTCTCCCTTGCCCCCCCCCCCCCCCCCCTGGTCTCGGCCCCGACTCCTACATTGTTCTCGATTACACCCACTGACTGTGTGGTTTTCTGGGTCGCGAACAGGTTGGGCACTGCTCGCGGCCTGCGAAATCTCCACTTCTCTTTGCCGCCGCTTGTGGCCCCATATGGTTTGCACCTAGTGGGTACCAAGGGTCTCCGGCACCCGGGGGCTAATGCATTTGTGTGCCTCTCCAGCATCCCCCCCTTAATCCTTCTTGTACTAATGCTTAAGGTCACAAAATCAGTGGCATCTCTAGACTGAAGAATATTTTTTTTTTTTGGGGGGGGGGGGGAAGAGCCAAAATGAAATTTCTTCATCACACCCACCTCTATAGCATGGATCCTGCTTTAAAATTGGTTACAAAAAAAAAAGTGTTAATAAAAAGTTCAAAGGGTCTTCTGTGTAATTTTAAAAAGCTGGCCAGTTTCACCCTTCTAGTAAAACTACTATAAAATTATTTGATAGCCTCATTCAACTAATTCTATATGGCTATGAGAGTGAAGTCTGGAATATATAGGAAGGGACAGAATGTCAATACAAATCCTGCACCTCCAGTTCTCTAACTCTGTGCATCCACTGAAATTCCCCCAAACAATGGAGCTTGGATGTTTCCCTTACAGCTCATCATACTAAAAGATATTTTCAAATTCTGGTGTCACCTCACAGTAACAGCAGCACAAACACCTTCCACTGCCAGACACATTGTGAACTAACACAAAACCCAGCAAAAAAGGCACTCAAAATCTATACTGCAATCCCATCGTAACATAACAGTAATAACACCAAGGACTCAAACAACATTAACCCTACCTGTGAAAAAGCAAGGGTAAATATTACACTGGGTCCTAGAATACCAATACATCACCTACTGAGGAAACAAAACAAACCCAATTGCTATAGGTCCCTATACAGACATTACATGCTAGCAGAATCTCTCATCACGGTCACACACACACAGAGCAGAGACAGACTCTCACCAAATACAGAATACAAAATAAAGGAGCACAAATTAGACAAAAACTGAAATGGAAACTCCAAGAAGCCAGATTCTGTGTATTAACAATGGAAAAACAGAACCACCATTCCTTATAAAACAAATAAAATCAAGAAGCATAAAGCATCAGTTATAATAGTAAAACCATAATAAAAGAATATTTTAAAACTACTGATAAATAGAATTTCTAATAATTAAAATCCTATACATTTTTTTTACAATTTCCCAAACACCAATAAAATATTTCAAAACAGCACTTATATCAAACACCCAATAATTAAAACTAATAAGGATTTTAAAAAGCCCCTGCTGACCCGTTCTGTGGGAGCTCTTGATTTCCAGTCACCCTGATATTGTCAAGGATTAGGTTATCCTCTCTCACACATACTCACATGTCCATTCTCTCTCACACATACACTCACATACATACACATTCATGCTCTTATATCCACCTTAACCTCTCGCTCTCACAGACACAGACACACTCTCAGGATCTAAGACACTCTCTCCCCCTCCACACACACCACCCCCTCACACAAACTCTTACTCCTCTGGATTTTCTCATACACACTCATGCTCTCACACTCACTGGCTCCTTCACATACACACACACACACCCAGGCAAGCTCCCAGTCACTCACACACACACACACAGACCCCCAGGCAGGCACCCATGCATTCACACACATACTCCCCCAGGCAGACTCCCATTCATACACATGCACACACTAAAGGAAGACCCCCCTCTCTTTCTTTTGCCAGCAACCTCAGAGCCTCTCTCTGCTGCCACTGTCACTGCTGCCGCATGGCTATTTGGGAGGTGCTGATTGCTGCTCCTGGCAGTGAAGCCCATTCTGCTGCCTCCTCTGTGCAGGCCCTGTGGGCTACCACTTCCTCCATGCTGATCTCATACATTGTGAGATCCGCATAGAGAAAGTGCTACTCTTGCACATTCCCAAAGATTACATGTGCCAATCACTAAAAAGTAAAGTTTTCTAAACGGTTGGTCACAGGCTTTTATGTTCCACCTTCCCTTTCTTATTTTTTTGCCAATTCCTTTTATATTGTCTTTTTTCTATTTTCTCTCCATCTTCTTCCCTCACACAGTCAGGTTCTCATTATCACATGCTTTCTCTCTCTCTGTCTCTCACACACACACGCTGTCTTCTCTCACTCCCACACGCTGTCTTCTCTCACTCCCACACGCTGTCTTCTCTCACTCCCACACGCTGTCTTGCTCAAGCACAGGCTCTCACTGTCACATTCTCTCTCATATACAATCATTCATACACAGTCTCTCACTGGCACACGCTGTCTGACTCACACACAGGCTCTCTCTCACTCCCACAGGCTCTCATGGTCACATGCTGTCTCTCTTGTACACACAGGCTCCTCACATGCTGTCACTGCAAACATTCAGGTCCTCACTCCCACACACAGTCTCTCAACTCATCTCATACACGCACACATACACACTCTACAGGCCGTGGGCCTCCTCTTCTCGGGTCACCGCAGGATGGGCTCTGCAGCAGCCCTGATCTTTTCAGGCCGCCCTTCGCAATGTGGGATCCGCAGCGGCCCTGCTACCGGGCCTCTTCCTCTTCTCGGGCCGCTGCAACTTGGGATTCGCGCTGGCCCGTAAGCGCTGCTCCTCTTCTGCACGCGCTGATGCTTCTCCTCCTTCCTGCCCGCGCAGCTCCGGCACTGTTTTCTTTCAGGGCCACGCAGACAGGAAGGAGGAGGAGCACCTGCACGTTTAAACGCGACTTTTTTCTTCAGGCCATGATGACGTGAGCTCCACCACGGTCCTGCTGATCTGCCTGCTATGTGTCGCTGTTCAGCCGCCAGTGGGATGAGGTCCACCTGTGGTCACATGAGCCTCCCTGTGCCCGGGGGCATTGACTCCCCTCGGGATACCACTGCTCACGGTGTCCCCTAATACTCTGTGCCTTAGGCCCAGGCCTAGTTTTTCCACCGGCCCTGCTTTTAGAACGTTAAAACATTACTTAGCATTTGATTGGTCCCAGTGTGTTGCAAAATTGATACAGGAGGGCTGGGAAAACGCATTTGAAAAAAAATTAAATATTTTGCTTTGGCTGTCATTACTGGTGGTTACAGATCACCATTAGGTGAAAGTCTGCATTATTCTGATAAATCTACTGTGAAAATAAATTTGATCTGTCTATGATTTTCCAATGGTTTGTAAACAAACTATTAGCTGAAAAGAGCCAGGGTGAGGCGTTGGAAATGTGATTGTAAAAGATACATATCTTCTTTAAGAAGTCCCTTTTATTTCCTGTGCCTTTTCCTTTCAAGGCAAAAAGGGGTGTCTCTTGCATAGGTTGACCTTAAAACAGTTTGGAGCTTTTATGTTTAAATGTTGGTTTTAAAGGCAGCCTTATTTGATATTTCATTAATGTGCCTGAAGTACAAATTATGTGTTTTTCTTAAAAATAAAAAAAACTCTTATGGTTCTGTTTATCCATCTGACTCTTTCTGGAAGTATTGTACTCTAGGTCTAGGGTATACTGTTGCAAGGAAAGGAAGGGTACATAGTTGGAGCCAACACTTGGATATAGCATTTTGGCATAGCTCCCACAAGAGGATGTTGTGATTGGGGGTGACTTGCTCAAGAGGACTGAACTCAGGGGAAAAAGAAGCACCAAAATTCACTGTGAAGGAGTCTTAATACCCCTCCTTAAACTGTGCAGGATCTAGCCTGTACAAGCTGAGGGGGAGAGTTCTATGGGTGGGACCCCGCTGGGAAGAAAGAATCCTGTGGGTTTTAATCCAGCTGGGGTGGGTAAGAGGCAGAAAGAACCCAGCTGGAATCAATAGACCAGGCCCAGGTCTCCGGGAGAAGGCAGCTCCTGTATACATTGCTGACCTAAGGTGAATTCTGTATGTGAATGGTGATTGTTACTGTTGAAGGTAAGCAGATATGTGCTGATTTTGAGCACTGTAAATAAAAGTACTCTTAAGCCTTGACTGCTCATTTACTGTGACACAGTTCTGTAGTCTAGTTAAGTTATGAACTTTCAGTTGAACCAGGAGATCTTCAGGAAAGACACCCACTTCCTCTGTACTGCCCTTGAGAGTGCAGCCTTGCCAACTTTTATTTGCTCTGGAGTTGTGTTTTCTTGGTAGATCCCTACATAATACTGTGATCTTTAAGAGTCCCTTGTAAACATCCATTTGGAATGAAATTGTAAGCAAGTTTTAAATTCTAGGGCTTGAATTAATTTGTTTTCCTCGAATCCCTTAGGAATGCTTGTCAAGGCAGGTGATAGAATACAGTTGGATTGTTAGCTGTGAATTATACTAGTTAGTTATTTTCTGGATATCTTCCAGATGTTGCTAGTTTTTCTTGTCCATATATGGATTTAAGAATCTTTTAAGTTGCAAATGAAGTCTGAGAGATTAAGTAGTTGCCTAATATTGAGCTTTGCTGTGTATTTGCTAAGTTGTTTACCCTGCAAAGGTTGACATGCTAAAGGTAATGCATCTAATTTGTGTAAAATAATGCTTTAGTTCTTATCACCCAGTTAGATGAATCCAAAACAAGTGGGTTATGCACCTCTACCAGCAGATAGAGACAGAGCAAACTGACATCACAGTATACATACCCCTGCAGTGACATCAGCCCGCCAGAATTCTCTGTCTCCAGCAGATGGTGGACATGCATCTCCCTACTGGGGATTGCTTCAATTTAAAAAAAAAAAGAGGGAAATAAGGAAAAGAAACTTGCCCTGCTCTTTTGCGGTGATACCAAAAGGTCTTTCCTCCAGTTGAGAATTTCTGAGATGATTTCCATGGTCCCTCAGATGAGTGCCTTGGTCCAGTAGCTGGTTTTTCAGCCGGCATGGACTTGGCTATTAAGCAGCTGAAAGACAGTGGGTGCAGGAAGCAGAGTGTGGCTTGTGATGGCAAATGTCCTCTCCCCCGCAGCCAGAGACCATTTCTGTACTCAGCCAGTTAAGGCTTAGCTCAGGTAAGTTTAAAAAAAAAAAGAAATACCGAGGAGGATGGCTTTTAGCTATAGGGCTTCCTCCTTCCCCTGGTCTCTGTGCTTGGTACACCATTCCAACATTTGTCCACTTCCGTGGGATGTCGAGGGATGTGAGTAACCTCTGTAGGCTAGGCCCTGCTCTGAGGCTTTTTGCTGCATGCCACATGGTGGGCCTCAATGGCATTTTGCGCGCTTTAGGCTGCCCTCTACAGGATTGTCTGTTCTGTGTGCATCTAGCTGTGCATCGAAGTTAAATGTCCAGTTTTTGCATGTTTAGGCAGGCCTAATAGTCTACGCATCCAAGTTAAGTGGCACCTTAAGTGGCCGTCTGCTTACCTGTATGCATAAGTTAAGCATTGCTGTGCGCTTAATTTTTTTACAATGCCTAGGCATTGGGATGCCTAGAATTTTTGGACGCCTAAAACAAAAACCCCAAACAAAAAAAAACAACCTAGAAACATGCTTCCAGCCACCAATCAGCATGCTGCTAGTCTAATGGCACCTATATCTAAAAAAAACCCTGAAACCTAAACGCCTTTCTCTTTGCACTGCCTGTCATATTCAGGCATTTCAACCAGGAATGCCCACTGATTTGTGCTAGTGCTATTTGGCGGCTCAGGGAGTGTTATCTTCCTCTGATTTCACTAAACCTAGTTCTTCCTAGCTGAATGCAGGTCTGGGGAAAGACTTTTCAGGTGAGGCGCCTGATTTTGGTACTCTCCTAACTGGTTCTTCAGCAGGGGAAGGCAGCTCGATGAGTATACTTCAGGTACCTCCTGGTCTGGATACTTCCACGTTTTCACGGGTAGAATTTTTCCAGGAGTTGCAATCCTTTCTTCAGGCACAGTCCTCAGCCCCATCCATTGCTCCCAGGGCAGAGTTGCAGGTATTAATCTTTCCTGGACCTACTGGTAAGTGCCGGAGTACTCCAAGAGCACCAGCAGGACTACCTGAAAGAGATCTGGATGGCATGGATGATGCCGATCCTGACTCTCTTGAGTGTTGTGAAATTCCTCCAGGATTAGAACCATATTGGGACTATGCTAAGGTTCTTCCATAGAGATGGACTGCTGGCCCTGATTTCCCAGACCTTGAAAATGCTGGGAGTACCTGGGGTAGATTCCTTGTCTGAGCCAAAGGGAAATCCTATTTTGGTTCCTCTGCATAAAGCCTCTTGTTTTTTTCCCTGTGATCGAGGCCATTCAAGAACTGAGGTCTGGTTTTGGAAGGCCTGTAACCTCTGGATCCAGTGGTGAGAATGTGTTTACGTTTCCCAAAGGTGGATGCACTTGTATGTGCAGTCTCCAAGCAGACGAATATCCCCATGGAGGGAGGAGCAGCTTTGAATGATGTACACAATAGGAGGATTGAAACTATCCTTAAGCAGGTATTTGAAGCAGTGGCAATGAATTTGCAAATAGCTTCTTCTTGTTCCCTGGTGGCTCGCTCTTGTTTATTTCTCTCTAGTGGTTGATGACTCTGGGGTGAATTTTCAGGGCAGTTATGGAGCCAGTGGCCGCCACCTTGGCAGATGCAGGCTGCGATTTGATCCCACCGCATCCCGTGGGGTGGCTTCGATAATAGCAGCCAGGTGTCAGTTATGGCTGAGAAATTGGTTGGCCGATGCAACCTCCAAGGCTAACTTGTCTCTGTTCTGCTCTGATGAGTAAGAACATAAGAACATGCCATACTGGGTCAGATCAAGGGTCCATCAAGCCCAGCATCCTGTTTCCAACAGTGGCCAATCCAGGCCATAAGAACCTGGCAAGTACCCAAAAACTAAGTCTATTCATGTTACCGTTGCTAGTAATAGTGTGGTTATTATCTAAGTCAACTTAATTAGCTTAATGTGATATAATATATAGCGATGTAATACTGTGATGTAATATAGTTTCTGGTAATCTACCCTCTTCTCTTCTCTCTCTAGGTCTTCCTATCTTTCTTTCCTCATCCTTGTTCCTTGAAACCCCTGTTAGATGTAACTTTTTATTTTCTGGTCCTTCGCTTAAGTTGTTACCCCAGTTGAATGTAAACCGATGTGATATTCATTTGAATGTCGGTATATAAAAGTTATAAATAAATAAATAATTAATGGCAGGTAATGGATTTCTCGTCCAAGAACTTATCCAATCCTTTTTTAAACACAGCTATACTAACTGCACTAACCACATCCTCTGGCAACAAATTCCAGAGTTTAATTGTGCGTTGAGTGAAAAAGAACTTTCTCTGATTAGTTTTAAATGTGCCACATGCTAACTTCATGGAGTGCCCCTAGTCTTTCTATTATCTGAAAGAGTAAATAACAGATTCACATTTACCCGTTCTAGACCTCTCATGTAATTTTAAGTAAGAAAGGTGTTAGTAAGGGGTTTCCTTAATGATTACATCAGCACTCCTTAAAGTTGATGCATCATTTTGAGTGCAGTTAATTATTAGATCATTAGAATAACTCAGATTCTAAAAAATGAATGATCTTTCTTTTATGAAGAAAGTATTTAATTGATCAAGTCACATCATAGATACAGGAAAAATAAAAAATCAAAATGGTTTCCAATGTGTTAAATCTGCCAAGATCTCGGACATGCCATACGCTGGATAGCACAGCAGCCCCGAGCTTCTGGACTTCATGGTATATATACCCTTTTGTTTTTTTTTTGTTTTTTTATTACCATTCATAGGCTTATGGCCCAGGAGGTTAAAAACTAATTTTATTTCAATATGTCAAGTCAAACAATCTCAGACACCTGGTTTCATGTATATTAATTACTAAAAAAATTACATATATGTCAGGGTACATGGCCAGGAAAATTTAGCTGTAAAAAAATTCTTTAATCTTTATATCTGATGTGCTTCATCAGGCCACTTGGGTGCTTTGATCTTTCATCAATCTATTTGACAAGAGTACCTGATTACATATTGCTACCTTCAGTACATAAGTAAAGAAATGTCAAAATAACATAGGCATCGAGCATCTAAAACTTCTAATGACTAGATACATAGAAACATAGAAATGACGGCAGAAGAAGACCAAACGGCCCATCCAGTCTGCTCAGCAAGCTTCACACACTTTTTTTTTCTCATACTTATCTGTTTCTCTTAGCTCTTTGGTTCTATTTCCCTTCCACCCCCACCATTGATGTAGAGAGTAGTGATGGAGCTGCATCCAAGTGAAATATCAAGCGTGATTAGTTAGGGGTAGTAACCGCCGCAATAAGCAAGCTACACCCATGCTTATTTGTTTTATCCAGACTATGTTATTCAGCCCTTATTGGTTGTTTTTCTTCTTCCCTGCCGTTGAAGCAGAGAGCTATGCTGGATATGCGTGAAGTATCAGTTTTTCTTCTCCCCTGCCGTTGAAGCAGAGAGCTATGCTGAATATACGTGAAGTATCAGTTTTTCTTCTCCCCTGCCGTTGAAGCAGAGAGCTGTGCTGGATATGCGTGAAGTATCAGTTTTTCTTCTCCCCTGCCGTTGAAGCAGAGAGCTGTGCTGGATATGCGTGAAGTATCAGTTTTTCTTCTCCCCTGACGTTGAAGCAGAGAGCTATGCTGGTAATGCGTGTAATACATGAAATACTACTTGCAATAGGCATATGTCTGTACTAATTGTAAAAGTCAAAAGGCATAATCATTTATCTAGAGTTTGGTGCTAATTAAGAGACAAATTCTGGGAGCTTTGCCAAGGTAGAATACATCAATAATGAAGGTCATTCTCTGTTCTTTATCTTAACAAACCACTGGCTATCTTCACAGCTGCACGTGGTCCATGGGAGAGAGAAAGAAAGAAAGGAAAAAAAAGTAAAATGAAATGAAACTAGAAATGGCAGTACAGCACAGGTCATTTCAGAATGGTTCAGAGGTTACTGATTTTCATAGTTCTGATTTTTTGAGGATCCGGGGATCTCATCACTATGTCAAACCTCACGAAATTGCCCTTTAAAGGCTTGCTGTTTTTGGGAGCGAGTTGGAGAAACTGGCCAGTAAGTGGGGCAAATCACCAGTTTTTCGATTACGGAGGATAGGAAGCAGATGCCATGTTCCTTTAACATGAGAGGTCATGCTAAGGGATCCAAGTGTTTTCAACCCTATAGAGGAGCAGCTTTTCAGAGAACTCGACCTTTTGGTAGGTCTCAGTTCTTTCATCCCAGACAGACCACAAGGGGCACAGGCTTGTGTAGTGGACCCTCATGAACCTCCCAATGAAGATTTGCCTACCCACTCTTGGGAGCAGGAGATAGAGGGATGCCTCTCTCTCTTCTATCAGAGGTGGGTCGAGATAACATTGGATCAGTGGGTCCTGGAAATGATACGAGAAAGATATGCGCTGGAGTTTCACAGTATTCCTCAGGATGTGTTCATGTTCTCTCCCTGCCACTCTCTGCAGAAGAAGCAGGCAGTGGAGAATACGTTGGCAAGGCTTCTCAGTCTGAGTGCTGTGATTCTGGTTTCCATGTCTCAAGGAAATACATGGCGCTATTCAATTTTTCTTGTGCCCAAGAAAGAGGGTTCCTTTCATCCCATCCTGGTGTCAACTGTCGTCCAAGCATGAGGCATTTTCGCATGGAGACCTTGAGCTTGGTGCTAATGGCTATACATTTGGGGGAATTTGACCTCTTTGGACCTGTCTATAGCATATCTTCACATTTCCATTTGACTAGAGCATCAACGCTTTTTGTGGTTTGCAGTTCTGGGAGCCATTATCAGTTTTGGGCACTGCTGTTTGGTCTGCCACTGCTCCCAGGACCTTTTCCAAGATAATGGTGGTAGTTGCAACAGAATTGAGAGAGGATGGGATCCTAGTACACCCGTATTTGGACTACTGGCTGATTCAAGCCAAGTTGCTGGAGGAAAGCAGTCTGGTGACCTGCAAGGTGATCTCCCTGTTGCAGGAGCTCAGCTGGGTTATGAACCTGGTCAAGAGCAATCTTCAGCCTGCCCAGTTGTTGGAATTCCTTGGTGTTCGGTTTGACATGGCAAGGTTTTCCTGCCGGAAGCTCGTATTCAGAAGTTAATGGCACAGCTGCGTCTATTGATGAACACTCTGCGCCCACCCATATGGTCCTACCTGCAGGTACTTGGTTTAATGGTGGCAACCCTGGAAGCGATACCATGGGCGAGAGCACATATGCATCCTCTTCAGTGCTTCCTGTTGTCTCTGTGGAACCCATAGCCTCTGGACTTTTCAATTCAGCTCCATCTGCCAATGGATGTCTCCTGACTGCAGTGGTAGCTACAGCTGGATCATCTAAGGAAGCGAAATTCCCTAGCACCACTGGTCTGGCTAGTACTGACAACTGATGTGAGCCTCCATGGTTAAGGAGCTCACTGTCAGGAGCTGACAGCGCAAGGGTGCTGGGATGTAGAAATTCTCTGGAACATCAATCATTTGGAAGCTAGGGTAGTCCAGCTGGCATGTTTGCAGTTTGGTGATAGGCTGTAGGGTCGAGCGATCTGGATAATGTCGGATAACGCATAGACTATGGCTTACATAAATTGGCAGGGAGGAACCAAGAGCCAACAAATGTCACAGGAGATAGATCAACTTATAGAATTAACTGATCTACATCTCCAGATGATCTCAGGCTTACATATATCCAGGAAAAGACACAATGTAAGAGCAGACTTTCTCAGCAGGGAATGTCTGAACCCAGGAGAATGGGCATTATCAAATGAGGCATTTCAGCTGATTCTGGATCGTTGGGGTCTCCTGTTTCTAGACTTGCTGGCTATTTTTTGTAATTCAAAAGGTCAGTGATTCTTCAGTTGCAGGAGAGATCCAAAGTCGGGGATCCCGAAGAGGATCTGGCCACCCATCCTTCCTCCCAGTTGGTATTGGCATCAGCAATGTTTGAGGAGGAGCTGGAGTGCCAAGTCCACCTAACAGTGGACCGGGTGCTGCAGGGCTCCAGTCCTGTAGCACTGATGATACTGGACCCAGTGCCGCCCTTCCTCATACTGCTTCTGGAGAAGTTCAACATGCTCATCAGTGCATTATCAATCCAGCTGGCATTGGTTCCTGAGACGGCTTCGGTGTCCGGCGGGACACCAAGGCCTCCCACTACTGATACAGTGGTAGTTGCTGGTTCCGCTGAGGACGAAGCTCCACTGAGGCCAGTAGAAACATCTAGGCCTACCGCCCCTGTTCAGTGAGGATGTGGAAACCTGTAACCTTGGGGGGATGATGCTTCTGAGTCCTCTGAGCGTCTCCCGTCAGACCCTTCTCCTCCAGTAGAGTGAAGGAAGTCTCCACCTGATGACTTAACCTTCGCAGGGTTTGTGAGGGTGGTGGCAGAAGCCATCCCATTTCAGTTATTAACAGAGGAGGATGCCAAACACACAAAATGCTTGAGATCCTCCAGTTTGTGAAACCTCCTATGGAGATTGTGGCAATCCCGGTGCACGAGATCCTTAAGGAGCTGTTGCTGAGGATATGGAAACACCTCTTATCGTGCCTCCTGTTAACAAGGTGGACAGGGTCTATCTTGCCCAGAATGCTGCCGGATTCGATTTGTGGTCCAATCCTCCCTCAAGAGGCCAAGCACTTGGACTCATTCCTCAGTGCCTCAGAAGAACCATAGAGCGAAGGACACTCTTGGGGAAAAGGAAGGCGCCATGCTTATTGCCCACATGGCTGCCTACCAGCTCTGCATGAGCCAGTACTCGGGGCACATCTGAAAGCAGGTGCAGGAGGTGGATGAGCAGCTGCCTCAACAGCAGCAGGACACCCTCATGTCACTGGTGCATAAGGACCCGGAGTGCAGAAAATACGAGGTCCAAGTGACTGTTATCGAGATGGCATCGAGGGTCTCTGCAGTGAGAATTGGTGCCGCAGAATGGCATATCTGCGGGCCTCGGATCTCTGACCAGAAGTACAGGAATGCGGTGATGCCTCCGTGCCATGTGCTGGGGAGAATCCCTTCAGAGATAGGGTGAGGGATTCTGTGGCCCAACTTTGGGACCATTTTGAAACCCTCCAACAACTCTCCACCAGCACTCCAGACTTGTCCTCTTCTAGGAGACTGGCGAGACAGGGGCCAAGGAAGTCTTTCGCCAAAGAAAGAACTATCTTCCGCCCTCATGCTCCCATCCACATCATCAGGGTTCCTCTGGTTGTCACAGGCAGCAGAGGGCCCCCAAGCCCCAGCCGGCTGCTCAGTTAACTCCAGGGCTGGGTTTTGACTGAGATATAGGGCACATAGGCCAGTCGCCCATACAAGGGACATTGTACCTTCCAATCGGGGGCAGGTTGCGCTTCTTTGCAAACCAGTGGCCCAGTATAATCTCAGACCAGTGGGTTCTTTCCATCGTCCGTCAAGGTTACCAATTGAATCTATTGGGTGTCCTGCCAAATTGCCCTCCCTACCTGTTTTGGGGGCTGGTAGCGCGTCAGAGGTACTGCTAACCTAGCTATCCTCCCTCTTAACGGCCAGAGTGGTTGAGCCCTTACCACAAGGCAAAAAAGTGTGGTGTTTCTACTCCCACTGCTTCCTGATTCCAAAGAGAACAGGAGGGCTCCATTCCATTCTAGACCTGAGGGCCTTGAACAAGTTTCTAAGAAAAGTTCAAGATTTTTTTTTTCCCTCTGGCACCTTGATCTCCCTTTTTTGCAAAAAGGGGACTGGCTATACTCCCTTGATATAAAGGATGCATACACTCATCGAGAACTTCCCCACTCATAGGCAGTATCCCTGATTTGTGGTATGAAAAACAGCACTTCCAGTATCAGTTTTTGCCGTTTGGGCTAGCGTCAGCACTATGGGTCTTCACAAAATGTCTGGCCTTGGTGACAGCGCACCTTCGCAAGCTGGGAGTGCATGTTTTTCCTTATCTGGACATTTGGCTGATCAAGAGCACATCTCAGGCAGGGGCCACGAGGTCCATTTGCTTGACCATCTGGGTGTTGGAGTCACTAGGTTTCGTTCTCAACTACCCAAAGTCCCATCTAAGTTCTCAATTCAGTTGGGCTTCATCAGAGCCCTGCTAGATGTGGCTCAGACAGAGGCCTTCCTGCCTTGCCAGAAGGCAGTCACCTTGATGACCATCGTGCCAGAGATTCAACAGAGCCAGCAGGTGTCTGGCACATGTTGAGGCTGTTGGATCATGTGGCTGCGACCATCCATGTCACTGTCTTGGCATGTTTAAGCATGTGCAAAGCCCAATGGACCCTGAGGATGCAGTGGTGATAGACCATTCAGAGCCTCCAGGATTGCATCAGTCATCCTGTATCTCTGGGACTCATTGCCCTGGTGACTGGTAATTTCAAATCTGGAACAGGGAATCTTTTCAAAGTCTACCTACCCAAATTGACCTAACCACGGATGTGTCCACCTTGGGATGGGGAGCTTATGTTGATGAACTTAGCACCCAGGGTTTCTGGTCTGCTCAGGAACGCTCTTGTCGAATCAACTTCCTTGAGCTTCGGGCTATCAGGTGTGCGCTAATGGCTTTCAGAGGTTGGCTGTCCAACAAAGTTGTCCTGATCCAAACAGACAACCAGGTAGCCAGGTGGAATGTCATCAAGCAGGGAGGCACTGGATCGTTCCATCTGTCAGGAAGGTGTTCCAGATTTAGTTGTGGGCCATGACCCACGGGATGATGCTCAGGGCTAAGTACCTGGCCAGGATGGAGAACTAAGTAGGAGACAGGCTGAGTTGAATCTTCAGACCCCACGACTAGTCCCTGGACCATGGGGTAGTGAATTGGATATGCCGCCTGTGGGGGAGCCCAGATGTAGATCTGTTCGCATCCCCTTGCACCAGGAAGGTGCCTCAGTTCTGCTCCCTTTACAGGTCAGACGGGAAACCAGCTTCTGATGCCCTTGACCATCACTGGGGCAAGGGTCTTCTGTTTGCGTATCCTGATTCCCTTAGTGGCAAAGACTCTCGCTTGCAGCTTCAAGAGGACAGTAGGACTATGATCCTCATAGTGACTCACTGGCTGAGACAGGTCTGGTTTCCACACCTATAGGAATTGTCAATCAGGAGATTGATCAGTCTGGGGATTTCCCCAGATCTCATCATGCAATATCAAGGCAGGCTGCAGCATCTCAGTCTCCAGTCCCTGTCACTCATAGCCTGGATGCTGAAAGGTTAATTCTGCAGCTGCTTGATCTTTCAGCGGGATGTATCTTGGGTCCTGGTGGTTTCTAGAAAGCCTTCCACTAGAAAGACCTATTCACTGAAGTGGAGGAGATATTCCTTGTGGTGTGAGCAGAAGGCCCTATATCTATTCTCCTGCTCCACACAAAAATTGCTTGATTACCTTGTACATCTGTCAGAAGCTGGCTTAAAAACTAACTCCATTAGAGTTCTATCTCAGTATAGTTGGTGCATATCACCAAAGTGTAGATGGTACGCCCATCTCTGTACAGCCTAAAGTTGTACATGTTATGTGGGCCCTGATTTGATTGAAGTCTCCCCTAAGGACTCTCACTTTGACTTGTGACCTCAACATGGTGTTAACTCAGCTAATGAAAGCTCCTTTTGAGCCTCTGCGCACCTGTGACCTGAAGTACTTGATCTGGAAGAATATATTTTTGTGGCAGTCACCTCAGTGCACAGGGTCATTGAGTTTCCAGGCCTTACTGACTTATCCACCTTACACTACGTTTTATCATGACAAGGTGGTCTTGCGTACGTACCCTAAGTTCGTGCCTAATGTGGTGACTGACTTCCATCTTAACTAGTCAATTATCCTGCCAACATTCTTTCCCAGACCCCATTTGCACCAAGGCAAATGAGCACTGCACAGTTTGGATTGCAATTGAGCCTTAACCTTCTACCTGGATCGTACAGAAGTCCATAGATAGTCCACCCAACTTTTATTTCTTTTGATAGGAATAGGTTGGGCATTGCCGTTGCAAAACACACTATCCAATTGGTTAGGAGATTGCATCATCTCCTGTTATGCCCAGGCGGGACTGCATCTTGGGGGTCAGGTTAAGATGCATCCTTCAGAGCCATGGCAGTGTTAGCCCATTTGGAAGCAGTTCCCGTGGAGGAGATGTGCAAAGATGTGATGTGGAGGTCTCTTCACACATTCACACATCACTATTGTTTGGATAGGTATGGCCAACGCAACCATAGGTTCAGCCAGTCTGTCCTTCGGAACCTGTTTGAGGTATAGAACCCAATTCTCCATGCCTAGGGCCCATTGTTTGGGTTCAGGCTGTCTTCCTCATCTTATACCAACAGCATTGTTTTTGTGCCAGTTGGCACCTGGTTAATTGTCTGTAGGTTCTCTTGAGTTGGGGGGCAACCTGTAGCTAGGGATTCACCCAAATGTGAGGACTACCATCCTGCTTGTCCTCGGAGAAAGCAGAATTGCTTACCTGTAACAAGTGCTCTCAGAAGACAACAGGATGTTAGCCTCACGAAACCCACCTATCACCCTTTGTCGTTGGGTTTCTCCTATTTTTTTGGTTTATTATAATTCTCTGTTACAAGACTGGAGAGGGACCCCATGTAGATGTGTGGTATAGGGCATGCTGGTTGTGTCTAGTCAAAGTTCTAGAAACTTTGACAATTTTTCTGCATTAGGGCTTCATCTTTCTCCTTGATGAGTTTATGCCCTGGTTGTACTAGTTCAAATTTTTGTAACCTTTATTTTTCCATAGTAAACATTTTTCTCACAGGACAAGCAGGATGGTTGTCCTCACAAATGGGTGACATCGAGGATGGAGCCCACCACGGAAAACTTCTGTCAAAGTTTAAACAGAACTTTGACTGGCCCCTACTGGGCATGCCCAGCAAGGCACTGACCCTGCAGCCAGCAGGGGTCTCCCTTCAGTCTTCTTTTTTCCGCGCAGCAGTTGCCACGCGGTGAAAGGAGCTCTCTAACCACGTTCCTGACAGGAATTTGGAAGTTAATTTCCTAAGAAAATTTGCCCCTCAGGGGTCTCCCTTCGACAAATTTTTAGTCATCTTACGGAACCCGGTAAGTTTTTGCCTTTTTCCATCGACTACCGTCGAATTTGGCCCTTGAGGCCTGTTGGCACTTACCGATCCCCAGCCTAAATTTTGGCTTCAGGCCATGGCAACGGGGTTCCGCCGTTGTCCGGATTGTACCCGGACTATGTCCATCACAGACCCCCACAGGGTTTGTGTGATGTGTTTGGGTAGTGAGCATGATGTCCTGACTTGCACCAAATGTGCCTTAATGACACCCAAGGGTCGCAAAGCCAGGATGGAGAAGATGGGGCTCCTCTTCCATGCACCCACCCCAACGCCATCGATAGCATCGACGTCATCGGAACCGGCACCGTCGAAGTTGTACCATCATCGTCAACCCTCCGGTGACCGTCCGCCATCGATCGCTTCTCGGCCGTCGACTCCCGTCCCTTCCCCGGATGGGCGAGGGGATCGGAAGGAAAAGCACCGCTATCGACGGCACAAATCTCGGCCTGTCGAGGATCCACAGCCATCGACCTCTGCTCAAGCCGAGCCACCGACAAAGAAGCCGCGAACAGACCGGACACCCTCCACGTCTCGTTCGCAGGCATCGAGGAAACCCTCACCCTCCCGGGGTGCGGGGGCCATGATCCCACCGGCTACGGTGGTCCCTCCGGCTCTGCCTCAGCCTCCCTCTCCCGTCGAGCCGGGTATGGTTACCCCTGGTCTCTGGGCAGAACTGGACCGGCTGGTCCAGGAGGCCATCGAGAAAGCGATGAAGAAATTGCAACCTCCATCGGCACCGTCTCCGGCACCGGTTCCAGTGCCGCCCCCGGCACCGACACCGGCACCGCCACCGAGGAGGGAACCGACCACCGAGCCGTTGATACAAGTGCTAGCACCGCTACTGAGCCGCATGGAGGCGCTCATGACGGCCCTTCCATCGGTGATTCCAGTGCCATCGACAACACCACCGTCTCCGACTGGATTTTCATCGGCAGGAGAAACACCGTTCCGGATTCCCCCTTCCGGGGTGGTTCCATCGGTGCCTTCTGGTATATCTCCACCGATATATCCTTCGGTTCCATCCATTCCACGCCAGGCACCGATTCCATCGACAGCACCGAAGCCATCGATGCCATTTCTGGTTCCACCTACGGCACCGATTCCACCTCGGTTTCCATCGATGCCTTTAGAGCCTCAGCCAGGTCCATCAGGGTTACAAACCCCACTTGATCCCTACGATACCTGGGGTGATGATGATGATACATCTTCTGACACGGATTTGCCTTCGCCTCCATCTCCTACAGAGAGTAGAAAAAGATCTCCTCCTGAGGATCTATCTTTCATTAACTTTGTGAAAGAGATGTCAGAAGTTGTACCTTTTCAACTACAATCTGAAGCTGATGACAGACACCAGATGATGGAACTCCTTCAATTTCTGGATGCTCCAAAAATCATCGCTTCCATCCCTATACACCAGGTGTTTTTGGATCTGCTCAAGAAAAACTGGGAATCTCCTTCATCAGTGTCCCCAGTTAACAAAAAAGCTGACTCCACCTACCTTGTTCAGTCAGCACCAGGTTTCCAAAAACCTCAACTGGATCATCGCTCTGTTGTGGTTGAGTCCGCGCAGAAGAAGGCCAAGCGTCTTAAGCCACACTCTTCTACCCCACCTACCAGGGACAACAAGTTCCTAGATAGTGTTGGACGGAAAGTCTATCATGGAGCTATGTTGATTTCACGCATAGCTTCATATCAACTTTATATGACTCAGTACAACAGAGCCATCCTTAAGCAGATGCAAGACTATGCTGACACGTTACCAGACCAATACCAACCGCAGCTTCAAGCCCTTCTTCACAAGGGATTTGAGGCAGGGAAGCACGAGATTAGGACTGCCTACGACATATTCGATGCTTCCACAAAAGTTTCAGCCACAGCCATCTCAGCCAGACGTTGGGCTTGGTTAAAATCATCCAACCTTCACCCAGAGGTTCAGGATCGTCTTGCTGATTTACCCTGCTTAGGCGATAATTTGTTTGGAGAGCAAATTCAGCAGATTGTGGCGGAGTTGAAAGACCACCATGAGACGTTGAAACAACTCTCATCTGTCCCACCTGAGCTGACCTCCAAGCAACCGCAAAAGAAAGACTCTAAGAAGTCATTCTTTCAACCA
Source organism: Rhinatrema bivittatum (assembly GCF_901001135.1). Classification (NCBI taxonomy): domain Eukaryota; kingdom Metazoa; phylum Chordata; class Amphibia; order Gymnophiona; family Rhinatrematidae; genus Rhinatrema; species Rhinatrema bivittatum. The sequence continues at coordinate 266,380,392 of NC_042616.1, forward strand.
CGCCGTTATTACCCTCCATCGGCCAGGCCTCGTCCAGCTCGATCCTCTACTAGGCCTCAGCCGCGTCAGCCTAGGAAACAAAGGCCTACTGTAGCCCCTCCACCTGGGCCTGCGGCTGGCCTTTGACTCCCCTGTAGGGAACACATGCCAAACCCCTCTTCCGGACATCCCTGTAGGAGGTCGACTGTACCATTTTCTACAACCTTGGTTGCAGATCACCTCAGATCAGTGGGTGCTAACAATTATCACACAGGGTTACCACCTCAACTTCATAACTCTTCCGGCAGACTCCCCGCCTCTTCAAGCGTGGAGTCTATCCACCCATTTGGCTCAAATACAACAGGAAGTATCCCTTCTTCTGCAATCAAATGCTATAGAACCTGTTCCTCCCTCTCAACGAGGCAAGGGATTCTATTCCAGATACTTCCTAATACCAAAGAAATCGGGGGGACTACGTCCCATTTTGGACCTTCGAGCCCTCAACAAATACCTTCAAAAAGAGAAGTTCAAAATGGTAACCCTAGGCGCGCTGCTCCCTCTGCTACAAAGAGGGGATTGGCTGTGCTCTCTCGACCTCAAGGACGCTTATACCCACATTGCGATCACACAATCCCATTGCAAATATCTGCGGTTTCTAGTTGGCCACGACCATTATCAATACCGTGTCCTCCCTTTCGGTCTAGCTTCTGCCCCACGAGTCTTTACCAAATGTCTCGTAGTGGTAGCAGCATTCCTCAGGAAGGAAGGTGTCCACGTCTACCCATACCTGGACGATTGGCTAATCAGGGCCTCCACCCAACAGATAGCTCAATCCTCCCTAAAATTGACAATTCAAACACTCCTTTCCTTAGGATTTCTCGTCAATTACGAGAAATCTTGCTTAGTCCCGTCTCAAACCTTATCCTTCATTGGGGCAGACTTGGACACCTTACAGGCAAAGGCTTACCTTCCTCTTCAGAGGGTCCACACCCTAATGTCCCTGGCTCGCCAGCTCCAGTCTCAGAACACTGCCACGGCTCGCCAGTTCCTCATTCTCCTAGGGCACATGGCATCCTCGGTTCAAGTCACTCCCATGACCCGACTAGCCATGAGAGTAACACAATGGACTCTACGACACCAATGGATTCAAGCTTTTCAGCCTCTGTCCTCCATAGTCACAGTCACACAAGCGCTGCGCCTATCCTTAACCTGGTGGACGACTCAGGTCAACCTCCTTCAGGGCTTACCCTTTCTTCCACCGGATCCGCAAGTAATCCTAACCACCGACGCTTCTCATATCGGTTGGGGAGCCCATGTGGACGACTTTCAAACCCAAGGGTTATGGTCCAAAGAGGAAGCCGAACACCAGATCAATTTCCTGGAACTTCGAGCAATCCGCTATGTGCTCCGCACTTTCAAAGATCATCTCTTTCATCAGATAATCTTAATCCAGACGGACAACCAAGTGGCCATGTGGTACATAAACAAGCAGGGAGGCACAGGCTCCTTCCTTCTGTGTCAGGAAGCTGTGCAGATCTGGGCGGAAGCCCTCTCCCACTCCATGTACCTCAGGGCCACTTACCTGCCGGGAGTAGACAATGTATTGGCAGACCAGCTGAGCCGTGTCTTCCAACCGCACGAGTGGTCACTCGATCCTCTGGTAGCGACCTCTCTGTTTCACAAGTGGGGTTCTCCCCGCATAGACCTCTTTGCGTCCCCTCAGAACCACAAAGTGGACGATTACTGCTCTCTCATTTGGAGCCAGCACTCTCGGCCGAGGGATGCATTCTCCCTCAAGTGGACAACCGGTCTGCTCTATGCATTCCCTCCACTTCCTCTTGTGTCAAAGACTCTCGTGAAGCTACGCCAGGACGGAGGAACCATGATCCTGATAGCACCTTACTGGCCACGCCAAGTATGGTTTCCAATACTCCAGGATCTCTCCATCCGCAGGCACATTCCTCTGGGAAAGGACCCGCATCTGCTCACTCAAAACGACGGATGCCTCCTCCATCCCAACCTCCAAGCCTTGTCCCTGACGGCATGGATGTTGAAAGGTTAGTCCTTCAGCCTTTCAACCTTTCAGATTCCGTTTCTCGGGTCCTGATAGCTTCACGAAAGCCTTCCACAAGAAAGTCTTACTCATACAAATGGAAAAGGAACACATCATGGTGCACTTCTCAGTCCCTTGATCCCCTTTCCTGTCCAATCTCCAAATTCTTGGACTATTTATGGCATCTCTCTGAATCAGGTCTTAAAACCTCTTCTATCAGAATGCATGTCAGTGCGGTAGCCGCCTTCCATAAAGGTGTACAGGGTGTCCCTATTTCAGTACAACCCCTAGTAACACGTTTTCTTAAAGGCTTGCTCCATCTGAAGCCACCCTTACGTCCTCCGGCCCCATCTTGGGACCTTAACCTGGTTCTTGGTCGTCTAATGAAACCTCCTTTCGAACCTCTGCACTCCTGTGAGTTAAAGTATCTCACATGGAAAGTGTTATTCCTTTTGGCTATCACTTCAGCTCGCAGGGTTAGTGAATTGCAGGCCCTAGTTACCTATCCGCCTTACACTAAGCTCCTGCAGGACCGGGCGGTACTCCGCACTCACCCTAAATTTTTACCTAAGGTAGTTTCTGAGTTTCATATTAATCAATCCATCATACTACCTATCTTTTTTCCCAGGCCCCACTCCAACTCCGGGGAACAGACTCTGCATACCCTAGACTGCAAACGAGCTCTAGCTTTTTATCTAGACCGTACAGTTGCTCACAGGAAGAGCACTCAATTATTTGTCTCTTTTCATCCTAACAAGTTAGGACATCCTGTGGGTAAGCAGGCTCTTTCCTCCTGGTTGGCGGACTGCATTTCTTTTTGCTATCAGCAAGCTGGCATTCCCTTTCAAGACCGTGTGAAAGCACACTCTGTGAGGGCCATGGCGACGTCAGTGGCACACCTTCGATCGGTGCCGCTTCCTGACATCTGCAGGGCTGCAACCTGGAGTTCTCTCCATACCTTTGCAGCCCACTATTGTTTGGACAAAGCTGGAAGACAGGACTCCATCTTCGGCCAATCTGTCTTGCGTAACCTTTTTCCAATGTGATGTACCAACACCCTTCCACCTTCCCGGTAGGGTGCGGATGCCCTTTACCAAATTCCACCCCAGTTGTAGTGCCTGTTGCACGTCGTTGGGTGCATTTGGTGCAAGTCAGGACATCCTCAGCTCGGTACTCACCCATTTGTGAGGACAACCATCCTGCTTGTCCTGTGAGAAAGCAAATGTTGCTTACCTGATGTAACAGGTGTTCTCACAGGACAGCAGGATGTTAGTCCTCACGAAACCCTGTAGCTTTGAAAATCAGACTGAAGGGAGACCCCTGCTGGCTGCAGGGTCAGTGCCTTGCTGGGCATGCCCAGTAGGGGCCAGTCAAAGTTCTGTTTAAACTTTGACAGAAGTTTTCCGTGGTGGGCTCCATCCTCGATGTCACCCATTTGTGAGGACTAACATCCTGCTGTCCTGTGAGAACACCTGTTACATCAGGTAAGCAACATTTGCTTTCTAGTGTTTTAGCTGCTGTAAATATGCCAGCCATTTTATGTTCCTTTTTTTTTTTTTTTTTGTAATGTCTTCATTCTCATCAGTATCTCTTTGATTTGTGGTATTGCAAACTATGCTGTACCTCAGAAAGGGTGCCTTGCCAAGACTCTGTATGTTTCTTTTCTTTGCAACTAACAAGGAATCTTTAAGTGCCTTGCTTGCCACTCTTTTGGAAGTCTTGTCTTTTATTTTGATTTCTTTTTCATGCTACTACAACTTCCCCTCTCGGCTTATAAAAAGCATGATGGAAACTTTGGGAAAATTAGGCTATGAGTAAATAAGCATTTTTAGTGGATCAGAAGTGATCTAATTGAGTGTCAAATCACTGTAACAATTTCATAGTTATGTGGCGTGTGTTGTGCTTGAAAGGAAGTAGCAATTCAGAATGTTTGAGCAACTGTTGAGTAGTTCAAAGGAAATAAACTTTTTGAAAGAAAATTAAGCCTATGTTAAAAGGCTGCTACTGTCTTAGTTTTAGATTTATATTCCACTTTTCACACTTTTTAAGCACTTCAAAGTGGATTACATTCAGGTACTGTAGGTATTTCCCTATCCCCAGAGGGCTTGCAATGGAGGGTAAAGTGACTTGCCCAAGGTCACAAGGAGTGACAATGTGACTTGAACCTGGGTCTCCTGGTTCATAGCCCACTGCTCTAACCACTAGGCTATTCCTCCCACTCTTCAATGAAAACTGGCTTCCCTGGTTCTCAACCTCTTCTAACCACTAGGCTATACCTCCAGTCCTTGTGGGTAACCACTCTATCTTAATGGTGTTGCTATTTTACTTGTCAGATTGCACAACTTGACTTGTTGCTGTTCAAAGCTTTCATTTTCTTAAAAGCCTAGCTGGAGGCCAGGAATGAACTGAGTTAAAATGGCTTGCGCTTTTCTTCCAGGGAAAACAATGATTTATTTTGGTTCTGTACGAATATGCATGTTTTTAGTATCAGAAATTGCCAGCTGTGTTAGTGGATCTAGATGTATCTACAGAATTGAGCCAGAATCATTAACAGGTAGTTTGTAATAGTCAATGGGTTAAAAATTTTGTTTTGGAATTGCTCCAACCTATTTTTAAAAGTGTATTCTTTTTTTTATGGTACAATCCATGTTGACTGAATTTGAAATTTTTATTTTATAGGTTGAGCAATCAAAAGTTTTAATAAAGGAAGGTGGTGTTCAGTTACTTCTCACAATAGTCGACACACCAGGATTTGGAGATGCAGTAGACAATAGCAATTGGTAAGGTCAAGTTTTCATGTTTCAGTTTCTGCAAACATTTGTTATCTTTTCATGTTCACTTTGTAAACTGATCATTTTAGTTTCTCATTTGCAGTTATTTATAAACTCTCCTTTTCAAAGCATTTTAAAAGTATTGTGACCTCATAAACATGTTTAGGATAATTTCGATAATATATTGAGCCATTTGTTTTTTCTTTTTTTTTTTTTTAAATTATGGATTTCTTAGTATCAGTCTGAGCCAGATATATTAATGTATTTGCATGCATATGGTCAAAAAAGGCTAATTTGGATAGCAATAAAACCTGTCTGACAGGGCAGAATTTCAGAAGTCCTGGTCTACTGTTGCAACCGTCCCTTCCCGAAGGCTTCACTGTGCCTACCTTTCTTTCTTTGCACCTCCTCTCGCTATGGATGGGACGACTGGCTGCCGCGGTGTTTGGGTGCTGTCTCCCGCCATGCTCCGCTGGTACCTTAGGGTGCATGCGCTGCGCGGCCCTCACTCTTATTTTCCTACTTGGCGCGAACCTCAGGAGCGTCCCCCTGTGATGATGTCACGCTGCCCGGATATTTAAAGCCTACGATGTTTGCTAGCCTTTGAGATAGCAAGGGGGATTCCTACGGACGGGATTCACTCTCCATACCCAGCTACTCTGCCTCTCCAATCTTCCATTGGACTCTTAACGTTAACTGGGTACCCACTCCTCGGGGGCCTCACTTGCTTCTCAGGTCGCTATCAGGAAACCGGTACTCGCTTCTCGAGGGCCCATGTTCCCTGACTCGCTGCCTGCTCCTACCTTCTCTTCTGCCTGGAAGGATTCGCTATCTTAAACACCAGTGAGTACTGCCATCTTCACTCAGAGCTGTTCCCTGGAACCAGGTACTCGCTTCTCGAGGACCTGCCTCCGTTCCAGCCCTAGTGCCGCCATCTACGTGGAACCGCTGTGCTGTGTGAGTACATTACCTTCAAGCCTCTCAGGGATCAGGTACCCGCTCCTCGAGGGCCTGTTCTCCCTATCCTGGGGTTCTCCATACTGGGGCTTTGTGCATATTCCACTGTACTCATCATTCTTAGTTCTTTCCACTACAGCACTGCTACCGGAGGAGTCGCTGTTCCAGCGCCTGAGGGATACTAGCCCAGCCAGGCTACTTGTACCGCCACCTCTGGTGGCTTCATCACGTTGTCTAATAAAAGATCAATCTCTGTCAGGCTGATATATTTGGACGTGGCATTTGTGGATGTGTGTTTTCGACGCGCTAGCTTTACCCCTTATTCAGTAAGGAGTAATAGTGCATCGAAAACGCGCGTCCAACTCCCCCGAGACTAATAGCACCCGCAACATGCAAATGCATGTTGATGGCCCTCCGACTTAATATAATGGCGATATTAAGTCAGAGGTCCAAAAAGTTGTCGGCTGCCACGGTGTCCAAGGATCCACCCAAACCTCACTAATTATAACATCTGCAGAGCCCCTCTAGTTCACAGCTGAATAAACTAGTATTGAAGAGAAGCAGAGACAGAGAAGAACCACTTTAGCTTTTTGAGGACTCTTCTGACCTCCTCTTGTATGAGGCTACATGCCCAGAAACACACACACACACAATATTGAGAACTCTGCAAAGGGAAAGCAGAACTTCCTTTTTAATACTGCAGCATTTTAGTACTTGCTGTTCTCACAGGACAAGCAGGATGGTAGTCCTCACATATGGGTGACATCAGGATGGAGTCCAATCACGGAAAACTTCTGCCAAAGTTTCCAGAACTTTGACTGGCTCCTACTGGGTATGCCCAGCATGGCACTAACCCTGCAGCCAGAGGGGTCCCCCTTCAGTCTTCTTTTTTCCGCGCAGCAGTAGCTTCGCGGTTTAGGTGCTCTGAAGAGATTTCTGACAATTTTCCTCGACTTATTTAAAATTATTTTGCCCCACAGGGGTCCCTCCTCTAACTTTTCTCAGGCCGCGGTACTCCGGTAAGTTTGACAGTCTTTCGTCGATTATTGTCGAGTTCGGCCCTCACGGCCTACTGGCCGTCGACCGCACAGCAGCTCGATTTTTTTTCTATGGCCATGACATCGGGGTTTCGTTGGTGCCCGGACTTTACTCATACTATGTCTATCACAGACCTTCATGGAGTCTGTGTAATGTGTTTAGGCCGTGAGCATGATGTCCTGACTTGCACCAAATGTGCCCTCATGACACCAAAAATTCGCAAAGCCAGAATGGAGAAGATGGGACTCCTCTTCCGTGTTCACACTCCTACGTCGTCCATCACATCGACGTCATCAGAACCGGCACAGTTGAAGTTGCACCAGCATCGACCTTCGTCCGGTGACCATCCGCCATTGACGTCTTCACGGCCATCGACTCCGTTACTCCCACTCAAGATCGAGGGGATGGTAGGGAGAAACATCGGCATCGTAAGTCTCAGACCGTCGAGGGAGCGAAATCATCTACCTCTCCACTGTCCTAGCCACCATCGAAGAAGCCCCGTCCAGAAATGGCACAGACCATTCCTGTGACCGGGACATTGAGGTCACCCTCACCCGATTGGGGTTTGGGAGTCGCGATTCCGCCTGTAAAGGTGGTCCCTCCGACTGTGCCTCCGCCTCCCTCTTCCGTCACGGAGCCGGGCTGCTTGCTTCAGGTCTCCGGGAAGAACTGGACCAGCTGGTCCAGGAGGCCATCGACAAGGCGATGCAACTGCTCCAGGTTCCATCGGCACAGAGAGTGGAACTGGTCACCGACCTGATGACAGCAGCGCTGGCACCGCTGCTATCCCGGATGGAGGTGATCAATACCACCCTTCCACTGGTGATTCCCGGGTCTCCAATGGCTCCGGTGCGCTCCCCGTTGATAGCTTCATCAGGAGGAGAAACACCGTTCCGCATTCCTCCTTCGGGAGTATTGCTTCAGCCATCGATGCCAATTCATCCCTCGCAACCGATTCATTCGTCTGGAGCGATACGCACATTGGCACCATCGATGCCTTTGATACAGGCAACGATGCCCTCCAGGCTGTTCATGGTGCCCCCGGCGATTCCTTCGATTTTCTCGGAGCCTCAGCCGGGGCCTTCGGGTATCCAACCCCCTTCTCGTCCTACAGGTCAGTCTGCTGATCCTTATGACACCTGGGGTGATGATACTTCCACAGACACCGATGACTTACCTTCACCTCCCTCTCCTACTGAAAGTAGAAAGCGTTCTCCTCCAGAGGACCTTTCTTTCATTAATTTTGTGAAGGAATTGTCTGAGTTGGTCCCTTTTCAGTTTCAGACGGAGCAGGATGATAGGCACCAGATATGGAGCTCCTCCAGTTCCTGGATGCCCCTAAAGTGATCACGTCTATTCCCGTTCATCAAGTTCTTCTTGACCTCAAAAAGAACTGGGAAAACCCAGGATCCATTGCCCCAGTCCATAGAAAAGCTGACACTACCTATTTAGTACAGTCAGCCCTCTGCTTTCAAAAATCTCAGCTCGACCACCACTTAGTTGTGGTGGAATCGGTTCAAAAGAAAGCAAAAAGGACGAAGCCTCACTCATCTACCCCTCCTGTTAAGGAACACAAGTTCCTAGACAATATTGGTCGACGAGTGTTCCAAGGGGCCATGCTCATCTCCAGAATTGCTGCTTACCAGCTGTATATGACCCAATACAATAGGGTCATTTTCAAGCAGATACAGGACTTCTCTGAATCCCTGCCTGAACAATTCCAACAGCTTCAAATCCTTGTCAACAAAGGGTTTGAGGCAGGAAAGCATGAGATAAGAACAGCTTACAATATCTTCAACACCTCTACTAGAGTGTCTGCAGCTGCCATTTCGGCAAGACGATGGGCCTGGCTCAAATCTTCTGACTTTCGGCCAGAAGTACAAGACAGGCTATCTGACCTACCATGTGTAGGAGACAATCTGTTCGGTGAACAGATCCAGCAAATAGTGGCTGAATTAAAGGACCATCATGAGACCCTTAAACAGCTCTCATCGATACCTTCCGACTTCCCCTCAAGACAGCCCTTTAGGAAGGACTCTAAGAAGTCATTCTTCCGTCCAAGGAAGTACTATCCTCCACCAGCAAGATCCCGAACTTCGAGGCCTTCCCAAAAACCTCAGCCTCGCCAGGCCCGGAAGCAAAAGCCGCAAGCAGCTCCTCAGCCGGAGCTGCTTCAGGTTTTTGACTTTCACTTGGAAAGCAGCAGTCTGATTCCTCTGCCAAGCATACCAGTGGGAGGTCAATTGTGCCACTTTCACGGCATGTGGCAATCAATCACAACTGACCAATGGGTGCTAGCAATCGTTGCTCAGGGTTACCACCTAAACTTTCTTGCTCTTCCACCGGACTCACCACCTCTGCAAGCATGGAGAGTATCCGACCATTCTGTCCTTCTGGAGCAGGAGGTTTCCCTTTTTCAGTTAAGAGCAATAGAACCTGTCCCACTCTCGCAGCAAGGCCTAGGGTTCTATTCCCGGTATTTTTTGATCCCCAAAAAATCCGGGGGAGTTCGTCCAATTCTGGACCTACATGCTCTCCACAAGTACCTTCAGTGAGAAAAGTTCAAGATGGTAACCTTGGGCTCGCTTCTACCTCTTCTGCAAAGAGGAGAATGGCTCTGCTCTCTGGACCTTCAGGACGCATACACACACATTGCGATAACTCCAGCTCATCGCAAGTACCTCAGGTTTTTAATAGGCCCAAAGCACTTTCAATATCGCGTGCTTCCGTTCTGCCTAGCATCGGCACCACGAGTCTTTACCAAATGTCTCGTGGTGGTCGCAGCTTTTCTCAGGAAGGAAGGTGTTCACGTCTACCCCTATCTGGGCAACTGGTTAATCAGGGCTCCAACCCAGCAAGCCGCTCGGTCGTCCCTCGATTTGATCCTACACACTCTACTTTCTCTAGGATTTCTCGTCAATTACGAAAAATCCTATTTAGTCCCATCTCAAACCTTGTCGTTCACTGGGGCAGACTTGGGCACCTTGCAGGCAAAAGCCTTTCTACCTCAACAACTAGCGCTAACCCTCGTGTCTCTCGCTCACCAGTTGCAGTCTCAGCATACAGCAACAGCTCGCCAATTCCTCGTCCTTTTAGGACACA